>NC_137954.1:16648164-17365664 GCF_963924665.1 Micromys minutus | reverse complement strand
GGCTCTGTTTGTGGATGGAAGCGTTTGGCTGCTAGGCCCGTGCACAGTCCTATGTGCAGGGATGGTTACAGCAGTGCACATGAACACCAGCTAATAGCAGAATAGGAAGCGGGCACTGCATATCTGTGTGCATGAATCGTGGTGACCAGCAGTCAGCATTCCCAAGGAAAGCCGAGAGTGAAAAAGAGGACTTTGATAGGGGTTCAAAAATTCACTTTAAGTAACAACTTGCTTAACGATGCCAATGTACTTAAGGTCATAGCACTGAAGAATTAAAACGGCTAAAGTTATAATTTTATGCTACATGTATTTCACCTCAGTGGTGGCACTGTTGTTCTAGGATCCTGCATGGGTGCCGGACACAAACCTGCTCAGTAGCTATTTAGAAAGGATTGAAGGATGAATCGCGTATTGGTGCCACCACTCAATTCGGATGTTAGGTGACAATGGCTCATTATTTTTTTGGATCCAGTTCTCGTTTGTCTTTTAAATTGACCATGTGACAAGAGCCACTCTTTGCTGAGAGCACTTAGCACATTAAACATTCCAATATCTTTAACACCCTTTTCAGTTAATTGCAGTTTATATGTTCACTCTCCAATGCATACTTTTATACTTAAAATAAAATGACCCTTTGGGAACTTTTCCAGAGACAGGAGATGAGACAAATAAATCTGTATTTCATGTGGTTGGCACTGATCGAAATATTCTAAATTGTCCTTGAGAGTGTCCTCCTGACATTGTTGCTCCCAGTCTCGTGGTACCTCAGAATGTCTTGCATACTTTCTGCTCAGGACAGTGGAAATTAAATTCAAATGTCAAGTGTTAATGTTATTTTTAATATATTATTATATGGACCTTGTATTTGAAGCTACAAACTTTCCAAGGTGCTCAGCACAGAGACTAGAACTATGTAATTAATGGTGAACAAGCAAACATTCTCAATTCAATATTTCTTTGATTCTTTGCTAAGTTTTAGAAAATAGTTGAAAATACTTTTGAGGGTCAGAGGGGATAAAATTGTACCCTTGTCCTGTTTGACCTCCATTGGAGGAATGTTCTCCCTAATAACTGGTTTTGGGAAAATTGAATATCCACATGCAAAGGGATCAAAATTAACCTTTATCATCTACCATACATAATAATTCAAGTGGATTAAGAATTTACTTCTCAGACCAGGAATTATTTAACTTGTATAGAAGAAAATTCATAGACAACAAACTTCTTGGCATTCACATTGACAAAGCCAGATGACTCCAAAACCTTAAGGAATTAAATTCAAAAGCAATCAAAGGGAAAGATGCCTGTCAACAACAGAACAAAGGAGAAGGAAGTTTCACCGTTCAAGACATTTCAAATCATGTGTTTGATAAGCGGTTTACAACCAGAGTGCATAAGAAATTCACACAGCTCAAAGCAACAAACAAAAGCAACTATGTTAACAATGAACAAAGAACATTTTTCTAAAGAAAGCCTAAACATGACCAATAAAGACAACAACACAGCTCTCAACACAGCTAACCTTGGAAAGGTAAATCAAAATCAAAGCAAGGCATCATCTCATCATGTTCTGATGACATTGATTAAGATGATTAGAGATAATGAGAGCTGCCAGGCTTGTGGACCAAAGAGGAAGTGCCATGGCTCAGTCTGTGGTCACCTCCATGGGGCCCAGAGTTTGACAACTGTCCCCAGTTGATGGTGCTGATTTGGGAAATGGCAGGACCTTCATGGCTGTGAAGGAGCTAGTCACTGAAATGGAACCTGAAGAACAAAAAGACTGCTTGGCTTTGGCCTGAGTCTTCTCTTTCCTCACTAGTCAAGATCTGACCAAGAAGTAGGACATCCTGCTGTCACCCCTGAGAGAACTGTCATAGGCAACATGCTTTGCCTCAGACATGGGCCCAAATACAATCTTCCTCCTCGAGTTGCTTTAGCCAGCTATCCTATTATAGAGACGAGAAATGTAATCAAGAGGAAACATTTATACGCTGTTAGTGGAAATGTAGCTTAGTATAGGCATTCTGGTAAATAATACATGGTACCCCAAAATTAAAGTCAAGTCATCATACAACCCAGAAATCTCAAAGCAAATAAAATCATTATCTTCAATAGATATCTGCACTTGTGTATTGAGAATATGTATGTACATATTAATATGTATGTACATATTATCAATATACTGCAGCACTATAAGTATGTAAATATGTATGGACATAGGGAAACAACTGAAGTATTCACCAAAATATGACTAGACACAGAACTTTCACATATAGATACACACACACACACACTGAAATATGAGCCCACCCTAAAAAAGAAATCTGACCTAGTTATAGGAATATAATAAACCTGAAAGGTTTTATACACATATATGTAATTCCATAGATAAAATTGATACAAAAAAAGGAAGACAAGAAAAAGAAAAAGCTCAACTGATAGAACCAAAGAGTAGGTAGTTCAGAGAGAGGGGAGGGTTCTGGAAATGGAGAGGTTCCAGTAAAGAATACAACAATCACAGTAATATAAGACAAAGGCAACAGGGGCCTAGGGGACAGCATGGTGATTGCCCTCCAGAGGCCTGATGCATACCATGGTGGCTACAGTTAGTAATTCCTAAGGGTAGGTATATGGAAAAGAGATAAAAAATAAGAAGATAAAAATAACAACGTAACTGTGAGAAGGTAGGCAGGCTAATTTGTGTCAATGTGGTGATCATTTTCCTGTAGCATTCTAAAATTACATGCATAGGCCATGACATAATTTTACGCACCTTAATATAAACATGTTTTATTTAAAAGAATCCGATGAAAACATCCTCACAAGGAGGAAGAATTGTTGGCCTCTGCACTAGTGAACCCCACCTAGCCTGTGGTCTTTTTGGCTCATTTGTGTTTAAGGGAAAGACTTCCATGTGCAGCTGCTTTTTCAGCAGCAACCTGAAGTTTGAAAAAAAAAAACCAACATATGCAGCCCTGTTATTGAGCAAATAGGAAGAAAATAGTGAAGATTTATGCTGCCCTAAGGGTCGGTCTTCACTAGGGAACATCTGCCACTTCAAAAACACAGGTCAAGACTATTGTGTAGTGTTTTGCTAAACAAATCCCTGAGCATAATTCAAAGAGAATTCTTTTCAATGGGATTTGGAATCTGCTTTCAGGCAACATAATGTATCCTCATACTAAAATCACCATTTTACTATCCTCTCTCTTCCCCCGAAAGGTAAAAGAAATGCCAAAAATTAATCTTAAAGACTTAGTTTATATAGCTTGAATAAGCTTTTGAACCAATGAGAAATACTTTCTTGTCCACATTAAATCATACAGTGATGGCCAGTTCATACATTACCCATATATCAAACAGATGTGAGCCTGTTTAAACCTCATAAGGAATAAAATCTGGCAACATCAGGTATAGTTACCAAATAATTAGCAAAGTCAGCTGTCTGCTGAAAGTCACCTTTCCTACTTTCTCTGTTTTTTCCCTTGGAAAAACACTAGAAATAAAGTTTGGGATTACTGAAACTATAAAAGAATTTAAAGAACAATTTCAGTTTTTAAAAAATTGGAGTGCTTTTATTTATTTGTAATGTGTGTCTTTATATTCTCTGATTTACTTTTATTTTTATGTTTGTAACAGACATGTACACATGAGTGTACACATGAGAGTCCAGAGGTGTCACGGTCCCCAGAACTGCAGCTACAGGCAGTTGTAAACCACCTGGTATGGTGCTGGGAGCTGAGATTCTCTACAAGGATAGAACATATTCCTAACCACTGAGAAATCTCTCCAACCCTTCTTTTGGAATGTTACGGTGTTGTTTTAAAAAAAAAGACCTTGTTTTGCAGTTTGGAATCCAATATTCATTCTCATCCTAAGGTTTAGTTAATAGAGTCCATTGGTGTAGGAGGGATTGGAAAAGGGGGGAAAAAAATCAATGACTGATGTATAGCAGATTATAACAATGTTTCATGAAGAAATATGAGCAAAAATATAAAAGATTGAAGAGAGGAAGGATGAAATCCTCTTATGTGGCTAAGATTCAGAAGGACCAAAAGCTTTGTCACGGGGTTAACAGTAGGAAGTTAGATGGGTTAAAAGGAAGGCTGTGTCTCGCAAAACCAAAATAAATAATGAAACAAGGGGCTGGGAAGAGCAGGACAAGTGCAGACGTTTAGAAGCAAGCCTACGGCTGTGCGTGAGCAAAACATGGAAGGGGAGGAATAATTGAGCAAAAAACTCTATTGGATCGACATAAGAACCAAGGACTTCGGCCCTAGATTTAAAGAAGCTACACATTAAATCTTTAATTTTGGAGGCTAGGTGAAACACTACAAATGTTAAATTAAAAAAAATGGCATAATTATGAAATTTATCCTCAAAGACTATAGACCAGATGTGAGATTGGACGAAGAAAGAATAGTCCATTTAGATGGTGTCCATAGGCATCCAATGGACAGAGATGAAACATCAGTTTTGGCAGATATATTGTCTTAATAAAGCAGAAATATATAAATATAAAGCAAAATGTGCATAAGTATATATGCAAACATAATTTCAAATTATATATATGTACATACATACATATATACATATACACACATACCTTGGCATTTCATGGAAAACTTAAAGAACAGAATTTTATTTGTTGAACTCACAAGAACCAGGTAGCAGCACAGTTGAGCTCTGGCAATTGTTACCCTAAATGGTCAACAGTGATCTGTCTTCTTAGACTTAGAAGAAAGGCAGGAAATGAGGGGGTGAGTGGGGAGGATCAGGCAGCATTTTCTTTCCTTCTTTGTGTGAGGCCAAGGATCCCACTGGCCTCGGCCATTGACTGTCTGATTCACTTGGTTAACCACCTCCTATGAGCTTGTGTTCGAACTCAAACTTGGTTCTCAGACTTGGGTACAATTAGTGTCCAACAACATGCCTATAGGATATAAGGGGTGGCAAGACAAATGTTACAGGGAAAAGAGGTCCAGAGAGTTCCGAGAGTCTGAGACCAACACTCAGTGAGGTGGTGACAGATTTCTAATGAATGGCTGAAGTACGACTCGGCTCCAGGCAAGTCTTTACTACACACATGAAGCTGACTTTCTGGTAGAGCCAAAAAAGAAAATATCCACCGGACAGATGACTGACTTACTCATGAAGGGTATGGTGTAGTGTTATATGAAAGAGACTGAAATTTTGCTTCATATTGAAACAGTGAGGGCTTTAATGTAGCCAGACTGCATTAACAAGGACTAAGAAGTCCATGTTTACCAGTTAAATCTAGCTGCCTATCCAGCCAGCCCCCATGATTGTGTATTTAATCATGCTTGTCCTTGACAACTAAGTGTAACATTTACAGAGCCTGGCTGTTTATCAGTCAGACAGTTGCTAATCAATGCCATATCCAGCTTTCCAGACTCTGGGCTGCTCTAGGTTAGTGACCCACAAATCTATGTTTGTGTCCCAGGCATTTAGTGTGGTACATGCCACACAGACAGAAATATATTAATGTGGAATGAGTCACTCCCTAGAGAAAGAGGCTGAGTCATGGCCACTCCAAGAAACTTCACCTCTCGACACTATTTGTCATATAAAACAAAATCGCAGGAAGCTAGGCTCCAGGTTTTGCTCTTAATGGAATGTTCTGTACTCTGACATGTTTGCTGTAGCTGCCACAACAAAGTCTGCAAATGGAAGTTAAAGTTTGAGAAGACACACTGCATGCTGGGAAATTAGACTCAATCCACCCATCCACTGTCAAAACACAGAAAGAATATTAAAAAAAAAAAAAAAAAACTTTGCTTAAATCATGGTCGTTTTCAATGAAAACTTGAGTGCTATTTTTAATACAACAAAAATAATAGAAAAGTAGGGAACTGTGCTTCACATAACTGGAGTATTACACAGTGCAAGTTCCATACGTGATTGACTTGATTCTCACAAAAGATGCAACATACATGATCATTATCTTAAAAGGAAACCATAAAAATCTAAAAATCAAACTTATGGTATCTTCTTAAAGATGGATATTCTCAACTAATACTACCTTACCATTCTTCTCTCTCTCTCTCTCTCTCTCTCTCTCTCTCTCTCTCTCTCTCTCTCTCTGTCTCTCTCTCTGTCTCTGTCTCTCTGTCTCTCTGTCTCTCTCTCTGTCTCTCTCTGTCTCTCTCTCTGTCTCTGTCTCTCTCTGTCTCTCTCTCTGTTTCTCTCTGTCTCTCTCTGTCTCTCTCTCTCTCTCTCTCTCTCTCTCTCTCTCTCTCTCTCTCTCTCTCTCTCTCATGCTTGTTTGGGTATATGTGGGTGATGTGGGTGTGGGTGTATGTATGTGTGCACCTGGTGGGGGGAGAGGACAACTTCTGGTGTTCCTCTTCAGCATCCCCGCACTGGCCTGGGGCCTGGTGAACAGGCAGTGAAGGCTGGCAAACATTACCACCATGCCCAGCTTTTGTATGAGTGTCCTCAGAATTGAATTGGAATCTTCTTGTTTGCAAGAAAAATACTTGGTTGACTTTCTACTCTCAACACACAAATGTCTTCTATTATATAAAAGAAATAAATATCACAGATAAGATTAAAATCATGCAGAACTCTGAGAAAATGGTCAGTCTGTGCATATATACATTGTACATATATATAGTAGGATATATATACAATAATAAGGGTAGACAAGAATTGGAGAACTAATTTAAAGAAATATCTTCACATTCTGAAATGTTAAGATCCTAATCTCCCATAGCACTTGCTCTTAGAACTTTTTATGACACAAAAATTATAGGACACAACATTCTTTGCTTTTATTATTTTATTTTATTTTATTTTATTTTCAAGGTAAGGGCTCATATAGTTTTGGCTCACTTAGACTGTGTGATATTGGTGAGTGTGGCCTCAGTCTTCTGATCTCCAAGCCTTCCTCAGAGTCCTGCCATTACAAATACCACAATGTCTAGCTTATGTGATGCTGAGGACTGAACACAAGTTTTCTTATGTGTCCTAGGTAAGTGCTAACCCAATTGAGCTTCTTCTCTAACTAAGTGCTATTTACTGAAAAAAAAAAAAAAAAAACTTATTGACATTTAAAAATCCATGTAAAAAATGTTCCAGATAGTCTCAGTGCTTTGGCTTTTCTTCACTGTTAATTTTAACAATGTTAAATATTTTAAATGTTGATGTGTGTGTGTGTGTGTGTGTGTGTGTGTGTATAAGAAACAATTAATTTAAAAAAATGAGGCCACATGAATCTGAGCAAGAGAAAGAAGGGATATATTAGATGCTTTGAAGGGAGAAAAAGGAAGTGAAATGATGTAATTATATTATAACTTAAAAACCTAGTAATAATTTTAATAACAAACAAATGTCATGGAACAATGGGATGGTTTGAGAGATGTTGCAGAAGGAATAGGTAGATAAATTTAATGAAAATACTTTGTAGGCATGCATTATGAAATATTAGAAAGAATTACTAAAATATTATTTAAAAACCACAGAACTGTGCAAGTCTGCAAAACATACATCTGAGTGACAGTGTATCCTGTAGACAGAAACCACAGTTAAGTAATGGCTCCATTAAAGCCAACAACCTGACTTTTAACAGCATGGAAACCTATTCATTTACTCAAAGAATTAGTCTTTAACGATGGACGCTTTTGAAATAGTTTTATAGGTTAGCCAGCAAAGCAAACACATCACTATTTGCAGAAAATATTTAATGGAACCCATTGCCTGGACTCCTGGCTTCACAACTACCATATGTTAAAGTGTGGGATCTGCATGACACAGACAGCCCGAATCATGTGTTTCTGTACTGGACGTCGTGATGCTTTTTAAGGTTAGAGCTACTACCTAGATTTCCTCCAGTTCTCCTAGGCCTGCTAAAACATCATCTCACCATGGGACTAAAGCTTGAATTTCAAAGGAATAGACAGTTATCGTTGATCTTAGAAATGAGGCAAATCTTTTCCCCAAATCTCTAATTTCCTGAAAACCCTAGTAAGGTTCTAGGAAAGATAAACTCAAGCATTCCACACATTGCCAGACTCAGATGTCCTCATCAGAAGCATTCTTTTGGGTTAGTCTAGGCATATTTGAGTCCTAACAGTCTTTCTCTTACAACTCAATTCCCCAAATAGCTAAAAATAAAAATCACCAATTCTTTTGAAGGGCATAAAAATATTGTTTTCAGGACTACTCTATAAAGAATATTTTCAGCCACTTTAGTGTTCCTGCCACTTCTCATTACATATATAAGGTTCCAGAAATGAGGTAGGAATTTTAACCCCCACAAAATGTATACATGACCAGGTGAAATTCTGTACTTAGCTTAAACATAGTTGCAACAAAAGTTAAAGGTCAGATTTCCTTCAAAAAAAGCTACAGGGAAAACCATATTACTTTATAAACTTGTTTTAAAAATATGTTATACAGAGAGAGGAAGGAACACACACACACACACACACACACATACACACACACACTTTTTAAATGGAGTTATTACACACAGGGTAACAATGCAGAACTAAAGAGCCACATGCAAAGTAACAGCACCAGGCATGGAGACTCTCCTTCTAGTTGTTAGTTAGGTGAGTCTAAGAGACCCCTAAAACAATACATTCTATCATTCTATTGCCACTGAAGGTATGACCCTATTGCTAAAGACATCCCACACCAGACATGGGTCTGGAAGAAAAGGAACTGAATGACCTGGAAGGTTACTTCCTCAGGGCTTGATCTCATGATATCAAGCTAAAACACCTACGAAACACATCAATGGCTGGATGTGCAAGATGTCCCTAAGGGTGTAGTAGTGGCAACGTTGTCATGGAGAAACCAACAGCTGTTTAATTAGAATTAAGACCCATGCAATAGGAGCGAATTCCTGCCTGGTACTGTAAATTTAGCCAACTGACCACAGTTGTAGAGGTCACAGACCCTAGATAAGAATGTACTACTACCATTTTCTAAACTGATATTGTTTCTAAATGTATTATTAGATACTTATTTTTATGACCAAAGAGAAATGTGGTTCTTATCTCTCATCCAAGAAGCCTGTGTTTGCAACAGACCATAAAAATTACAGACATCCACCACTGTTACCATGAGGTACTCATCTGCAACTGATTCCATGCTATCACTACAGGCAAGACTCGGGAAAAGTTGCCAAAGAAGAAGCAGATAGAGTGTAAGAACCAGAAAATCAGTACATCCACTGTGGGTGTTTCTTAGACACATCAGGGAAGCTACATCCATAAAATCTCAAAACAACATCATTGTCTAAACAATCCCTCTATAACGACAACATCATTCAACATGCCAAGGAGGATGGGGGAGTTTCACAAGGCAACCCTACCTCTAGATGAAGAGGGGTAGGAAATCACAGGCTACTCAGAATGGGAGATTCAGTATGTTCATGGTATAAGATCCCTGATATGTCAAAGGGCCAGCCAGCCCTAAACATATATATATATATATATATATATATATATATATATATATATATAACATTAAATGGGTTTTGGCAGGATTTATTTTTATATAATAATCCTTTAATTATTCCCACAAAGAGCACGGAACAAAGAAGGGGGGGCAACAAAAATATAATTAAAAGGTACATAGTCAGTATTATATTTACAGGTTTTTAAATTACAAATCTAATGTATCCAATTTATTCTGTTTTACCCTTTGCAAAGAGTAAACTGTCATGCAAGAAAGAAATAATTCAGATATCAAAGAAAATAAGTGGTGCAAAGTTTGCTATTTCACCAAGTGAAATGTCCCCAAAATACAGGTTTCGTTTCAAAACTTATGATTACAAAAAAAAAGAAAGCTTGCAGAAAGTAAATCTTATAACCTGCCCACAATGAATTAATTTTTCTCTTGTTTGGGCCAAGCAGGAAAATATTTACCACACACCACTGATTAAGCGCCTGCTGGCAGGTATATATATCTTCAAGCAGTTCACAGAGAAGGAAATAAACTTTGACAGCAGTCGGGCAATGCCAAAAACTCTATCCCACAGGCCCCACAAGAGCACAGTTCAATGAAGATAGACAGCAGGTCACCCTGTCACTTCTGGAAGGATGCAGCAACCGACGGACCCAGTGTCACAACAGACAAGCACCAGGACTGTGCAGCGGCGGGAGAAAGCAGACAAGTGTCACCGTCCTGCAATCAGCAGCCCAGTTATGAGTTATGTGTCTGTCACAACCACAGCCATGCTGCACAACTGCCATGGCACCCCCACTGCTGGACTCTTGTTGGCCAGTAGATACAGGGACAGCAGATCTCAAAGTCTTATCCCCTATTAGCTGAGAAGGCATGTTAAAAATTGTTGAAGAGGTATACCTTTTACGTAATCCGAACCAAGGAGACCAAATTATTTACAGCAGAACAAAACAAATCAAACAAACACACAAGAAAACAGATTAGGGTCAAATAGAATTTCCTTACTTGTGGTAATTTACTTCCAAGAAAATTTTCAGGGAAAGAAGCAGAGGGATATTACAACAAGGGAATGACCCTGTGCCTTGGGAAGCTAGCTTAGTCAAGTGCTTGCCTTACAAAGGAGGGCTTCCGTTACAGCCTCCAAATCCACATTCTAGCTTTTATAGAAACAATGGAACATGCATTCTTCATCCTAGAGCTGGGGAGTCAGAGATAGTCAGAGCCCTGGGACTTGCCAGCCAGCTAGCCTATATTTGGTGAACTCAAGCTAGTGAGAGAATGTGTCTTAAAATCAAAAGGTGGGATGATGCTTAAGGAATGGTCTCCAAAGTTGTCCTATGGTCTCTACATACATCCGTAAATATGTGCTCATATTCCTGTGTAAACATGTACACGCATATCTTCATGAATATGCACACACACTCATGAGCATGCATACACAGAGAAAGAGGGAGGAGGAGAGGGAGAGGGAAGGGAAGAGGGAGAGAGGGAGATAGGGGGATGTGGGGGAGGGGGAGGGGGGAGAGAGAGAGGGAGAGGCAGAGGTAGAACTATGTTTACGTGAGAGTGAACTACAAAACTAGTGACCACAAAACTAATGATCAAACTGTATTAGCAAGCATTCAGTGATTAAACAAGGAAGACTGTGTTATTCCACTGTACTAAGGGCAAATTTGGGACAGGGAATGTGTCCGGTTTCTACAACATCCAACATAAATTGTAACCAAAATAATTGTTTTATCCAGTGTGTTTTTTTTTTCTACTTCTCCAACCTTAGGAAATCCAAAGGAAGTCAACTGTTACCCTGATCATACCAACATGTGAACTCATGTGTCAGGAGATTACGGGGAGGCTGCACGGTGGCCTTAACTTGATGGGAATACAGTGGGGTCTGACTCCTGTTCACTCATGGAGTGAAACAATCTGAATGAGCAGAGACTGGAACATAATCAATCTCCTAGAACAATCAGTCTTCTGAGGCCTCTAAGACAATCTCTCCCAGCTGCCTACACTTCGCAGCCTGTTTTCCATTTTGCCTTCCTCACCGTGATAGGATGGATAAATGAAAACGGTGGGTGTTTTCTTCAGAAAAGCATGTTCCCAGGACTGACCAATCTGAATGACTGCAACCACTTCAACATTGCTGCAAGTCAAACTGGACCAAGTGAGGACACTGTGGCCTCCAACTGTGTCATTTTGCTTGTAAATAGCATAAACCGCACTATACATATTGTACCAGCATAATGCCACAGGCAATTTTAAAGACACCACTAATTTGCCGAAAACAAAAGCAACAGTGAGTGTCGGTACCATTGACCGTAACAATATAAATTATTTATAAAAAGACACACTTTTAAACAATTGCATATTTTTCTTCTCTTGGACTAATATTTTCTGAAATAGGATGCATGTGCATTATATTTGGCTACGACAATATAAACAAAAGTAATTTGTTAAACATCTAAACAAATCTTAAGCTAAATACTCAAAAACAGAGTTTAAGATTAGGTTTACAGTCAAGTTGTATCAACAATATACTCTTTAACAGAGCATAAGTACACCTTCATGTTCATTGTTTTAAATTCCTGTCCCAGGAGATGCAGTACCACATTCCTATGTCCTGCGTGTGCACCAGGAATTTCTCTGTGTGTGTGTGTGTGTGTGTGTGTGTGTGTGAACTGATTGCTTTATCAGCATGTCTCTATTTCAAATTTCCCATAAGCACATTGGAAGTCACCCCTACCTATTTGAATGGCCAATCAATGTTCGAAAGTTTGTCAAAACATAGAGAACTCAGTAAGTTAGACTTTTTATGTGAGTTTTACCTGCACACACACACACACACACACACACACACACACACCACATACATACTTACATATACAAACATACACACAGATGCCTGGTGCATATGCAGGGCATAGAAATGTGGTACTGCATCTCCTGGAACAGGAATTTTAAACAACTATGAACTGCCATGAAGGTGTGGAAAACCAAACTGAAGACTGATATCAGACCAACAGGCAATTTAACCATGGAGCCACCTTCCCAGCCCTATGCTACAAATATTTTTAATGGCACACAAAGAAAGAATGATCTGATTCAAGTAACTGTTGTAAATGAAAACATCCCAGGCCATGCATTTTAATCTTATGATTGTTTAACTATGTCTGGGTCTTGGCTTTTAGTCATTAGAATAGAGATGACAGTGGCTGTTTTCCAGAGTCATAGGAAGATTGAGATAATGTACTTTAACGCATAGCAGACAGCCTAACTCAGGGCTCAGTCCTTCATCCCCGAACCTGCTTACAAATGCTTGACAGTCTGGGGACTAGAAAAATGGCTCAGCCGTTAAGAACACATTCTGCTGTTTCAGACCACCTGAGCTCAGTTCCTAACATCCATGTTGAGTGCTCTGTAGATTAGGCTGACCTTGAACTCAGAGATCTGCTTGCCTCTATGAGTATCGGTATTAAAGGTGTGTGTGCCACCACTACCTGGTTCCCATAGTTCTATAACTCTGATAGGTTTAAAGGTACTATTAGCTTTGTACCTAATGCTGGCATGGAAATTTCTGACAAATGAGATCAACTGTTTCACATCACATTGGTTTTCCTCATTTATTTTTTTTACAAATATTTTTAAAAGAGCATATATAAGTCATTGAAAAATCACATATATTATTATTTAAATGCACTGTATGTTGTTGGACGTATATGATTTCTGAGATGCAAAACACACAGAAAGCACGCCACCTCAGGGAGGGCCAATTCAGAAAGAGTTATGGCCACATGGGAATGTACATACATTTTCCAATGTGAATGGATATAATGTCAATGCTTGATCTACTGCTGCCTTTAAGTCACTTAGTGTGTCACTGGATCTCATAGCAACTCAACCTCTCTGTCCTTCCTTTTGGTTGTCCTCTCTTCCTCTTCTCTACAGGAGCACTGACACCAGCACATAACATTTTCTTATAAAAACCCCTTATGTGACAGCGACATGGCTAGATGACAGTATGACTCTTTTCCTCGGTGCTAAGCACATTGTCGGAACAACCACTTAAACCTGAAACCATGGGCATTATCATTTTGTCATGGGGAGAGAGCCTGAATTAGACTCATGCATTTGAGTCCTTGGTTTCCGGTTGGAGGAAATGTTTGAGAAGGCTGTAGAACCTTTAGCAGCCTCTCCAGAGGAAGGCGGTCACAGGGAGTGTGCTCTGGAGTCCACATAGCCTCTTCCTACTCCTGGCTCTGTCTCTTTGATGCCTGTATGTAGATAAAATTGTGCTCAGCAAATTACTTTTCACTTTTGTGGTGGTTTGAAGGAAAGAGTCCCCATAGGCTCATAGGGAGTGGCACTATTAGGAAATGTAGCCTTGTTGGTGTGATTTTTTTCTTGGAGGAAGTGTGACACCAGAGGAAGGCTTTGAGGTTTCAGATGACCACACCAGGCAAAGGGTCTTTGTGTCTCTCTATCATTGTCTCTCTGTGTTTCTCTGTCTTTGTCTCCCTTTGTCTCCCTGACTCTCTGTCTCTCTGCCTCTCTGTCTCTCTGTGTCTTTCCCCCCCCACCTTCCTGCTACCTACCATCCGGATGTAGAACTTTCAGCTACCTCTCCATCACCATGTCTGCTTGTGTGCCACCATGCTTCCCACGATGAAAATAATGAAGTAAACCTCTGAACTGTAAGCTAGCCACAGTGACATGTTTCCCTTTATGTGAAATGCCTTGTACGGTCATAGGGTCTCCTCATAGTGATGGAAACCCTGAGACACTTTGCCTAATCATACCTGCCCTGCCAAAACCAACACCATCCATTGGAACTACATGTTAAAATAAACCATCTCCTCTAGGATGTTTTTGGTCATGGCTTTTCATCCCAGTTGCAGAAAAGTAAATATGTGCCTTGTGGTACAGATAATACTTCAAGCTGAAGCAAAACAGAGGGGTACAAAGAAAAAACAGACTGAGAGAAGGAAAATGGGCATAGAAACATGGTGTTACAGTGAAAGGAGAAGGGGGATGAAGATGAAGAGAAGAAGGAAGTGAGAACACTAGCAAGAACAAGGCCAGCTAATGACTGCATGGCTAAGCTGAGCCCCACCATTCCTAACCAACAACTTCTAGACATTTTACAGTTCTGAAGCTTTATTTTTAGTTAAAGCCGTGTGCTTCAAATATTTCCTACTTCCAGATAAACTTTCATGATAATGTAACTACTGATATGAGGTTTAATTTTAATTTCAAGTAGCACATTTTCATTACTGTCATCATATTTAAAACTTCCCCAGGGACCCGAATATACTACAATGAAATGAACCGCCTAAGAACCAAAAAGATACAATAAATTGGCAGTCACTCATGGAAATTGGGGTGTAGTAGCTTTCCTCCAGATGGAATGAAAGAGTCATGTTCATAAAGTGTTCCTGAGCATTATCTGTGGCCTGAGAAGCACATCCCAGGGTGGACCCAGCACCCATCGCCCGCCTATGTTAGCAACGGTTCTGCCTCAGGACATTTCCAAGAGCTCCCGCTTCCGCATCCTGACTACACACTGGGTTTAAGTCTTATTCACTACTCTTAGACACCATTCACGACTCACTAAAATATTTTGATTATTTTACAATGTCCGTTTTAAAAGTTAAAGGATGGTGAGAGAAACCATGGAAAATGTCAAATGCATGTAAAGTCACTCCTTAATGAAATGGATGGAAACGACATATTCCAGAGACATACAGGAAACAGAAGCAGCAGTAAGTATATTCATAGGTTCAATTATCCCAAAGCCATTTGTCATTGGGGTTTCCTAGTTTTTATTTTTTATTTTGACAACTATTTTGAAAACAGTTGGAACACTGAGCGACTCTACCTGTTAAAGCTGAGAGAAATCAAAGCATGCCTTTGAAATTCCCATTAACAAATTAAATTGTTGTATGGCTTTAAAACTTTTTAAACATTTATTTGTTTCATGTGTGTGTGTACAATTCCAAATACCAGGTCTTCCTATAGCTTAAATCTGCACAGTTTTTTATCTCAAGCTAGAAGTGACTTAGATCATATCTGGCTGCTAAACCTCTGAAATTTGCTTCAGGTTTTTCTGGCTTTATTCATTGCTTCTTTGTGCTTTACTCCCTGGACTCCTAGGACCACGAAAGCAGCCTTTCTATGTTAGTAGGTAAAAAAGCAGAAAAGCAAACTGATGGTAACATTTTGAACTTTAATTAAGCGTTTGCTGGATATACACAACTGAGACCAAAACGACCATTATTAGCATGCTTCTCCATTAAAGACATAGCTGTTTGACTTAACATATTATTCTTCTCCAGAGTAGCAGAAATACTCAATGCAATTTCTTCAACAAAGCTTCATCTAAATTATTTGTCATATTTTAAGTAGATTTCTCAGCCAACTCTCTCAACCGACAGAATTCCTTTTGTTAATTTAAATTAAATATGGAGGCCTGTACATCTGGGAGATATGCCTTTGCACAAGTATTTCAAAGAAAAATACAGCAACCATAAGTTGGAACCCATTGCATTTTCTCATGTTAAAACTATGTCATGCTTATTAGGAATCTACAGAAAGCAAGTCACTTGCTTTCACCACTCAAAACCAAATCAGCATATGTCAGGATGGTTAGAAATTAATACTCATTAAAATCATTGCCCAAAAATATTTTATTAATCGCCTCTCAACAAACCCAAGTGCCTAAGTAAGCCAAGCGAATGAAACGGTCTGAGGGGGTAAGTTAGATGCAAAGAGGCATCTCCTCTAGAAAAATCCACAAAGCCTACTGAATTTCATCCACTTACAATGTCCAGTCCAAATACAGGCAACTCCTTCAAGCTAAATCTCCCAGGATATCAACTAATGCATTTGCATAGCCAACCTTGGAGAGGAAGTGGAACAGAAATCAACAAAGCAAAAACTGTGGAACTGTGCAGCAGGTGGGCCATCACAGCTGCTAAGAGTAGGCTTATTAATGATGTAAACAGCAGCACGGGGTCAATTATTTACCCAGGCCTGCCCTACTTAAGCTGGGAAAGCGGATACCACAGCGAAAGCTCAGTGGCTGCAACAGGACAGGTGTCAATGACACAACCATATTATCTCTTACTTTGGCCGTTCCTAGTTCCTATAAGATGTTATGAATTGTATATCAATATCCAGTTGCTTCTAGAGAACTTGACATTTGCCTCTAAAGTGAACAAGCTAATCATCATTATTCGTTCTAAGCCACCGAGGACTCATCAGATGTCTTAACCCAAATAGCTCTTCCAACGTATATGAGATCAACAATCTTCTGTTCACTCCATTTGAAGTCTCAGAGAGCAACTTTGTTGGGATCACGTACAGGGGACATGATCAGAATTTTAAATTGAACTGTTGAATTTCTCTAAAATTGTTCTTTCCAAAATAGGTACTCAGCCCAGTCCTGACATGGCTCCCAAGATGTGTGTTGCTTTTTCTTCTTCTCTTTAATCTATATCTGACTGATCTGACTCAGACTCTATGAAACTTTAGCCCAATCAGCATTTTCTTATGGAATACAGTAGGTAATTTACGAAGATAGCTTTATGTTACTGTCAGAAGAGTGTGGGGAAAATGTAATATGGTGAGAAAAGAGAGAGAGAAAGAGAGGTTGAGAAAAGAAAAAATAACTTGGAGAAATTCTTTAATGTCAGTGTGGAAATTGTCTTCATGTTGGTTATATAACAACTCAAGGTCCATTCGGTCCACACATCCTTCCAATAAGCACAGCTGTGGGGGCAGGGGAGGCAAACTCTTAAGCTTCTTGTGTTTGTGGCTAAAGCAATGGAAACAAAACTAAACACAATCAACAAAAATAAAACATCACATGTTTCTTTCTTTGATAGAATGGTACATCTCTGTGATGCCTCAGCTTCTCTCATGGAAGCGTTCTTGTCTCTGAGGAAAGAAGAACCCCAACTTTTTTTTGGTTCAGGATGGACTCACTGCAAACCAGCACAACACTGGCCACTCTCATGGCTCAAAATCCTCAGCCATACCAGTAAATCTGAAGAAACCAGTAGTTCACGTTCATTGACACACAGTCACCTGAAAAGTCCCCAGAGTAACCCTGACATAGTGCCAGTCTGAACCACAGGCTATCTTGCCTGCAGACTCTGGAAAAAGGCACCGGAATCCATCCTCAGACTCTGGACTTGCAGCTGAGATCTGCTGGCAAACTGCCCTCTGACAGTATGGCCTTCTTCCTGAGTGCCAGCAAGACTTGGCCTCATTAAAAAAAAAAAAAAAAAAAAAAAAAAAAAAAGCTCAGGCAGCTTTGTGGTGAAGTTTTGAATGCTTAGCTGAAATCAATTAAGATGACAGAGGGTGGAGGGGCTGCCTTCACGTGGTGCTGAATAAAATTTCTAGGTTTGTTTTCTTCCTCAGAAGAACTAGCTCACTTTTCTCAAATGAGGAAAAGACATGTAGTTTAGAATAAGAAAGATGAATTATCTCAAAGAGAACGTAAAAGGTGTCCTGTCAAGCCAGCTGACATTCAAGAGTAATATTTAGGTGATGGGTTAAGGGAACAGCTGGCATAATTAAGGCCTAGAGGTGCACTCTGTGGTCCAGACAATGAGAAGGGGGGGAAAGGGAAAGGGAGAGGGAGAGAAAGCACTCAATCATATGGACATTGTGTAGTTTTCAAGAAACGAAACCTCCAATGTTGCTTTTCCCAGACTGGAGTTGGTGACAGGCCTCGGAGACTGTTTTTATTATAGTGGGCCCTCTGCCCAGTTTTAATCACCATTAGAGAAATGGCTCCCCGACCAGCATGACATGCTTCAACGTTCAGGACAAGCAAAAGGAGAGCAGCAATACATTTCTCAGGTGACAGCCTCAGCTGTAAGTACGGCTGGAGGAAAAACAAGACGGAAGCTTGTAGGACGCTGGCATGGCTGAGTCCCTTTCTGTAAATGGGTCTCTCTCGGCTGCCTTTGGTTAATGAGATGTCTGATTCCAAAGTAAGGAAATGTGACGTGCTTGTTTGCTTGCCCATATTTTAGTTTATTTACAGTACTGAGGTAGGACCCAGTGCTCTGCGCTTCTACAGTAGGAAAAGTACATTACCACTGTGTTACAGGCCAGCAATGGATAACCATCTGTATTACCGTTCCAAAACTAAGACCCATAACCACGTGCCCTTTCCCTATTTTTCATTTATTAGAAATAAATTTGTCCATATAATAGGTTTTGATTACAATTTCCCTCTTGGAGACCACACCCACATTCTGGGGGGAAAGTCTCTACTTTTAATTCCTAACAACTTCGAAGCATTTTCTAAATGTTTGTTGCTTTCTGGAAGCACTTTCCTCTGCCATGGATGCTGAGAGTCATGCTTTCTGATTTTGTGTTCATTCTCTAAATTTAGTGAAATGGTAAATTTCACTGCAATGTGTTCACGACTTCACGTCATTGGACTTGACCCATTCTCACCACTACATGTTATACTCTCCATTACTTCTACTTCCGATCTGGTACAGTGTCTCTCCTGTGCAAGCATGCTTGTGTACGAACATGCACGGTGTATAGCAAACTTGGTTTCATTTGTCTTCTTGATTCAGAGTCTGACTCTGTATCCCAAGCTAGACTTGAACTTGGGATCTCTTGGTTTGCTGAATTCGGGGATTACATGTTTATACCCCAATGCTAGGCCCAAACCTGTATTTTGAGATGAGAAATGGACAAGAAGAGATAGTCAGTCTAAAAAATAAATATTTTAAGACCCTTGGAAAAAAATTTCTGCTCCATCAAAGGCTAATAAGATCACTGTATGTGACGAATTCTCACCTTATCATTTTTTCAAAGGAAAAATATTCACAGTTTTCCTAGAGACCATGCAAAGAAGCTTTTGACACATACCTTACTCATGTTTCTGGATCCAAGATATTATAAGATATGTCACACATGAGCTGCAATAATCCCTTAGTATTAAACTGAAAGATTCAGTAAAACAAGAAAATGTATAAATACAAAGTTGATGGTTTTCAGAATGAATAGATTAATGGAAATTAAAAGTGAAGATGAAATGATTTTTTTATTCCACTATCATGTGGAAGTTCACTTTTCTCTGAGCAGTACAGGAAAACACTCTGGGCCTGGTCCATGCTAAGCAGGCCAACCACAGACTGAACTACACTCCCTGTTGGGGTCAAGAAAATAAACAAAAATGGTGTTTATTAATTAAGTTACTGATGATTTGACCTTTATCTTGTTCTTGACTCTTCAACACACTCTCTGCTTATACATCCTGTAAAACCTCTCCTGTGTCATGTACACATGATAACATGTGTGTGTCTCCAACAAACACTGTTAAGTGGCTAGGATAGCTTGTCTTAATGTTATAGAATATTGTGGGTCTCATGTTTCTTGTATCCTAGGGTAGAAGAGAACAAACATTTGGACTTTTAGTTCAGAGTGTTCTCCCATGACTTCTAGAAAAAGGGAGAATGAAATTTCAATTATAATGAATATATCACAAAGGCTACATTTTCAACTCCCCCTTTTGAAGAACCCTCTTAAAGGCAGTTTTCCACTCGTGGCTTGTGGTTTGCCTGTGTATATAAACACACAGTAGGATGTTACTTCCTTTATGTAAACTTTCCAACAGTATTACAGACTGTGCTCACTTGGTATATAACTATAAATCAATTCTCCATTCTGTAGGATGAACATAAATAGAATTAATTGCATTCTTTGTCATATACTTGGAAAACTGGAGGGAAAGAAATGCTTTCACTGTAACCAGTGGCCATGTGCTAGTATAGGAGGAGCTGTCACTTTGGAAAGTCTCAGGTGGAGTTATCACCTTGACAGGGATCTTGACAGGAGGAGACAATGAGATCATAACTGGAAATATATATGTTTATACATATACACATGTGCAAGCTCTAACAAGAAAACGGCTCTGACAAAAGAAGCTATAGTGTAAAGGAGCATAAGGAGAGATATATGGGAGGGTCTGGAGGAAGGAAAGAAAAGGGACTTATATGATGTAATTATGTAATAATCTCAAAAGGAAGCACAAAAGCACAAAAAGTATCAAATAAGATTCAAAATCTAGAAGTGTTCTTTGAAAATTGAGAAAACTATCTATGTATTCCTTATTCTTATTTATAGATTTGAGCTACATAGATAGACATTTATATAAATATATACAGACATAAACACAGACACATAATAAACACATATACATACAATAAATACACATAACACACATTAATAAATACACACATATACAACACATACACACAGGGCTAAAATAACAATTTTCATGTATTCCTTCACTGTGTAGTACAATATTACTTTGTAAATAACTCATTTTGAACATCAACAACATACCTTTTCCTAAAATGCCATACATTAAGAGTTGCTGTTTTCATTTATATACAAAGGAAAGTGTAATAGTGTAATCTTTCTCCTTCTTTCTCGAAATACTGACTTCCATCGTGAAATATACTAACATGAATGCTGAACATACTACTCATCAGAAATAACAGTTAGAATACTTCTCCTATAGACTAGATATTATTTCTAGACCAATGAAATCATCAATAGGTAATTACTAGAGATACTACATCTTTACCTTCCTACAAACCGTGGCACCAAACAAACCACACCAAAAAAAAAAAAAAAAAAAAAAAAAAAAAAAAGCAGCTTGTAATCCTTACTTTCTTGCTAAGAAAAAGAGCTCACTTACTGGTGTGTTCAGTGGTTATTGTCTTTAGTCATTTAACTCAATTGGTGGCAGTGAGCCAAGGCTTACATCAAAGCAAAGAACGTGTGCAAGACAAAACCAGAGCCAACTGTTACCACAATTGCTTTGTTCGCCTCCTGGCTGCTCTTCTGTATCTCTAACTCCCCTGGGTTAGCCACTAGCTGCTACAGAGAGCATCTGAGGTAATGAGCACTGTTCCTCCTCTTCTGAAGGATTCAATGTCAGGAAACACCCTGAAGCAGGATTGTGGAATGTGAACAAGGCTCTGGGCTCAGACTCACCTGGTTCAGGCAAACAGAGGTGGATCTCAGGAGCAAACTGAAGACAGCTTTCTGGAAATAATTTTTCTTTCATGATGAACTCATAGGAAAAGATGTGAGACTGCATTTTTTTAAAAAATGTGTGCTGTAAAATAACAGTATAAATGTACGTGCACTCAGTGCTTTACAAGGGACTTTTCAAAGATGAATTTGTGAGTTTAATTGTATTCCCTGACATGTTCCAATTGATAGTTTCATTCTTTGTATGTAAAATCTTTATTAAAAATTTTCACATAATGGCCTCAAGAGTACCTTAGATGCCCCATTAAGAATTCTTGTACCTTTTAATATTATAGACCAAAACTAGCTGGAGAGAGGGTCAGTGGGAAGAGCAATGGCTGCTTCTCCAGAGGACCCGGGTTCAGTCCTCAGCACCCACATAGCAGCTCACAACTTATCTGCTGCATCATGAATTTACTGTATTTCTTTCTTTTTTTCCTACCTTGATAGAATAAATTTCATTTGCATGAACTTATTAAGACTTTTAAGTCAGGAAAATTCTAATAAGAGAGGCTAGATTTATGTTGTCATTAAAATATCTCCTGATGTTGACATTTTAAAAGTAAATGGACCCTTCATTGACAAAGAGTAAACGAAGTTCTTAAATACTAACATATATCAATGGGGCATGGTGGTTTTGTTGAATACCACTCCCTCATTTTTTTGTTAAATGTGAAATCGAAAATATTGTTCTTAAAAATATTTACTAAATATTCATGATATGATGACCTACAAAAGACAACTGATCATAAATTTATAACAATTAGCAGTAAAAATATTTGCATTTACTATCTGACCACACAACATGTAGATGTTCACTTTTCTCTGAGCAGTACAGGAAAACACTCTGGGCCTGGTCCATGCTAAGCAGGCCAACCACAGACTGAACTACACTCCCTGTTGGGGTCAAGAAAATAAACAAAAGTGCTGTTTATTAATAAAGTTACTGTTGATTTGACCTTTATCTTGTTCTTGAGTCTTCAACACACTCTCTGCTCATACATCCTGTAAAACCTCTCCTGTGTCATGTACACATGATACCATGTGTGACTCTCCAACAAACACTGTTAAGTGGCTAGGATAGCTTGTCTTAATGTTATAGAATATTCTGGTCTCAATATTCTATAACTCCTTGGACCACCTCCTGTTTAGGCATTTCTCGGTACTTTCATTCTCTATGGGGAATACAGAACTACCTGAATGGACTGGAGAGAAAAGCCTTGTGCCTCTAGCAGTACTCACTTGTAGAACTGAGTTGTCCTAGTCTGGCGAAAGATAGAGCATGGAGTTTTTATGACACCATTTTGAACCCTGGATAACCACGGGACTGGGGCATAGTACATGGAGCTATCGAAAGATGGACATAGTAAATATACTGCGTAGGTGAATTATCTTATTGTAGTAGGAGAGAAGTCTGCAAGGAAAAAACTGCATGTGTAATTACAGGATAGCACAAGGAAACCGTTAAAGTGAAACATTAATAACATGCCTGACTGGATAAGCATACACAAGAACTTGCCATATGTGAGGCTGCTAATCCCTCCTTTTAATAGCGGTGCCAGGGGGCATTGCTCATCTCCATGACAAGCTGTTTCCACTGACTGTCTCTTCCTGCACAGCATTTGCCGAGCCCAGAGCACTGTTTAAATGTTCACCTCTCTCAGTCTCAAGTGTTTAAATTCAAGCATGACATACTAAATCAGAACATTGAAGATTTGCTTTATTTTTAAAAAAAAAATGTATGGGTGACTAAGGTCTGAGAGCATACATGTGTGTTTGGTGCAGCAACAAAGTTAGCAGGTAGCTGCTGAGAAGGGAGACCGTCAATTAAACAGAAACCTATGGCTCCCATGTCTATCAGGAACCTGCACATCCATGGTTGTGATTTCACTTCCCAGTCACGTTCCAGTGAGGAGCACGACTGTCATTTTCAATTTTTTTGGCAAAGATATAAAGGTACAGTAACCTGGAGTGACATGTTGGGGGTAACCTAGCTTTGAAGAGGGAATGCTGAGATTCAAGTTTTAATGTGTGTGTGTGTGTGTGTGTGTGTGTGTGTGAGAGAGAGAGAGAGAGAGAGAGAGAGAGAGAGAGAGAGAGAGAGAGAGAGAGAGAGTGGCACAGTAATTTTACAATATGACTCAGCAAGCAGGAGCAATGCAGTGATTAGGGAAATATCAACCTGAATGGCTAGGACCCTAGGCACTAAAAATCAATGTGTGCGTGAGAGCATGAGTGTCTGTAGTAGAGCAAGAGACAGAAACAGAGAAGAGAAGGTAGAGAGAGAGAGAGAGAGAGAGAGAGAGAGAGAGAGAGAGAGAGAGAGAGAGAGAGAGAGAGGCACAGATACTGAGATACTGAAACACAAAGATACAGAACAAAGATGGTGATGTCTGTAAAGAGAGCTTGCCACAGCACAGTGGGAAACCGAGAAAGGAGAAAGGACCAAAATGTGGGCTGAGGGTATCACTGTGTCTTCTCTTCCTGAGAGGACGGAGAAGAAAATTAGGTAGAGACGGTTATTAATCAGCAGCTAAGGAAAGGAAGAGGAGGAGGAGAGGAGAAAGAAAAAAAAATGCACATACTTCCCTCGGAGTGGAAATAAATAAAAATTCTAAATCTTGAATGTTTGAGAGAATTAATGACAACAAGGTAAATGGAATATAATGAGTGGGCGTGGTTTCTGCCTTCCAGACTCAGAACCATTATCTGGTGGGTGGGAAAGAGATGTCCCGCGGCTTAGGGAAAGAACTCGGGTAAATGAGTAAAAACTTCAAACAAAGGTTCGATGCTAAGCAGGAGTATCCAGCGATGAGAAAAATGTGGAGATCTAAATAAAAATGTAAGTATTGCAATGTGAGAATTAAAATAAGGCCAAAAGAAAGCTCATATCTTTGTTAAAAGTAATCATGAATGAGAAATTGAATGATATGGTTTCCTAGGCTCGCTTTTAACTCTGATTCTTATTGTGAAGATTCCATGATCCTGTTCTACCCGGAACTCTTGCTGTGGTCCTGATCCTATCATTTTGAATGGCGCCCTTCAACCTGGCAGGGCAGAGCCACAGAGAACTGCTCCCACATACTGGCTGCCTCGGGCAAGGAACAGGACTTGGCTACACCATGCCTCTGTCTCCAGTTTCCTCATCTAGTAAGTGAGGGTAAGATGATCAAAGACAACCACACATTTTAATTAGAAGCAATCTGTAAAACTCTTTGCCAAAGGTAACATATCATTATCTGTTGGAACAGTTGTCAAAACACAAGAACTGTAGGACCTATGAGAATAAAGGGCTGAAGGTACAAAGTCTAGATCAGCTGAATCTAAAGTAAGGCTCTGTTCCCTTAGAAAGCATTAGATTGAACAACAACAAAAAAAGTTCCATGAGACTTTTCAGTTTTATTCACATCTTTAAATTAAATATCCTAATAAGGCTGGCTCCAATACTTGAAAAAGAAATATCTTAGGAATGGGTTCTCCAACCACTGAGAGACAACCTCACTCTTTCCAAAGCACTGACCCCTATAATGTGCAAAGAAAATGAAAAGACACAGGAAAACACACACACACGTCTCATTTTTAATACAGTAAGCATTGATTAGTCATTCATCTTTCATGATCAAATAGCATGGCAGAAATTTGAACAGTTTTACAAAGAAAAGAAAAGCCAATAGTTAAACTTCAGTTTGTACCCATCCCGGAGATCTATTTGCTTAAACTACAATCCAGTTGAAAGTTCTAATTCATAGTAGGGAATTAAATCATAGTGAGGTAAATTAACTTGCCTAAGACCTCCTTTACTTCTTAGTATGTTGTAAGAGATGGTCAGTGCAGAAAATGTGTTCTATGTCGTGTTGAGCAAGAATACGTAGGGTATTATTAATAAAGAATGCTTTGTAAGGAGCTCACACTAGAGTTCCATTCTCAAAGTGGGCAAGAGACACAATTACAACCCAATGTTACGCTGAAATGAGACAAAAACCTATAATTTTGTATTTTTTGGAATAAAGAACCTTTTCTTCCCCAGAAGCATCACAGAGCCTTTGGCTTGTTTAAGCCTGGTTGGCTTGATGATATCTGGAGTCATCCCCACAATGTTAGCTTTGGATAATTTGGCAAGGAAACAACTAAGAGCCAGCATTTGTTTCTCTGGACTTTTAGTCTCACAGTCTCATAAAGAGTAAACTTGGGCTGTGGTGGTGGGGGTCTTGGCCTTGCTATCACACCTCACCTTGTTCTGAAATCAAAGCTAAATCACCAAGATACCCACACTTTGCAAATCACACCTCTTAGCATCATCACCAAGCAAAACTGACATGCACCTCAGACCCTGAGGCATGTGTCAGATAAGCTATCATTTAGACTACTGTGGAAGGCATGAATTATGGTATTGAGAACATATATGAAGATCTGGAAAAATAAGCACCAAGGGGTTAGATCCTGGAGTGGAAAAGAAGCATTACTGCTCCCTGAAGTAAATGAGATAATTATAAGTGGAAAGAATTTCAAATTCCAAAGTTACTTTTCAGCATGTGTCAGTCCTCTGGAGTCATACAATGGATTCTCTCTGAAGAGGGTCTGAAGTTTCTTTTCGTTCAATGCTGTACTTTGTGAGTCCTTCCCTTAGTGAGGCTGGGGTTACAAAGGCTCTCTTAGGTGAAATCTTTTTTCTTAGAATATGAGGAGAAACACTTAACAGAAAATGGTGGATTATGCCTCTGAAGTTTTAATTTGATTTTGAAAGTACTTTGGTTGACTTGGTATTTCATTCATTTCTTGTTTTGGCAGATTTACTTCTGGAATTGTATAGGCTTTGTCAAAGAAAAGAAAACACACTTGAGCTGTCTACAGAGTTCTGGCCTAGCATTCTGTAAATAATAATAAGTGTATATAAGTGCCAGTGTCTACATCAACCCATACAGAGAACAAAAACAATAGGGAAAAAACTCAACTCGAGAAATTAGGAGTCATTCGAAGTCCCTGCCCCTCTCCACACCTGAATCCTGACTGCAGTAAAAGAAAATTAAAAATAACTTCTTATCTTAGAATACAAGCAACTTTTATTTATGCCATTATTATTTTAAAATGCTATCACTTGTCCATAATTATAAAACCATGCTTTCTAACCTTTATGCCAACCAATATTAATTGCCTTGGCTTTTAAAAAAAAGATCCATTTTTAAATCTTTTTATAGATGGACATGTGTATGTGTATGTATGTGCGTGAGTGAAGGTTACATGTGTTTGGATGGGGCTGAGGGCAGAAGCAATTTCAGATCTCCTGGAGCTGAAGTGAAGAGTGGTTTTGAGCCACGTGTCATGTGGGTGCTGGGGACTGAACTCATATCCTCCAAAGAGCAGTGCAAGCTGAAAGTCAGAGCCATCTCCCCAGCCTCAGCTTCCCTTCTCCCTATGAGTGTGTTAATCCATTTAGCACCACTAATGGAGTCAGAAAGAGCTGACATGAGTTGGGATGAGCCAACCAGTTTTAGAAATAACCCACTGTTAGAAACCTCTGTTTTCCAGAGGACTCTTTCAGGAAAACTGAAACATTGTCTCCTTCAGTCCCTTTCCAATTCTCCCTACCCAAGTCACAAGCACCTTGTAATAATGGAACAACAAAAAAAAAAGGCCTACCTGCAAATCACATTTTCTTTATGAAGTAGCATAACTTGAACCAATCTAAATTATTTTAATGTCGAATAATCTTATGAAATTGCACGAGGAAATGCTTGCCACATTAACCCAAGGATAGAAGAATACAGAGTTAACCTTTCCTATCCTACTGAAATATTATTTATTTCAAACAAAACACCTGTGCATTTCTGCCTGGTTGAAAGAAAAGAGTAACATGGAAGCATTTAAACACTGGGAGAGAGCCCTATCTTAACAATGTGTTGAAAAAATTAATCAACATCACTGGATAATTTCAAGTATTTATACAAGTAGGAATGGCATAGACTAGAGTCTTAGATTTCTTCCTTTTACTATAGCCATCTTTTACTATACATATATAAATATGCATACACACACACATACACGCACCCATGCGCACACACATACGTTCATTAGTCACTCCTGGACTTGAGTTTGAGGATCTGTCACATTCTTCACGGTGAGACATCACAGAATGAGGAAGACATCTGTTTGTCAGAACCCACATAAATCATTCAAAACCTGGTTGCTGAGAGCAAGTTCAAAAGCAAGCAACCCTGACATCAGTGATTTCTTGCGCTATGCTGAATCTATAGTCTCTAATTTGATTCTATCAAATAATGGTATTTTACCAACACTGACACCTTCAATAAAGGTACGCTAACAAAGGAAAGGAAATGGGAAAAGACAGCTGCTACAGATTACTGCAATTACATCCTGAGAACACGAAATGCCATTCCCTGATTCTGCTGATCCTGGGCAATTCAGCTTGTCAGGACTCCAGTCTCTTCAGGGTAAAAATGGCCATTAGTTTATAATGTATGCGTTATAAACTTTTTTATTTAAAATGTATTCTAGTTATGTATCATTGTCATGTATTGGAATATGAATTAAGGATTACATAGTATATTTTACTATAATTTTTTTAAATCCAGAATAAAGGAAAAGTTTAAATGGCTTTCTCCCTAGGGAGGAACGAGAAAACCAAGAAATAAAAAACATTCTCATGTATCCAGAGGCCGCTGAAGTCAGAATTTATGTAGACAGGGACCAGAAAGCACTAAGAAGATACTTTTTGAAAATGATGGTTTACACTATACAATAGAAAGTTAAAAACTATTTCCAAACTTGTGAGATCAGGCATGTAGAATTAACGTGACTGAGCAGATGACGTGAGTAAAGGCTTTCACTGTGCAATCATGGAGACCGGGTTCAAGCGGCAGAGATCATGACAAGGTGGAACTGGAGAATTGACTCTACACAGCTATCCTGGCTTGCACATGTGTGCACATTGTGGACAATCCACCCCCAAACGGGAAATAATCTTAACCACAGAAATGACACAGCTTAAAAGAGAATGGCAATGACAACAGCTCTCTACTAAAGAAATTCTGTTTTGTTTTCTTTCTTCCTTCTTTCTTTTCCCCCTTTCTTTCCTTCTTTCTTTCTTTCTTGCTTGCTCTTTCTTTCTTTCTATTTTATTTTATTTTTTTATTTATTTATTTTGCACAGCATTTCTTAGTGTAGCCCTGACTGTCCTGGAACTCACTCTGTAGACCAGGCTGGCCTTGAACTCAGTGATCTGCCTGCCTCTGCCTCCCAAGCTCTGGGATTAAAGTCATGTGCTACCACTACTTGGCTGAAAAACGAATTTTAAGTACTAAATAGAAAACAGTTTTCTTCATCTCTTCCTGCCTTTTCTCCTTTCCATTTTCCTTAAATAATAGGATATTAATTTATGTGCATGCCTTCAAAGGACAACTTTTGGGTTTTTCAGGCTTGATGGAAACATTTTTGCCTGCTGAGGGACGACATGACTAGTGCATCCCTTTTCAGATGACATGAAGTGATCAAGTGAGACCTGTCCTGAGGTTACAGAAAGAAAAGATACTGCCTTGCTTCAGGTGCTTATAGGCTTATTTGTGCAAACACGAGCCTTCTCAGAACCCGTAGAACAGGCCAGAAAGCAGATAAATGACATGTTTCTCCTCTTTAAGAGGTTGACTCCTCACAGCCATTATGGTAATACATTAATATTAAATGTTTTCTGCTCAATTTGAATCACTTTAATGGCTTTCATGTCACAATCATGAATTTGTTATGAGCAGGTTCTCTGAGTGTTCAGTGAGTTTCTTTGCTGTCTGTTTTTGTTTTCCTGAAGATATTCAAAGTTTGCATTTTTAGATTTTTAACATGTATTCTCTTATTTTATTGATTTTATGTATATTGGTATCTTTTGTCTGCTTGCACAGGTATGTGCACCACACTATGTCTGGTTCTGTGGATGGATGGCCTAAATTAGGGTTCTAGTGGTGAGCTGCCACGCAGTTTCTGGGAATTATACCCACTTCTTCTGGAAGAGCAGCCAATGTTCTTAATGACTGAGCCCTCTCTCCAGTCCCCAAAGTTTCCTTTCTTTATTCCTCATCAAAACAAGCTGACTTAGCAAGAACACAGGTGAGCAGACATGTCTTAGAGACTATTTTACAGTGAACGCTAAAAAGAAAAGAGTAAACAGAAAAATAGCTAGCAATGGAGTCCTTTCCCTGTGAGTCCTAAGGCCCCTGAGTCATTAAGTTTAGTGCACTGCAATGATTTTGTAGGTTAAGCCAAAGCTCCATTATGAAAGCAGTGTCCACACCCAAAGGAACCAGTTTGTCTTTCAGTTCACCTATGTTGTTTTCCCTTGGAAGACATATGCTGACACCCTTTCAGCACAAGCACAATCGGTCAGATATTAAGAACCTTTATATATAATACATAAAGACAATTCCTTCCAGCTGTTTAATGTACCTCACACTCTATTAAAGTTCTAACTCCAAAAATGGTGGAGGAACTAAGGACACACAGACACTGAAATGCCAAACTCATCACAAGCAAACAGAGATTGCCAAGACTTAATCGCTATTGGGTTCAAAGGTTTTTGTCCTACCTATTTGTATCGACAACGGTACTTATTTTGTGAATGAGGATGTCATCACAGAAAGTCAGTTCATCTAGAAAGGTGTCTTATTAACTCCTTGGAAACTACTGTCAATGAATAATGCATATAGTTACAGAGACTAAGACATAGGTAGACTCATTATGAGCCCACAAAGTTCTGAACAACTAGATCAACTGGGATGGGCTACAGATCTACCTTGAGTAGTGGTAGCCCATCATTACTTGAGTAATGTATAAGCAGGAGGGAGATGAGAGTTTGCTATCGCTGGGAGCATGCATGATGATCTGGTCCTTAGTAACCATCAGAGCAGTTTGCCAGTGGACACCAGCTAGTATCCTATAAGGCAACAGGAAAGCATGCAAAATGGAAGAAACACTAGGCATTTCTAACAGAAAACTTGAGTATAACCCATCAGAAGGGAACGACACAAGAGCTGTTCAACAGATCTTACACGTCTGGGCCCAAAACAACATGATGACATGCTGACGTGGAGATGCCTCCTCCATCTGTAACATGGTGGGCTTCATTCACCTTGAGCACTGGGCCAGGAGTAGTTGCAGACAAATCTCTGAGAATATGAGGCCAGTCTGGTCTCTAGAGCAAGTTCTTGGACAGCAAGGCCTACACAGAGAAACCCTGTCTTGAAAGTGAAAGAAAAAAGACAAAGCAAGTAAACTAACAAGAATGTGTCATGGGCTCAGGTCTGAAGAGAGAAAACTGTGAAGAAAACAGTGGTAACAATTGTCACTTGTGGAGCATTGAGCATATGGAAAATGCTGACACAAAGCTTTTCCACATCTTCCTTCTCTTACTCCATCTATGCTGTGATCACCTGCCCCTTACAGATCAGAAAACAGGCAATTTTGTAGCATGCCCAAGAATCCAGTTACCTTCCTTAGGCTCACAATGAAAGAACAAGCAAGCTCCACAACATAACTCACACTCTTAACCAATCTGACGTGCAGACTAAGCCTGGAAGCTCCCAGTGTAGAGGAGAAAAAGATACTGAAATGTCTGACAAATGTAAAGTGAATCCCACAGACAAGAATAGCTTGATTTAAAAAGGCTGGTCACTCTACTACACTCAGCAGTTATTTCTTAGACAACATTGTATTTGACTGTTCTGAGCGTTTTTCATGTATTGTGTAATATTGCAGAAGCTCTCTGCGATAGGTGTTCATTTAGCATAAGAGGAAACTTCAAATGTGATCTTCCTTGATTTACTGGAAGCTAAAACACAGCTTGTGCTCTTTGGACAAATCCTCTACCATTCTGCAGGAAGAGAACAGAGTCTCCCTTGTGTCACCTACATTAATGGAAATTCAGATCTACAGCTTACATGACTCAGAACTGGGGATACTATGACGTCGCCATGTGAGCGACTGTTATTATTATTGGTGTTGTTGTTGTTGTTAAAAAGCAAACACAACACATACTGGAGAAAATCTGTAATTTAAAATATCTTTCTGCATCTCTAAACTTCTACTTGCTTTATTTATTATTCAAGCAAAGTGACCCAACCCCTCAGCCATTCCAAACCACTTCTCAATGGGAACTCTGACCTCTATGAATGGGTTCCAGCTATTGAATTACTTTTGCTTATTACTTATTCTGGCTGGCATTAGTCTAACACTCTGTTGGCTATTTTCTTTATCGACAATGTTAACTCTCTGGACTTCTTCCAGAGAGTTTCGGTAGCAGAGATTTTTAGCTCCACTGTATCCCATCATACAACTGAGGGTTAACTGTAGACTTTCAATTGTTTAGGGATGTAATTTGCCTCCAGGCTCTCTGCACTGCTTTCTCAGGAAGATTTATATTTTTCTATGACACCGATCAGTGGGATGACTTTGCTAACAGGTGGTTTCTCACTAGGGAACCTCTTGTTCTGGGAGTTCAGCCAAGTCTTTTGTAATGATCCTACTTTATAAAAATGGGATTCTTGGCATTTTAACAGCGGGAATTTCTGTCAGAAACACATACCTATTTATTTGTATTATTATACTGATCCTTAGGACACTCTAATAAACTGATACTGCATATAACCTTTTTAGTCATTAAACAAAGACAAATTTAACAGTCCCAACAAAATCAGGAAAAACAAGAAGATGTTGCCTTTTCCAGAAGCAATTCATTTAAATGGCTGAACTGGACATAGGTCTACAGTAGCACACATCTTATGGCTTACTCTGAACCATCCTAAACCCAGAAGGAATGGCAAATGTGACAACAAAATTCACTTCTTTGTGCAAGTGGAACACAGATCACTAGAAGGCCCCATCATACTCCTCAAGCATCACATAGTTTTCAAAACTTTTATTATTATTACTTTATTGGAAATTTTCTGTATTTACATTTCAAGTGATATCCACTTTCCCCCCTCCCCCTCCACTTGTTTCCATGAAGGTCCTTCCTCTCCCAATTACCCTCTCCACCTCAGTGCCTTGGCATTCCCCTACACTGGGAAAACAGGCCTTCGCTGGACCAAATGCCTCTTCTCCTATTGATGCCAGACACTGCTGTCCTCTGCTACAAATGCAACTGGAGCCATGGATCTCTCCATGTGTGCTCAATGATTGGTGTTTGAGTCCATGGGAGTTCTGGAGGGTTTCCAATAAAGAAGCTAGAGAAAGGACTGAAGAAGCTGAAAGGGTTTTCAAATTTTTTATGTAACTGCTTGTTGGCTGAGTCCATAATCCTGTTAACTAGTCAAAGAACTTATCCTTCTCACCTTATATTAGATGAGTAACTTGATGCTTAGAGAGACCACGTGTTGCATGGTCAAGTTAGAAAGTGGGATTCTAGGAATTAAAATTGAAATCTTCATATTATTTACCACATGTTGAACGCATTCTCTAATACACTACCTTAGCAGTAAACGCAGAAACATTAGCTGAAAGAATATCTTTGGTCCCTTTCTTGCTTCCAAGGCTGAAATGATTCCACAGAATCCTGCAATGCATGTCCCTACCATTTTCTACTGATTGGATCACCACTCTCTGCTTGATTTATAAGCCAGCTTCTTCTGTGCCAAATTGACACAAGCTGGCATCATTTGGTAAGAAGGAAGGACAACTGAAAATGCTCCCATCAGATTAGCCAGCGGTACATTTCCTTGAATAATAATTGATGTGTTAGGGACTGGTTCACTAAGACCTGCACCATCTCTGGGCAGGCCCTGGGTGCTATAAGAAAGCAAGCTGAGCAAGCCATGAGACTGCAGCTAGTAAGCAGCACTTCTTCATGTCCTTACATCAGCTCCTGCTTTGAGGTCCTAAATTCCCCTGCCTTGGCAATGGACTACAAACTATACGAGAAAATAAACCTTTTCTTTCCTAAATTGATTTTTGTCATGGTGTTTTATGACAGCAATAAAGGCCTTAACTAAGATTTTATATATATATATATATATATCTTATGATGACATATACTAAGATTATATATATGTATAAAAATTTATATATATGTATAAATTTTATATTTCTAGATCATATTGTGAATGATTTGGAAAGATTTATAAGAGCATATCATAATTCAGAATTTTACATTTTACACAGTGAAACGTTACTAGTTAATGATGATAAAACTCCTTGGTGGGATTTGATCTCATTACATGATCTGCTTGATTTGTCTGATTCTTATATATGCATGTGTGGAAGTCTGAGGAAGTTGTGTGTGTGTGTGTGTGTGTGTGTGTGTGTGTGTGCGTGTGTGCGAGTGTGACCATGTGTATGTTTATGTGTGTACATGCAGTTGCAAGCAAATAAAATTATATTTTCATTACATTTGATAAAACACATAGAAGTTTTGACTTATTTGACAGCTGTCAGTAAAGTAAGAGTAAATTAACAAGACCTTTATGATGCCATTATATGAATATAATATTTGCAAGTATAATGCTTGACTAAGTACTTGGCGTTATAATACTAAATTAGCTTTGGCCATGGTAATGACAACAGTAGTAGGCAAAGGTGAGACTTCACAAGCTGTAGAGACAGGAGAATGCTTAGCAAGTGCAAGGGAGAGTGCAGTCTCTTGAATGACCGCATGCCATTCATTGCTTAAGCTAGAATTTCAGAGTGCACCTTCTATGTATTACTAGATATTTAACATATATAAGTACATGTGAATCCTTCAGCTTTAAAATTATTAAAAGTAAGAAATGATGTTTTTTTATTGATGTTTCACAATATATATAAAGGTACCCAATGCTAATAATTTTAATGCTGTCTCTCTGGAAGTCTCCTTAATGTACATCTAGGATTTGAGCCTTTAAGAATCATGGCTAAAAAATGAAATATAGAACACTAAACAAGCTCACTTTGGCCCTGGCTATGATGAACACAACTGAGCTCTGCCCTGGAAAGGCCTGCAACAATTTCAGAGACAGTATTTACTAAATACATAATCTATATTGAAAGGTTCCTATCGGATGTGACCGGTAATGAAAAAAACCAGTCAAATTTTACACTAATTCCATAGAAGCGAAATGTTGTACAAATAGTGTATCAAAACATCCATTTGAATCACACAGTGATAAAAATCATTTGATACAAATATATCAAGAAATCAGTCATGAGACCATGGGAATCCTGGACTCAAAGCCACATGAAAGAAACTGAAAAGGAAGGGTATGTCTACTTGCTACAATTTTGGAAGAAGCATTCTAATTTTACTAAATAATCCTTGAACTTGTACACAGCAGCTAACATTTCCCTCACCTCAGACTCCACAAGTAAAAACTGTGGCTAATGGTAGTCCTTACTTACAATTCTTGTAAGAAATGTATTCTGAGATAAATTAAGCCTCTGAGTTATATACTGATGCACTGTCCCTCAAAATAAAGATATCAAAGGATGGAGGCGAGGGAGGTCATTTATTTAGATGAAGGTCTTTGAGTAGAGTATGCTTGTAAAAAGAGAAAACAGAGCTTGTTTGCCATCTTGTCTGCCATAGAACTCAAGAAGATGAGAGCCCTCTCCAGGACAGCATCTTAATAATGGGTTCCACAGTTCCAGCACTGGAAGAAACATATCGCTGTAAGATGAAGGCCCTCAGCCAGCCTGTGCTCTTTGCTAGAGCAGACCAAACTGACTAAAACAGAACAGGACACTCATATTCAGTAGAATTTGGTACAGATGACAGGCCCTCTACCTAGTATGTGAATGTTTGCTATCACATATCTGTAAACCCGATAACACTATATGTTATTTTAAGTTTCATATTTTTAAATAAACTCATTTTCAATGTATGGAAATTATTAAGATATACAGTATTCAGTAAATATGCTTATGATTTTTATAACATCATAGTGCTGGAAGATGTCTTACTTAGAATTTCTACTGCTGTGAAAAATCACCATGACCATGTTTTAGGATGTCATATTAAGGGAGTCATGTCAGAAAAGAGCAATAAATTGTTGTCCAAAATCAAGTATTAAGTCCTTAAACACACACACGTAAGTAACAGTATACAGAATGAGTTATATTTATATATTTAGGGATATATATAAACAAATTGGAAATATATTATTAATTATATATATATATATATATTAAAAGGCTATGAACTCATAATAGAACAAGGAAAGGTACATGGGAGTCTTTGAAGGGAAGGAAGGAAAGGAGGGAAATGAAACTATATTTCAATCTCAGAAATAAAAGAAGAAATTTTAAAAAACATGAACCATATTAACTTGCAGAGGAATGGATTTATTTCATTTACAACTCTTATATCCCACTCCATCACAGAGGGAAGTCAGAGCAAGTATTCAAGACAGAAAGATAGAGACAGGAACTGAAGCAGAAACTATAGAGAAATAGGCTTGCTCCCCAGGGGTTGATTTGTCTGGTTTTTCATATAATATAGGACCACCTGCCCAGGGTTGACCCCACTCACAATAATCTGAGCCTTCCTACACCAATCATCAATCAAGAAAATGTCCATAGGTCATCTTGGTGTGGGCCTTTTCTGAGTCCAGCAGAGTAAAGGCACAAACAACAGTAGCCCTTAACTGGAAAAATTGATATAGATGAAAATTATAAACAGAAATTTGGATTCCTTGCAAAAGCAAGCACATTGGATATTGCCTTTCTCCACAACTTCTGCAGACAGGTACACTAGGAAGGAATGTGTGCACTCTGTACGTTTTCCGCCTCAGAGACCTTCAGTGTCAACAGGCATGTGACACAAGTACTGATAGTCACATGTGGTTTTGTAAACATCTATTGAAGACAATTATGCTGCACTGTATACATTCCAAAATCCTAGAGATAGAGTTGGGAAGCTTGAGGATTTTAGTTCATCCCCAGTGCATAGTAAGCTTTAGTAATCTTAGACTACGGAGACCTTGTGTCAAAAATTTAAAAGCAAGAGTATATGCATCCAAATAGTAAAGTATCTTCTTGATAATGAGTGATAAAAATTTTCTATTTTGTTTCTTGAAGGGAAACGTGCCTTTTGAAACATGGATTCTGGCTAATGTTGGAGAGAATTTGCTCAGAAAGAACCAGACAATTACTCTCACCGCCAGTCTGTCATTAATTTCTTAACAAAAGCATAAATACAAGATGGATAATGGCTGATTATACATCATTAAGCAGAGGAAGATCCGGGGTTCAAACTATTCTCAAAAGGAACAACACATCTACAATTAGGTTGTCATTCTGAGACATAATAACAGAGTCCTAAGCACAAAGACCATGAATCCTTCCACTCTGCCTGAATAAGGTTTTATAGGAGACAGAATTTACTGTCTGCCTATCCTACACTCAAACCATCAATGAACCCTGGAAAACAAAGAAACAAAGAAAGCAAATCCAGGAATGCACTGCAAGAATGAGGAGCAAAAATATTCAAGGCCAATGTCTGAATTTCTTTTAGTATAAAAAGAAAACCATTTAGACTTATTATTTATACATAAGAAAGATGAATAATGTTTATACAGACAATGGTGTTCCATTGCAATGGATCATGGGAAAATGCTGTCAGGTGACAAGAGTAGTGCTCAGAAAGATAGTACAATGTTCCTGCCTGGATTCCTCCATAGTCAATCTTGCACCAAAGCTATTATTTTAGTGTGGGTTAAAGAAAAAAGGCAGCAGTTGCTAAGGATGCTGAAATAGCATCCATTCTTTTGAGTGGCTTTATTCAAATCCAATTAACCGTTGCATTCTAAAAATATACTTGGTCAGAAATGTCCTAATCAGAGACAGAAAAACATGAAATAGCTTGCAATATGTCTGAGAATCTCATAAGGAAGTAATAAATATCATGACTTCTTTCTAGGTAAACGAAAAGATACAAAGAGTAAAATGTCTTTAGATTAAAAGGATAAGACGAATCTGCGCTCAAAGGGGAGGGGCAAGTTCCAGATAGAATTCCTTTCTAGAGGAAAGAACCTGCCCGGGGACAGATGAAAGCAGGTTTCATCTCCTTGAAGAAGCTAGGGAAACCCAATAGCTCCAAGAAATAGGTCTCTTTTATTTGCATGTAGGTCAAACTTCCCCCATACTGTGTATTCTGAAATCACTGATCCATTCCTAGAGAGACCTGTCACTTCAAACTCCCTCTTACTCTTTAGCTTTACCTAAAAGAAATGATCGGGTTGACTCTCAAGCCTTTACTTGAAAAAAAAAAAAATTCCAATGTTTTCCTTTGGCTCTTCCAATCCAATACTTCTACATCAGTTTCAAGTGGGTTAAAATCCCACTAACAAGCAACACAATCTTTGTACATAGAATTACAGACAGAAGGTAGAAATGGCTACAGCGATGCTGAGGTATGCATCCGTACAATGCAAAGATTCAAGTATTGCACAGACAATAACTAAGCTAACTGTTCATTAAGATGAGGTTCTTTTGCAAGCAGAGATATTGGAATACAGGAGAAACCTGCTATCTCAAGTCCACACTGAACCCACACAAATGAGGTTTAGACCTGCAAAAGAAAAACAAGATGCTGGGAACAGAGCTATGCTTACCCTCCTACAGCTGTACCTACACATGGCGTAGCAAATGTTCTGAGGATCCTTATGAAGCACTACAATTTTGCCTAGCACATGAATGATTCAAGGTCTAGTTGGAAAATGGGGTTTTGACAAAGGCATCTTTGCCATGGATAAGGAGGGAAGTTCTGCAGTAATGAAAGATCAGATGCACCTGGTGATGTTATCATACCCAAAAGTGACCAGAGGACACAGAAGCCCAGAAGGGAAGACCCTCAGGGTTACCCATATTTTACCTCACCAAAATAGAGAGGACAGTTGATATTGCTGGGGTGATACTAATTTCATTTAAAAGAACCATGGTGTCCAAGGGAATGTCATGGTAGTATTTATGGGTAGCTCAGCTGCTCATATTCAAATTTGCGTGGACTGAGATTATATCCTTCAGGTTTTCCCAACCAGTAGTTATTGTCTTACAAACTCAGCAGAGGACATAAGGTCAACTTTAAACTCGATAACTGGTCTAAACCAAAAACTATCACAAGAACTCAGAACTTCTAAATTGTAGGTTAAAAAATAATGGCCATCTCCCTGAGAAATGGCATTTTCCAGAAAGTACTACCGCTGTTGACTCAGGGGCATCCCTGGAGAATTACTATTTTCAATAAAAGACATTGAAATGCTGCACAAATATGATAAGAAAAGCCAAAGAAATAGAAACCAAGACTATTTGGAAGACATACTTACATATACCATTAATTCTAAAGCTCAATGCTCTTTCTGGAAATTTTTACTAATTCTGCTAAGGCAACTCAAAGCTGTTTACCATTCTTCCTTGTATGGCGTAGCCCATGTTTAATATTAATTTTATATTTTAATATAAATGACATAATTGTGCAGTACAAAACTTTTAAAATATAAAAACTAACAAAAGTCAAGCCAACATGCACAAAACTGTCTTAGTAATATGATTTATTAACCAAAGGACCCCTGTATAGATTAACTGAAAGTGGGAAGAAGGCACCAATTAATAGCCTATTTTCTTATGCCATTCTTACGAAAGATTTCTGTAGTTCTGGAATAAGAAGGACAATTTTTTTCTCCCTTAAATGTTCCTGTTTGTCTGTCTATTATCTTCTCTATATTAAGAATAAAGAAACATGCTCCTCACCTTCTTATTAATGTGCTGAGTGACACACTGAAGGAAAGTTAGTGCATTTATAACATGATGGATGAGTCTCTAGTTGCCCGAGGATGCCAAGATGCTGACCTTTGGAGCTCCACAGTCTAACATCCAGAAAGAACTGGACATTAAGAAAGATTATAATGGAACTATTTCCATATAATGGAAGTGTATACATACACATACATGCACACACACACACACACACACACACACACACACACACACACACACACACACTAGAAGCAGTTGCACTGTAATCATAAGGGGGTTACAAGACTTGCCCCCATTAGATTTTGGATGAAAAAGATGGCACTGTAGACCTAACTTCAGGTTCAGCATCCCCATATCTCTCTGGTCCCTAAGCATCTGCCTCAATACCCACAGTATGAATATCATTAATCTACCCTTCAAAAAGGTAAGTGTTCTGGTAAAAATAGCAACATTCTCTTGAAGATCTATCTAGATGCTGGAATTCCAAGACTCTGTTACTATTACATTTTTAAATAAAACCTGTTGAGATAAAGAATTCCTTCAGAATTACCTGGATGGAGTCTAAATTCCCCAAATAAATATTCTCATAAAAGACATAAGGAAGGCACAAGATATAAAGATGTTGGGGTGAAAATAGAAAGCTCTAAGCTACGTACCACAAACCAAATAATCCACCCAACATGTAAGGGGAAGTTAAAAGCATCAAGGACTAGATTTCTCATAGAGCTTCCGGAAAACTACAGCTACATAAACACTTTGAACTCGAGTCCTGCCCGCAGAGCTGTGAGAGGATTTTATTGCATTGAGGTCCCTGGTTTGTATAAATTTGTTACAGAAGCCACACATAATTAATACAGCCAGTGAAGGCTCTCTGGCCATGTATATGGTCTAGAGATTTGGATCTATTAATGACCAGGATGTAGTAAAAATGGGGTCTGTTAAGGTTTCTGGTTTGGAAGACATATTTATAGGATGGCCACCAGCCTAAACTATTAAAATGGTCCTTTCCAGCTTTATTCATTACACATTTCTGAAGCTTAAGTCATTATGTGGGAAATATTTTATGTGTTTCATCACTGTGGATGTTGCCCTAGCATTGATACTGGGCAGCTAATGTTCCTTGAAACACACTAATTAGGGCAGTGTAACTATATGAAGAAGATTTCTCTTTTACTGGTTCTCTGTTGTATGGGAGGAGAAAGGCAGACATCTGGTACTGTGCTTCATGCAACTGGCTTATAGAAGGTGTGTGTGTGTGTGTGTGTGTGTGTGTAATGTGCCGTTGGAGGCCAGTAGAAATTTAGCTGCAGGTGATTGTGAGCTGTCTTTTGTAGATGGTAAGAATCAATTACAGGTGCTCTAGAAGAACAACAACAAAAAAAATCTCTTAACTACTGAGCCATCTCTTCAACCTTAAGCACTTACACTGCTAAAAATCTAGGAGATGATGATACTCAGTTCACACAATATGCTCTGGGAACCGCTATCCTTAAATTAAAATTGTATGCGATGAGCTGACCATTTCAATCAGGGCTTTCTCACTCTCTACTGAATTCACCAGGTCTAAATGTAGCTCTTTTACCTACACTGTGCTCCGTTCTACTCCCTTCTGAGTCAGGTCTTATTTCAAAGCACTGGCAGTGCTGATATATCAAACCCAGAGCATCAGTAAGCAACCTGACTCTAGCTTGACCCATAGGGTGTTGAAAACTCCACCAAGAATATTCATGAGAAATACAAGAATGTACTTTGAAATAGCAAGAAACAGTATCCCTTGAAACACTCTAGGCTGAGTTGTTCTGTCTTTGTTTTGATGGTCTCCTAGATTTTTAGTGAGAACTTCTCATGTGAGTGAGAAAATTGTTTTTGACGATGCTGTATTGAATAGGAGCTTTCTGTAGCTTTAAGTTATGAAAAGCAAACCATATCGTGGTTTTTTTAACAATCTGAGAGGCAAGATCCTGAGCCCATAAAGATGAAAAAAATATGATCATAATACTGAGGTTAAGAAGGCAAGGCTACCAAACTTCAGATGGCATTGGTATTTTCTATGAAAATGGCTTTGTTCTTATCACCAAATGTGAAGGTTGCTGAGTCACTAGAAAGCCACATTTTATGAATAAGAAAATTCATGGGCAGTTGGATGGAGCTGAATATAAAGGGTCTCTAACACCAAGGTCACTCTCACGCCCATGCCAAGCATAACTCTGGAGGAAGAACTTCGTGGCTTGCATTATTTGCCTAAGCATTACCTTCCCAGAGATAATCATGGGCTGTGGCAAGCTGAAGCCTTGTTGGAAGGAACAAACTATTGGCTTAAGGGCCCTAGACAGAGGTACCTAAAGTAGTACACACTATCTGCAGAAAACTTGCCACTGAATTGCCACACTGTCTAACCTCTGTAGCCTTGGAAAACTAATATCTCAGCCAGCTCTTTGTTGCTGGATTGAATTGAGGCAATTAAATCTCATTAGAGGGCCAGTGGCTTCAGAATCTGGAGGGCTCTGTCTATTCAAAACAACAAGGGCTGAAGAGATGATTCCTCAGGGGTTAAGAATCCAGATTGTTCTTGTAGAGAACCCATAATTGGTTCCTTTATGCACTTTAGGTAGCTTTCTTCACAAAGCTCACTCCTGCCTGAAACTCCAGTTCTGCAAGTGTCAGGTGCCTCTGGTGTCCATGGGCATCTGCACTCAAGTGTACATGCATGCACACATATGCACACAGATGAATATGCATATACACATAATTAAAAGTGATTAAAACAAAGTGTTAAATAAGCAAGGAGAGGACAAACTAAAATTTACTTATTAAAATTTGGGAGGGGAGATAAAATAATTGGAGACTACGCTCCCATCAGCCTAATTTAATAATATGAATCTAGATGCTTATATCATGGCTATAAAATTTTTTTCTTGGCTCATTCATCTCTACATTATTCAAAGAAGTGGTTTACAGTAAAAACTTTCTACCATTTAAAATTTAAAGTCTTTTACTTTTATCATTAAATAACCATCATTTTAACATAATTTAACAGCTCCTTTTAAAGAAAGAAGTAAGATTGCTGGCTATAGCTTTTAGTGAGAAGAATGAATCCACAACGAAATATTAAGCACAGGTCAAAAGAAGGACATGGTCAAGGAAAACATCTATAGTCAAAGTGCTAATTTAAACGTGCATGAATCTAATCAGTCCAAAACTTTGGTAAAATTTTCTTCTAAATTTGATGTTTACTATTCACTATAATAAAGTTGTTCAATTAAAATAAAACACTATGAGTAATAAGCAGTAAGTACCATATTAAAAGTAACGATGTTTTAAAGTAATTTTAACTTTTCTAAAAGCACAATCGACATATAACAGATCTGTAAAATTCATAAGTTTAGCATCAGGAACTGAAATAATATTTTTCTTAGTGGCATTCTCTAATGGGCAGAAAACAGGTACATGAGCTTTCACTGTCAAAAGAAAATGTAGTTCTTGGTTTACTTAAGATGCAGCAAGTCTGTGGTCTGTAGAGAAAAAAATAAAGGAACTGCCATTCATGCCTGTTGTGTTTAAGCCCACACATAATTAAAGCATGCTGCTTAATACATCAATGCAAATTGCTATTATGAGTAATTTTCTGGGAAGATGTGGGTGGTTGAATGGTTTGCCAATGTTTCTGATTGCTATTCTTGAGTGTAGTCCTGTTGGTAGAACATGATTTTCTTGATTGTATTTAATAAGCTGTGGCAGACCAGATATTACATAAAAGTGACATCTTACTCTCTTTACAGATTATCTATGCAGCCAGCAGGATCTTGGGTTCTGAATACTTGCCATCTTTTTCCTTTCCTATAAGAAACAAGAGCATTAAAACTTCTGTCCTTCCTCCACTTGCATATTTGTAGGTATGCTTTCAATACATTGTAACCTCTTTACTGGAAGACTCATGTCTAGCCTTAGGGTTCTGAGGAAACCCAAACACTGAAACCACAAGCAGTCAGTCTATGCTGAGGCATCAGAATGGGGTAGATTTGTGTTTATGTAATGCTTGCTTTCATCATCATCAAAGCTGAGAATTCCCCCATGCTCCACCTGAACTCAGGTTTGAAATGCCCATCTTTGAAGTGCATGGAGACAGTAATTTTAGTTTCTCTAATTCCCGTTCGCAATATCATATTGGGTAATTTTTTAATTGCTTAAGTCTGGGAGCATTTTGAAGGGTCACCACACTGTTATGTGTGATGAGGTATATGGAGCCTGAAGAATTCCCACCAGAAGTTCTAAACCAAAATGCACACTATTTTTTAAAAATATTTTTTATTTAAATATTTATTTTCAGGAACCTCAAACTGACCGGGGAACATTTATTGATTAGAGAATCAGCAGATAACAATGTAACATTCAAACAAAAAGGAAGAACTTTTTCTACTTTGGTATATATGGATATCTCTTTATCATCTTTGCACCTGGAAATTTTATATTATTTAGAAATATTTTAAAATAATATTAATTAAAATACATAATTAATTAAATTTTAAAATAATGTTTCATGACCAAAACCTTTTTTTTGTTTGTTTGTTTGTTTGTTTGTAGAGACAGGGTTTCTCTGTGTAGCTCTGGCTGTCCTAAAACTTGCTTTGTAGAACAGGCTTGCCTGGAACTCTCAGAGATCTGCCTGACTCTGCCTCCTGAGCATTGAGATTTAAGGTACGCACCACTATGCCAGGCTCAACCAAAAACTTTTAATTTGAATGCCTTTCATGCTTTCTCAAATAACATTTTGTTGAGAAGCAAACTGAATCTCAATGATGACTCAATTTAAAAATAATTCATTATAATCGAATTCTAGCAAAATGACTCATTTATTCTACAGTCATTACTACATTGAGATTTGAATTATATTTTGATTTTAATTTTCCCTCTAAAGTCACTATAAGAAGAATTTTCAGATCATGAGTCAAGAATCACCCAGGAATAAAAATCACCCAGATATTTATTCCAATATCTCAGCCTCCCATAAGTGCTAGGAAGCTGGTGTATTCAACTGGAATGCGTTTGCAATTGACTTGGGAGTCAGTCATGTGCCTGTCACACAAGATCTTTGGTTACAAGCCACTAATTAGCATAATAAAAATGCTCACCCTTGTGAGGTTTAATCATAAATTATTAATTTTCGTTCACTGATACTAATGCAATTAGTCCTTGGGCAAAGATCAGAAATACTGTGTGAGAAAGACATATAAATCCCAAATTCTCATTTCCTGCTGAAAGAAAATTCAAGATTCTACTTTTCTGACGTAGTTTGAAGAAAATCTGTAATAATTGTTTATGTACTATTAACTTCTAATTTATTTGGCTACTTATGGTCATTGGGTTAAGCAAAAAAAAAAAAAAAAACAAAAAAAAACAAAACAAAAATCACAGATTTTAAACATACCACATTCCTTTGGATTTTTATGAAATGCTACCATCACTTTAACATATATAAAATACTTTTCCGATATATGAAATAAATTCTTATAGTAAATGATACTCAGAACTGAAAATGAAAGCAGAAAGGGTCCTCTGGGGAAATGAGGATCACTGAGCATGGGGAGGAGGCACAGGGAGGGCAGAGAAGATGGGAACACATGAGAGGATACGCTGCGAGACGGGAATGAGCCAACATAAGGAACCCTGCCATTTTCTATATGATGCTAGAATAATAGCCATCGCGGAACTCACACGATGGAAGAAGCACACAACCACATAATAAACTGTTTTCTAGAAGAACTGTAGCCCAGATCCCACCCATTAGCAATTTTCTTTTCTGTTAAGCGTGTAGAAACGTTTTACAAAGTATGGTGTTTGTCATGTTTTATGAAAACTCACTAAGTATTTATTGAATCTCAATGCAGGCTGTCTGACCTTGAAACGCCACGTTTATATAAGCTCTCCATCACTCCCACAATAATTTGGGGTTAAGGTAAAGAATCAGGGTGTGAGTTTCCCAAGGCTTGCGTGTGATGATGGGACAGCTAGTCTAAGAGAGAATAATGAAGAGACTGGACAAGTTGGTCTAGAAACATGATTTAAAACATACTTGCTTCGCTGGATGATCTGACTACAACTAGCTCCCTATGAGATACAAGGCAAGTACGAACTTAACCAAAGAACGCACTAGCAAAAGCTAAATCGGACCACGAACCAACTTCGCTGCGGTTCAGTTCAAAAATATCACTTCATTGCACAGAATATGCCAGACACTCTGCTAGAGACTGGATTTACAAAAATGAATATGATAGTTCCTTCCTGCAAGAAGTATAAATATTCAGCGATGTGCAAATAGAAAAGCTGGTTCTGAAAGATGAAAGCGGTTAGTCATAGGGTGGGGGTGGGGACTCATTGGAGGAGGAAGGGAGCAAAGCAAGTGTTGTCTGGAGACCCCAGTTGTTTGGTGTTTCTGAGGCCAAAAATATAGGCGGGGAGTAGCTGAAAATAAGCCTGAGAAGATAGCATGCTTTCATATTTTTGTGTGGCTAAATTTAATAAGCTATATTAATAAGACATTGGAAAAAAGGGGGGTTTTTAAGAGGAGAGATGTGGTTAGAAATGCAGTTTCTAAAGAACACTGGCTCATACAAGGGTTGAATTTAATGGGAAAAGACTGGAGGCATGGAAATCAAATATTGCATTTTTAGATGAAAGGTCCAGAAAAAAATTCAGTGAGAGTAAAGATTAAAGGGGGAAAATGGAAAGATACATATTTAGGACATATATATTTAGAAGTCTGTGATAGCGTTTGGTTCCTTACTTGGAACACTTCCATGACATAAGACAGAATCTGAAAGAAGGGTGGAGCCTGCTGGCTGCTGGAATAAGCTTCATATGAACATGGTGCACTTCTGCTGTCTGGGCTCAGGCATTAAGGCCCCTGACAGGTACCTGAGTGTATGAGCCTGACTTCCAGGGAACAAGTCCGAGCTGGGGATGGAGAGGACAAAGGCAAAATACAGATGTTTGTCAATGCTCTAATGGTGGAAATGGTCCGCCAGTGTACCAGGATACATGCGAAGCCTTTTCTTATTTCATTCAGTAAATGGACTGAGGTTCAATCCTTAACCATCTGAACAGCCTCGATGATATTACGTCATACAAACGTCAGACCATAGATCAGTGTTTCATAGCAACCTGAGCAAGTCTTCCCATGCCCCCAAGAATTTGAAGATAAAGGGTTTTTTTTTTTTTTTACTTCTTCAATTTAATAGTTTGTATCCCAAAATACTGTTATAAATCAATGCTTTACAGTTCCTTTCTACTGACATTTTATTTTATCCTTTCAGAACCACTATGTCTGACATTAAATGTCAAAACTTAATGTGTACCGCCAAAATGACATATACACCAGCATTGCTTAGGATGGTTAAAGCTTTATAAAGCCCTCAAATTTTAGCAAAAAAAAAAAAAATAATAATAATAACAGAAACCAATTGATTCGTGAAAATCCTTTAAATGTGAAAGATTTCATGGGTTTTCCCATTGCGGTTAATATAAAAACCCCAGCTCTGTTTATAATATTACTATTCTTAGTGTAGCATTCAGCAAAAAGTGCTCTGTTTCGATTCATCAAACCACATGGATTGAAAGACAACCCTTGCCACTGGCCCTGTATCCCTCCTATTGAGAGCCCATCTACTGTGCTGATTCAGTGATGGGGTGTGTGGGTTCCATGCCGTTATCCCGTGACTTGGACCCAGGCCCAGCAGAATCGAAGGTCTGTTTCTTGATTAATTCAGCTTCCCAGCATCCCATTAATTCACAATCCCATCACAAATCCATGGGTTGTGTTCACTCAGTTCCTAATAAATCACCTCCTTCTCAGCTTTTCACTTCACCACTTCACCATTTGTAACTTGTCCATAGTAGGAAACCTCCCTGAACTCTTTCCTCACTCTGATTGCACTACATTGTTCCAAAGAAATAGCCCTCATTATACCCTCCTGATAATTTACATTTTAATTACAACTCCAAACAGCTGCCCTCCACTGTGAAACGCAGTACAATTCCTTTAGCTGTGCCTCCTTTCCCAAAGCATCATATCCTCCAAGGGCATAGCAAGTAAAAGCATTCTCAGGGGATTTCAAAGGACTCTTATATATCATCTGCAGGCAACAGGAACTCCAAAGGGTTCCCGACAAATGTTTGCTTCATAGTAAGTCTGATGGGTTGTTTTAAGACTTACTACATGATGAAATAAACCATGACCATACAGAAAGTGAGTAAAAAGCTTTCACTTACTGCCTTTAGATATTTTAGCGACACACCAACTACCCAAACGGAAATGACAACTGATGGACGGTCTACGGTTGAGTGTCTTCCCAAAGCCTAACTTCACTTTGTTTTTTAACAATAACTTTTATTACATGTATCCTTAAGTGCAGCTATGTGTTAAAAATCATATTTCAATACATAGTGACCGCAAATGGTCATGACCATATCACAACGTGATTCCTCTTTAATTAAGGGTTATCATATGAACTTTTCTTTCCCCAATGGTTTTTAATTATTCTACGTTGTTTCTTTTTTATCAGACAGGGTCTCATTCTTGACAGGCTGGTCTTGAACTTATCATTCAGCTGAGGATGACCGAACCTCTAACTTTCTGACCTTTTTTTCCTCTACCTCCAGAATGGTGTTTTAAGTACTTTTAATCAAGTAAGCTAGTGATGATGACGTATTACAGCCTGTTAGTAACCAATAGGATATTAGGGATCTGCCTTCCTTCACTAGTCAAGCAGCCCCTGGAGAGAAAAGACACAATCTAATTTTAGTCTTTATATTACTAATATGGCAAATCACAGGAAGGGCGTCTCTAATTGTTTTTTAATAAGCAATGCAGAATATAAAGTAAATGGTCTTGATGAATAGATGTGTTTCCTCTTAGAGGTTCCTCTTTGCTCTAGCCATACTTTATGACACTTGGTTTCCCCTAATAAGAAAAACGTGTTTGCCCAGCATTCTAACCACTACAGGCTTGGCAGAGCAGATGCCCAGTAACAAGATGAACTGATTTACACACATGCTGATTTACTGTGTTTCCAGTTAACCTCAGAATATGAAGCTGTCTTGGAGATAATAAAACCTATCCCCTCACACTGAAAACTGGGAACCAGAAGGCCAGAACATCAAATGACTTTCTTAAGGTCTAAAAGAGAAGACAGAGATAATTGCAAGTCTTATATATTTTTCAAAGGCAAGTCTGTGTATTCTATTAAAAAAAAAAGGATGTTTTTTAAAAAGAGAACTAATCTTGGTACTTCCAAACTTTACCACTTAGAAAAGGCAATTCTTTTTTTGTTTGTTTATTATAGGATGTAAAATGTTTTGCTAGATAGATTTCTCCTAACCAAACTGTTCTAAAATTATAAGTTCACTTAAAATATTTACTGGGAACTTATTTCATCTATAGGCTTCTCAGCAGTAAAAAAAAAAAAAAAAAAAAAAAAAAAAAAAAAAAAAAAAAAAAAAAAAAAAAAAGGAGTCATTGCAAAATAAGTGAGAATAAAATGTTATTGTAGATATTATATAAAAACAAAAATTTTATACTTTCACATGGTAGCTTATTGCCTACTTAGAAAGTTAACTTATTATATTATCGAAAGATAAATATCTAAAACAGAACCATTTTATAAAATGGGCCTCATCTGTGTATGACAATCTCAAGTCCTAATCATAATGGTTAAAAAATGGTTTTAAATTTATCATGATCAAATACTATTGTATGGAGTATAATATCCTACTAAAAATCATCAGAAATTGATATTTGTTGTATGACAAAACTTTTCCTAGGGAAACATAACACACACAACCACTCACCCCAGACATAAAGCCCATTACAGACCAAAGTACAGATACCACTAAAGTCCAACTTGATGACCTAATTCATTTTATTGGGGTTACTTACAAGAGCAGAAGCATCACCAAGGCCCACTCCTGTTGAGAAACCTGGAGCATACTGCATAGCCTGCGGGAAGCTCAACAGATTGGAAGGTGTCCTTTCCGAGTCACTCTGGTTTAATCCTCTGTTGGGCAGCTTGGCTTGCCTGAGAGTCTTCCTTGCAGCTGAGCTCTAAGAGTCTGAGAGGGACTCAGCTCTTACTACTTACTCTGACAGGGTGAAGCCGAATGAATCTGCTCAGTTTCAGGAACTTCCTGAAGTTACTTTGAGTTGTTTACCTTCCTGCTTAGAGAACTTCTAGGTATTAAGGAATGTTTTAATTTCAGAGAAAACTGTTATCTATATTCCAAAGACACTGAATTCATGGCCTCTGTGTATTCATGTTATACATGGCAGTCCCAAGTACAGGGATAAATTAACATTCCTGTAAAATCTCACAGCTGTGTGTTAATAAGAGTAATGGCTATGTTATCTCCTAAGAATTGTCTGATAGGACCCAGAATTCACTGTATACATGAAACATGTCCACTTTTTTTGTGGAGTAAAGTATTTTGCTCATAGTTCTACTCATTTCCTGAGAATATATAGATTTTTTTAAAAAGATAACTCAAATTCAATTTCCATATATTTAATTTATAAATGTATGCTGACAAGTTTCTCTTTTATGGAATACAAACACAAATAACATACACATGTACATGCAGCAGTCAAGTTAATCAAAGTAGCCCTAACATGAATAAATAAGGATCTTAGTGATATGTGCTACAGACTTGACTGGTCAGCTACATAGTATCATACTTGACGGACACGCAGAGCAGCAATGAGGGTTCCTGGAGATAACCCCCTTTCTGATTTGCATCTCCACCTCTACAACACTGGAACTACAAAGACACCTGACAGATATTTAGTGATGAATCTTCCGGATATTTTTGCATGACTTTAAATGTCTTAACTTTTATTTAGTTTTGCTCAATACACTAATTTCCCTTAACATAAAATTAACGTGCACCTATCTCTATAGAAGGCATTCCTACGGTATAAATACTACTGGCTCTCCTCAAGTTCCTCAAAACTACAAAACATCATTATCAGCTATAACTGTCATCTTGTCCACTACATCTATCAGATTTATTCCACACACATAACTTCAGTTTTATATCCTCTGACTCCTCACCTGCTTTCCAACCTCTTGGTTTTCTGGTATTTACTAGTCATTCTACTAAATGCCTACTTGTCCCGCCTCCCCCGTTCTATCCATCCTTCCCTCTTTCCCTCCCCCCCTTCTTTCTTCCTTTCATCCTTCTTCCTTCCATCATTTTCATAATCGCACACAGAACTGGCCTGTAAGACTGTAGGATGACCTTGAAGTTCGGATTCTCCTGGTCCACATCCTGTGTCCTGGGATTACAGGCACATGCCAGCGTGCCCAGTTTTAAGCGGTGCTGGTGATTGACGCCAGGACTTCATGCATTATAGACAAGCAATCAACCAATTGAGCTACATCCCCAGTACTCTATTTCAATGACATTGGTGTTTTCTAATATTCTACATCTAAATAAAATAGCATAACATCTGTCCTTCTGAGACCAGTACTTTTTAACTCTAAAATGGAATCCTTACAAGAATATAGACTTTTCCAAAAGAACTGTTTCCCCAATTCTATTACTGGATTATAATATGAACAGTTATATATCATAGGTATCACAAATTTAAAATATGGTTTCTGTGTTAAACACATTATGTGTTTTGATATATGTACTCTTAGATTTTGTGAGTGCGACACACAATAAGAAATCTGACTCTCAGGAGTCATGATGTAATTATGTCTTCACACCATCTTAAAGACTCTGACCTTAAGTCCAGAAGAAGCCTGAAGAAGCCCTGCTCTAACAAAGCTAATAGCTCTCTGTTGACTAGAAACACTTTCTACATAGTCCTGACTCAAAGCTCTGAGCTTAGTGATGGGTACAGACTCTCCCACAGAGACATGCTACCTTTTCTTCAAGTCTGAGAACTTCTGAGGTAAATAATTGTACTGGCTGGTTTTGTGTCAACTTGACACAAGCTGGAGTTAATCACACAAAAAGGAGCCTCAGGTGAGGAAATGCCTCCATGAGATGCAGCTGGAAGGCATTTTCTCAACTAGTGATCACCATTTTGGGTGATGCCATCCCTGGGCTGGTAGACCTGGGTTCTATAAGAAAGCAGGCTGAGCAAGCCATGGGAAACAAGCGGTAAGTGACATCCCTCCATGGCCTCTGCATCAGCTCCTGCTTCCTGACCTGCTTGAGTTCCAGTCCTGACTTCCTCTGGTGATGAACAGCAATGTGGAAGTGTGAGCTGAATAAACCCTTTCCTCCCCAACTTGCTTCTTGGTCATGATGTTTGTGCAAGAACAGAAACCCTGACTAAGACAATAATAATTTGCAAAATGTTATTGAAGCATTTTTCCAGTTCTGTGTCCAAAAAATGCTAAATAAGATTACCGAAGCTAACTACATAATAAACCACGTTTTTTATTTATCACAGGAAGTAAAGTCATGGTTATTTAATTTGTTCTAAAATATCTGGTGACTGTTTTTAAGTTTTTGAAGTGTCTTGTAATATGAGAAAGAGCCTCATAGCATATAACCTATAACCTGTTTTTTAAACCTGGAAATAATTAATCAAAAGAAAAATGAAGGATAAATATATAGGTGCTATTTATAAATGTATTTACAAATTCAGTAAACAGATTTTTCTCTCCACTTCCCCCCCCCCCCAACATTTTTGGCCATAAGAAATCCAAGCTGAATTTACTCTCATAAAACACAATGACATCATCTTTGTGTTGTGGCTAAAATACTTTAAAGCCTTTCCTTCTAATGTCTTACTTTGTATGTTTGTGTATAATATGATAATTGTCTGTAGTTGCCCATGGACAATGACATTTTTCGTTCTAATCAATTCCCATGCCCTGTGACCATCACTCAACATGTTGTATAAGTTTCACTGTCTCTAAAATGCAACTTATTATACTTTCTACTTTTCTTTTACTCTAAACCATGAGAATGATGGAGAGAACCAGCCAACCTCAGATATGAATGCTCAGCAGGTAGAATAGCAGACATGCTGTAATTCACCTTTTTCTTTCATGACATTTTTTTTTCTATTTTCCCCAACCTCTAAAGAGGAATTTTATCATCTACCTGGGAACACTCCTATTTCCTTCATTACTTATGTCTAAGAATCATCATCAAGACAATAATTGTCACCACGATCTTTTGGGTAATGGTCATGGGAAATGCTTCTTTGTCTCACAGTTGACTCATTTCTAAAAGTATCAAAATGCCTCACTAGTAATTTTAATGAGACAATTAAAAAGAAAGTTACTCTTTAAAAGTACAAGGTAAAAACTTAGAAATCGGAGAAAAAATGAATAATAGTCCTTTTTTTTCTTTAATCTGTTTTTTATAGCTTCTGATTTTAAAGTGTATGTATTGTGCATGCATATGATATAAATTCAATTAGGGCCTATATTATCTAGTGACCTTATGACCACATGGCTCCTACATCAATGACTTCCACAGATATATCTTTCTCTATCTCTTAGCACACCTGCAGTCTTTCATATTGGTGTTTTAAAAATTACTTGTGAAAACATCTAACCTGTCGAAAGCCCTTAATCTCCCACTTTCAATGTGTTTATTTCTCTAAATCACACAATAATAGAACAGTGGTTTTTAAACTGTGGGTCACAAACCTTTTGGCAAACCTCTATCTTCAAAAATATTTACATTTCAACTCATAACGGTAGCAGAATGACAGTTATGAAGCAGCCAAGAGAATAACGTTATGGTTGGTGGTGTTTACAACACGAGGAGCTGTGTTAAAGGGCCACAGCTTTAGGAGGGTTGAAAACCACTGCTGTAGAAATTCTAGACCTGCCACTGTTTCTCTTGCTGATTCCAATATATCATGACACCACATTCTACATCGAGTTCTCTGGGTCACCCGCTCTGATGATTTTGTCATAATGTCAAAGCTTCTATAGTTACCCTGTGAGGAACTGCAGACCTCCTACATCTCCCTGCCCCCATACTGCATTCCATCTAGTGTGTCTGTTCACTGTCACCTGAGCACCTTTGCTCAGTATGGCACTATCTGGTTTCTTTTCCAAGTCTAGCCGCTTTGGATCCATGCGCTACTTTCCTTCTGAAGCCTTATCACTCCTGCACATGGTGATGAATTTCGCTTCCGAATTTGCATATTTTTCTTACTTCATACCATCACTTCGGATATTCTTAATGTCCACTTTGCTTTCTCTATTTTTCGCATCAACAGGAGAATGTTTTGTGTCTTTAATATTCTCTGACACAACCACAACTCGTGCAATGAAGTTTATTATTCTCTTGTGTCATCCTGAGTTCCTTTTGCCAGTCCTGTTCTATCACATTTCACTTTTTATTTGATGTTTAGCCACTTCTCGATAAATGTCTCCACTGAAAGCTCGTACTAAGAATGCTATTCAAAAGTTCACATGCGACTGAATTACTTGTCCATCTGTTATTGCTACGCCTGCATTTGAGTAACCACAGCTATGACACATTGGTGAATATAAATAATGGCTTCGCACTCAAGTAATTTATTTCATAACGTAAGCCTTAAAATAATGGAAGTCCAGGATAGAAAGATCAAAAAGAAATGAAGAGTAGTTTTATATTTCATTATAAAAAGTATAAAAAAAAATACTGACTTACCTGAAATTGAATTTGCTTTGATGAAACACAGTGGCATCATCTTTTCATTATGACTGGTCATACTTTTCAACCTTTCCTCCTGATATCTGACTTACTCTGAACATTCTGCTATAGCATGGACATGGTCTCCTGTGCTTTACCCCTCCCGTTATCCCTGGGCAATGTCGTGTTTGTTTCAAATTGGATCTGACCATACCTATGGCTATCACTCAACATTTTATCTGTGTTTTGAAAATGTGTGGTAGATATAATTATACAAAGGAACATCGATTAAATAGTTTATCTTCTAATAAGGTTGAACAGAGATAAATAAAACAGCTTCAAATGATGCCAAAGCTATAAGCTACCGAGTATCTAGAGCATTTATTTAATGTTACGTTCAAAAGAGCATTGCATCAAGACTGCAAATAACCAAAAAGGGCACCGAGTACCTTAGTGTAAGGAGAGAAGGAGAGAGTGTGTGTAGAACGTATACTAATTATTAACTGAACAGATGAGCTGAGGCTATCACAGATGACACTAACTCACCTGAATTGTCAGGACATTTTACCACCACCTCTGAGCAAAGCATATTCCCCAGTTAGTTGCACCCTTCTGTGCCCTGTAGCTTGTCCCTCAGCACATGATCATGTCCAACCAACAACGCTATGGAAAAACACTCAACAGTGAACTTTATGTTGATAATGGAATTGCTTTTTGTCTACTTCTCTCACATATAGATTCCAACTGCTCCATTTAAAGACCTTTGAAAAAACTCAAAATTATTCCTCTCTTGAGGTTTAACATATTAGTGAATAAGATACAGATCTTGCTGTAGGGATTTAGAAGGTATAATTAAATCTCTGAACACTGTGAAAGATTTTCAAAAATAATCTGCTTTTAAAACCTCAAAAATTTGATCACTGCAAGTTAACTACAAGTCAAACTGTGGCCCAGAATACTCAGGAGGTTTGGCGTCTGCCTTCTGTTTTATTTATTTATTTTTAAAAGATTTTATTTATTTTATGTATGCTGGTACACAGTCTCTGTCTTCAGACACAGCAGAAGAATGTATCAGATCTCATTACAGATGGTTGTGAGCCACCACATGGTTTCTGGGAATTGAACTCAGGACCTCTGGAAGAGTAGTCAGTGCTCTTAACCACTGAGCCATCTCTCTCCAGCCCTGCCTTCTGCTTTATGTTCCTGTTTCATTAGATACCCAGGGTCATCAGACTCCAATATCATTTTTCTTCATTATGGTTCTCAGCTATGCCAGGCTTCTGCCTGTGTTGATGTTACTCCCTCTGCTTGAATGCTGCCCACTTCTGTAGCTTGGTGTTTATTACTCTTGTCAACAAAGGCAGTGCATCCCACTGAAACCAAACTCTTGCGATATGTGTGTGTGTATGTGTGTATACACACACATATATATGCATCTATTTGTGTCTGAATTGTGCATTTGTTTTTGTTTTATTTGCTTTGTGCCCTCCTGATAAAACATTGGCTCTTTGAGGCCAGAGATTTGAACAGCTTCTCCTGAAACTCTTCACACTCAGAAAAGTACCTACTGTACCTTTAGCATCTGAAAGCCTCATTTATTAAATGAATACATTGATGGATAATTGCATGTGCTATGAGAAACACTGGGGCCACACCAACTTTACAGTCAAGTGGCAAAGAAACTGTGAGAGAGTCCTCCTCTTCATGTAAGTATCTCGTTTACTGAAACGTACTCAATCTTAACTGTTTAAAGGCAAGTTTCAATTTCAGACTATCAAGTTGAATCTGAGAGTAAGGGTAGAGAATAATTTTTCCCACAAGAAATGCCTCTCTCAACTTTGCTTACTGGTACACAGGTAAGATGGTTCCCCTGCAAATAGCTTTTAATGAAGACAGTCCTCAGAAAACCATGCACAGAATTTGCCATCCGTGAATAGGAAAAATCCTGTAAGGAATACCATCCTGTATTCTCAGTGATAAAACATGCACTCCCACTCTGATGGTCAAATGTGTCCTTGAAAGGATCAGGACACCAAGCCTGTCCCTCTCTCTAATAGACATTCGAATCCCTACACTCCCCAGAGATGGCTAGCATTTCAGTCTTCAGCCGCGGAGAATGTTTCTCTTTAAATATTTAAGCATGCTTTCTGCTTAATTTCTTTCCTACAAGATGCACTTCATGCCTTTCAAATATTTGTCAACTGAAGACTCCACAATGCCTAAGCAGCGTGGGTGCAGGTGTAGTGCTACTGAACACAGTAACCATGGCAACACCTAATTCCCATTTAATTTGCTATTTCCTTAGAAGAAGTAAAAACACAAGAAGGATGAGGCACTGTGGGCAGGGAAACAGGAAGGCACACAGGAGTGGGACGTTAAGTAAGAATTAGACACAGACAGCAGCCTACAGGCTTTCTCCTTCACTTCCTTTAAGCAAAAATGCCAAGGCCAGGAAAGCATAGAAACTATTTTTGAACAAAAGAAAATATGATGATGGTGCACTTATCAGAAATAAAGTTCAACCTAGCTATTTTGGTTGGACTCTCTTTGTACATAGGACCAAGTTTAAACACAGCCCCAGTGAACCAAAGGCTGCAGTGTAGATAGTTCAAGGTGATTTAAACTCCTTTACTACCCAAATCCCCTGAGTCTGGGCATTCCTCCCTAGAGTCTAAGCTTCTCTTAGATCCAACCCACAGGAATGGCCCTGATGCAGGAGCCTCTGTTTCCTGGATCAGATTTAGTCTTTGGGCTGGCACACAGCTGGTTGGAATGGCCCTAAAATTCCGAGTTCCTCCCCCTTTTATATCCATTAGAAAGTCAACTGAGTCACTAGACTGGGCAGGAACAACCTGCCACCTTACTCCACCCTGAGATCGGAAAACAGAAACATAAGTAGGCCTACAGACACAAAGCCAGAGTAGCATACATCTCCCATGGCACCCCTCAAAAACAGTGAGTCTGGGCACAAATTACAGTCTCATACCGAGTTCCAAATCAACTACCTTAGGAAAGTCCCTCACTGGATGCCTGCCTCAGCTGGCTTAGATACATCTTTCTCATTCAAATACCTTTAAATTCATATATAGTTAGTTAAAATCTTGACATCTGATCCTTCCTTAGTGGTGGGACACAGGCACAAAAGGAATAGCTTTAGGGATATACAATTTTTTTTTTTTTGTTTGTCAGCCTATAAGTGGTTTATTTTTTTTTTAAACAGGGTCCCATGGCCTCCACTTGCTCTACTGTAAGTTTCCTTGATCCTCTGACCCTCCTGTTCTGCTCCACCACATGCTGTTGATTCCATGTGGGAACTCTAACTTGGGGCTCCATGCATGGTAGACAAGCACTTAACAACTGAACAAATCCCGAGACTACCTTGAACAATTTCAAGTATGTAGGACATAATATTTCCAGGGACATGAGCACAGCTTCCTTTGAAGGCAATGAGTTGTCAAGGTTTCAAAGTGCAGTAGTGTTATTTAAAATACAAATATATTAAGAAGATAAAGGTGAAGATTGCATTTCAAATAAGGTAACTCATTTCTAGTGACTCAGTTTTTTAAAAAAATAAATGAATAAGTAAATAAGTAAATAAATGAATAAATGAATAAATAAATAAACAAACAAACAAATAAATAAATAAACAAACTTTAGGCTCTTATAAATTCCCATGATATTCCCTATAAAATCCACAAGACTTTCTGAAACCAGAATGTAGAGTTCTGTACAAAGCTTTTGAAGCTTCTGGTTTGGGTACCAACCACACTCCTTTAACGTTCTCCCACTCAAAGGGTATCATGAACAACAACGAACTTCCAAGTTTCGCCCAAGACCACTCCACCTTATACTGGGACACTGTACATTCACTTTGTGACTGAAGCCAACTTCAGCCTGAGATGCAATGTCCCCAGTTCATGTAAACAGTCATGGCTCAGTCAGAGTGTCATTATTGTTTCACTAGAGACTGCATGATCTTCTAGTAGTTTTTCTACTTATTCTGTGCAGCAAAATTCCTGCAGTTCCTTCTGTCCTCACTTCTGCTTTTTAAAGGAATGTCAGATGCACTGTCCAGGGAAAAGTGTGCCACCTGAACCTTTCAAGAGGTAAGTTCAAGTAGCAAGTTGTTTAAATTAAGACAATCTCCATCAATAGAGAAAACCCTTTGCCTCTCAACACAAACTTCATCCCTGGAACCAGTCCCTGCCAGATACGAAGGCAACTGTATCTTACAGCTTTATGGTTAGAGCAATATAGTCCCACTGTCGCAAAGTTCATCCAACACTTTTCTTTACAAAAAAAAAAAATAGCATGTTGCATTTGCGTATGACATATTCCCCCACACTTTAAATTATTTCTAGATTACTTCTAATACTGAAGACCATGCAAATGCTATGTACATAATTGTTATATTGGAAACCTGTACTATGTTCAGGAATATTTTTAAGTTATTTTAGTTGGGGGTTGGAGAGATGGCTCCATGGTTAAGAGCACTGACTGCTCTTCCAGAGGTCCTGAGTCCTATTCTCAGCAACAACATGGTGGCTCACAACCATCTGTAATGTGATCTGATGCTATCTTCTGGTGTGTCTGAAGACATCAGCTACGGTGTACTCATATAATGTGTGTGTGTGTGTGTGTGTGTGTGTGTGTGTGTCATATAAAATCTGCCACTAGTTAAATTACAAGCATAAGAGTATAGATGTGGAGAACCAATGTACTTTTTAATTCACATGATATGCTTTGCTTTTGTTTAAAAAAAAATGCTTCTTACTTTTCCTATAAATTGCTCTTAAAACTAAATTTTTCATGTGGAACTTTATACTATGTTTTTAAACTAAATAAAAATCCAACTGACTAAGTAACATTTGATCTCAGATATAAGAAAATACATGTGCACATGTGCATGTATACATGTATGTGGACATATGTGTATGTATGTGCATGTGTTTGTCTTTGGGGATAATCACACACTCAAGTGCCACTGCTCTCATTTTATTCTGTGAAACACAAAGTGGGCAGGTGGGCTAATTAGTTGTTACAGGTTCTATGAAAAAAAGAACTATATGATGAAAATTAAACTTTTTATTCAAACCAGGAGAATTATGGGTAGTGACTAGGAGGCTTCAGATCTGTTCCTTGCTATGCCCCATGGCATTTTCACAACACAGGGAATTCCTAAATGAATCCTAAAGACACTTTCTCCCTATTTCACATGTGGAGTTGCAAGATGGAATGTTGCTTATCCAATAAACACAAGCAGGCTCCAAAGTATTGATATTTTCATCTTGCTAAGGAGAATAAAAATAAAATAACTAAATTACTGTTTTTAGAGGTAAGACAGACAAATACTCTATCTGTATTATCTGAGGTATGTTGAAATACTTCAAGCTGATAAGATACACAAATCTAGTATTAAAACTCAAAACTGGACATTACTGAATGGGTTCTTTGCTCCTCAAAATGATGCTGTACATTCTTTCCAATCCAACATTAGACGCTTTCTCCTACCAAGTCTTAAAGCATATCAGTGTTTCAGCTCTGGCAGTGTGTTCACAATGGACCATTTATAGTAAGAAAATAAATGGTTACAGTTGTTGTGGCAATACAGTGCCCTAGACATCTTCAGTTAAAAGAAGAGATGCAAAGGCTTCATGCTGACACATATATTCTGTTTCCACAAGCCCGTTTCTATGCTTACTCAAAGGCCTCCTTTAAACTTAAAAGATCTCTACAGTTATGGAATAAAATGTAGTTGTGGATATTCAAGCATTGTGCTTCATGGTAATTTTCAGGTAGATTCTAGATTAGCTACAAATAATGTTATATAGATAAATGAAATTAGAAATGTTTCACTTAATATTAAACTTAGCTTAGCATGTATTGATTGATCCACCATATTTGGTGTATATCAGTGGATTCATCTCACTTATATAATGACAAGAACGGACTACCAGTAGCCACTGTTCAAGTTAACTTAAAAACAAAAGGCAACAACAAAGAAAACTAAACCATTATAGTGTCAGGTGAATCAAACAATTTTTAAAATTCATTTGTTCAACCAAACTTTTCTCTTTAAAAAAATTATTCATGTAAGTGTACCATTGCGGTCTGAAAAACAGTTTTTTAAAAAAAAAATAATAATAATTTAAAGCAATATGATAAGGCCTGTAAAGTATAAAGGCGCTTGCTTGCCTTTAATCTCAGCACTTGGGAGGCTCAGCAGGTAGATCTCTGTCTGGTCTACAGAGTGAGTTCCAGGACATCCAGGGCTACACAGAGAAACACTGTCTCAGAAGGAAAGAGAGAAAGAAAGAAAGAAAGAAAGAAAGAAAGAAAGAAAGAAAGAAAGAAAGAAAGAAAGAAAGAGGGAAGGAGGGAGGGAGGGAGGGAGAGAGGGAGGGAGGGAGGCAGGGAGGAAGTAAGGAAGAAAGAAAGGAAGGAAGAAAAGAAAGACAAGGAAGGAAGGAAGGAAGGAAAGAAGGAAGGAAGGGAAAGAAACAAAGGTGAAGAGAAAATAATCAACATGAGTAACTATCAATTAAATAACATGCCTAAGGGCTAAGAGGATGCTCAGTTTGTAACATGTTTGCTGTCTAAGTATGAAGCCCAGAGTTCGTTTCTCCAGGACCCAAAAGAATCCAAGTGCAGAGACACTTGGGGTGAGGAGTGGAAAGAGGTGGGTTTCCCAGAGCTCACTAGCCAGGCAGTGGAGCCAATTAGTTAGCTTCTGGTTTAGTGGGGAAGACTGTCCCTCCCCCACAACAGGTAGAGAGCAGTTGAGACCGGTTCCTAATACCATCCTGTGATTCCGCATGCACTGCACTAGTGTTAGTAACAACCAGTGGGGACACACAAAGCAGCAACTTGTCTTTCTGATTTGGAATGTCATTGAGGTAGGCTGCTTCCTGAGGAAGAATTTCAGACAAGGAAAAGACTCTTCCTAGGAGATTAAATAAAAATGTATGTTCAAAAATAGGACCAAAATGAGAATGGCATCTTAAGGAAAAAGAAATTGATTCGAGCTGTATGTTAAAAGCGAAAGTGAAATATAATGAACAATTTTCATCCATGTGTTTTCACTTTCTAATGATCAGTGATGTTCTTGTTGTCTATTCACTTAAAAATGGATATTAGCCACAAAGTACAGGTCAACCACGCTAGAATCAACAGACCCAAAGGAACCAGAAGGGGAAACTAAATAGATATTGGAGGTTGATGGAAAGAAGGGGCTGGGCGGGAGAGGATGGGGACAGAAACATAGTGACAGGGATGATCAAATGTAGGGAGAAAGAAGGGAAATCAGCATGGGGGACAATCTCTAAGGCTGCCAGAGACCTGGGTTGTGGGGGAGGGAGAACTCGGGGTATACTCAGATAATTTTAGATAAGACTCCTTGCAGTGGGAGACATGGATCCGGAAGTTCCCACTTCCTCTAGTCAGGCAGGACTCCTAGTGTCTGGATAAGAACAGTGAACCACCCACAAAACCTTCGACTCAAAATGTGTCTTCCTACGAGTGCAGGGACAAAGACAGTGCACAGATGAAGGGTATGGCTGACCAATGACTGCCTAAAATTGAGACCTATACCATGGGCAAGAACCAATCCCTGACACTATGAAGAATACTCTGTTATGCTTACAGACAGGCGCCCAGCATAACTGTCCTCAGAGAACCTCCACCCAGCAGCTAATGGAAAGAGATGCAAAGACCCACATTCACACATTAGATGGAGCTCAGAGAATCAGAAGAGGTAGGAGAATAACTGAGGGTTCCAAAGAGGACAGACACTCCACAAGAAGACCAATGAAGTAAACTAACCTGAACCCTTGAGTGCTCTCTGAGCCTGAACCACCAACCAAGGATCCGGCATGGAGTGGACCGAGGCCCACTGAGAATATGAGCAGCTTGATCTTCATGCAGGTCCCCAAACACAGGGAGCAGAGGCTGCCCCTGAGCCTGTTGTCTGTCTGTGGATCCTGTTCCTCTCAATGGTCAGCCTTGTCTAGCCTCAGTGGGAAAGGACGCATCTAGTCCTGTAGTGGCTTGATAGGTGCAAGAGGCTAACACCCAAAGGAGGGTCCCCCTTCACAAAAGAGAAGAGGAGGGTAGAATGGGGGAGGATATGTGTGAAGGGGTACTGGAAGGCAGGGGACAGATTGAGATCAAGGTGATAAATTAATATAATTTAAAAATCGAAAGAAATGAGAGAGGAAGAGTAGGAAGTAGGAAAACAAGAAAACAGAAGAGGGGGGAAAAGGTTAGGAAGAAGTACACATCTTTAAACTCAATGTGTAAATGAGTTTACAAATGGCTAACACACGCTAAATGAAATGTTCAGCATCTTTAGACATCAGGAAAATGGAAATCAAAATGACTTTGAGGTTCCATCTTACAACTGTCAGAATGGCTAAGATCAATAGTAACACAGGTGAAGGGTCATGGTGCTGGAGATAAGACAGAGCTATGCTCCTCCATTGCTGGTGGGAGTGCACACTGGTACAACCACTGTGAAACCAATCTGGTGGTTCCTCTGAATGTTGAAAATGGATCTTCCTGAAAACACAAACTATATCACTCAGGCATATTCACAGAGGACACTCCATCCTACCTCAAGGTCACTTGTTTAACCATGTTCATTGTGGCTTTATTCCTAGTAGCAAACAACTGGATAAAACCTAGATGTTTCTCAACAGAAGAATGAATAAAGAAAACATGTTATATTTATTTATACAAGGTAATATTACTCAAAACCACTCCTGGACATATACCTAAAAGAAGCTCCAACATATAACAAGGACACATGCTCCACTATGTTCATAGCAGCCTTATTTAAAATAACCAGAAACTGGAAAGAATCCAAATGTCCCTCAACAGAGAAGTTGATACAGAAAATGTACATTTACACAATGGAGTACTACTCAGCTATTGAACACAATGGCTTCATGAAATTCCTAGGCAAATGGATATAACTGGAAAATATCATCCTGAGTGAGGTAACCGAGTCACAAAAGAACACACATGGTATGTACTCACTAATAAGCAAAAAGCTCTAAATACCCATGATACAACATATGATACACAGACCATATGAAGCTCAAGAATAAGAAAGACCAAAGTGTAGATACTTCAGTCCTTAGAAGGGGGAACAAAATACAGGAGGTAGAGGGTAAGAGGGACTTGGGGGAAAGAGAGGAGGGGAAGGGCAAAGGGGAAGGAAGGCTTAAGTATTGAAAGAGACAGGAATGATATATTGAACAGGTCAGAAAGTTGAACAGAGGTGTGTATTAATGGGGAATGGGGAAACAGAGGTAGCCACCAGAAAGTCCCAGATACCAGGAAATCAAGAGGCTCCAAGGACCCAACAGAGATGTGATTAGCTGAAATGTCCAACAAAGGGGAGGGAGAACCTGTAGAGGCCATATTCAGAGGGTAGGCAAGGCCCCTGGTTGGGGGATGGGGCCACCCACTCATCTCCAAAATTTTAACCCAGAATTGTTCCTGTATAAAGGAAATACAGCAATAAAGTGTGGAGCAGAGACTGAAGGAAAGGCCATCCAGAGACTGCCTCACTTAGGGATCCATCCCATATACAGACACCAAACTCAGACAATACTGCGGATGCCAAAAAGTGCATACTGACAGGAGCCTGATATAGCTGTCTCCTGAGAGGCTCTGCCAGAGTCTGACATATACAGATGTGACTGCTCAAAGCCATCCATTGGACTGAGCACAGGATCCCGATGGAGAAGTTAGGTAAAAGACTGAAGGATCTGAAGGGGTTTGAAAAACAACAATATCAAACAAACAAACCCCCCCAGAGCTCCCAGGGACTAAACCACAAACTAAAGAGTACACATGACTCCAGCTGCACATGTATCAGAAGAGGATGACCTTGTGCATCAGTGGGAAGAGAGGTCCTTGGTCCTGTGAATGCTCAATGCTCCAGTGTAGGTGAATGCCGAGGCAGTTAGGTGGATGGAGGATCACCCTTAGAAAAGCAAGGGGGAGATGGGGTAGGGTGTTTGTGAAGGGGAAACCAGGAAAGGAAATAACGTTTGAAGTGTAAATAAATAAAACATCCAATTAAAAAATAAAAAGAAAGAAATTTGCAGGCAAATGGATGGTCTAGAAAAAAGCCATCCTGAGTGAGGTAAGACAGACCCTGATAAATATGGTACATAAGTGAAAATTAGCATCACAAGAGGGAACTCACACCTAACACTGCTTGTGTAACCAAGAACCAGAGACTAGATTGCTTAGTGTGATGGTTTGTATATGCTTGGCCCAGGGAGTGGCACTGTTTGGAGGTATGACCTAGTTGGAGTACGTGTGTCATTGTGGGCATGACCTTTAAGACCCTCATTTCACCTTCCCGGAAGCCAGTGTTCTGCTAGCAGCCTTCAAGATGAAGATGTAGAACCTTACCTCCACCTGCGCCATACCTGCCTGGATGCTGCCATGGTCCCTCCTTGATGATAATGGATGGAACCTCTGAACGTGTAAGCCAAAGAATTAGAAGGTCCCTCTGAATCAACTAAACAAGGCTCCTATGAACACATAGAGAACAAAGCAGCTACCACAGAGCCTACATGGGTCTACACCGGGCCCCCTGAATATACATTACAGCTATTAGCTTAGTATTTTTATGGGACTCCTGACTGAGAACAAGTGCTCTCTGACTCGTGAGCCTGCTCCTGGGACTCTTCTCCTTCTGTTGGCGTGCTGTGTCCAACTCTGATATGATCATTTTGCTTCATCTTGTTATATTTTATTTTGTTATGTTGACTTTGCTACCTCTGAGCAGTCTGTTTTTTTTCCAATGAATGAAAAAAATAAAGGAGTGGGCTTGGAGAGGAGAGAAGATAGGAAGGAGGAAAGGGAAGGCAAACTATAATCGGGATATATTTTCAATAAAACCAAAAAGTGAATAATAACACATGCGTCTATCTAGGCATCACAGAACACTCCTGTCACACAAGCTTGTAAGACACTGAGGAAGGAGAATAGACCCCAAAGTAAGTCTGGGCTCCCACTGGATAGATGGGAGGATGGATGGATGGATGAATGGATGGATGGATGAATGGATGGATGGGTGGATGGATGAATGGATGGATGGATGAATGGATGGATGGGTGGATGGATGGATGGGTGGATGGATGGATGGATGGATGGATGAATGGATAGATGGATGGATGGATGGATGGATGGATGGATGGATGAATGGATAGATGGATAGATGGATGGATGGATGGATGGATGGATGGATAGATGGATGGATATAAATGTGTCCCTTATGTTACTTAACATGTCATAACAAAAAAAATATTTTAAAACCTTCCCCTGTGTACAATAAACTTAACAAGATTCTGAAAGAGATTCTGTTCTTTCTTCTGTTCCAATTGACCTAAAACATGTAAATAAAATATATCATAGCTAAACATGTTACCACAAATAGGAAAGTTCATCTCTTGTAGAGGAATGATCAAATTTCAAAGTTCAAAGGCTAGATTCAGAATGTTCCCCATAATGTCAATTGATTGTGCTCACATTGTTTTAAACTTTTTTAATTCACTACAGACCTGCTTTCAATAAGTATCCTGCATAATTTTAACAAGGAAGTACCCACAGTCTTAAGTTCCATGTAATGATGTGGGAGGAGAGGGGACACAACATTCATTGCACTGAGGTAGAAAAGCAAAACAGATTGCTTCCACCTCTGCCCACGTCCACAAGATCTCATCTGCCCCCTCACAGAGACGAACACTTGGCATCTGAGAAGTTCTTTGTATTTCTCCCCTCCTCTACGCCACCACCCACCCAGACTTTCCCGAAGACCCTCTCCCTTGGTTTCAGCCATTTCCCTTAGCAGTTCCATGCTTGCTTTTTTTGGTGTTTGCCAGAGATCCCTGGTCCTAACCATTCTCTAAGAGTATGAGAAACTGATAAGAACTAATGGAGCTCAGGTAAGGACATAGAGTGAGTGCAGAGCTTACTAACATCCGTAACTGACGACGGTCCGACACAAGAGTCAACAGATGTTCCAAAACGCCTCCCTTTAATTAGTGATTAACCTAAGTCCTAGCATTAAGGGTTAATATTGATTGAGTGTTTTCTTTACCTCTGCTTCTTTATTTTAATCTGTTAAGAGGAAGTTGAGCATTGAAAAGTATTTAAGAGTGAGAGTCACCCTAAGGGCCCCGCCCCCAGCATAGAATTCAGTTTCCTATGCTCTGTCTCACAGGGATAGTAATGGCTCACTGAGGGGTATATTGGCTGTCATTTCTACATCTAAGCAAATGTAATACCCACTTGATTTTAAATGTCCAAGTGCAACAGTGTAATCTTTTCTGTTACCTAACAGCCAGTAAAATTCAACAACTATATGGGTGTCATAAGGAAATATTAAAAATCTACCAAACGAGCATTTGTTTTTCTTTCTCCAGTCTGACATTTAGAAAATGTGTAGAGTGGTTTAAACCAGGGGATGCAGGGGAAGAGGGATGAAATTGTTCCTTCAGGCCTAGAATATTCTATGCCAAGTCTCATTTCAGGCTGTGCCTCTCTGGCCAAATACAAGACCCATGAAAAGAAATACATAGAAGAGAAAACTGTGCCTTTAAGCTTAGCAGAGCCGTGTTGGCTGAGGCCACTGTGGGAAGAGGGATGGGCGTGCTGCTGGAGTTTGGTTTCCACTCAGAGGATGTCTGCTCCCTCAATGAGACTGCATCACCTACAGGCATGAGGTCATGGTTGTACCAGTTTCACTGGGTCAGTCTCTCTCAGCACATTCTTTTCCCCTCCTCCCTGAGAAGGTGCTGTAAACAAGCGAGAGAGAGAGAGAGAGAGAGAGAGAGAGAGAGAGAGAGAGAGAGAGAGAGAGAGAGAGAGAGAGAGAGAGAGAGAGAGAGAGAAAGCTGTCCTGGAGTAAGCACATCCTAAATTCAAAATGCCTGCAACTCTGGCTCCACCTGTGGCAGTCTAGACCAAAAGTAGGGGGCAGGAAACAGGACAAGAGCAGCCAGGCTTGCTTGATTACAGGGGAGGGGAGGAGTTAAGGCAAGAAAGAAACAAAGAAAGCACATATTAATACCACTAAAATATTAAATTTTTTAAGGGAAGCTGAATTTATAAACTGCCATGGTGTCTTGCATGCCGAACAATTCTCCCACCTCTGAGGTTAAAAACTTTGGACATGAAATGTTCTAGCAAACTGAGAACTATGAAAGAATAAAATTAAGCAAACCCCAGATAAACAGCATGCATCAAATAATAAAAGTCACGAATACAGATCTTAAGTTATGAGAATCAGACAGAACCCTCGAGGAAATTTTACGGCACATATGCATAGGCATTGGACAAAAGTGCACCGTTTTCCTATTGAGAGAGGAACAGTGGAACTGAGTCACAAACCCATAAGATTCTCTACTAAAAACAAGACATTGGGTTCCGCTGGAGGAATGCTCTTGTCCCCTAGGCTGAAATCTTCCTTGTGGGCACACAGTCAAAAGCATTTTAAAGGGCTTTTGTTTGCCCCATCTATTTTGACTGCCAAAAATATCACACAGGCCCACAGTAAAATGACAAGGTGATGGTGTTCTCCTTCTGCATGGGGCTGGTACCTGCAGCTCACACATAGGGACCTTTTGCATAATGTGGCTCACATAAAAGGCTTTGTTCTCCATTGCCTCGCTGTGGCTGTGAGCCTCCACTTCAGGGTGTTCCCTCCCACAGACGTTGTGACAAAATCCTACCTTTAATATTTAAGTCGGTTCCCTGCTGATAGTTGTTTATTTGTTTTTCTGTATCATACCTGGAACTCAGCACCGCCCAGGGATAGTTTTGTTTATTGTTGTTTTGCCACGCACAAGTCATTTTTTGCATATCCTCGAACCCCAGAAAACAAATCTGAAAGGATGTGCCTTTCAGCTGACCACTCCATGTTGTAGTATGTCTGTAGGGCTCCTGTACGTGTGTACATCTGCATCTTGACAAAAGCTTCGCCCTCGGTTTCAAAAGGTCTGTGTCCTGGATGCCTTACACTCAGAGCTTACAACAGAGGGCAAACAGTAATTATCACAAGCCAGCTTGTCGCTAACCAAACCTTTTTGCCGACGCCAGGAGGAAAAACACCAATGCCCAGTTTTCAAGAATGGTGCTTTCTGACTCCAGCGTTCATTCTCCCCTCCCCCTCCTCACACACCCAAACACACACCTCCCCACTCAGGCTCCTCTAGGCAAGCTCTGCCTTTACATTTCCATCCTAGAACAAAGGCGAGGCTAGGGAAGGCAGTCATTACTTCAGACCCCCCACTCCCAAAGAAAGGCTTTAGAATCAAGAAGTGAATAGAGGAAGCAGATGCAGCTGGGTACCCACCCCTCTCATTTGGGAAGAAAGGACTGCATAGAAACCCAAGCTCTGTCAGCCTCGTACCTTTGAGCCCCGCCCTCTACAACCAAAGAACAGTTTTTCATTTTCCTAAAATTACTAATGTACACCAATTCTCCTCTTTCCGTTGTCTCTGGAGAAATAATTTGAAATTTGCTTGGCTCCCCTCGCCTCTTTCCTCACTGTACAGAGAACTCTGAGGCGTGAGCACGCAGAGACAGACACACTTAACAAATTAATAAGATAAAAAAAAATAAATCCTCTATCTTTAATTCCTTTCCCTGGGATCTTTGTATAATTTCTTACCCTTCTTTCTATAGCTCCAACAGTACTAACTCTCAAAAAATACACCCTAACCTGAACCGAAGTTTCCAGTGGTTTTAAAGTGGTACCTAACAAGGTCATTGGCTCATCTTCAAATCTAGAGCTTAAGTACCTAGCCGGGTCTCTTGCCCTGCAGTGACACCTGGAGAGGTCAGGCCTGGACAGCGCCAACCTGCTCGTACTCCCTCCCAAGACACTGGGGACCGGACCGGCAGAGACCAGCCGGTCCGGTTCCTACTCTCCGGGCTGCGGCTCCTCTCCGGCAGAGGCGCAGGAGGAAGGACCCGGCTGAGCTAGGCGGGACGATGTCTTACCTGGGCGCGGAAAGTGGACGCAGCCGCGGTCACGGCTGACTCGCAGAGCTAGAGCTCCTCTGTGGGAGGAGCGGGGGAGACCGGGCGACCGAAGAAACGAGGGAAAGAAGGAGAGGAAAGAGAAAGAGGCCGAAGGGAAGCGGAGGTAAGAGAGGATGCTGCCGCCGCCGCCGCCTCCGCCGCCGAGAGCCCGCGCAGCCGGAGCGCCGCCCCGTGCGCGCCCCAGCCGGGTTCCGCCGCCGCCCCGCCCCGGCAGCTCCCGCCCCGTGCGCGCCCCAGCCTGGCTCCGCCACGGTCCGCGCAGAGCTGCCACCGCCGCAGTGGAGGGGAGGGGGAGCACTGGGCCCCGCCTCCTGCCGCAGCCAGCAGCCCTCCCCGCGGGGACAGCCAGGCTCGCAGCCCCAGAGAGCCCCGCCCAGCCAAGGCCAAGGGCAGCAGGGCAGCTGGCCTGTGATGCAGAACTGTCCCTCCAGGCTTTGCAAAAAGAGCAGCAGAGACAACGTTGGGAAGCCAGGGACAGTCGTTTCAATCAGTCCTTGGGAGGGTCGCCTCTCTTTCCGTTCTTTATAGCTGAAGCTGGTTCAAGGGACCCGTTGATGGAAAAAAGCTCAGTTCACTGGTGTTGTTTCTACAAACCCAACAACAGGTGCATCGGGAAACCCCCCCAAAGAAGTTGAGATGGAGAACCACCCCTGTTGGTACTGGACATTGGAGGGATAGGGGTGTGGAGAATTCTAGACCTAGCTCTGTCAGTAATCCGAAGCACATATTGATTCAACTAATGTTCTGCAGACCTACTATGTGTCGGCCATTGTTCTAGGCTTTGTGGAAACAGGAAACCTAAATGTCCCCCATCCAGTCCATCTGTGGTAAGGTAGTAACACCAAGCGAGGGTGAAAACTGTCAGTAACACCTCTCTCAAACTCCAAATGACTCATGGATTCTCAGGGGAACTGTTGACCTTCGATTAATACCGTTGAAATAAAAATCATCTCTTTCAGCTGCAGTGACAGCTCTCCACATAGTGCTTGGTGTTCCGGAGAACCTGGGCTGGATTCCCGGCACCCACCTCGGGCAGCTCGAATCTGCCTGTGACTGCAGGGGACTCTCATGTCTATGGCCTCCGCGGACACTTGAACACATACGGGAACTTAAAAACAATTTAGCATGTTCAAAGGCATTTCCTAAGTACAAAACAAAATGTCCGAGAAAGCAGCAGGGTAGGCAGAGGTTAGAATAAATGTATCCATCTCTATGGGATACCAAGAGATTGTCATTTAAAAGTCAACCCAAACATTGAGGAGATGACATTTCTGAAGATGTTGTGGTAGATGTTGCTTTTGATTCATATTGAACCACAAAACTTTAGAGTTGATTTCTTGGGCATTTGATCTAATTTCCTCAGCCTTCGAATGGAAATGCGATCCATTTACAGGAGAGTGCAAACCTTAGAAGTCATTAGGAAGCAAGGTGTGAAACCATAATCTTCATAGCCACACCCTAGGCTCTGGGCAGTGTCTCTCTCACTCTGTCCCCACCCAGCTTCATCTGGTGTCCCTGTGACACTTGCAAGGAGGTAGGGAATATCAGGGCACACCCAGTAGTAGGAATCCTTGTGGAGGAGGAGCTCTAAGAAGGTGACCTGACCAAGAGGGCTTCAGCATCTAAAAAATGACAGAGACAGTATGGGGGTGGGAAGAAGGAATAGGAGTCCTGTTGGATCCACACTGGAAGACCTCATTCCTGCTCAGCGTAGTTACTGAGTTCTTCCCAACTCCTAGGAGTGTTGTGCTGTTTGATAAAGGATCCTCACTGCACTAGGAACATATTGGAGTTCCTTCTGAGTTTGCATTAACCCTGAACTCAAAGTCAGCAGAACTTGGGGCACAGACAGCAAACCTGCCCACTTATATTTTGAAAAAGAGTGGCTCTCCACAGTAATGGTTTATGGGATCCACCAAAGATCAGTGGTCTGTCTTTTGGAAAAACCTCAACCTTAAATGGGAGTACACCTCCTCCCTCTGCCTATCTTAACCGGAGTTCTGCCAGAAAAAAAATAGCACCTATATGCTGGACTTCCATAGAAAAAAATTTAAAATGGGGAGTCAATTACAAAGGACAAGGATACAAGGGAACAATTTTGGAATGGGTGACAATTTTGAAATTATCATTAGAGAGCAGGTCAGGGAGAAAGAAATATTATTTCTGTGTGACACATGGGACATTATGAAATTTTCCAGGCCATATTGACATTTTAACTGGTGTTAGGATTACCCAGGTCCTGCTTAGGTAACCTTACAATCAATCCTTCATAAAGTGTCTAGAAGACACTGTCCAGCAACATGTATTTCTCTACCTCACAATATTTTCCTTCCCTCTTCTGTCATGTTTTCTGACCTATAGGTGTAGGGGTTACATTGTAGGTGTACAGACGGGATTTGGGCACCTCACTGTCACCAATTTTCTGTACTTTGACATGTTCTGGATCTCCATGATAGACTAAAGATTCATCGTAAAGTTAGAATTCTTTCTAGGCTCCAACCCAGTTACCTGGCAACAACCAGGTATGCCTGACTCAGTATAAAAGGGGTTGTTTGCCCTTTCTTCAATCTCTTTCTCTCTTATTCTCTTACTCTCTTCCTTCTTTGTCCATTTTCTCTACATTCCCCTCTCCCCTCTCTCCATACTTTCATGGTCAGCATTTATTCTTTCCCCTCCCTCCCCCCTCTGTGTCTCTACTTCTTCAACTCCCCTCCCCATGCCCTAAATAAACTCAATTCCATACTATATTCATTGTGTGGTGGATACCTCAGGAGGAAGGGATACCTCAGCATGGGCCCACAGAGGCACCCCCTTGCTCTGAACCATACCAAGCCTCTCAAACTTATTCTTGGTTCTTCCTTTGTCTTTTATAAAAACAAAAAGTATTAGTTTGGAAAAATGGCTGTTAGCAGGTGCTATTCTAGAGTTGGTGGCCTTTCCAAACATGGGTAATTGGAATGCAGCACCAGGCATGACTTCCCCCCTATTAAGCTGGCCTTCAGTGTAATTAGACAGCTGGTGGTTACCCCAAGATAAAAGTATCACTGTTGTGCCATTGAGGATACTCTGCCAGGCCAATCAGTGCTGTGGTTTGTTGTCTTTGTAGCTGAGTAAGACGATTGACTGGCAGCTTACATAGCAACTTCTGGTACCATGAAAGCCAGTCCTCAGGAAGGAGGCTTCAGATCAGTTCCAGCTTGATTCAAGTCCTGGTATCTCCAGCAATCGTCTAATCCTCAGGTTCCAGGAGGAAAGCAAGGGAAATGGCAATTGCAAAACCTGCTTTAGTAATCTCCTGAATTGCCCTAGCCAGTGATGGAAGGGAGATTTTGCATGTCTGTCACTGAGGTCTCATAATGCAGTTTATGGCTCTTGGGAGAAGTATTATAATCCTCTTTGCTTTAACACACACTCTCTCTCTCTGTCTCTCTCTCTCTCTCTCTCTCTCTCTCTCCCTCTCCCTCTCTCTGTCTCTCTCTGTCTCTCTCTCTGTCTCTGTCTCTCTCTGTCTCTCTCTCTCTGTCTGTCTGTCTGTCTCTGTCTCTGTCTCTCTCTCATTATCATTATGTCCAGATCCAATTGATACATCTACAACTCAAACCCTACACCTACAGGTCAGAAAACATCACAGAAGAAGGAGCAAAATATGCATTCCCTTTAATATATATTACAATTTTATGGCAATAACATAACAATGGTGTCAAATAAATTCTTAACATTCTAAGGGAATAGTTTCAGACCTATACTCTATTAAATTAGGACATATAAAAGAAGTGGACAAATCTCCAGATGCAACCAAATCACCAAAGTTAAGACAAGAGAGATCAACAATAGACTGTTACAGAATTGGAGACTGAAACAGTAAAACAGCAATAACAAACAAACAAGACTGGCAACTAAAATGAACCCAAGAATCACAGAAAAATTCTACCAGATTTTCAAAGAATAACTACAACCAGTTTCTTTAATTATTAAAAAATAAAAAAGAAAGACACAAAACAAAAAAAAAAACCATTTCCAATCTCTTTTTATGAAGTCAGTATTGGAGTATAATATCAAAACCAGGTGATGACACAACTCCCCCTGCCAAAAAAAGAAAATAGCCCACAAATATCCCTGATGAACCTAAATTCAAAAGTCCTCAGTATAATACTCCATGTGTATGTCAGAAAGACAAGTCATCACAAAGAATTTGGTTTTACTGCAGAGACACAGATAGTTCAACGTATTTAAGTCTATAAACTTATATACAATGACACAAATGCACGAAAAGATAAAAGTCACATGATCATCCTAACAGATGCAGTGAAGGCTTTGGACAATAAAGCTCAGAGGCTCTGTATCGACATTTGAAAAATATAGAAGACACTGTGAAATAATTTAGCTTATAACCCACTAGAAATGTGGCCTATTTTCAAGGAAAAAAGAAAATCAACAAAAACTAATTCTTAAGTAATTATGTTGTTGAAATTAGTGAAAAAGATTTTTAAAAATATGTATTACAATTATACTCAATGAACTTAAAAACATATAAATGAAAAACCACAGAATTCCAACAAAGTTCTTGAGAATCACAATTTGCTGATAACGAACAATTTTAGTGCTTCCTTGTATCTATTGACCATTCATATTTCACATGTTTTGTTGGGTCTATTTGCTATTCTAAATTTTTACTTGAGAAATAAACTTTAATTGACAAATTATTAATTAAGTTACTTGCCACTTACAGGGTTTTGTTTAATTCTGGATGGGACACATTTAAAGGAAACCCCTTTGAAAATGTCTTCCCTCAATATTTTGTTTGCATTTAGGTTAAAGATCACATTCACAGACCCATTAAGAATCCAGATGGACCAGAAAGCAGAAAGAGGGGCATATAATGGCTCGCACTCTTCAGTTGGGACACTGTATTTTCCTGCTGTAGACCTACATGCTCTAAAGGAGTTGGCAGGCCCCCTTGTGTTTCCGAGGCTGGTTACAGACCTTCAGGCTGGGGCAGAATTGTGCCAGGGACTTAGTTGGTAATCTGACTTTCAAATGGATGATGCTAGAACTCTTCCATCTCCACAACAAGGCATTTCTGTGATTCATCTACTTTTATGCATAGGTATATATCCTGCTGTTTCGCTGGAGAGTCCTAAGTAATATTCTAATTGCTTATTACAAATTAAATTCAGCTGTGGCAGAGAAATGTACTTTACATGATTGAATTCTTTTTTTGTTTAAATCCAAGGGCAGAACCCAGGACCTCACACATTCAAGCTACATCCTCATAATGTCATTCTCTTAAATGTGATAAAGCTTATTTTATGTTTAAAATGTATTGTTTGTGTGGGATTTAACATCATCATCTCTGTGATCTTATCAGAAAGTTCACTGAGAATGTTTCAGAGATTCACATATAACAGAAGACTATATAAAAGTCCATGTAAAAGCACAGATGAAAATATCCATGAATTCAGATTAGGCAAAGAATTCTTACTTATGATACTAAAACCATTAACTCCTTCCACAAATGAACAAAGCAATATCTATAAAATTGAAACCCTTTGTTTTTCAAGTGGCTTCAGCTTTTAAAAACTCAGCAAACATAATCTTGGAAAATATATGTTCAAAGTACTTTTCCTATAAAGGACACACAACCGGAAATTAAAGAATTCTCATCGCATAGTACTTAAGGAAACAAACATTCACACAATGTATTACAATTGAGACAATAATTCACATTGCATACTATCCATCACAAAATATTATAAGAGACTTCATTACAAAGGGTGTACAAAGCAGTTAAGAACATTCAAAGAGCGTTCATATCATGAACTAATATCAAATGTTAATTCAAATTACAGTGAGATGTTACTAGTAAACACTAAAAGGTGTTCAGTACAAAAGATAAACAAAATTGTCAAGTGCTGTTGTGGATGTGAGAGGGAAAGCTAGGAACTATAGATTATTATAAGATTACAGAAGTGAACATCCATTTTATTTTGCATAGCTCTTAGTCCATTTTAAAAAACTTAAGAATATACCAACCACATGACCTAACCATTCTATTCTCATCCACTTAGCCTAGAAACAAACTTTCCTGTTCATATGAGCATAATGTCTAACAGCCAGAAAATGGAAGCTATCCAAATATCTATCACTTAGGAAGTTGGATGAACCAAGTATGACAGATTTCTGTGCTAGAACACAGTGCTGTTTCAGGGCTCAGACACTGACATGTGAAACAACCAGGACAAACATCGAGGCAGCTTGCTGAATTGAAGGAGTCAGATACAAAGGACTTCCTGTGTGACTTTATTCGAATGGCATTTTATAAAAAGTGAAGCTGCCAACCCCACAAGTAGATCAATGGTTGCCAAGGCCAGGGAAGGGGCGGAGGGACAGCAACTGATTATAACTGACATGGGAATTCGGTGTGGTGTCTCTAGAGTGTTACAGTTGGAATGGTAGCATGGCACCAAGCTCTGCAATGCTCATCAAATAGCATTTATAGTTGGAGGGTTCATTTCTTTGTTTGGTTGGTTGATTGGTTGGCTTTGGAAGCCCAGTTCTCTGTGTATCCCTGGCGGTCCTAGAGCAGGCTGTTCTTGAACTCAGAGATCCACCTCCCAAGTACTGGGATTAAAGATGTATACCACCACTGCCCAGCTATGATTTAGTAAAATTTTAACAAGCAGAATATATCCCTATAAACCTCTTAAACTGTGCATCTGGCTACTAAATGGATTATTATATCAATGCTCATTAATCAGCATTGCTTATATTGACTACTTATTGATGGTCTCTCTTGTTTTTTTTAATCCGTAGGCAGAGACTCAGGTATTGTAATCCACAGCTATGATTATAGATTTGTCCTAATCTCCTTTTATTTCGATTAGAAATTTCCAACATGAATCTTCTGCAATTAAAATAAAATGCATCCTTTTAGTGCACATGTATGATAATCATTATTAATACACATGTAGGACTGCTCATATCTTATTGATAAATTGCCACCCATTAGAATTCATTTTCCTTCTTTTCTGGTAATATTGTTTTGATGAAATTTACTTTGAATAATATTAATGTATTGGTTATGGTTTCTATTGCTTGATGAAACACCATGAGCAAAAATGCAAGTTGGGGAGAAAAAGGCTGATTTAGCTTTCACTTCCATATGGCTGCTCATTATTGAAGGAAGTCAGGGCAGGAACCAGTAGGCAAGAGCCAACGCAGAGACCGTGAAGCACTGCTGTTCACTGGTTTGTTCCCCATGGTTTCCTCAGTCTGCTTTATTATAGAACCCTGGAGAACACTAGCCCAGAGATAGCACTACTCACAATGGGCTGGGCCCTCCCTCATTGATCACAAATTGGGGAAAAAGTCCTACAACTGTATCTTATGGAGGCATTTCCTCAACTGAGGCCCCTTCCTCTATGATGACTCCAAGATTGTGTCAAGTTGGCATTCAAAACCAGCCTCAAAAATTAATGTAATAATGCTGCCCATTTTAAGAATTGCATAACATGCATTGCATGCCATACTTTTAGCTTGAGGACTGTGGTGTGATCCCAGAATCCACATTTTAAAAATCTGAGTAAGGTGGCTACCTGTAATGTCAAGGATGAGAGGTTAAAAACAATCAGGTCCCTGAGGATTCAGTGAGATCCAGCTTCATTGGGAAAGCATGTCTTGAAAATTAAGTAAGAGAAAAATGGAGAAAAATACCTGTGATAGAAGTCAACCTCTGGCTTACACACACACACACACACACACACACACACACACACACACACAAAGAAACCCCACAGCAATCACTACTCTTTGTTCTCCTGCTCTCAGACATACTAATCTGTTTTCTGTCTCTATGATTTTGCATATTTTAAGCTCAAATCTATAGAATCACATACAAGGTGGTCTTTCTTTATACCTGGATCATTTCAGGTAGTATAGTTTTAAGGTTTCGTGATCTTTCTGCACTTATTACTGACCCTATAACCATCAATAAACAATATTCATTTCAATACCACCTATCATGAATTGCTAATCAGGTTTCCAGAACCAGGAATGGATTCCTACTAGTAAAGAGGACCTTAAATTCGAGTGGCTGCTTACTCATATAGAGCACTACCTCTATTGTACAAGTGGGATAAACAGCCTGGCAGGAGTATTGTGCAATTTTTCCCAATGTCTTTTGCACTGAAAATTATTTAAACAGCGTGTAATTTACATGTTTGTGTCATCTGGTGAATATACTTAGCAATTTAATTCTTGTTTTATTTTTAGCTCCTTCTTTACTAAATTCTGCATTTTTTTTTTTTTTGTCTTTGTGTGTATGAGTGTGTGTTTTTTTTGTTTCTTTGTTTCTGGGGGCTATCTGTTGAAATCTTTCACTTTGTATCATTACGATCTTGTTTTACTCATCTGAGGATATGTTAAACATGAGATATGATCATGTTTGATAGTTGTGGGAGTTCTCCGTTGCCTGTTCCATAACCATGAGACAGCTCCCACTTCTCTATCGGTGCAGCTTATCAACTTTCTGCTAGAATTCCTCTACATACCTTTTTTCTTTGTTAAATTCTCAGGTTTTCTTAAGTCACACAAAATTTTCATATGACATCATGTTTTGTTTTTAATCTAGTTTAAATTTTTTGCTCTGTTTTCTCCATGTCCACGCACTATAATTAAAATTACTTTAAGGTGTAAATTTCCCAGTTTGGTATTTCCTTTGTATTTTTCAAAACTGCTTCTTTGTCGCCCCTTTTTCTTTCTTTGTTTGTTTACATTATTCTTGCCAATAACACAGTATCACAGACCACACAAAAATTTTTAAAAAGTATTTTGGCTGATGGTTCTGAAGTCCAAGATCAAAGGGTAACATGCAATAAATGGTTTCCTAGGTAAGAAAGTCCCAAGGTTATACAAGACACCACCTGGCAAGAGACAATGATGCATTTGTCTTTGTCATCTGTCCACCAGTTCTCAGGGATGTGGTGATGTCCTGCTGACCTGGTGTAACCCTGACTACTTTTCCAAAGCACCACCTTAATCAGAATATTGGATTGCTTCTGCCGTCTTAGAGGGGACTGCGTTTTAACACATAAGCCATGGGGACACATTCAAGCCAAAGTACTTGCCTTGACTTGAATTAGTCAATCATTCCTAATATTTCCTGTTAACTCCATTAAATTGTTGGCTAGGTATTCTTCATTGGCCTTTTGTGTTTAACACACACACACACACACACACACCCACACATTTTTCATTTTGTGAAAGCCCAGAAAGATAGAATGCATCAATTCCACATACATATATATCCTTTTGTTTTATATGTAATTTTCATATATTTTATTTATTCAGTTATTCATGCTTCAAAAATTCAAAAACCTTGGTATAACAGTCGCTTTACATTGGTTTGCCATTTTACCCAACTTCTTATTCTTCCTGGAGGGAGAGTAAGTCCCTAACAGATGACTTTTTGATTACCAGTATCCCTAGTCTCTGTTCCTCTTTGCACATTATTCTGTCTTGAGCCAAATCATATTGAAAACAAGGTTGCATCTGTCAAGTTACCTTGCAGTGACTTTACCAAAAAATCACTGAAAATGCTTTAGGCATGAGAGACTCTAATATAGCAAATAAGGTACTAATTCATTTCATAAGAGATGATGTATGGGGATTAGGCCTGTCCTTCAGATGAAAGAGTTATCACTTCTGGCTAAGCGGGTGAAGGGAGGCTGCTGCTCCTTTCTCAGTCAGAGAACTATGTCATCTATGAAGCTGTCATTATGACTGAATTCAACAGCAGTGTCTAAGGGGGATCCAATTATGAGAAAAGTGCTTCTGCCCACCATGTCCTTTTGATGATCATGCAGCTAGTAAACAAGTGCAAAAAGATCAGACCTATCTTCAGGTGCCTTACTGTTCACGATCGCCTGCCTTACTTCTTTCTAACTCAGAAGCGATAGTGATTTCGATTTCTAGAACATTATCTGCAGGAACAAGAACTCGGGGGATATCGATAGTGCCCATCTAGCCTCTGCAGTGTGCTGCGGTAGATTGAAATCAGAATGAGTCTTGTGTGCCAATTTCCCATACCCAAATTAATTAAATTGTAATCTGTAAGCAAGTTGATCTCCAGAGATGAGTCATTATAACTTTGGGTTTCACATCATGTCCAGCTCAGGACATCAAAAGGACTCCTTTAATAACGAAGCATTGCCATAGAGAAGTAATAAACTTTCTCTTGTGCAAATTAGCCCTTTTACTTTCTCCGACTGGGTGACACCTTCTCCCTGAGCAAGAAATCTTGGCTGCAATTCTCCTTCTGCAGAGCCCTGCTCTGGCCAAGAGGAGCCGAGAAGAGCTGTTGCTGTGAAGAGATGGTGCTTGCACAGGATGGATCTTAAAGCCAGGAAAAACTAAAGCTCTAGGTGCCAAGCAGGGAAGAGGAGATGCCCCTTCAGGCCTTGTCAGTTTCTTAGAAGCCAAGTGTTTCTTCAGCTCCATCTCTGCTGGAAACGAAGGGAGTGTACAAAGCTGGACAGGGGGCCGAGAGTCATAGGTCATGTATGCCAGAACAGATGCAGGGCTGATTGCTCTTAAGACAGAAATCAGTCGGCCTCGAGAACAATGGAAATAATTTGGAGGTTTTCTTTTTGTTTCACTGACAGAAGACTGTATTCTTGTGCAGCATGGAACAAGTCCTGCATTGTGACTAGAAATGAGCATGCTAACATTTTGATCACCTCATAGGTTTCAACCACTTCTAGTCTTAAAGAAAAAGATTAAAGTGATTGAGCTCCCACTGTCAAAGTTGCCATTCTTTTTCTTGTACAAAAAATTATATTGATAATAATTGGAATAAAAATAAATAAATTACAAGGACAAACACAAATTTCCTAACACACTGGATATATTTATTTTAATTCTTCCTAACAATATGCCTCAGCACTAGGACTTTTAATGATGATATATTTGCTTATCATTGTTTTTAACCTTCTTTCTAAAAATTCCAAAACATTTGCCAGTATAAAATCTCAAATTTTAATTCTAGATATAATTGGATAATAGATTTTTACCTTAGGGTAAATTTCATTATGTTGTGGAGACTGGAACTAACTCTCATCAACACATAACATATTGTACGTGATGGGTGAAATTTTGTGTTATAAGCCCAGCTGTGTTTTTATTGCACAGTCTGTAGATTTATTCTTTCAGAGGGATTTTTTAAAATTAAAATTACAGTCCTGATGTTTCTATAGGTTGAAATAATGAGACGGTTGGAGGGTGTCTTTCAGCTATCAGTTCCAGTGAAATATGCTTCTTAGGGTAAAGCTAGTCTGTAGCGTGAAAAAGGAAGAATTTGGAATGAGTATCTCAGACAACACCGAGTAAAAGAGTTGAAAGTGGTAGAAAAGAGCTATATATAAGAGCAGATTCAGTTACTAGATTGAACTTATTTTAAGAAGCAGTTTCTGAACCTTTTCTTGATTGACATGATGTTTAGTTCAAGTTTGTGATATTAAGAATCAAATTGAGAGAGCTGGAGAGATGTCTCAGCCATCAAGAGAACTACTGGCTAGTCTTTCCAGTTGTTCTGAGTTCAATTCCCAGCAACCACAAGCTCATGACTATCTGTAATGGGATTTGATGCCCTCTTCTAGCATGCATTATGTATGAACACAGAACATCCATACCTAAATATATTTTTAAAAGAACAAATATAGGTTGAAACAATCACCTCAGGACCCCAGAGATGGATTATTATGTCACCAGATCTCTTTGTTTCCTTTTCCAATGTGTCCACATTGAATAAATGTCCCTTCTTTTTTCCTGCAAAATAAATAAATAAGTAAATAAGAATTATATAGAGTATTGTGGGCCATCATAATGAATGTCTATTTTTGATAAAGATCTTTGAGATGAAAGGACATGAACTTTTCATACTGTATTTGAGTACCAAGTATAGCAATGAACATTCATGTTTGTTCCTAAATATGGGAATAACCCAGCTGTAGCACTACATTCTGCATGAAACTATAAGTAACCATGACATTTAAATAGCAAGATAAAAGTTTTCAAGTATCAAATCATGGATTAAATATCATTACCCATCAATTCTTTTTTTTAAACATATGTCTTAATTTAAATGTCCCCTTCTACCAGTTACATTTCTACTTCTTTCTTTGATGTGCTCTGTGGCTATTTCCTGAGAATTGAAGCATTTCATTCTGGAAGCTCATTAAGACTTGGGCACTTCTAAATAGAGGCTTTTTCAGAAAGTAAACAAATAAGTCTCAGGAAGTCCCTAAAGCTTACCAAATGCGCAAGGCTTCTCTGTCCTCTCCTAATGTTATGTAATTAGTAAGGATTATTATGGTGATGAGATTATCTAATCTGTCTAGCTGTCTATAAGTTATGTAGATAGATTCAAGATTCTAGCTTTTATACATCATCACCCATGCTAGAGTTGGTTTTTGGTGAGCAACTGATTTTAAGTCATATGAATGCAAGTAGTTAATTCCTGACCCATATTTCTATTAACTAACTCCCAACAAACATACTGGTATATGAAGTTGGACTTTGATGGTGTCATTACATTAGTCTATCATCAGTTTCTTATCTATGATGGGTTGTTGTTTATCTATGTCTCCCAAGAAATAGTGTAACACAACAAATATTTAAATTCATATGATTCTTACTAAGAATCATGTGTGTTCACTTAATGATTAATCTCTTCTACATAGGCTCATACAAAGTCATCCAACTTTCACTAAGGATACAGCCACACTGAATAAAAGTCAAAAATTTATTGACCCACATTGATGTTAATTTTCCATTGTAGGTAATATCATAAGAAAGATTTACAAGTACTGGTTTGGGAGATTGTTCAATGTTTAAGAGAACTAAGTGCTATTCTAGAAGACCCAGGTTCAATTCCCAGTACCTACATGTCATCTTACAACTGCCATGTAATTCTAGTTCCAGAGTATACAGTGCCCCATTTTAAAGAAAAAATTTACAATTAATTGACAGTATTTTAACATTTTTTCAAATAATTATTTAGCTGTATAGAAGACAAACAACTCACATTAGTTAACAAATGAAATTAACATTTGATTATTTAAAAGTGAAAATAATTATAATCAGTGCCAACTAAGTCCTGTGTTTAAATTAATGTAAACTATTCTCTATTTTTATTAACATAGTTTAAATCAATGCTTTGTTCAATGTAATATAGAATGTAATCAGGCCATTCAAGACTCTGGGTGCTATGCAATATTGAAGGATAAATCAAATTTCCAGGCAAGCTTCAGAGGAAAATAGATTTCTTTAAACTATGCACTTTGCTCAGATCGTCTCTTAACAGTCACATCACCAAATAAACACAGAATCCAGAAGCCAGTTGGCAGTCGACATGCGAAATGCACATAGAATTTTTTAAATGACAAATGGAATTTATGAATTCTGTAAGTCTGGTCTTTCAGAACAATGAGTAAGTTACTCAGAATTTAACATTTTTTTTGTAAGTTGTCATAAGAGTTGTTTTTCTGGCTGCTGATTTAGTGACCCTCAGCAATGTTTGTGTGAGTTTTTGTCTTGTGCTATGTACCAAAAACATAGATATTGTTCTCAAGCATTCTTTCCTTTGCACAGATTTCTTTAACCTTGGCATTCCTAAGCCTAGTTGTTTTTCCCACCATTATCTGACACTGGAAAACTAAATGTTCTAGCTTGACTTTTCCTGCCATATGTGGTATAAGAATGTGGTTGTCTTTATATCTCTGCTCAAACCTTTTATGAATATTATTCCTAGCTAGGTCATTATCCACAGTATGGTTCTAGGTTTCCATGACAACCACAGGATCTTAGAATTTCTCAGTTCCCTTTTTTTTTCTCCCACTTGTCACATTTCACATTTTTGTTCTCATAATTGATCTTTCAAGTAGCTTCACTTCATCTTTATCCTTACTTTCATGCTTTGCAAGTTAATTGCCCACATTTTCATATATATGTATATATTATCTCATCCCTTTGATGGCATTAACTCATTTTACTCTCATAGTAAGAAGGTGACTGATCTTAACTACAAATACATAGGCCCCTCTGATATCTGGATTCTCAAGCCCAATAATTTATAATAAAACTGGAAATTCAGAAAATGAAATTGTTACAGATGTTCCTGTATTAAAATTTTTATTATTTTGGCTTGGTTTTAGATGCAAATACAAAATTTTAGAACCAGGTATAGATTCCATGCACTTCTTTTTTTTTTTTCTTTTTTACAGATGTATATTGTTATTGGTGTTAATGTCAACTTGGCACAAATTAAAATCATCTGAGTAGAGGTCACACCTGAGAAACTGTTTTGATTGATGGTGAATGACACTCTGCCCCCCAGCCATGGGCTACACTTTCTGCTAGCATCTCAGATTTTAAAATGGTATTTGAAAAAGACAAAATTATTGCACCCTTTGCCAGAGTGCCTTTCCTTCCGTCCTGCCACTGGGTGGATTCACCTAGTTGCTACTGCTTCCTTCACTTGCAGCAGAACCAGTTTTCATTGTGGATGAAATCCACAGGGTTCTCCAGAAACCTTCCAGGATTCAGGCAGATTAGGTCCAGTACCTATTCTGTGAACTAACAACTGCTTGTCCTTTCCTCACCCACTGAAAGACCACACCCAGCCTCAAAGACCAAGGTACTACAAGGTTCTTGAAATCTATGTGTGGTTTAAATCCCCTTGGTTCTATTCCCCTAGAGAACCCTCACTAAAACAATGTATATTATTAAGCTTTAAAATTATGTGCACCTGTGTGTCTTTATGATAGTTTGTGTACATGAGTACAAATGCTTCGAGGACAAAGGTCTCCCTGGATTTGGAAGTAGGTGCTTGTCTCCTCCTAATAATACCACTGAATTTTGGGCCTCTACAAGAGTAGAAAATTTATTCAACTGTTTAGCTATTTCTCCAGCCTCTTCTGTGTATATCTTTTTATTGAAATGCTGTTTCTGTCAAAGTTACACAGTAGGACATTCAGAATCATGAGTTTTAGAATTGTGAGAAAGCCCTGAAATTGAATCTGTGCTATCTTTTTACTAGCCATTGATTTCTTTCTTTTTAATAAATTTACTTGTTTAAATGTAAAGTTCTTCTTGAAGTGCTTAGAACTGTTTGAAATCATGTGAATAGCTAAGATGCTTTAAATGAACTAATTCGCCTAGACACATTAGAAATGTTGTTTCCTCTATTTTAAATACATTTACCTCACATTTATACATCTGATTTCTCAACCTTATTTTATATCATTTTACAGGAAAAATTCAGTAGAAAAAAGTTGTGTCCTTCTCGCCTCTGCTGACTTGATAATTCCTAAATTATTTTTTTCCCCTTTCCCTCTTTGGACTTTAACATTTCTTAGTGAGGTAAAGGCAAAGTAGAGCCTACGAAGTAAGGGCCACTGATGTGAGATGCTGAAATAAAGCTTCCACATACAGATTCTTCTGTTAGTTAGCTCTTGATCTTTTGTCTGTTTAATTTTCTTACACCTAAATCTTGCATATTTTACTCACGTGTACAAGCAAAGAAATCACCTGTTACATCTGAAGCCATGCAAATACCGGAAAGAGGGGGGAGGGGGTTAGTTGTGATTTCCTGTCTTGGATATAGCATTCTCAAAGGCAACATGGCTTGAGTGTTGTGAGATGGAGACATCCTAACAAGGAGCGATGGGTGTCATTCCAAAGGACTTGCATATCACCAATCTCTTTGCCTCTCTGGCTACTGTTCTTCATACAACTTCCTTCAAACCCAAGTCATAAACTGATTCCATTTTTGGACAGTTTTCTCCAGAAACAAATGTGATTGCTGTAATTGAAGTCTCAGCCCTCTAAACACATCATAGTTTCTGGTGTTTTCTTTTTTGTAATTATATATCAACGCGCACTGTTGTGCTAGACATATGCACTGACTTCAGGGGGATTAAGCATAGCAGCTCTGTTAGAGCGGACATCTTCCATGTTTGTATTCTTGTGGTCTGCACTAGAAAATGACTGTCAGTGTTCTCTTTAAAAGGCTGGTTCTAGGGTTAATTATTTCAGACTTCTCTCCCAAGCATGGAGTGCTCTGAAATGCTTAACCGTGGATGTTCGATAGACAGCAGCCTTTCACACTCTGGCCACATAGTCTGCATTCTCCATTTTAATTAAAGTTGCATCAGTAAAGGGCATGATTTTGTAACTGATTTTTCCCCCCTAACGTCTTTAGTAAGTGTAAACTGACAGTTTCTAAAATGTATATTTTTAAGTCACTAGGAACTTTTATTTTCTACCACATTTTCTTTTCTAAACTAAATGTAAATGACTAGGCAGACTAACATGGATGTTCTGTGCCCTAAGAATACATAAGAAAGGCTGACAGGAGAAAGGTTTTGTGGAAAGGGTGAGCATTATTGCCCTGGTAATAAAGAAACAGACCAGAACATAGAGACAGATACGAATTGATTAAATAAAAACGAGCATAATATTATGAGATAATATATCATTAAAATAAGTAAATTAATAACTAGGTATATAGTTAGCACTTTATACAAATGCTATCTGCTTTGTGTCTTAGTCCCATCGTCTGCGTTGTGCGTGTATACACACACATGTGCATACACATATATATTTATGCGTGGTTTTGCTGTTTATCTTTTGGGTTTTGCAGTGCGCTGCATTATCCCAGGATGTCTCTGCCAGGACTGCATGACTGAATGACCCTATTTTCCCAAACCCAATCGCATTTTATCTACTAGCATATAATAACTCTTAAAAAACTGAATAATTTAAGAAAAGTGATACGAGGAGTAGACAGCTGTATTTGGTCAGCAGACTTTCTTATTCCAAAGCCCAGTGTCATGACCTTTAAGTTATCCTCGAGAGTTTAATAGAATTTGTAATGCATATAATAGAACTGAGAAGAGAAATTATGCTCACAGAAGCAAAACTGTACAATTTATTTTGCATTAATTGTTTACATCTTAGCCTCTACATAGCATAACACCTACTTTGTAATTAGAGAGTCCACACTGAAATAAACATTTAAAAGAAATATAAAAAGTATGAATCTAAAATTATATGCGCATCTTCTTTATGTATTCTTTGTATTCACAATGATGCAAAATATCGCTGCAAGCAGATAGGCATTGTAATACAGTCAGAGGCTTCGTGCCATCAATGTGTTTTTCCACTTCATTTCTGTTCGATACTATAAATATTTATCTTATTGGCTATGTCCCCATTTTATGCCGGCTCTTTAGATGCCTTTTTGGATGTACATCAAGTACAGTTTCTACTTAGAAACAAAGTAAAATCCCTCCTCCAGTATTGTTTTATTTCAACAATAACTGGACTCAAAGTCAGTATTTCCTTAAATCCACCATATATCTCAAAGATATTTTAGAAGTTTAATCCAACTGTTTTTAAAGTGCAAGTCACATTTTTATTGGACATTCTCACATGCATTTGTTTCACCGAGATCTCTTAAGCAGAAGTGGATAAATATTATCTAAAATATCTCTTTATTTCTTTAGTATTGTTTAATATTTTGATCATGCTAATAGCTTCATGGTATTTATAACACATAATGAGCAAGACAGAAGAAAGAAGAGATAATAATACACAAAAGCAATAAATATGATTTTTGATTCTGTTTATCTTGACTATTTATGGTTTGTGTTTCAAACAGCAAATCAATTTCTTTATAATAAAGTAACTTATGGAAGTAACTAAAAATACAGATATGTAATTTAATGTCTAATAGAGATTTGCCTTTCCTTTCCTTTATCCTCTCATTCTCTCCACATACATGGATGAATCTGCAAATGGATGAATCTGCATCTTACAGTATAGCGGCTGCTACAGAAAGTCATAAATTAACTCAAAGCTTTCTATTTTCAGCTTTGAAATGTGAGAACATTAGAGACATGTTTTTAAAACCAACTCTTGTTTCTTTGGTCACTTAGCTATTTTCACAAAGAACCTAGTGTTTTCTGTGTATTCAGTAATTATATTTGTAATACTGAATACAGTAAGGACAGTGAAAAATAAACTGAACAAGAAATTAAAGATTTTTATTGCATTTCTTTTGTTTCTTTGCCTTTGAACTACTTATTTAACTTGAGTTGAAACTGCTGTCCACCCTACTTTGAACATGTGATTTTCTAATTGATAACTCATGCAAATATAAGCGGAAGAATACTGTATAGAAAACACACACACACTACAAACTTTTGTCTGAGATCCAGATATATCTGCCCAGCTGCCTACAAGAATCTCAGCTTGAATTAGAAGCATTTGCCTCAATGTGTTCCAAATAAAACTTAGCTCCTATTGAGGCAGCTTTGTGTCATGTTATTTCTACAATATGCCAATCTGTCTCCACAAGAAACTCAGCTCATCCTAGATTTCTTCCTTTGTCATCTTTCAAATTAAATCTTCAATACTCTGCCCCTGTCCTGTGACTAGAGCTCATGGGAGAGGGACTGGGTTTTCTTTAACCATGTGATCCCTGATAGATCAACCATGGTCCATGGCAGGGCCTAAAACAAAGAGGGTTTAGGCAGCACAAATTGGCCTCATTAGGTTGTGTTACTGATGTGCAGATCATCATTGTTTTATTTTAATGAGGATACAATAAAGGAAAAGCCTCCCAAGGAAGGCCTTAACCCTACACAGAAGACCACAGGCAACTATGGGGTATTGGGAATAGAAAAGATGAGCTTCTCCAGAGAAGTGCATTTCGGTTGATTTTCCAATACCAAATGGTCAATCCTGACAACATACATGCAGGTAACATCACACCGGCTGATCATCACACCGTATTTGAGTAAGTTTTCAGTAGTTTTCGAAAAGAGAAGCTATGGACTTGCAGGAGAAAAAAGAAGAATGTGTGGGGGAAGGATGGGAGGGGGATGAGCAATGATGGCATTATATTATAATCTCAAGAAATAAAAGAAGGGCACAAAGAAGACGTGATACCAAGTGGATGGATCTGAGAGGGGTTGGGGTGTGAAAATCATTAAAAATTCATTGTATGAACTTCTCAAAGAGGAGAAAAGTTCTAAAGAAAAAAGGTTAATTTGCAAAGTCTAGATCTGAGAGTGTAGCAAATGGCATGTTTCCATGTTGCTGTAGAATACCTTGAGATGCATTTTTTAAACATTTTTATTGTATATTCTCTGCATTTACATGTCAGATGTTATTCCTTTTCCACCAATTCCATCCCCTTCCCTCCCATTGACTCCATGAAGGTGCTCCCTCTCCCAACCTCCCTTTCCTCCCTCAGCGCTTTGGCATTCCCATACACTGGGAAAACAAGCCTTCGGTAGACCAAAGGCATCTCCTCCCATTGATGCCAGAGAATGCCATCCTCTGCTACATATGCAACTGGGGCCATGGGTCTCTCCCTGCGAACTCATTGGTTGGTGTTTTAGTCTCTGGGAGCTCTGGAGGGTTCCGTTGATTGATAATGTTGTTCTTCCCAGGGGGTTGCAGACCCTTTCAGTCCTTCAGACCTTTGTCCTTGCTCCTTCACTGGGGTATCCATGTTCAGTCCGATGATAAGCTGCAAGCATGCTCCTCTGTATCAGTATGGCTCTGGCAAAGCCTCTGAGGAGGCATCCATATGAGGTTCCTGCCAGTAAACACTACTTGACATCAGCTATAATGCATGGGTTTAGTGGCTGCATATGGGATGAATCCCCTGGTGAGGCAGTTGCTGGATGGTCTTTTCTACAATCCCTGCTCCTCTATTTGTCCTTTTATTTCCGCCCATGAGTGTTTTGTTCGTCCTTTGAGGCATTTAGGTTCTGGCCTTCCTTCTCTTTGAGCTTCATAAGTTTGAGATGTATTTTAACTTTCATTTGTTTCACCAGGTTAGCTTTCCGTTTCTGTGGAAAATTCCCGAATCAATTGTCTAACAAGAACTAGGATGGATATCATGAAATGGTTTGGAGGCTTCGGTTTGCAGCCAGACAGCCCTGTGGTTCGGCTTTGTAGAGTCAGAGCACCATGGTAACTACATTGCTAGAGTAGAAAAAGATAAAGGAAAGGAGTGGCCGAGCTACCCCTGAACTTCTCTGAAAAGCCTTCCCATTATCTCCACTTCTAAAATTTCTACCATCTTCCAGCAGCTGTCTGGTGGGTATTAGCTTTAGCAGAGGCCTTTAAAGAGACATTGAGGACACAAAGTATGGGTGTTACTAAACCAAAGTTAGGAGTGGAACATATTTATCAAAGCACAGCAAAATAAGGAGGGGGATAAGAACTCTTAAAATAGAATCAAGGTCTGTTCTTTTTATGGAAAATGCACTCTTTATTCAGACAGCATATGTACACAGATTGTAATACGTTCTCCTAGTTCCTACCACTACCTCTCCCCTCCCGATCCACGCACTTTCTGACTTTCATTAGGAAAAAATGGGCTTCTATAAGAGATGACAACCAAAGATAACAAAATAAAATAGAACAAGAGTGAAACAATAACGTTCAGGCCAAAGTTAGACACTGCAATCCAGTAGGAGGAAAAGAGTCCCGGGATTAGGCAATGGAGTCAGAGACCCACTTGTGCTCACAGGAGCTCCATAAAATACCAAGCTAAGAGCTATAACATATAAGCAGAGGACCTGGTGTAGATCCAGGTAGGCTGATGTTTGCTGCTTGAGTCTCTGTGAGATCATATGCACCCTGCTTAGCTGCAGAGGTCATTGTAATCCTGGTGTCCTCTGTCACCCCTGGCTCCCACAATCTTCCCACCTCCTCTTCTATAGATAGAATCATCTACCATAGCAATAGTTTTGTGGCATTCTTATTATGCTACATAATAAATTCTAAATTCTTTGTAAGATACTTACTATTGCATCATTCAATAATGATAATAAATTATAAAGTATTTAATGTGCATTCAACTATCATTTTAATTCTTTTATATATGTGCTTAGAATTCTTGAAAAACATTCAATTTTATATTAATAAATTTGCCTAACTGATACATAATATTGAAGAGTTTATATCGCAGAATAAACTACATTTTGAACCATCAGCAAAGAAACACTCATAAAATAACTGATGACACATTATTCTACTAAATTGTCTTTATGACATTAATTTAAAGTATTGTTTTATTCTCTACACATGCTGACTAAGTCACTGAGCAACTTGAAAGTACCGATTACCTGTAAGGGGAGAAGCATCCCTCTTCCTTATCTGATGGTTCTTAATTTATATGAGGTAAGTGGATGCTACAACTTGAGGGATTATCTGCCTTTGTCATGCATGAGATGACTGACTGCACCAATTATCGAAGGACATGTAGTTGCTGTTTTTCTATAAGATTGTGACTATCAGGCACTTGAAATTTCTCCTAGGGACTTTGATGAAAACGGAAATCTTGGACTCAGACATGGTCAAGGGATAAATTTGGCTACTTGCTATAATTTAAGGAGGTCTGGGAAAAATATCTACTATTCTTTTAGTGGCTTCTTTTTATATGTTAACAGATAGTATATATAATAATAAATAGAATATCTATATCTAATCTCTATAATCCATATCTGTATTATCTAAATACATAGATACCTTCCTTCGTGGAAAGAGCAGAATATTTGGACTCAACTGTTTATTTCTATTCCCTCTGCTGCAAAATAGGGAAAGGATGTTTTTCTGAAAATGTCCTGTGGGATTTCTGACCTAAGATAGTGAGTTACTGGCTAACTTGGCTGCACAGTGAAACCCTTCCTTAAAACAACACACCAAGTATCAAGGAGTTAATCTGTGTAAGTGCAGCATACATTTTTATGTAAAAGAAATTAACAATTTACATTTTTGTGTATAAGAAATTAACTTTCATCATAGACAACGATGACTCATTGGCTTTAGCAGACAAAGTACCAGCTGACTAGTGAGGAGTCAGGAAATATGATGGAGAAGCCTACAGTGTTAGGAAAGGCAAGTGAGACATTTTGATGGCCTCAATGAAGGGGTTTAAAGATTGATAAGCATGTGAGGAGATGGGACTTTATTAAGTGATCTGGAAATTCTGGTCTGTCCTTGTATTTCAGGATGGCATTGTTCCCAGGCAAGATATTCATCCTGTTCCTAAAACCATCGGAGAAAGGGCCTTTAGTCTGATGAGTAAGGGTTCACCAGCCACAGTAATGTAGAAAGCCTTCCAAATAGCTCACTGCATTTTTGCTGCAGTTGGCCAGGTTGCCCTTCATGAAGATGGAAAAATACAGCTGAGATTTGCTTAAAATAAATGCATTATCTATGTAGAAAAACTGATGATGCTAATGACTGACCTTCCCGAAGGTTCTTTGCTTAAATCTACATGGGAAATATATTAAGTAAAGTAGTGATTTAAATCTATTCATAAAATCATATGTTAAAAAAAAACAAGAATAACTAAGTGGCTCATGAATATACACACACTGTGCCCAGTGATCCATGGAAGACAGTAACTAATACTCTTTGGTAACTAATACTTCTAGCTACCAAATCTTAGATTGTTGAAACTACTTTTGAACAATTTAAATTACATTCAATTACCGAAAAATTAGAAAAGAGGGAAAGCACAGGTAAAGAATAAAGGTTACAGGGAAGTAGAAAAAGAATTTTAAAAATCTTACAAATTTAATTCACAAAAAAACCTAAAAAAGAAAACAAAAGAAAAATAAAGAAAAAGGAAAGAAAAATTCAGAACTCTGAATTATTAATAAAATATGAAGAAACTGTCTTTGAACAGACTAAAAACATGTTTCTAAAAGAAGCATAAGAAAATTTTATTTTTATTACTTTTATATTTAGTAACATACATGTAAACAATAATCTTTCAAATACTTTGAAAGGCATGAACTTCTTGCATTAGATGCATGCTTTATTTATTGCAATTGTCCAAAAATAACAAAATTAGCATATTAAAATAGGTTTTTATTCTTCTGAAAGTAGATTAAAATATGTTTGGGTACATTATGCATTTAATCAAGCAAAGAACTGTTTAATTTAGAAGCAAATAAACTTTGGGCAACTAGACTATTATTAAGAAAATGAGCATGCACTTTAGTGTATTGAATGGTACCCCAAGGTATGCCTCTGAAATGAGAAAGTAGCAACTGGTGATATTTATCAACCCCAACAATATGCTAAGCACTGTCAATGCTTTGAAAGTATTGATTCTGTGACTGAGTTACCTCACTTAGGATGATATTTTCTAGTTCCATCCATTTGCCTAAGGATTTCATAAAGTCGTTGGTTTTAATAGCTGAATAGTACTACATCATGTAAATGCACCATATTTTCTGCATCCATTCCTCTGTTGAGGGACATTTGGTTTTTTCCAGCTTCTGGCTATTATAAATGAGGTTGTTATGTATATAGTGGAGCATGTGTCCTTATAATATGTTGGAGCATCTTTTAGGTATATTCCCAGGAGTGGTATAGGTGGGAACTTAGGTAATACTATGCACTCACTGATAAGTAGATATTAGCCTAGAAGCTTGGAATACACAAGAAACAATTCACAAACCGTATGAAGATCAAGAAGAAGGAAGACCAAAATCTGGATGCATCAGTCCTTCTTAGGAGGGGGAACAAAATACTCTCGGGAAGAAATACAGGGACAAAGAGTAGAGCAGAGATTGAAGGAAAGGCCAACTGGAGACTGCCCCATTTTGGGATTCATCCCACATGCAGTCACCAAACCCAGTCACTATTGCTGATGCCAAGAAGTGCTTGCTGACAGGAACCTGATATAAATGTCTCCCGAAAGGCTCTGCCAGAGCCTTACTGATAAAGATTAAGATGTTTGCAGCTAACCATCAGACTGAGCATGGGGACACCAATGGAGGGGTTAGGGAAGGACTGAAATAGCTGAAGTGGTTTGCAAACTCATAGGAAGAACAACAATATCAACTAGCCAGAACTCCCAGAGCTCCCAAAGACTAAACCACCAACCAAAGAGTACTCTTGAGGACATCCATGGCTCCAGCTGCATATGTAGCAGAAGTTGGCATTGTCTGATATTAATAGGAGGGGAAGCCCTTGGTCCTGTGAAGGTTCATTTACCCAGTGTAAGGAAATGCCAGGGTGTTGAGGTTGGAGTGGAAGTATCCTCATAGAAGCAAAGGGGGGTATGGGAGAGAGGAGAACAGGGAAAGGGGATGAAATTTGAAATGTAAATACAGAAGCTATCCAATTAAAAAATATATATATATAAAGAAAGTATTGCTTCTTCATTACTTACTATTCTCTAAGTCCATTTTTATTCCTCGAAATTGGAGTTGAAGAGCATAAGGCAGTTGTTCAAAGGCAAAGTGTACAGAGGGTTAAAATGGACATTGGATTGTGGGGTTCCAGGCAGGGCCCTGTCCTCTTATATACTGAAAGGTCATCTCACAAAGGGAGGCAGGTGTGAGTCTGTGCTTTGGTGAAGAGAACAGGAATAGAGATGTTCAGATCTAACATTGTATCCTGCTATACAAAGACAGAGGATGCTAACTCTTCACTTCCTCATAGTCATTGGAGATGAGTGTAAACACACAATGGGCTTCTCTGTAATGGGTAGATCCATGTTGCTTCAAAATGAAAACCCGGAAGACAAAGCCAACACTAGTATCTCTCTGATATAGCACTGACTCAGTTCTTTGACCTTGACCTTTGCTTTTTCTCTTGACCAACTCCTCAATGAGAACGTCAATTTGCGTGAAACTCGTTGACATTTACAACATGACCGCAGGGTTTTCCACTGTCTATGTAAAGAATCTGTAAGTTAATCTAATCTAATTCTGTCATCTTAAAGAGCAAGAACCCATAGCTAAAATATTATCAGAAGATCCAGGAACCACTAAACCATCAGTTGTCTGAAATTTAGTGTTTGTTGTCTGCAGCCAGCTAAGCAAGTAGCCTCTGGAGGCAGAGTAAATAAAGGCTCCAGCTCTCATTTCCTCCTGGTTGGTATTAGCAATAAATATTTTATTAAGTCCCAGAGAGACAAATGAAGAAAACACCTTTGCAAGGATTTCATGACTTAACAAAAACTCACAAAGTCCAAGGAAGGATTGTTTTCTTCTTGGGGGCGAAAGGATAATCTGTGCCACTGTGGCTATGGCAGCCTGACATGAGTAGTGACTCCCTGTGGCAATTTGATATTTATTAAATGGTCCTCAGAATGCCTTGCCCAGGACGAGTTGCCATGGAAACAGAGGAGTCAGCGGTTGCAGTCAATCAGTGAAAGATTTCATCTATTTGTGTTCCTTCTAAACCATGGCTGGTTCAGATTCTCAGCAGGGCAGCTCTGCCGGTAAAGCACTTGACATTGACCACTGGCTGTTTCAGGGGGTCACTTCTTAAAGTTTCCATGCAATCAATGATGTTAAAGCAACCTGGAGGGAAAGGCTGCTGAGGGTTTTCATGTCCACAGTAGCTGCAGCATGGGGTTTGAAGCCAGAAATGCTTGTTCTGAAAAGCTAGAAATCTTTTCTAACTCCATCACTTTCCTTTTCCCAACCCAAGAAAACATAAAGGAGTTTCTAAATTTCTATGTCAGCTGTTGAGTGCAGAAAAGAAAGTAAAAGACAAAAGGGAGAAAGGGAGAAGGGGAGAAAATAAAGGAAAAAGAGACAGAGAGCTGAGAACAAAATGACTTGCAAAATCCAAATGAGCAATACAAAGGCAAGCAGAGGATGCAGCCTGAATTCTTGCACACTACTGATGTTTAAAGGGGGAAAATGTACTTGAGAGTGCACATAATCTATCACTCATTCTTTGCATCCCTTGGAGCAGAGGCTCAAAACCTCCTTCCACATGTATGTGCACATGTGTATTCCACATTCATGGGATTTTTAGCATAAATACAGAACATCTTACTAAATATTCCATACTTGTTGACACAGTTGATGCCATATAATGGTAAATGGAAAAGTAAGCTGAAAATGAATTCAGTAAGAGTACCAAACATTTAAAATTAAGCAGGACATTTTTTTCACAAGGATGCCCAAAAGATATAGTTGGAATGAAGAATGAGGAATCAGTAACCTAAAAGTCTGATCTGTGTTTATGCTAAGGATAAGAGAGAGATTTATTTTCAGAGGATGACATAAAGACTAGTAATATTCTTGATATAGTTCAAAAACTGATAAACTGTGTATATCCTTATATACACTTTTGAAATTGCTACAATGTCATCCAAATCCAATAGTTAGAAAAGTAAAAAATTTATAACCTTCAATAATTTTATACTTTTACATAATTTATATTTCTCAACAAAGAATGTTGTAGAAAACTGAATATTGTTATTATATACAATTACAGACTTTGTATAGAAATCTATAATTTTCATTTGATATTTTATTTATTTACATTTCAAATGTTATCTCCTTTCTTTGTTTTTCTCCAACACACCCTGTTTCATTCTGCCTCCTCCTGCTTCCATGAGGGCACACATAGACTCCAGAGAAAAAAATAACACTATTAAAAATGGGGTACAGAGCTGAACAAAAAATTCTCAACTAAAGAATATTGAATGGCTGAGAAGCACCTAAAGAGATGCTCAACATCCCTACTCATCAAGGAAATGCAAATCAAAACAACCCTAACAACCCACCTCACACCAGTCAGAATGGCTAAGATCAAAAAATCAGGTGACAGCAGATGCTGGCAAGTATGTGGAGAAAAAAGAACATGCCTCCACTGTTGGTGGGGTTGTAAGCTGGTACAACCACTCTGGATATCAGTCTGGTGGTTCCTCAGGAAATTGGACATAGTACTACTTGAAGACCCAGCTATACCACTCCTGGGCATATACCTCAAAAATTCTCCAACATATAACAAGGACAAATGCTCCACTATGTTCATAGCAGCCTTATTTACAATAGCCAGAAGCTGGAAAGAACCCAGATGTCCTTTAACAGAGGAAAAATACAGAAAATATGATACATTTATATAATGCTGTACTACTCACCTAAAAAAAATCATACAAAAAAATGACTTCATGAAATTCTTAGGCAAACAGATGAAACTAAAAAATATACTGAGTGAGGTAACCCAGACACAAAAGAACACACATGGTATGCACTCACAGATAAGATTGGAACACTGAAAACATAATTCACATACTGTATGAAGGTAAAGAAGAAGGAAGAACAAAATGTGAATGTTTGAGTCCTTCTTAGAAGGGGGAACAAAATAAACACTCGTGGAAATTCAGGAACACCTGCTCCTCCTTGGGATCCATCCCATATGCAGCTACCAAACCCAGTCACTACTGCTAATGACAAGAAGTGCTTGCTGATAGGAGCTTTGATATGGATGTCTCCTGAAAGGCTCTGTCAGAGCCATGCTGATACAGATGAGGATGCTTGCAGCTATCAGACTGAGCATGGAGATCCCAATGGAGGAGTTAGAGAAAGGACTTAAAAAAGCTGAAAGGGTTAGCAACTTTCATAGGAACAAGAATATGAACCTACCAGAAATCCCAGAGCTCCCGGGGACTAAACCACCAACCACAGAGTACAAGGGGGCATTGCTCCAATGGCTTTTGTAGCAGAGGACAGCATTGTCTGGCATCAATAACAGGAGAAGCTCTTGCTTGGTCCTGTAAAGGCTCCTTTCCCCAGTGTAGGGGAATACCAGGGTGCTGAAGTGAGAGTGGGTAAGTAGGAGGGAAAGCATCCTCATAGAAGCAGGATGAGGGGATGGGAGAGGAGGGAACCTGGAAAGGGGATAACATTTGAAATCTACATATATAAACTATCCAATAAAAATAATGGGTTAATTTGCATTTTTCTACATGCTGACAGCCAGTTGAACCAACACCATTTGTTGAAAATATTGTCTTTTTTTCCACTGGTTGGTTTTAGATTCTTTGTCAAAGATCAAGTGACCGTAATCGTTTGGGTTCCTTTCTGGGTCTTCAATTCTGTTCCATTAATCTACCTGCCTATCTGTATCAATAGCATGTAGTTTTTATTATGATTTGTCTGTAATACACCTGGAGGTCAGGGATGGTGAATACACCAGAAGTTCTTTTATTGTTGAGAACAGTTTTCGCTATCCTAGGTTTTTGGTTATTCCAAATTTATTTGCAAATTGCTCTTTCCAACTCTATGAAGAATTGAGTTTGAATTTTGATGGGGATTGCATTGGATCTATAGATTGCTTTTGGCAAGATGGCCATTTTTACTATACTAATCCTGCCAATCCATGAGCATGGCAGATCTTTTTATCTTCTGAGACCTTCTTCAATTTTTTTCTTCGGTGACTTGAAATTCTTATTATATAGATCTTTCACTTGCTTGGTTAGAATCACATCAAGGTATTTTATGTTATTTATGATTATTGTGAAAGGTGTCATTTCCCTAATACTTTTCTCAGTCCTTTTATTCTTTGAGTAGAGGAAGGCTACTGATTTGTTTGAGTTCATTTTATATCCAGCCACTTTGCTGAAATATCAGGTTTAACAGTTCTCTTGTGGATTTTTTGGGTCATTTATGTATATTATCATATTATCTGCAAATAGTGACATTTTGACTTCTTCCTTTCCAATTTGTATCTTTTTTACCTCCTTTTGTTGTCTATTTGCTCTGACTAGGGCTTTGAGTACTATATTGGTTAGGTAGGGAGAGAGTGGGCAGCATTGTCTAGTTCCTGATTTTAGTGTGATTGCTTCAAGTTTCTCACCATATAGTTAGATGTTTGCTACTGGCTTGCTGTACATTGCTTTTACTATGTTTAGCTATGGGCTTTAAATTCCTGATTTTTTCAAGACTTTTATTATGAAGGGATGTTGAATTTTCTCAAATGTTTTCTCAGTCTCTAATAAGATAATCATGTGCTTTTTCTTCTTTGTGTTTGTTTATATAGTGGATTACATTGATGGATTTTTGTATATTGAACCATCCCTGAATTCCTGGGATGAAGGCTACTTGATCATGATGGATGATCATTTTGATATGTTCCTGGATTTGGTTTCTGAGAATTTTATTGAGTATTTTTGTGTTGATATTTATAAGAAAAAATGGTCTGAATTTCTCTTTCTTTGTTGGATCTTTGTGTGGTTATAAAGAATTGCATAGTGTTTCCTCTGTTTATATTTTGTGGAATAGTTTGAAGCATATTGGTTTATGTCTTCTTTGAAGTTCTGATAGAAATATGTACTAAACCCATCTGGTCCTGGCCTTTTTTAGTTGAAAGACTTTTAATCACTGCTTCTATTTCTTTAGGGGTTGTGGGACTGTTTAGATGGTTTATCTGATTCTGATTTAACTTTGGAACCTGGTATCTGTCTAAACAACAGAAAGCCTACATATACATGGAAGCTAAACAATATTCTCCTCAATGATAACTTGGTCAAGGAACAAAGAAAGAAATTAAAGACTCATTAGAATTTAATGAAAATAAAGTCACAATATACCAAAACATATGGACACAATGAAAGCAGTGTTAAGAGGAAAACTCATAGCTCTGAGTGACTCTAAAAAGAAACTGGAGAGAGCATACACTAGCAGCTTGATAGCACACCCGAAAGCTTTAGAACAAAGAGAATCAAATACACCCAAGAGGAGTAGATGGCATGAAATAATCAATGTCAAAGCTGGAATCAACCAAGTAGAAACAAAAAGAATTGTACAAAGTATTAACAAAACCAGGAGCCAGTTCTTTGAGAAAATCAACAAGATAAATAAACCCTTAGTCAAACTAACCAGAGGGCACAGAAACAATATCCAAATTAACAAAATCAGAAATTAAAGGGGAGACATAACATCAGCAACTTATGAAATTCAAAAACATCATCAGATCCTATGACAAAAACCTATACTCAACAAAAGTGGAAAATCTGGATGAAATGGACAACTTTCTAGACATAAATCTATAATTTATGAAGAAAATGTGTTTTAGCTATTGCTAAAACACCATTACTGAGCTAACTTACAAAAGAAAGCACTTATGTTTGGGGCTTATGATTCCAGAGGATTAGAGCCTATGACCTTCATTGCCAGATAAATGGCATCAGGCCAGCAGGTACCACTGTAGCAGTAGCTGAAATTCTGTCTTGATCCACAAACAGGGAAAGAGAGAGCTAACTGGGTCTAATGTGTGCATTTGAAATTTCATAGCCTACATCAAGAGTTACACCTTCTCCAACAAGGCTGCACCTTCAAATTCTTCCCAAATCATTCAACAGGCTGGAGAGCAAGTACTCAAATATATGAGCTCATGGAGTTATTCTCCTTCAAACTACCACAATATTCATAATACATAAAGGTAGAATTAATTATGAATGGCCATCAAACCCACTGAGGGAAACATCTAGAAAATTGTTATTAAACTGAGTATCTACTTTGCTGAGATGGTAGTCTGATTGCTCATGAGCCTCTTAAAATTTTGTGCTGTACCATGTGCCATGCGCCCAGTTTTGGGTAGCTATGCTTCCTGGAAGGAGTGAAAATATTTTAAAGAGACATCTGTGGCCCTCTCAATTCTGACTATTGACACAATAGACCCCCCAAAATCGAAATCTCCTACTGGAAGAGATATGGTTGTGGCTCTGACAGCAACCAATTAGCAACTTGCCTCCTAGAAGAAAAGCTTTATAACTTACCAGACCTCCTTGCAGGACAGCCAGGAGAATGAAAAGAGCCACACTTTGACCAGGACTCCTTTGTTATACCTACCTTGCTATCTACTGATACCTCATCTTCAAGTTAAGGTAACCTTACCCAGAAGGTAAAGTTGAGCATGTGTGGATGGGGGAGTAGTCACTGGATCATTTGCCCCCCCCCATAGCCACTCTTCCTATGTTTCACTATTTTTGGGGGAGTAGCCCCTACTCCAGTTGTTCAGGACCGGCATGAAGACAAAACTGCATTTCTGCTACATATATGCAGGGAGGCCTAGGTCTAGCCTGCATATGTTCTTTGTTTGGGGGTTCAGTCTCAGAGAGCCCCAAAGGTCCATGTTAGTTGACTCTGTTTCTTACTGTGGAGTTCCTATCTCCTTAGTGTTCACAACCCTTCTGCCTATTCTTCCACAAAAACGTCCAAGTTCCAACCATTATTTGGCTGTGGGTCTCTGCATCTGTCTGTGTCAATTGGTGGGTGAAGCCTCTCAGAGGACAGCCATGCTAGGCTTTTGTCTGTACACATATCATTAACAGTGCAGAGTATCATTAATAATGTCTGGGATTGGGGCTTGCCCATAGGGTGGGTCTCAAGCTGGGTTGGCTAGTGGTTAGGCATTCCCTCGGTCTACTTCATCGCCAATCCCAAGTACTTGTTGAGGATGGGCTACTGAGCCTGGTGTGTTAGGGTAGTCAGAGCCCAGGCTCGTCTCCTAAGTGGCTAACATTTGCTCATCATATTTCTTCCACCATTGGTGCTTTATCAAGTTACACTGCATCCCCCATTCGGTGAGTTCTAGCTAACAGGCCATAAGTCTATTTTGATTTCTCACGTATAGGCTACCATTTCTAGTAAATCAGTTGCTTTGTGTTCATTAGTAAATGTCTGAAAAGAAACAGTCTTAAAGAATGTGACTCTACAATTATTTTCCTTTTGTTATTGGGAATTCAGTCCCTATCTTTCTGGCCCTTAGCTCTGCATTTATTTTGAATCTAGAAAAGTATTGAATAGGCTGTTTATGCAGTGCCTTTTCATTGCCATTCTTTTGTTTACATATTGACTGTATTAATTTCAAATCCAGGGCCTTGAATATCTTCTGCAAGTACTGAGCTAAGAAACTCCCTCTCGGCCATGTGACATTTGCGTTCAGCTGTTTTAAGTTCCTAGTTCTTAACTAATTAGATTCAGTGTGCTGTTTGGACCTTGGAACAGTAACAAGATCTTGAAGACAGACCAAACACTCGAACCCCTTAGTAACCAGAGCTCTTCTATCTTCTCTGGATTATTTGCTAGAGAGCTCAAGATTTAGTTCGTCTCAGAAAAATACCCTTTCAGCATCATACTCACTGGCTGTGGTGCAGCCTGCCTGGAAGCCAGATCTAGCCTGGAAACATCAAATACAATTTCCTGGAAGCTGATGTCGATTTTATTTTCAAAACCTGGCAGAAAAGGTTTCTCCAGGAACTCTATGGTGCACCTGTCATGTGCATCTGTAGAAACTGCTATATCTGCAGCGAGGCTTTAGGAACCTCATGGCAGCCAATCAGAAAAGTGAGGTGCTGTTCAGTGACAATGGACCAAGCAAGGAAGTAGTAAATGTTTCTTATTCTTCCTCATTTATCATTGTTCCACTTGCAACACTTGTGCACATACATGAAATTACATACATACACACACACACACACACACACACACACACACACACACACACACACACACTTGCAGGAAGTAGAGCATAAGAACCCAGAAGATTGTCATGTCAATGGAAACCTGGCTAGGTGTCATATTAAAACCTCCGGGAAAGAGATTATAAGAACTAGAAAGACTGGTTCTGCTCCACTCCACTCTGCTGAGAGGCAGTAAAATGGTATGAGTGAGACAAGAGTCAGAAAGATTTCAAGAGAGGTGTGTACAAGGTACGCTATGGCTCTCCTGTCCACCCTCCTCATTACCAAAGAAATTGGGGCTTGACTCATCCTCCATGAAAGTAGGTGTTCCCAAGAGACCTGCCCAGAAGGTTCTCAGGGTGAGATTTTAATCAGGGAAATTGTGAATATTTTCTCAGGAGAGTGTGTGATACAGTTTTGTTTAGGAACATGGATGAAAGTTGCTTGTGGTAGCATTTCTAAGTAAGAAAGGAAGGAGTCTGTCTCCTTCTTGTATTCCATTTAGTGGTGGCAAGATTTTTAACACTTTTATGTTGGTCAAGAGCAGGCCAGAGGAATGGATTTGAATCATGATCCAGTAATCAGCTTTCCTCAGAATACTTAAGAGGATATTTTTTAGAGTTGGTCAGACAGATTGTAACATCGTTGTTCATTTTGATTATCATCAACCTAATTGAATTAAGAAATGCTACAAAGTTAGGCAGATTCAGCCCTCAGTGTGTTTATGAAAGCATTTGCAGAGACAATTGGAAAAGAAGGGTTCTGGCTTCATCAATGGATTCATTCCTTGTTAGATCAATATAGTTTTATATTAGGGGATTGAGGAAGGTGAGGCCTAGAGGTATGTCCTAGGAGTTGAATCTTAGCTGCCCCCCTTTCTAAAGTCTCAGTTTCTTCTTTCTTTCTTTTTAAGATTTATTTATTTTATATATATGAGCATGCGGTCCTTGACATGCCAACAGAGGACAATTGATCCAATTAAAGATGATTATGAGCCACCATGTGGTTGCTGGGTACTGAACTCAGGACCTTTGGAAGAGCAGCCAGTGCTCTTAACCACTGAGCCATCTCTCCAGCCCCTGAAGTCTTATTTTCTTTGCATGCACTATGGAGTAAAGAACTACCTATGCCCTGCTATCCTGAGGTCCTGCTGTCACACCCTCCCATTGCCATGTGTTCTGATCAAGGGAGCTGAAAAAAAATGCCATGACTCAGAAACTATGACCTAAAACAAATCTTCTCCTGCTTAAGTAGATTCTGTCAGATATTTCTCAAATGATTGAGTGGTTCAGAGTTTCCACATTGGAATCCCACAGGTGTTTAACTGGGGCTCTCAACATCTAGTCATCTTGACAGCTTACTTGGAAAAGAATTCTACTGTGAATGGGAATTTATACCCCTGGAGCCCATCAGCTCCCTTCCAGCTGTCCTGTCTCTGTCATCATGTATGAGATGCCTCTCAGAGAGCTGGGCATTTTTGACTGTCATTAAGTGAAAACATGAAGACAAACTCAAAGGATAAATGCATGAGAAAGATGAAGTTTCAGAAAAATTAACTAAGTAACCTTAGTGCTGTGCTGAATTATATTCTCTGAAAAGTTAAGTTTTGAATAATCAAACAGGGATGTGGACTCCTAAGTTGCTTGATCTGTGTTGGAGCTGTTTTGTATGGTCATCTGAACTGTCTTGGTTGCATTGTTAATTCCATTAATATGTTTCTTCTGATGGTGAGACACCACTGCAATTGTGTAGTAGGTTTGTTTTTACTTATGACATAGGTTCACTCAATTTACCATCTCTCGAAATGTCTTGTTTAGCCACACTAAAGATCTTCAGTCTTATGAGAGAGACAAAACCTTAGTTGAGCTTGAATTTGTAATTAATTAGATAACTATAGGTTAGGCTGCAGTAACAAATGATTTTAAAATCTTTGTGGCTTATTTAATGTCATGAGATTTTATCTTAGTAAAAACATTTCAAGAGCATGAGGTAACCCTGATTAATCCTGAAGCAAGACTTTCTAGAACTTTGCTACCTAACAGAATAGCCAGTAACTTTATAAGGCAATGAAGGACTTAGGAAGAATGTGTGAAGGATTTAGTCTTATTCTGTTCAACTAAAATTTTAAATGAAAGCTGGACTTAGTAGACCTAATAAAACACAATATTATAAACTTTCTTAAAATTATTTTTATATTTATCTATTAAAATTGGATAGCAGACAAAAATATATTGCAAAATTAGTTTTACCTATTCGCTTAGTTAGGGTTTTACTACTGTGAACAGATACCATGACCAAGGCAAGTATGATAAAGGACAATATTTAATTGCGGCTGGCTTACAGGTTCAGAGGTTCAGTCTGTTATTATCAAGATGGGAGCATGGCAGCATCTAGACAGGCATGATGTGGGAGGATCTGAGTTCTACATCTTCATGAAGACTGCTAGTAGAATGCTGACTTCCAGGCCCATGCCCGCAGTGACACGCCTATGGCAACTAGGCCATGCCTCCTAATAGTCCTCTTCTTGGGCCAACCATATTCAAACCATCACACCTATCTAATTGGACTGTAAGAAAACTTGTAAAGTATACACCTTGTATTGTACTCTAGAGCTGCAATAATCTGGGAAAATATGGACATTAAATAATAGAGAAAACATGTCTTAATTGTCTCAGCCTACAAATGGCACTCTGTTTCCATGCCCAAGAGTAGTCATGAGTCCTGCAGTCTCTGCCTTAAGATGGTGTTTTTCCTTCTGCAAAGTTGCTCACTGCATGCCTGCACCTACTGTTCCTAGTCTCATTTACTATTCTTCTACCACCGTTACCTTTAGATGCCCGTAAACTACTCTTTGTCTTATTTTATATTTCCAAATTATTAATTTGCTTATTTTAAAAATAACAAGTTAAATATTTAGACGAAATGCTAGCAAATCAAGTGAAATTAGTTATTCATGGCAGTTATGAGCCAAAAAAATTCTCTACTTACTACTTGATGTGGGGCATAAACTTGTCATTAAGTCCTGTTGTAAGGAGACATCAATAATATGAGAAGACATTGATTTTTGTTTGTTCTGTTGTTGGTCTCTATAACTGTAAACACGAACCAGGGAAAGTCTCTAAGTTCCAATAATATGAACCAATTCTAGTACCAGCTTCTATTTTGCATTTTCTCCCATTGCTCTGATCTTCGGTGAAGTCCTTGCTCTCTAAAGAGTTGACTGAACTTATCTGCACTCCCTTCCCATAGGTTGGGGCTTTCCAAAGTCTCCCCACGGTTTTGACATTTTTTTTGTTTATTGGAACTGAGGAGATGACCGAGCAGTGAAGAGCTCTTCTTGCACCAGCAGAAGACAGACCCTGGTTTGGTTCCCAAGACCCACATGGCAGCTCGCAACCTTTCATACCTCTAGTCTCAAAGACTCTCATGCCTCTTCTGGCCTCTGAAAGCAGCGCATGTACATGGCTCACATGCATACAGACTGGCAAAACATGCATGTACACAAAATGAAAGTAAATATATCTTTAAAATATTGTTAAATCCCATTATTACTTTTGTGGGACTGGTTTATTAGGAGGAAGAATAAAAGCATGAGTGGAAGGCTTCTTGTTTCACATTAATTCTCTTGTCAGTTGCTGCTCTTCTCTCTGTCCAGTCTCCTGAGATGTAGCTCAATTCATCACTCTCTCTGCTGCAGACCCATTTAAATGATTATAGGACACATTATTATATTAGCTACCTTGGTCTTCTTCCAGTAGCAAGATCCATTATGGCTTGAGAGGTACACTGTGATCTGGGATATTCAGCATTTTCTATTTACTCAATATGAATGAGATCATGGAACAACTGCTCAGAGCATTTATCTTCAAGATGTCTTTTATAGCTACTACTAGATTGAAAGACCCTTAAGAACGCTAAAGAATTAAAAAGAACTAACAATTGATTGTCACAGGAGGAAGACAATGCTGTGAGTACAGTGCTACACATTCTAGAAATCATAGAATTTGAGTTAGCAGAGATCCTAGGGTAAAAAAGTTTCCAGCCACTGTACCTCAACCTCTTAAAACATTAAAGGTGTAGACCTTGTATGATTCATTCAGTAAGATCATAGATCAAAGTTAATTTGTACTCTTTTTTTAAAAAAAAATCATAAAGCATGAATTAGAGGCATGAGTAAGAGAGGGTAGTGCTTAGATCAGGGTACAGATAGAAATAGTCTATGGAATCTGCAGAGCCATGACACCTGCTTTGGTACAACTCACAGGTTTTTTTTTTTTTTTTTTTTTTTTTTTTTTTTTTTTTTTTTGCAACACCCTGCGCCAGTGCTCTACTGTTCAACCTCTGTAACAGAGATGGACTTTATTGACTCATTACTGGGGTCAGTCAGGTGTGGCATGGATTAGGGGTTACAATCACATCTCATTAGGTTATTGTTCTACTCCATTATCCAATGGCCCAAGGCACTGTACTAAGTATAATGTGATTCTTTATATTATAGGGAGACAGCTTAATTCTAGAGACCTCAGAAAAACAATTAAGAGAATGTTCTAGAAAATGCAAAATATACATGCATGAAAGATTCAGCTGCTACTGAGGTGCAATTATATAACTTTAGGCTAGGGGATTTATAGTTGCATAGATAAATTTTAAGTAGTCATTGAGATCGAATTGCAAATTTTATTCTACCTTTAAGCTCAGAGGCAGGCAATTTGTTCATGGTCAGACCCAGCACTAGACCTTTGGTACAAGTTATTACTGAACTGTTGGACACTGAAATGTTCATGGATATGATGATCCTGACTCATCTCCCATGCTGTTTATCTGTCATTATATTTACTCCTCATTTCTAGTAATTGTGGCTTTCAAGTGATTTGGCTTTAATGCTGTCTTAAAATAAACTGTATGGCCCTGAAACCGAAAATCTAGGGTAAATGAGAGCCACGATTCCATTGGAAAGAGGCAGAAAACCAAAACAAAACCAAACAAATCAAAACCAGACTCTTTGAGGGGGGAAAATACCAGCTTGGTTTATACAATATCCATAGGAAATATAATGGTAACTAAATTTTTTAAATTTATTTGGCACATCTGCATTTATAAATGATTAATTATCTGGCAACTTGTTTCATGATTATTGGGGAGGTAGTTGCATCCTTGGGGCTGTTTTTAGTATCATGTGATCCCTAAACTTAGTAGGGATAATGTGTGGCTAAATCTTTATAAATAGCAGGCTTTCTGTAGACAAGTCCTATGCTTCTCCTGATCGTGGTGATTTGGTGCCGCTAAGTATTTTTAGCTTAATGTATCATCTTATTGTTTCTTATTCTTAGTTTGATTCTCTTACTTCTTTTGCTTTTCCTGATTTGGGGTTTGGGTGTGCCTGGATGACTCTTGTGATCTGGGGTGGGGTTCATGAGAAAATTGCATATTCGTCTTCCATAAAACCTCGTTAGACATTTAAATAATTATGATATCAGAGGAAGCCAGAGGAACAAGCTGAGAGATGACTAGACTGTCAGCCAAAGGCATCTTACTTTGGCACGTAAAATATCTTAGGATGTTACTTAACATATCTGAAACTCGCTTTTGTCATTCAAGAATGAGATGTTGTTAGGAGGATGGCTCAGCAGGTAAAGGGGCTCACTGCCAAACCTGATGACCTGAGTTTCACCCACAGGACCAAGAGGACATAAGGAGAAGATATCTCCTGCAAGTTGTCCCCTGACATGTGTGAACCCCATAACACTCCCTACCTTCCCCAAATAAATATGCAATTAAAAATTATAAAAAAAAAACCCTGAGATGAACATGCTTGGGGATATTTTTGTTTGCTTGCTTGCTTACTTTTGCTGAATGAAACAGGAATATGATAGCTAGGACTATGCTTGAGTTGTAGTAAACAGTCAATTGATGTTGAATCTGATCTCCACAAAAATAAGTGGCAGATACAGTCCGGATAGAAGAAACAAAAAGGTTCTCTAATTCTGGAATGGCAAGATGACTCACCAGGTGATGGACATACAAATCTAATGACCTGAATTCACTCTCTAATGTTGCCCTCTGACCTCTGTCCGTGTTCCCTGGCACACTTATCCCAGTATTCATAAACACACATAAAAGGCAGCAGAGCCTTATGGTCTGGCCCCCTTTCACCACTGATCAACTGTACTTGTGTAATACTTCTGATTGGGCCACAGTCTGGGAGCATTCAATTCATCTATAGGAATCTTACAAGAATTTATACAAGTACTCTTTGTACAAAGATTTACAACGTAATCTTTGAATACCAATAGTCTGTTTGCTTTTGTGTTTCTATCTAAACTACTTCAATCCAGAAATCTTAGAGCATTCACCTCCCGTGGTTGACTAGGTTATATGATGTACATTTGTTGGGAGATGAAAACATGCTCTCCTCAAACTCCCTTCCACCTAAGTCCAAAGATGATATAGAGCAAAAGCCAAAAGGGTATGAATGTAATGGTAGAAATTGCAAGAAAACAACTATTTTTTTAAAAATCAAACTCATATGATTGTCATTGTGGTATAGTGTTTTATAACGTTCAACTAAAAATGACAGATGAGAAAGAATATGTAATTCTCTAATTTGCTCATTTTCTTACAACCACTGATGATGTAGTTGCCATTGAATCTTAAGTTGCTTGGATATTTAAATTAACACAATGAGACTGTCAGATTATCTTAAATTATCATGTAGAGTTTTATCCTCTGAGCATTTGTGTCATAAGGTTCTCAGAAGGCACAGAAGCAGTCTTGTTTATGAAATACTGCCACAGATCATGAGACTCGCTGATGACTTTCAGTCTTGGGTCATGCACCCTCGCCTTGTTCTCAGTTGACATCTGTTGCTATAGTGAGGCCGCTGTGATGTCAGGCCTTTATTATCAGAAACCCTTGTTTAACTGCCCCCTTTCAACTCTACAAACCTGCCTAATTGCCATTTGGCCTCTATAACAGAGGTTGAGAACCTGTCCACCACCTTCTTCAGAAAATGGCCTTGAAGCTATGATTTGAATAATAGTAATTAACATCCACGCAAGATGAGTTTTATTCACGGAGTTTTGAGACATTAATTAGTGTTATAACATCCCTGAGAGGTAAGTAATTATAATTCTCACAGTCTTTTAGGAGGAGGAACCTGAGATAGTGCTGGGTTAAGTCTCTGGCCTAAGCTTATGCACAAGGAGGCCAGGCATAGATAGGACCATCTGAAGAGGATATGATCATCTTGTCTGACAAGAGCGAACAGTCATTCTGGTAATATGCTGGCAGCGTCACAGTGTAGAGAGCATCCTCAGTAGTGAAAGGTCTTTACTTTGGTCCCAGAACTGATGACATTGGCTAGAATCTGGTCGAAGAGAGCAATTTTCTGAAAAAGTCTATTAAATTGGAAGATTGACATTAGTTCCTTCATGAAGAATTGCAAAAGAAGTTAGAAATGTGGCCTCTTGAAAAGAATGTCTCAAATGATGTGAAGACATACATATTAGTGTTGGATACGATCCTCCTCTCATCCTGTTAGTAAACATTAGTCTGAGATGCCCATCTTATACCCCAATACATAGCTGTGTGAGGGAAACTGAGCGGCAACACAATGTTTCTGCCTCAGGTCTCATACCAAAGTGGACTATGGAATAGTTGATGTTGAAAATGCCATGTTTAAGTATTATCTGGCACTAGTGATTTAAGAGCTCTTATATTATTCAAAAATTTAAGTACTATCTCCTAATAATAGATTTTATATTAATAAAGGTTCATTTAAATTAATTTATTAGGTTTAGATTTTATTTTATTTCTGCCTCAGTCTCTCTGCCTCTCTGTCCCCCTGTTTGTCTCTGTCTGTCTCTCTGTCTCTCTCTCTCCCTCCCTCCCTCCTTCCCTCCCTCCCCCTCCCCCCCTTTTGTGTATGCCTGCAGAGGCCTGATGAGGTTGTGAGGTTCCCTGTGGCTGGAATAGCAGGTGGCTGTGATCTGCCTGAGTACTGGGAGCTGAACTCAATGTTCTGCAAGAACTTGAACAGTGAGCGATCTCTCCAACACCAAGGCTTCTTTTAAAGATAACATTTATTGAGAAGATCTAGGTTCCAGCAACTGTGTCCAGCCTAAAATGTATGAGCCCCACGTGTCTTGGGATAACTATGACTATGGCCTAACACAAAACTGTAAACTTACTTAAAACATTAGATATCTAATCTGAGGCAGAGGAGATGATGCTTATGCTGTATCTGATCAGTTCTCTCCACACAAACATTACTCCATCATAGTCCAGGTTCCATTTTGGAGAAAGGTAGCTATCAATTCTAAATTCTTCATTAAACTCAAGTATCCAGACTGGAAGTTAGGGTTGTACTTTCAAGAGAGACTATCTTCAGGTAAAATAACTGATATGTAAATTTTCAAAATCTAGGCTTAATCCATGTGGTCATAGAAATACAGTGAGCTTTTACCATTGTATTAATGGCAGAATGATTTCCCTTTATTTGCAGTACATATAATCAGCATCACTAACACCTGTTTATAGTGTTATCATTTAATCTTTCCTGTGCCATCTCCCCTCAGCAAATCATAGCGCTGGACTAAATGCCATCAATATCCTGCAATATCAAATACTTTAACTGAGACGCAGCAGTCTCATCAGGAAAAAAAAAAAGCTGTGAAAAATTTTAATCATTTCACGAGAATATTGTGCAGATTAATTAGTAAATTCATCACATACTGAAAATGTAGGGCATGTTAACATTCAGGTGCTATGTTTGGTGACCTGTGATCATCTGGGGGATATTCAAAAGGGTAGGTGGAAAGTTTGAGAAACTCTTGTAGATTGTGTATGAGGGGGTACAAGCCCAGGATGAAGATTCCTAAAGCAAATTTTGTTTCAGAGCTTGACATAATTGTTTAGTAATTTGAGTTTCTTTCTTTCTCTTCCTTTCTTTCTTTCTTTCTTTCTTTCTTTCTTTCTTTCTTTCTTTCTTTCTTTCTTTCTCTCTTTCTTTCTTTCTTTTTTTCTCTCTCTCTCTTTCTTTCATCTTTCTGTACTGGCTGGTTTTGTGTCAACTTGACACAGGCTGGAGTTATCACAGAGAAAGGAGCTTCAGTTGAGGAAATGCCTCCATGAGATCCAGCTGTCAGGCATTTTCTCAACTAGTTATCAAGAGGGAGGGCCCAGCCAATTGTGTGTGGTGCCATCCCTGGGTTGGTAGACTTGGATTCTACAGAAAAGCAGGATGAGCAAGCCGGAAGAAGCAAGCCAGTAAGTCACATCCCTCCATGGCCTCTGCATCAGCTCCTGCTTCCTGACCTGCTTAAGTTCCAGTCCTGACTTCCTTTAGTGATAAAGAGCATGTGGGAAGTGTAAGCTGAATAAACCCTTTTCTCTCCAACTTGCTTTTTGGTCATGATGCTTGTGCAGGAATAGATATTCTGACTAAGACACTTTCTTTTTTTCTTTCTTTCTCTTTCTTTCTTTCTTTCTTTCTTTCTTTCTTTCTTTCTTTCTTTCTTCTTTCTTTCTTCTCTTTATTCCTTTCTTTCTTTCTTTCTTTCTTTCTTTCTTCCTTTCTTCCTTATTTTGGTAGGAACCAGTTTATTTTTATAGGGTTACTTCAAGAGAAAAGTAGTAGTAATGAGGAAGATACACCATACTAGTCTAGAAAACACAGTAAGCAACATAAACCATGTCATACTGTACTGAACATGTGTCTATAGAAAATTCCCATTTTCTTTTTAAAATGTGTTATTGGATATTTTATGTATTTGCATTTCAAATGTTATCCCCCTTTCCGGTTTGCCCTCCACAACCCCCTATCCCCTCCCCCTGCTTCTATGAAGGTGCTCTCCCACCCACCCACCCACTTACTCCCACCTCACTGCCCTGGCATACACTGGGGCATTGAGCCTTCACAGGACCAAGGGCCTCTCCTCCCATTGATTCCAGATAAGGTCATCCTCTGTTACATGTGCATCAGGAGCCATGGGTCTCTCCATATGCACTCTTTGGTTGGTGGTTTAATCCCTGGGAGCTCTGAGATGTCTGGTTTGAGTTTCTAGGCACAGAGTTCATGGGAAAATGGCACATTCAATTTTCTGTAGAGATGTGATTGTGTATATGCAGGATTTGTATGTATACACAAGTATATTTAGTAGGTATATACAAAAATCATGTGCATAAACCTCTAAAATTCTTGCACACCTATGTGCATAAACATAGACAGTTATCTACTTGATTTGTATAATATTACTTTTATGTATTATTTTTTCTGGACTTATTACTTTTTTATTGGATGACAAATCAATATCTTCTTCTCTGGAGAAGACTATCATTCTTGCTCAGTATTCCTTAGTTACTTATGGTTCTTTGTATAAGGCTGGGGTCCAGTGGGCTTTCCTCCCACTCACATTCCCATTAGCATATCTATAGTTGCTGGCCTTGTTCATCTTATGCTTAGCTAGTCATGTTAGTGACATTTTATGAGTGCAGCTTCTGTCATTCTCAGGAGATACTATCTCACAGCAAATTTCACATACTTCTGGCTCTTACAATCTTACCATCCCCTCTTTTGCAACATTGTCTGGGTGTTAAGTATGTTTTTCAAAGATATGAGTTTCAAAGATTTATTATATGTGTAATTATTTGTGTAGTCTCTTGAGTGTATGAGTACATGAACGCAGGTACCTGCAGAGGCCAGAGGCATCTTATCGGCCTGGTGTAGATTGTCCTGAAGCTGTTTGTATTTTAATGTTAATACCACTTCCCCAAGATGACACCAACTGAACCTTCCCATTTTAATTAGTAAAATAAAGGAAAGCTAGTGACAGGGCAGGGTGAGGGAGGTGGAGAGGGCTGGGAGGTCAGAGGAGGTCAGAGGACAGAGGGTGAAGGTTGTGGCAACATGGAGTTTCCCAAGGACCAGCTAGACCCAGGTGATATTAAGTGGCATTAAATAGCTATGGACATTAAGGATTTTATAGGTCTAGTATCTCATATAGTAGGGAAGTTTGTATCTTTGTCTATTTGATGTAATCTTGTTGTGTGGAGGGTTTGTGGATTGAGAGTTGAACATATAAACCTGTATGAAAAGCTATCAGGCTATATATAGAGTTGTGCTCATGTGGAATTTTGGGGTAGAGAAACACCCCAGGACAGAAGCAGAGAACAGGCAGTAGAAAACCGCCAGGGAAAGGACTTGCGTGGACAAGCTGGGCTGTGCTGGCTTGGACTGGGCGCCAGAGGTGTGTGGGGCTCCATATCAGGGTTGAGCCTGAGGAGCCAGTAAAGAAATAAACCCTTTTTATTTCTTAATATTTGCTACACCACCCTGGAGCTGATTAATTAGTAATTTTGTATTGGTACTGGGAACTGAACTTGGGTCCTCAGAAAGAATAGTGCATGCATATTTTATATTATTTTGTGTGTGGGGGGTGGGTGTGTGTGGTTATTTCATTTTTGTTTTTCATTTTGGGGGTGGTCACATAACAAATCCCATTGGAGGTCTACTGGAGGTGCCAGTAGGGTCAGAATTAATCAATAAAAGCAAATTATGTGGATCTGATGCAGGTAAATGAGCAGGCAGATGAATGCATTGCAGCTCCAGATAGACAAATAGGCAGACAGGCAGGTGACAATCCAAAGAGGCTGCTTAAATAAAACAAATGAAACAGAGCTGAAGTCCCTGAGAAAGCTGTGACTTCTCTGACTGATGATTCTTTGCTGTCTTCCAGTTGGCTGGATGATGGTAAGTGGGTTATTGTGCTGGCCATGGTGTGTCTGCTCTCTACATATGGTCTGGGGGAAGAACTCTCCCTTCAGGCTAGTATGTCTAATCCGTTCTCAGCCATGACATTTTTTTCTGATAAGGTTTTAATATATCCATATACTTGTAAAGTTTTAATTTACTTTGATTAATTTATAAGACAACATAGTTTCTTTCCCCTGGAAGTAAGTCATTTATCAGTCTATAGTAGTTGTGTGTTACTGGACAGGCAGATGGAGCTGTTGGTGTGTCCCGAGTAGAAGACTTGTTCTCTGTCCTCAAAATGGAGTCAACTGCTACCTGAAAAACTGAGGTCAAGGTAAAGCATAGTCTAAAAAACTACTTTTGTACACAGTATGTCATAACTTAGAGAAAGGCACAGCTATAGAATAGCTCTCAACACTTGTTGTGCAAATTAGTTCAATATTGATATCCTCAGTACTGGGGTCCAAGTTAACCCCAAGACATTCTCTCATGATATGATTTATAGTCTTAAAAGTGTCAAGGCATGTCAGGGTAGGGGACAGTGGATAAATTGTTGCACAATGCCAGATGAGTGCAACCAAATATGGAGATACTACAAGAAAGGATGCTAGCACATGTGTGCATGATTGTGAATGAGAGATTTATGGCAGAAGGTAGCCAAAGGGCTCTTGGAGATCTCTATGTTACTTCTGTACTCAGTGTGCTTTTATATACATCTTCATGGTGTGTAAAAGGAAGAGTATTTGAGGATGATTATCACCATCAAACTGGAACCTCATACGCATGTGCATACCTTACAGATGCTCCCACAGACAAATGTACACACACACACACACACACAAATGGAAAAAGTAATAATGATTTGTCTTGTCTCAATTTCCATTTGATACAGATATCAGATATAAGAATGCTCTAGCCTTGATTTGTGACCATTGTGAAACTATGTCTTTACTGGAATTGTTCGGGTTATCTTTGACCTTGTCTACCCTAATAAGATAGGCTTGGCCACAATCCTCAATAGGCTAATTAATAGAGTATCAATGGTGACAAAAAGATAGAGACAGGGGGACAGAGATAGAGACAGAGAGACAGAGACAAAAGCAGAGAGACAGAGACAGAGAGACATAGACAGAGAGTCAGAGAGACAAAGAGACAGAGACAGAGAGACAGAGAGAAAGACACACACACAAAGGGAGATGGAGAGATAGAGAGAGAGAGAGAGAGAGAGAGAGAGAGAGAGAGAGAGAGAGAGAGAGAGAGAATGACCACTTTGGGAAGAGGAACAAAGAGACATAGTGACATCTCTCCCCAGCTCCATCTTTGAGTCAGCTTATTAGAAGGTAATTGGTGTGCATAACTAAGCAGTCTAGGTTATAACAACCTATAGTTGTATTGTTTCCACGTTATCACAACTCTGTGAAATACATTCCTGGGAAACACATTCCTCTGTCTGACACCAAGCAACAGTCTTTCCTTTCTCTCAGCATAGGATTCCTAGAGAAATGTCAATTTCTTGGGTTCTATTGTTTCATTAGGGTGATAGTCAAAGCGAGGGACACTCTCAAGTATCTCAGGACACATTTTTTTTATCCCTAATATCCCTTTTCCTGCCTGGATCATTATTATTGCTATTGATCATGATATCATATTTAATCTATGGTAATATAGATACCAGAACTTTCAGCCTCATCCCAAGGTGTTGGTTTCATGCCCATTCTGTGAGTCAGTGAGCTGAGCTAAGTCACCTGATAAGTGCTTAGGAGAGAGAGGTAAGACTTCTTCACTGCTGCCAATCAGATAAGAAGCATTCCAACCAGCCCATAATTCCAGGTCACATTTAAATTGAGCAAGAAATGCCAGAAGGACACATTTTAATATTAGTGTGTTAAAAATAGTCTTTGAATCTGAAATTTATTCTAGGTATCACAAAGAACCAAATAATGCATTAGTAAATACTTGTAATAGAATTAAGAATAAAACATAGCTGGTCTTATCTTGGCCAATGTTTCTCTATGACAGACTGAGATTTTCTTTTTCAAAGACATTTAAGATGCAGGGTTTGCATGAATTTTTATTAACTATCTAATGGAATGGAGCAGTTGAGGTATGAGGAGACTTGCTCTGCCAAAGACTGGTGGCTATGTTTGGATTTTGCAATCTCCTTTTCCTTTACAATGAGTATTCATATTGGTTTGTGGCCCAATAAATCATTAGCCAAGTGGAAAGAGTATTGGATTTAATGTTCTAATAGTCAAGGTCAGAGCTTGTCATTCAAAATAATAATTAGATCTACCCTCGCAGAATATGTGTGACAAGAATAACAAATACTTACACAGCCCTATGCCAAATTTTAAGTAACTTCATGTCTTAATTCATTCAACCCTTAAAGCCACTACAGCAATAGTATTATCATCATCATGGGAGATTTGTGGTTTGGCAACGAAGAACAGCTTGTCCAAGTTCACCCAGCAAGTACTAGGATACAGATTTAGGCAGCAGCTCATGTCTATCAGTTCAGTTCTCTTTAGAATAAGTGAATAAAAGCATTTATTAAATTAACTGCCAGTGATGTAGCTCAATGGTAGAATACAAGCTTTACACACACACACACACACACACACACACACACACACACACACAAATATGGTTGTGTATCATAAACACTTGGTCCTAAAGTCAAATCCTTAACTCAAATCCTTAACTTCTAGACATTCAAATTTTCTTCCTTGGTATGACGTCATATGCCACAAAGCTAAAAGGCCACATTTTATAGCCACCCTAAGAGCTAGAAGTAAATTTCAGCAGATGTTAGTGGGAAAGTCTAGAAAATGTACTGTGTGGTTGCAGCAGAGAGTTGGCTAGTGTGGCTTCTGACCAGAGTTCTTTCTAGTAGTTTCCATAACACACTTGGCACCACCAGGCACCACTATACCCACAGGCATCTCTTCTCTGCATGATTGGTTGTGTAGCATATGGGGTCAGAAGCTGAGAAACACTGAGGACAGTTCTTCACCAGCCTTATGCACAGCACCTTCCACCACTCTGAGGAGTGCAAGGTTTAATCTCAATCCAGCTCGTCTTCTGTCTTGCATTAAAAACATATCCTGTCTTCAGTGAGAATTTTATCACTTAGTACTGGTGGGCAACAAGTCCCAGTGGCTACTGACTGTATTGTTTAAATCCCTAAAGAAGATTTAAATCTTGTAAAGAGTAGCTCACTAACTCACCCACTCACTCACACACACACACCCACCCACTTACTCACTCACTCACTCACTCACCCACTCACTCACTCACCCACCCACCCACCCACCCACTCACTCACTCACTCACTCACTCACTCTCTCACTTACCCACCCACTCACTCACTCACCCACCCACCCACCCACCCACCCACTCACCCACCCACTCACTCACTCACTCACCCACCCACCCACCCACTCACCCACCCACTCACTCACCCACCCACCCACCCACTCACCCACCCACTCACTCACTCACTCACTCACCCACCCACTCACCCACCCACTCACTCACTCACTCACTCACTCACCCACCCACCCACACACCCACTCACCCACACACCCACCCACTCACCCACTCACCCACTCACCCACTCACCCACTCACCCACTCACCCATTCACCCACCCACACACCCACCCACTCACCCACCCACTCACCCACTCACTCACCCACCCACACACCCACACACCCACTCACCCACTCACCCACCCACCCATTCACTCACTCACTCACTCACTCACTCACTCACTCACTCACCCCTGGAACTGGTCTTTCTACTTAACAACCTATAGCTTCTGAGATTGCTTGAATAAATACAGAAGGTTAAAATAAAATGAGACAATAAGAGGCTTCATTCCAAACATGCAAAGATATTAAACTGAAAATACAATAAAGGCAGATGCAAGCATACAAGGTGAATGGAAATACCATTCTAAGTTTCTTTTTGCTAAAGAAAGAAAGTATGAGATTCAGAAAACCATAAGACACACCTTTTAAAAGGCAAATGCACTTTTTTGAACAATGTTTCACTATTCTGAAAAACATTACTATGTATTTTAATGCATATAATATACCAAGAAATCATTTCAATCAAACAAGATTCTCTTCAATATTTATTATCATTGACTCTTGGTTAATAAAATATATAAATGCTTTGTCATTGATAGGTAACTATCTACCAAATGGCTTCTCTTCTGCCCTTTCTGCTGTGACCTCATCATATCTATGAGACTCCTAACCAATTAGTACCTACACAATACATTCAATACTTCCCCATAGTAAGCTTAGCCCACTCAGTACCCTCCCAACCTTCATATACAGACCAAGGATAGTTGCAGGTTAGGTTTTCATATTCTTATTTCCCAATCAGTAATATTGCCAATAATTTCATGTTGGTGACTCCCTCATTCTGTAACATAAATTCCTATGATACTAATCCATATTATACCTCCCTTTTTGTTGATGTTCAGGATTCAATTTATACTGACCCGATCTTGTCCAGAAGTTGGGAACTAATGGACTATTATATAAATACAGTTCATGTAACTGTTAATGAATTCTAGATTCCACGTGTAATTCATTATTCCATTCATAAACAATCAGCTTGGAGGATGGAGACACTGATGGAGATGCACTTTATAAGCTCTTTTTTAAGTGTATTTCAAAGTTTTGTATTTCGATGTCACGTATTTTCTTGGAAATAATGGAAAAGTTGCAGTACTGCAGAGATCCCATTTTCCCTTCAGCTCGTCGCATTAAGTTCACTTCTTACATAACTGAAGAACAATGATCAAAACTAAGACATCAGTGTGGGTGTAATTCTACTAGCAAATTATAGGTGCATTGTACATAGAATCAATTTTCAGAACTGCTAGCGTGTACACTTTATTCAGTGTTCTCCTGTCCTCACATCAATGCCACCCCTACCCCTTCTGTTTTGTTCTCTCTCCCTTTGCCTAGAGTACCACGTGGAGTTAGCTGTCTGTCTTGTCTCTTTCGCCTCCTCCAATCCAAGGAAGCCTCTGTCTGTCTTCATCTTTTGTGACTTTGTTGTGTGACAGAAGAAAAAGTGAGTTAAAGACTTTCTTCAGTTGTTTTCACCAGATGCTTTACCATTATTGAACCGACGGCACAGGTTTCAGCAGGGATGTACAGGTCTAATGTGACAATTTTAGTGCATTGTGTTGGAGTCAAGTGGTGTGTGTGTATGTGTGTGTGTGTGTGTGTGTGTGTGTGTGTATACATGCATGCATGTCTGTCTGTCTGTCTGTATATAAGCCTGGTAAAATTAAACAAGTCCCCGTGGCTAGAGTTGTGCCTTCCACATCTCACCACAGTAAAGCCAGTGATTTTTTGCTTTCCAACTTGTGGTCATTAGCAGTGAACATCTAAGTCCAGCCCACTTTCAAAGAAATGAAAATTTAAGTTTTACTTTCAGGATTGAAGAGAGGCAATGTCTTGTCACCATCTGTTAAAATCATCATAGTAATTAAGCCATAGTTTGAGGGTATGAAAATATTTTGGTGCCTTGAAGTTTCTCCCATGAATTTTTAACATTTATTGGAGAATCTTTCATTTTCTTCCTATTACTTATTCCCTTTTGCACATATTAGTTATGACTATAATCAATTACTTTTATTTATTTATTCAGCCAACCATTTATTTGTAACAGTGTGGACACATGAGCAATCAGTTTACTCTTTGACTGTAACTAATTTTATTCCACTCACTATGTTATTTAGCACTGCTTTGTTTTCTTCCATTCCATTGTGACTTGTGTGTGTGTGTGTGCATGTGTGTGCATGTAAAACCTTTGAGTATCAACTCAAAACTTTGTTTTTTGCTTATTTGGTAAACTTCTTTCTTCCCTAAAAAGAGTAATGATCAGATTCTCCTACTTAATATAACTATGGTAATAAAAAATAGCACCATTATATTTGTAAATATTTATAACAAGAATGATATCTAGCAAAAATAAAGGTAAACATTATATCATGACTTATTTTTAGAGGAATTTATCATTTCTCATAATAACACATTTTATTCTTTTAGTAGTCTCTGTTCAATTGATGTGTTTTTAATTCTTACAAGTATTTAACATGGGAAGTCATTACAGAGATGCTAGACACACAGGATTATTTGACAATATGATACTGAGTTTTGTTCAGTTTTAGAAAAACCACCATAGGGCTAAATCCATAACCATTAGTAAAATTTTAGTCTCAGATTTATACTATACCATAAATACATACATAATATTATATATCTGCATTAAAAATAAAACCATCACTGTCTTTCTATAAAAGAAATAATGCATTTGTTTTCATGCTATATCACAGTGGCCAAAAGCTTTGGTTTCTAAAAAGTTAAAAGAAACCATCTTCAGGTACAGGGGAAACTAGAGAAGGAAAGAGATGAAGTTAACATGAAAGGGGAAATGGGAAAAACAGGAATAGGTATTAACTGGGGAGGAATAGAGAAAAGGGAGAATGGATAAAATAACACACTAAAGGTGCTTGAAAAAGTGTTACAGTCCTATTATTTATATTTACTTAAAGGTACATATAATACAAACATATATATTCATACACACACACACACACACATACATGAAGATATACTAGATGAGGTGATAAGAACTAACAAAAACCCCATTCCTGAATGAGAAACCTTCCTTTGAGTTGTTTGTCAAGAACTCCAAGAGACTCTCCAAACCATATAGACTGTTACTGTTACCCTTATTGAATCCCAATTGTGGGCTGAAGTTAAATTCTGGTTGTAGGTAAGTCCCTATTACCAAAGAAACATTGGACATAGGACTCAGAATATCTGAGTTGTATCAGACCTAGAGCCTTCTCCCTGAAGAATACTTTCCACAGTCCACTGAAGATGGTATGCAAACTGCCAAGGGAGGAAAACAATCAACAGTCCTACCAAGCTGTAATGCTTATGAGCCACAGCAGTAAACAGTGTGACAAGATATTCCTAAGAATGTAATAGTGACACCTATGTCTTTGTGGTAACCAACAGCTATCTAATTGGACTTACGGTCCACTCAATTGAAGAGAATCCATGCCAGGTTCTACAAACTTATATAATATCAGTGCATTATGAGGGCATAAAACCTTGCTTCACTTTTTTTACATTAATGCAATTTCTAATTCATAACTCCAAAAACATGTAGCTCTCATCGATCATCAAAGAAGCTCCTTGTAAGAGACAGAGGCCATTTGAGAAAGCCCCAACTGGTCAAAATGCAGAGAACAGTGGATCCTCAGATTCCCGGTTCCAATAGATTGATTTATCAGCAGCTAAAGCCTAGGGAATATTGTGGAAAAATGGGTAGAGAGAAAGATTATAAGAGCCAGAAAACCTGAAAATCTATTGTAAGATTGTGTTTTCTAGATAGGACAGGCAAGGTATACCTATAAAATATCAACAATATGGGTACCTAAATGATATCTGAACAATGACAACATAGTTGGCAGGAGATGTGCATGGGTGTGCTACAGTAATACTTAAAGAAAAGGAAGCCATGCCCTTGGAGAAAGGGAAGGAGAATAGGAGAGGGGCAGGAGGGAGGGAAAGGAGGAAGTAAAATCAAATTATCTTTTAACTAAAAATAAAATAGAATTGAAAAACAATATTCCTTGGATTTAAGAATATTCATTTGTTAGATACCGATTAATAAATCTTCTTGGTTGGGTTGTATTCAAAAGGGTAAAATACTTAAACAGAAAGTAAATACTGATTGCCAATTCATTTTTCATAAGCCAATCCATCAGGATAGTTAGCAGAGAAACATTTATGCAAAATCCACAGTAAACATCCTACTTATACAAGCACAAAATCCTAACATTAGGCTGAACTTAGAAAGGGCCAGTTTCACATTTTCTGAAAATGTGCAAACTTTGTGTGTGTGTGAAAGGATCGCACTATGCAGTACATACTTTGAGAATCTCTATCCATAGCTTCCTGAATTCTGAGATTACATGAGTGAGCCACTCATATGTTTGAAAGCTACTGAATTGTGGAAAATTAGCAAACAAAACAAAACAACACAAAAAGAAGCAAACCACAAAATCCCCACTAGCTTTGTGTTCTAATATGAAGGGACTTACTATTGATTCAAGATGTCATTGTTAGATCAATCACATACTTCTTTTACTATCTTAATATATATTTATTTCACAGTATGACATTAACTACTTTGGCATACTTATTTTTAACCATTATTTTGTAATTTTAGTTATTTAATAATATTCATAAATATTTAAAGAACATCAAAAATAATAATAGCAAGGCATTTTGACAATATTTATACAATTGATTATATACATTGTTTCTTAAATTAATTAAGTTCATCATTTTTAGGTGTTAAACTGATTATTTTTTTAAGAATAAGCAAAATCTTTTGATATATATTTTATTACTTGAAACCAACTAGTGAAATCAATATTGTTGCCTTAATGATTCTTAGGTTCACTCTGAAAAGGTTGTCAAAATTTTCCACTATTAAAGCAAAATTCAGATTTACCTATTAGCATATTTGCTGTTATGAGCAGGTTTCAAAATATTACTAGCCACAACTTTAACACCAGATACCTAAGTATGACAATCCTGCTAACAATGACTACATTTATAACCAATACATATTCCATAGACCCAGACTCTTTCATTTATATAAACCTTTCTGTCTCCTCATAGGTTTAAGTGTTTGAACATTTGATCCTAGGTTGATGTTTCTGTTTTGGAAGGCTGTAGAAACTTGGAAAGATGAATCTTTGGAGGAAGTTAATTACTGAGGGTGAGCCTTAAGGATAGACTGGTTCTACATTCCTTGATCACTCCCTGTTCTTAAAGCAGATTCAGTGTGAAGATCTACCCTCTTTGTGCTCGTCCTCCTTGCTTTTCCCAGCTTGAACAAAGTATCCCCTCTAACTGTGAACCACAGTCAGCCTTTCTTTCATGTTGCTTCCTGTTAGGTATTTGGCCCAAGCATTAGACAGATAACTCTCCAGGTATGCTTTCTAACTCATATATACTTGTCTCCTAGCAACAGTGTCTAGAAATATCACATTTAATTAACTCTAAGATGTTATCAGTTATAGATGCACAGTTATGTTAGGCACCGAAAATGAAATACTGTTTATTAAACTGTGAAACTATGCTGTCAGATTATTTTTAATTTTAAAAGGAGATTTTTGGATCCATTTAGACAAAAAATTATTACATAATTCTATTTATCCATAAATTTAAATTATAGGTAGAATCATTCGGTCATTCTCTTCTTCAAACTTCTTCATTACCTGTGAGGGTCATAGAAGGCACAAAGGGAAATATTATTTTTTAATTTAAAATGTATTAAAAGAAAAAATAGTTCCCCGGGGGATTCTTTGCAGCTCCCTTTCTCAATCATGCTTGGAAATGTGGTTCTACCTGTAAGGAAGGAGTGGAAAAATCTCAGCTCACTTCATTCAGTTTCTCAATAATTATATTCCAAATAGATTATATTTGGCAATACTCCATTTAAATTGCATATTCAGAACATGGAAAGAGCTCTGTTAGGAGATGGAAAGAAATTCAACCTCTAGAGTCCAGTTTAGGCTCACCAGTCACAAGTGAATGGCTCCTGACCTTCAGATAATTTCTCCACACCTAAGTATAGAATTGAACATTTGTAATATATTGGTGAAAAGAAGGCATCAGGCCAAAAAAAATCAATCTTTCATGTTTTTAAAACATGTGCATGCTATATAAATGAGAAGGGAGAGAAAATGTTTTCATAAGGAAATGAACAGTAGTGTCGACCTTTGGGATGAATCTGAGATAGAATAACAGGGGCATGGTGAGGAACTTTCTGTCTTCACTTAATCTTTGATTTGGTTTTCAAGACAAAAAAATGTGTAATGAGTAAATTCCTTTTGTAGTTAGAGTAGCTTTCAGGGCTGTTGAGTAGTGTTATCCTAGCAGCAGGAGCTTTCTTGTACAACTGAAATGAGTGTGCCTGGCTGTGTCGTTGTTCCATAACACTGCAGTACATGGGGCAGCACCTCCCAGACTTCAGAAGCCCTCTCCTGGTTTCCAGTATGGCCCTCAACATACCTCCTTATGTATGGTTTACATTTGAAGAGACAGACTGAGTCTGGAACTCCTAGAGTCCCTCTGCAGATTCATTTCTATAAAAGTCGTATGGGCAACTCTTTCCACAGAGTTCTATGGAGGGATTCTGTGGAAAGTGAGAGATGACGCTTCATCACTTAAAACTGCTTAATTACAATTCTGTTCCCACTTTTCTTCTGCTCACACATTTACTCTCTTGTCCCCTTCCACATAGCTCCCAGTTCCTTGAAGTCTTTATGACTCTCAAATTCTTACTCTCACCTATCCATTTTCCTCGCCTAACTTTTCCTGACACTGTCCATTCGTAGACATTGCAAGGATGTTACAGAACAAAGGCAAGGCCCAGCAATGAAGTCATTGTGGTAGGTACCAATTATAATCTGTAATGTTATACTTTGTATCACTTGAAAAAAATCCGTAGTTCTAAAATGTTTGCTCATTTAAGACTTATTGTCTTTCTTTGTGCTGGAATTTTCTTGCCTACTGCCTTCTACCTCACTCAAGGATTGTGTCTCCCCTTCATCCCCAACTTCCATCAGCTCTACCAGCCCCTCTAGCCAGCCAGTTCAGGAAATGGTTTCTCTTCCTAAGCCATGTGTCTGAAAGCTGAGTCATGCTTGCATGAGTCCTAGCTCCCAAGCTGGATCATTTTCTCGCCCTTCTCCTAATTGGCTTCCATTTACAATGATAATTTATGGAAACACTTAGGGAATCTTAGATACTGTGTGGATCTGTAGAACATACCTCACCAAATTCCACCTATAGTGATTTACTGCAATGAAACTAAAAACTTCAGACTAACTTTAGCATAACTTGAGATGTCTGAAATGTTTTAGTGAATGAAGATATAATCATTTAATTTCTTTCCTGCCTTTTCTCTGTCTTACCTCTTCCATATCTGTTAACTCTCTCTCTTAAAGTCACAGCCTCCTCATATTTAGCAATTGATGTGTTTGATACATATACATTCACATATACATATGCACATATATGCATGCATATATGTGTATTTATGTAATATACATATATATGTATATATGTATATTTGTTGCAGGATACTGTGTGTATATATATAAGTTAATATATATAATGTATATATATTAATTAATTAATGTAAAGAACTTGCTGAGTTAGTTCAGTATTATCTGCTTATATATGTTTCTGGGGCTGACTATTTGGTATTAGATAATCAGAGGGCTCAGCCCTGGGGATGGCCAATTCTACATCTTTCATTAATTACTACTTTTCTGTAGCTCTTTATAGCCCATGACATTTCCCTCATCTATATTAGGGATATAAACTGTTGTTGGAATTGTTCAGGTCTTGTTTAGACATGGTATTGTAGTATGTGGCTTCCCTGGCATTTCTAGGAAACAATTTCACACGGACTCCCAAGTCCTTTGGCTCTTATATTCTTTCTATCCCTTTTCCACAATGTTCTTTGAGCCTTGAAGATATATATATAATGTGTGTGTGTGTGTGTGTGTGTGTGTGTGTATACATATATATGCATATACATGTGCACACATATAGGAACTATATATATTGTTCCTTGCATTTTGACCAGTGGGCTTTCTGTAATGATCACTACTGCAAAATGAAATATCTTGGATTGAGTAGTGATATCTACACTTATCTATAGGTATAAAGATAAATTTACAGTACCAGGCATGTAGATGCAGTGAACTATTCAGATGAAATTATGTTCAGTATATAAAAGTAACTGGCAATAACTGAATGAAATACAACGTCATTAATATCAATCAATACTGGAATGCACATGAGGTGGTGTGTTGTGAAACAATAGGCAGAGGAGTTTCTGTAAATTGTAGTAGTGAAGAATGATAGAAAGGATTACATATTGGAAATAAAAGATGAAACTTTAATTAACAATAATTAAGTTGAAAATTGGAAGAGAAGCCATGGTAAATCTGTGCAGAGATCTGAATAAACCTTATGACTGTGATATTCTATGCAAAACAATTTAAAGTGAATACTCATAGCTTAATTTTATTTACATAAATTTAGAAATATACATGTAAATATCCAGTAACACATAAAGGCACAGATATAAATGATAAAACTGGAAAGCAAAGGGATAATAATCCCAAATCGAAGTGTATTTTTTAAGGAACATAATAGATGAAGGACAGTCAAGAAACATCAATGGAACTCAGCCCAACTCACTTCTGGAATGTGTGGAAAATCATGTATTTACTTTGTTCTTTATTAAAACTAAAACCACTTATCATATTTCAGCATTAGTGATATTTTGAGATTGGTTCTAGGTTTTATACAAATTATAGAAGAAGGAAAGGGGCTCTCACAAGTTGTTCTTTTATTTTTACATGCAGGTTTTGGCACATGTGTGTTCATGTACATATAGACACACACATGCATTAAATAAATGTAAGAAACAAACCAATAAATAAAGCAAGTGCTCTGATTCCAGCTGTACCACCAACACCAAGGAGTGTTGCCTTTTGTTCTTCATTTTCATTGAGGAAGTAATTGAATTCTAATTTCAGGAATTCAGAGTTGTAGATGCCTCTAAAAATTGAGAGGTACTCAGACAGAGGAACCAGAAGCAATTACTTCTACATAAACAAGAGATTTTAAAAAATCATTCATTTTATGGTTTATCAAGAATATTTCTACAAGGAAAACTAAAGAATAAAATACTGTATAAGAATCTGAAGCAGAAGTGAAGATCATGTAGCACTCTCCCAGAGGACCCAAGTATAGTCCTTAGCACCCATATCAGGCAGGACAAATTTTCCTGTACCTTCAGTTCCAAGAGGAATCCAGTGCTTCTGCTCTCCACTAACGACCCCCTCTCACAAACGTGCATGCGTGTGCACGTGGGTGTGCACACACACACACCAGAGGCACATACACATATTTTTAAAGAATAATAAACACTCTTATAGATGAAAGTATCAATTCTAAACACAGATATTGTTAAGAGAGAAAGCCCATGCCCATTATGTCTGTCTTTATCTACCTTGCTATGAAAAATAAAATTACATACATTGGCCTGGGAAGAAGAAGCTTCAGGAGCTTGTGGCCTTATTTGCAGAGGGATCAAGACTCACATAGTACAGCTTTCACATTTTCTGGAGTTTTCCTCAGAAAAAGTCCTCACAGAAGTTCATCAACAGTGTCATCAGGTGATACATTATCTTACTCTATGGTCTTTGTAAAGAGACTACTATTTTGAAAGAGTGTTAGTTTTCTTCTATCTTGCTTAGATTCTTAGACTCAATAACTACTTGTGGACCCTTGTATGCTGAAATAGATTCAAGCTATCAGCTTTGCCCTATTATGAATAGGGAATTTACAAGAGACTGCTGTAACACTTCTGCCATGCAGATTATTGAGTAATAAAGTAGATATTTAGGAAATTGGCTGGTTACTATTTCTGATGACCTTCAAAAGAAGTTACTGCAGCTGCTGGAAGCCTCTGTAGAGTTGCTTCTTCATGAAACCATTGGCACTTGCTGGTCTCAGACTGCCAAAGCATTACATCAACAAGAGTTAACATCTTCTGTGCAGACACAAGAAGAATAAGATGTTGGCATTGACCTGAAGACATTTGAAGTATCAGAGGAAGGATGAAGGATTTAATCAGAAGGACAAGCATAAATAGATTAATAATAGATAGATAAATAGATAGAGTAGCATTAGATGACCCTTGAAGAAGACAAATAAATTATTATAATGACAAACCAAAAGGATGAAATACATCCTTCCATGTAGAGACTGTGGCTGGCAGATGTATAATAGTAGGTTAAGGAATATGCAGAAAACCTTGTTAATTAGAATTAAGCAATGTTACAATTTTTGACATGACTTGTTTGCCTTCTAATTTTGTAAATGACTTGTTTGTTATAGAGGGTGGGAAAAGAGGAACAAAGTAAAGAATCAAGAGTAAAAAGAATAAAATTAATATTTTCCCAATACTACCCTTAACAAACTCTGTGAAATTCAATCTTATTTTATTCTCAAGTTGGTCTTCTAATGAATGGACAAGAAAATAAATACATATAAAACAACCCAAACAAACAAACAAAAAACAGAACAAAACAAAACAAACAAACAAACAAAAAAACCCAAAAAACTCAGGAGGGAGGAAGGGTGAAACAGAAAGGCAGAAGAGTACTGGATGGCTGTAGCATGTTGGAAAAGAATTTGACCCAACCACAGGATTTTCTGTGCTCCTATCAATTAAGCTTGGCATAAAAAGCTACTTAGAAATTGGCAGAAACACAAAGAAAGAGGAGGTGAATCTGATTTTTAAAACAACACTGCTTCAAAAATCTCCCAGGAAATTATTTAAGGTATTAAAGTAAATGGAAGATAAGATTTGCCCATGAATACTGCTTCCAGAACCAGTTATAGTTGGTGATCATGTGACGAGTATGTTTAAAATCAATACCTCACTTCTCATTAGAATCATTTGCACAGTGAAACCCAGTTTGCCCAAAGAATTTGTTTCATTCTCATCTGTTTATGACATGTGATTCCTATTTCTAATACACACTTTGGTTTTGATCCATAACAGCTTTTATATCTTAAACTTATTCTTGATGTAATTTACAAAAGAGTTTCTGAGGACAGAAAATGAATTACCTTTGCTTTTTGCCAGGCACAGGCTGCATTGCAGTAGATTTTAGAGAAAATTGTCTAAAATGCTTTAGTCAGAAGAGATGTTTCTCAAGGTGAGAGTGTGAGCTTTAAGAAATATAAACTAATAAATTTGAGCTTGGTATAGTGGCTCAAAGCCAAAATAATAATCCCAAGGGGTCTAGATGCCAGCCAGAGTCACATGAAAAGAGACAGAGTCTGAGAGGGGAATAAAGAAATCAAACTAGTTATTTCACACAACTGTCTCTTTACATTAATGTGTGTGTGTGTGTGTGTGTATGCCACACGTGTGCAGATCCCTGTGGAAACTAGAAGAGGGCATCAGATCACTTGGAGCTGGAGTGGCAGATAATTGTGTGGTTTTCTACTTGGATGCTGTGTAACATCCTCAATAAGCAATGTAGGGGAAGCCAAGGCAATCAGGTACAGAGGGGGATTAGGAGCCAGTGCACCTTGATGAAGACAAGTGGAGTGGGAAGGGTGATGGGAGCAGGGTGGGGTAAGGGGATAACATTTCAAATGTACATACAGAGAGTATCTAAGAAAAAGAAAAAGAAAGAAGCAATATGTGCTAGTGACTTCTGAGCCATTTCTCTTGTCCAAACTTGTAATTTCTGACATGCTAATATATCTCTGAGTAGAGATAAAATACATTAAAAATTATAATTTTAGTTTTATGTCATGTCATCAAATAGTTATTGAGACATACTAATTTTTTGTTGGTAAGCTCCATTAATTATCTAGTAGTCCTTATATTTAAAATTATAGTGAACAAAAATCTAAAATATAGGCTTTCCTCAAAATATTTGCACATCTGATAAACAAGCTCATCACTTTTTATATCGCCACTCTGCCAACAAAAAATAATTTTCCAGAGCATTTAAATAATAATTCAAATTAACCCATTTTCAAATATGTTTTAGGAATATGTCCCGTCATCTTGAACACAGTTAGAAATGTTAAGTGAGAAGATATTTCGATATACCATCTACTTTAGAAGCAAGAGGTTGTAGGAATGAAGCACCTTATTCAGTCTCATACGGCACTAGAAGAGCAGAACTTTTATTTAACAAGCCTCTAAGTCATTTTGACATAGAGACTTGAGTTTGAAAATTGCTTGTCTGGATGGTCTTTACCTAACAATTTACTTTCTGTTAAGGATCAACCTATTCTATGTAAATGTCCCATCTGAGAATGAGACAATAGGTTTATTTTGATATTGAGTTTATGCTCAAATTCTGGATCTCAAGGGTAGTTTGTGACCAGATGGCTGACTTTGTATCACTTAAGCAGTTTTCTTACTCATCAATATTGTAGACTAATGTGTTCCTCACACATTTGCTATCTAATTATATACCCAGTCTCTGGCGTACAGCTGAACTTAGTAACCTGCATTTATAATTATTGCTACTACTTCTATCATTTTTACAGCCATGAATTTTCCACCTTAATTTGTGTTTGCTAATGTGATACTATAGCCAATAATAGGTTAAGGATAGACATTTTGTCATCTTTGTTTCCTTGCAAAAGAAGATACTTAAAAACCATTGTTTATGGGAGAAGGTAAAGAATATTATCACCTTCACAGTATTATGTAGCAAATTTAGGGGTTTAAACACTCAACTATGGAGAAAAGCTTCTTCAGGCTCAGAAGTTATAAGGTTCAGAAACATTTCCTTTTATAAAAACACAGAAGGGACTTGTGACTCAGAAAGAAATTAACCTGCAAGTTTCAGGAAGTTCCTGAAACTAGCAAAACAAATGGAAAGTCTCCATGAGGTTAGTGAAGTAGTAAACAAATGCTGTGAAGAGAAAACTTTTTGTTTACCAAGGTGAATTTAGGTGCAATCCTTGTAAATTTTATTTTATTTTTTTGTATCTTGAATAAGAAACATTTGTTACTTGTCTCCAGTGATGACTTTTGCTGATTATTCACACTAGAGATAAGGAAAGAGTAGTACAGTTATTAGTTTTTCTGACTATAATAAATACCCGAGATATTCTATTTACACAGATAAAAGGTTTTGCTTGCCTCAAAATTCTAGAGGTCTGTGATTGAGAGTGTCTTTCTTGCCTTTACAGTTCTGGTTGGGAGGCAATGTAACCAGGTTGGTAATAAGCAATAGGAAAAAGCTATTCACCTCATATCCAGTGACTCAAAGGAAAGAGAAAAAGAGCCTGTATCTTACTGTGTTCTTCAAGGGTATCCAATGATTTAAATACCTATGAGGTCCTAATGCTTAAACATTTTACTACCTCCTACATGTGCCATGCTGAAGATCATGAAATATAGATCTTTAACAACACTTCATGTGCAACTGTAGCAAGTAGTGATGGAATGTCTTCTAAGAACAATATTTTGACACTGAGTATGCCCTAGACCAATTTTCTGCATAGCTACTGAGAAAGTGAGTCTATGGGGTGGTTTGCAAAAGGTATTCAAGATCCAGTTCTTGCTATTTTCATAGCCATTTTTTGGAATGAACTGATTCAGTCTGGTTTCTCTGCCTACTTTAATAATTATGCTCAGGCTTATCTGAACTTTAAGGAGAAACATCTAATTAGTAGCAAAGCTATATAAAAAACTTTATTTAGAGAATTTTTGAACTCAACTGTATCTCAGAGCAAGAAAACACCATGGTGGCTTTGTTGGCTTAACTTTGTGTCAATTTGACACAGCTAAAGTCATTTTAGCCCCACCAGATTTCCCTTTGACCTAGCCTGAGAGGTGTTTTGTTGATTTATCATTGATACTGGAGAACCCATCCAACTTTGGTTGGTACTATCCTGGGCTGGTGGTCCTGGTTGCTATTAAAAAGGAGACTGAGCAAGCCATGAAGAGCAAACCAATAAGTAGCACTTTCCCATGGTCCCTGTATCAGATTCCTGGCTTGAGTTCCTGGTCTGACTTCCCTGAATGATAGACTACATACTGGAAGATGAAATAAACCCTTGCTCCACTTGGACTTGATCTTTGAACAAGGAGATTTATCTGCATTCTTCTGCATGCTGACTGCCATTTGAACCAGCGCCATTTGTTGAAAGTGCTGTGGTTTTTACACTAGATGGTTTTAGTTTCTTTGTCAAAGATCAAGTGACCATAGGTGTATGGGTTCATTTCTGGGTCTTCAATTCTATTCCACGGATCTACCTGACTCTCTCTGTACCAATACCATATAGTTTTTTTTTGTTTTGTTTTTTTTTAATCACAATTGCTATGTAATAAAGCTTGAGGTTGGACATCGTGATTTCCCCAGAGGTTATTTTATTGTTGAGAATAGTTCTCACTATCCTTGGTTTTTTGTTTTTCCAAATGAATTTGCAAATTGCTCTTTCCAACTCTATGAAGAATTGAGTTGGAATTTTGATGGGGATTGCATTGAATCTGTAGATTGCTTTTGGCAAGATGGCCATTTTTACTATATTAATCCTGCAAATTCATGAGCATGGGGTATCTTTTCATCTTCTGAGATCTTTTTCAATTTCTTTCTTTAGAGACTTGAAGTTCTTGTCATACAGATCTTTCACTTTCTTAATTAGAGTCATATCAAGGTATTTTATATTGTTTGTGACTATTGTGAAGGGTGTTGTTTCCCTAATTTCTTTTTCAGTCTGTTTATTCTTTGAGTAGAGGAAGGGTACTGATTTGTTTGAGTTCATTTTATATCCAGCCACTTTGCTGAAGTTGTTTATCAGGTTTAGGAGTTCTGTGGTGGAACTTCTGGGGTCACTTAAGTATACTATTATATAATCTGCAAATAGTGATATTTTAACTTCTTTCTTTCCAATTTGTATTCCTTTGACCTCTTTTATTTTTGTCTAAATGTTCTGGCTAGGACTTCAAGTACTATATTAAATAGATGGGAGAGAGTAGGCAATCTTGTCCAGTCCCTGATTTTAGTGGGATTGCTTCAAGCCTCAATCTAGATGTCCTTGAACAGTGGAATGGATACAGAAAATGTGGTACATTTACACAATGGAGTACTACTCAGCTATTAAAACCAATGACTTCATAAAATTCTTAGGCAAATGGATGGAACTAGAAAATATCATCCTGACTGAGTTCACCCAATCACAAAAGAACTCACATGAAATGCACTCACTGCTAAGTGGATATTAGCCAAAAAAAAATCTCAGAATACCCAAGATACAATCCACAGACCACATGAAGCTCAAGAAGAAGGAAGACCAAAGAGTAGATGCTTCATTCTCAGAAAAAAATAACAGAATACTCATGGAAAGAAATACAACGACAAAGTGTGTAGCAGAAACTGAAGGGACGACCGTGCAGAGACTGCCCCACCTAGAGATCTATCCCATATTCAGATAGACACGAAACCCAGACATTATTCCAGATGCCAAGAAGTGCATGCTGACAGGAGCCTGATATAGCTGTCTCCTGAGAGGCTCTGACAGAGCCTGACAAATGCAGAGGTGGATGTTCTCAACCAACCATTGGACTGAGAATGGGGTCCCCAGTGGAGGAGTTAGAAAAATGACTGAAGGAGCTGAAGGGGTTTGCCACTCTACAGGAAGAACAACAATATCAACCAACCAGGCCTCCTAGAGCTCCCAGAGACTAAACCACCAACACATGGAGGGACCCATGGCTCCAGCTGCATATGTAGCAGAGGATGGCCTTATCAGGCATCAGGAAGAGAAGAGGCCTTTGGCGCTCTGAAGGCTCAATATCCCAGTGTAGGGGAATGCCAAAGTGGGGAGATGAGTGGCAGTGTGTAGGTTGGGTGAACACTCTTATAGAGGCAGGGGGAGGGTGGTGGGATGGGGGATTCCAGAAGGGAAACTGGGAAAGGGGATAACATTTGAAATATAAGTAAAGAAAATACCCAGTAAAAAATGAAGGTGCAAATGTCATTTTTACCAAACTAGAAAGCTGCCAATGGAAAATTATGATATGATCATAATTTTCCATAGCTGAGGCTAGAGGCTGCTCGTGAAAATTAATAATAGATTTAATTAAACTGAAAGGTGATAACATTTGAAATGTAATCACAGAAAATATCTAATTTATGAAAAAAATGGTAGAAATAAACCCTTTCATTCCCAAGTATCTTTGGTCATGGTGTTCTGTCACAACAAAGAAACCCTAAGACAATAAAGATGTATCATTTATCTAAGTTAGTAGAGGTTAAAAATAGAATAATCTGCATATTAAAAACTGTTTGTATGTAAGTATGGTGTATGTGTAGTCATACACATTGTGGTGAACATGTATGTGTCTGGTGGTGTTAGTTAACAATTTTGGAAAGCGTGAAAAGCAGTTCTCTCCTTATACCATGTAAAAGATTAGATTATCAGTCAACAAATGCCTTAACCTTACCATAACCCACCTTGCCAGACAACCAATCTGAAATTTTTATCAATCATCTATTTGTCTTCTATCATGTGTTTGTCTGTGTCTGTCTCTCTATGCCTTTATTTATAAATATGATGTATTTGTCTTAAAGGGCATATGAAAGTCAGAGAACACTAGTGAGTGTTATTCCTCTGGTGGCTGCCTACCTTTTAATTTGAAAGTATCTCATTGGCCTGGAACTCATGAAGAAGACTATGCCAATTGGTTGTGAATCCAAAGAATCCACCTTTCTCCTGCCCTAGTTTGAGATTACAAAAGTGTGTTCTATGACCCACTTTCTTTTTCATATAAATTTTGGGTTCCTTATGCATGCCTACGAAGTGAACTCTCAACTGAATGAACTCTCTTCCCTGCTCTATGATTTTTAAGTGAAAACAATAAAATTTTCAAATTACTTTAACAAATATATAAGTATCTACAAGTCAATTACCAGTGTCTTCTTAGGCACTGATAAGTTACTACCAAATGCCCCAAAGTATTTTTCATTTCCTGGTTTTGACTGTTGAAAATACTTATAACTTATGAATTTGTACAAATTGAGATAAAACATAAACAACACCTTATTATTCCTGGAAAATGAATAATAAATGCTATCTAATATGCAACTCCCCAAAGGGATCGCAACCCACAGGCTGAGAATGTCTATTTTAGTGCAAGCTAAGAGAAACTGCATGTCAATATGGTTGCTTCAATGATTAAATGTATGAATGTTCAAGTAATTAAATATGAATATAAATCCACAAAAGCTCAAGTTCATTGGTCAGTCATAAATTTCCAATTCATAGTACAGCCTGGCAAGGCTATTTTTGCTTTTTGCCTTGTCATATGCTTCTAAGAGTAACATGAGGAGCAGCCAGCTCCCAGTGCTGGTAAAGATTTCCAAAAGAACCAACAGAAGCTTAAGCTGTTTTCTGACTCAGCCTTCTCCTGGGTATCTGCCAAGCTGAGTTAAGGCTGCAGATCCTCCCTGGTTCACAGGAAATTAGCTTTCAGTAAGAATATCCCCAGGGAACGTGTTAAATGTCACTTGCAACATGTCTGAGTTGGACTTTATAGAAAACACTGAAAACCTTTATTGTCTACAGCTGTGGCATATTCAGGGCCCAGTCACTGGTGAATTTTGCAGCTCCTAAGAACACATTTGTTCATAAGCTTTCTTATAGCTATTTTTTTAAAAAAAATATGATATTTTGGGGCTTCTTAGAAATATTTTAAAATATATACATGGTTCAGAGCTGATAACCAACATCTGCAATGAAAATATGAATGCAAAGGCCTTAAAAAATCAGTCAAATGTTTTGTATTATTTGTTTAGATATTTTCTGTTTTATGTATTTCCTAAATGATGTTAAAAACATATATCTTGAAGAAAAATTAAAGTTACATTAAAATGTTTGTAAAAAGAAAAAACATTCCTCCAAAACATGGATTACCTGCTATTACTGAATTTAAAAGTCAGATGAATTTCTCAACGCAAAAGAAAAGTGTTCATACTGAATAAAGCAAATAGCATGTCATGAAAGAAAATAAGGTACACAAAATCACCTGGAGACAAAATAAGACTCTATCTGTCTGTCTATCTGTCCATCTATCTATATTACCATATCTTATCTATCAGAGGGTAGATATGAAGGTATCACAGTATATATGTATGTATGGGTATATAAAACTCTATGTAGCAATTATATATATATATATATATATATATATATATATATATATATATGTTACAGTATACTTCTATGTATGAAGACATAAACCTGTAGTATGTACATATATTCTGGGTTTATCCTCAACAGACTGCCCTGGACCTCATTTCTGTGGCTACCACCCACACATGGAAATGTTAACCTCAGTTCCTCCTCAGATGTTCAGACAATTCTGTGGTGTACCTCATGTCTCAGAGTTCCCCTGCCGGATCAGGCTGGAGCTACACATAAAAATTTTTTTTCTAAAGACCAAGCCTTTGGTGACTTATCTCCAATTCGTTCTCAAAAAAATTTACTTGTACATAGACTTTCTTCTCAAGCTCTGCTTCTTAAAGACCTAACATTGCCTAACAGTCTATTTCAAACAAGACTGGTAAACCTTGACCTATCTAGTGAAACAAAATGAGGAAGTTGTGCTTAAATCTCACTTCTTCTGTATTAAAGGATGACTGGCACTGCCTAGATGGCCAGGAACCAGAGACTGGACAAACCAGGTACCTGGGATAAAACTAAAAACAACTGGGGAAAAATGTAAACGAAATTGTACCTAGTGAAGTCTGCCATGCTCATAGATTGGAGCCTAGCCCAGTCTTCATCAGAGAGGCTTGATCTAATACCTGATAGAAACAGATGCAGTGACCCACAGCTAAACATTGGGCAAAGCTTAGGGAATCCTATGGAATAGGGAGATGAAAGATTGTAGGAGATAGAGGGGCCCAGGACAGCCCAAGAATGTAGCCTTGAGAATCAGTGTCATAGAGGACACAGAGACTGAAGGGACAAGCTGGGAGCTGGCATGTGTCTGAGCTAGGTCCTCTGCATACACATTGGGGTTGCAATTCTTGTGGGATTCCCAGCAGTGAGAGTAGGGTTGTTTCTGACTCTTTTGTCTTCTCTTGGGACCCTTTTCCTCCTACTGGGTTACCTTGTCCATACTTAATATGAGGGTTTGTGCCTGGTTACACAGTGTTCCAATGATATCTCTGAAGGAAAATGGAGGAGGAATGGATCTGAAGAAGAGGGCATCAGGGAGAGACTGGGAGAAGTGGAGTGAGGGAAACTTCGGTTGGGCTGTAATACATGAGAGAAGAATAAATAAAAATTTTAGAAAAGGCATTTTGAAGGAAGGAAAGAATAATACTGACCAGATGTTTTAAATAAAAATTTACAGTAAGGATTATATGTGGAGAAGTCAATCTAATATGTAATTTAAAAAACTCTGGGTGAGAACAGTTTTTTTTTTCTTCAAATCTTTTCAAGGAAAATCATACCCATAGTTAAGAGAAACGGATAAGCCAACAATTCTGTAGTAAGACATACTTCTTTAAAAAAATGAAAACGTTCTTTTTGGACATGGCATGACTTTTGCACACAGAGAGAACCGCCATGCTGACTTGCACTGTACCCGTGTAAAATCAAAGGAGTTAAAGTGTTAGAGCTGGGGAAGGACATGCAAGTCCTCAATCTTACCCGAGGAGCTATTGGCTACTGATGGCTCCTGGGGATAATCACCCTACTTTGGGGTATAGCCAATAATAATTTGTCCATGCTCCAGTAGATGACCTCAGATTCATGAGCACACAGGCAACAGCCCTTAATGTACCCACCAAGTTAATTATAGGAGGCACAGAGTTAGGAGGGCTATAGGTATGAGAGGTGTGAATAGGCATTGGAGGGAGCAAGTTGAGAATAGTTCTTATCAAAGTGCTTTCTATATCTGTATGAACTTCTCAGACAATAAATTTAAAATATTTTAAGATTATTTTTTAAAAGGATACTGAGTCATTTGGGCATATACTAAGGAGTGGTATAGTTATATGACAGATTTACTTTTAGCTTTTTGTTATTTGTACTAAGTTTTATTTTTGGTGTTTCATCAAAAACAAAATATATATTTGAAAATAATTTTATTTTTTTAGTTTTTCCTTTTTATGATTTTTTTTTCATTTTTATTGGTTATTGTATTTATTGATATTTCAAATGTAATCCCCATCCCAGTTTTTCCTCCACAAGCCTCCTCTACCCCTCTTCCCCCTTCCTCTATTAGGGTGTTTCCCACCCACCCACTTCTGCCTCAGTGCCCTAGCATTTCCCTACCCTGCATCATTGATCCTTCACAGGATCAAGGGGCTCCCTTCCCAGCGATGCCAAAAAGGCAGTCCTCTGCTAAATATATAGCTGGAGCCATGGGCCACCCCTGTGTACTCTTTAGTTGCTGGTTTAGTCCCTGAGAGCTTTGAGGGTCTGGTTGGTTGATGTTGTTGTTCTTCCTATGGGGTTGCAAACCCCTTCAGCTCCTTCAGTCTTTGCCCTAACCTCTCCATAGGGGTCCCTGTGCTCAGTCCAATGTTTGACCACAAGCATCTGCATCTGTATTGGTCTGGCTCTGGCAGAGCCTCTCAGGGGACAGCTATACCAGGCTCCTGTCAGTAAGTATTCCTTGGTGTGAGGCGAAACCTCAGTGTTGTTTTGATTTGCATTTTCCTGTTGACTAAGGATACTGACTTTTCTTTAAGTGCTTTAAGTTAATTTTGTATCTAGCCACTTTGCTGAAGTTGCTTATCAGCTGTAGAAGTTCTTTCATGATATTTTGGGGGGGGCTCACTTATGTGTACTATCATAACATCTGCAAATAGTGATATTTTGACTTCTTTCTTTCCAATTTGTATACCTTTGATCCCCCTTTGATGCCTAATTGCTCTGGCTAAAACTTCAAGTACTATATTGAATACATATAGGGAGAGTGGGCAGCCTTGTCTTATCCCAGATTTTAGTGGAATTCCTTCAAGTTTCTCTCCATTTGGCCATTGGCTTGCTATATATTGCTTTTATTATACCTAGGTATGGACCTTAGGTCCTATTCTCTCCAATACTTTTAGCATGAAGGGATGTTGTATTATGTCAAAGGTTTTTCAGCATCTAATGAGTTAATTATATGTTTTTTTCTTTGATATTGTTTATATAGTGTATTATGTTGATGGTTTCTGTATAATAAACCATCCCTGCATTCATGGGATGAAGGATATTTAATCAAGTTGAATGAGTGTTCTGATGTGTTCTTGGATTCAGTTGGCAAGAATTTTATTGAGTATTTTTACACTGACATTCATGTCGCAAATTAGTATAAACTTTTCTTTCCTTGTTGGGCTTTTGTGTGGTCTAGGTATTAGTGTAATTGTGGCTTCATAATATGTATTACATAAAGTTTCTTCTGTTTCTGTTTTATGAAATACTTTGAGAAGTATTGGCATTAGGTCTTCTTTGAAGGTCTGATAAAATTCTACACTAAAACCATCCGGTCTTGGAGAATATTTTTGTTGGAAGACTTTTAATGACTGCTTCTATTTCCTTAGGGGTTATAGGACTGTTTAGATGGTTTATCTGATCCTGATTAACTTTGGTATCTGGTATCTTTATCAAAAATCATCCATTTCATCTAGATTTTCCAGTTTTGTTGAATATAGGCTTTTGTAGTAGGATCTAATAATTTTTTGAATTTCATATGTTGCTGATGTTATGTCTCCCCTTTCATTTCTGATTTTTGTTAATTTGGATACTGTCTCTGTGCTGTCTGGTTAGTCTAGCTAAGGGTTTATCTATCTTGTTGATTTTCTCAATGAACCAGCTCCTTGTTTTATTGATTATTTGTATAGTTTTCTTTGTTTCTACATGATTGATTTTAACCTTGGTTGAGTTTATTTCCTGCCATCTACTCCTCTTGGGTTTGTTTGATTCTTTTTGTTCTAGAGCTTTCAGATGTGCTGTTAAGCTCATCTTTCTTTTTAGAAACACTCAGAGCTATAAGTTTTCCTCTTAGCACTGTTTTCATTATGTCCCATAAGTTTGGGTATGGTGTGCCTTCATTTTCATTAAGTTCTAAAATGTCTTTAATTTCTTCTTTATTTCTTCCCTGTCCAAGTTATCATTGAATAGATAGTTGTTTGGCTTCCACGTGTATGTGTACTCCCTGTTGTTTATGAAGACCATTCTTAGTCTGTGGTGATAAGATAGGATGCATGGGGTTTTTTTCAACCTTTTTGTACTGGATGAGGCTTGTTTTGTGTCTGATTATATAGTGTTTTAATTATTATGTGATGGGGAGGATTTCTTTTCTGATCCCATCTGTTTAGTGTTCTGTAGGTTTCTTGTATATTTATGGGCATCTCTTTTTTAGGTTAGGGAACTTTATTTTTATTTTTTTTTTTTTTACAATTTTTTGAAGATGTGTTTACTGGCCCTTTGAGTTGGGAATCTTCACTCTCTTCTATACCTATTATTTTAAAGTTTGGTCTTTTTATTGTGTCCTAGATTGCTTGAATGGTTTGAGTTAAGAGCTCTTTGCTTTTGTATTTCCTTTGACTGTTGTGTCAATGTTTTCTATGGTATTTTCTATGACTGAGATTCTTTCTTCTGTCTCTTGTGCTCTATTGGTGATGCTTGCATCTGTGACTCCTGATCTCTTTCCTAGGTTTTCTGTCTCCAGGGTTATCTCCCTTTGTTTTTTCTTTAATGTTTCTATTTACATTTTTAGATCCTAGATTGTTTTGTTCAATTCCTTCACCTGTTTGATTGAGTTTTCTGTATTTTTTTTAAAGACTTATTTGTTTCCTCTTGAAGGGCTTCTACTTGTTTACCTGTGTTCTGTTTTTCTTTAAGGGAGTTATTTATGTCATTCTTAAATTCCTCTATAATATTCAACAGATGGGATTTTAGACCTGAATTTTGCTTTTTAGGTATGTTAGGGTATCCAGGGCTTGGTGTGGTGGAAGAAACCAGTTCTGATGTTGTCAAGTAGTGTTACATTCTGTTATGTTCTTGACCTTGCATCTCACCATCTGGTTATTTCCAGTGCTAATTGCTCTTGCTGTCTCTGACTGGAGCCTGCCCCTCCTGTGATCCTGATTGTGTCAGAACTCCTAAGAGTCCAGCTGCCTCTCTGATCCTGTGATTACTCGATCCTTGTATCCTGGTATCCTGGGTGTATCAGAGCTCCTGGGAGTCAAGCTTTCTCTGGGTGTGCTTGGGGAGCCAGGGCTCTGGGTCTGCTATTGGGCACAGGTGCAAGACAGAAGGATGCTGTGCCTCTGGCTGGGTGGGGGGGTTTGTGTTTCTCTGGTTCTTTTTTCTCAGTTATGCAAGGCATTGGGAAAGATGTTGTGGCCTCAACTGTGATCTTTAGTGTGTTACACCTCCAGTGAATCTGGATATGTCTGATTTCCTGGGAGTCAAGCTTCCTCTGTGATCCTGTGATCTTGGGAGTCTCAGAGCACCTTAGACTCAAACTCCCACTGAGTTGTAGGAATGGGTGCAGAGCCAAAGCCCCAGGTCTGCTCCAGGTACAGGTTCAAACTGGAATGAATTCATGCCACTGGCTGTGGGAGGATTCCTGTGTCCCTGGATCTGGAGGGTCCCAGTTACTCTGGGTGTTGGGATAGATGTTGTGACCTAACCTGTGATCCTGGGTGTTTCAGAGTACCTAGGCATTGGGTTCCCTTAGAGTGTTGCAGGAGTGGGTGCAGAGCCAGTACCCCAGGTCTACTTTGGGTGCCAAAATTTTTTCATTAAATTTAATTGAAGTTTTTTTGTATTTATTCACTTTATATCATGCTCACTTTCCCCTTCCCAGTCACCCTGTTACACAATTCCTCCCCGATCCCCTTCTCTTCTAAGAGATCAGCAGACCCCTTGGTTGCCCTCCCTCCCCTCACACACACACATATACCCTGTTCCTTCAAGTCTCTGCAACGCTAAGTGCTTCCTCTCCTACTAAGTCCAGACAAATCACCCCAGCTAGAAGAACATATCTTACAGTACAGGCAACAGCTTTTGGGACAGTCCCTGCTTCAGTTGTTCAGGACCCACATGAAGGCCAAGCTGCACATCTGCTACATATGATCATGAAAGCCTAGGTTCAGCCCATATACGTTTTTTTGGTTGGTGGTTCAGACCCTAAGAGTCCCAAGGGTACTGTTTAGTTGACTCTGTTGGTCTTCCTATGGAGAACCTATTTCCTTCATGGCCTGCAATCCTTCCTTCTATTTTTCCTTAAGAGTCTCTAAGCTCCATCCACTGTTTGGCTGAGGGTGTCTGCATTTGTTTGAGTCAGATGCTGTGGGGAGCTTCTCAGAGGACAGCCGTGTCATGCTCCTATCTGCAAGCATAACAGAGTATCATTAATAGTGTCAGGGATTGTTTCTTGCCCATTATTGGTTGTTCATTCCCCCAGTCTCTGCTCCAACCCCAGCGCCTGCACTAAGGATACACCATACTGATATCCAGAATGGCTGCACCAGTTTGCTTTCCCACCAACAGTGAGTGAAGATCCCCTTTCTCTTCATCCTTAGCAGTGTTTTTTTTTTTTTTTTTTTTTGCCTGTTGTTTTGTAGAAATTAGACATTTTGCCTGGGATAAGATGAGATCTTAAAATTGTTTTAATTTGCATTTCCCTAAGCACTAATGATGTTGAACATTTTTTTTTGTATTTCTCAGTTATTTTTATTTATGCTTTTGAGAACTCTCTGTTCAGATCCATAGCCCATTTTAATTAGGTCATTTGTTTGATTTACTCTACCTTTTAGTTATTTAGATATTGTGCATTAGTCCTCTGCTGGGTGCATATCTGGCAAAGGCTCTTTCCCAATTTGTGGCTTTCTTCTTCATGTGACTGTTTCCATGCCTACACAAAAGCTTTTATGATTTTATGAGATTCTATTTATCCAGTATTGGCATTAATTCCTGGCCTAATGGAATACTATTTAGGAAATTTTCCTACACATATCTTTTAGAGCACTGTCTATATTTTCTTCTAACTTGATATCCTGCTCCACCGATACTTGCTCAGCAATGTTTGCTACCATCCTTTTCACAATAGGTAAGAAATGGAAGCAAGCTAAATGTCTTTCCGTTGTTGAATGGACACTGGAAAAACAAGAGGGAGTTCTAACTAGGGAGGAGGGAGATAGACTAGGACGAGGGACCAGAGTTAAATAGTACTGAGGCACATCTTTATGGAATCATATTGTTTTTATGTACATACATGCACACACACACACACACACACACACACACACACTCACACACACACACACACACACACACACACACAGAGAGAGAGAGAGAGAGAGAGAGAGAGAGAGAGAGAGAGATGTTTATGTCTCTTGGAATGACAATGTTTTCTACAAGAACTGTAGGCTAACAAACCCCTAGTACCAGGAGAGAAACCTCCTTTTGAATGGTTTGTCAGGTTATTGAAAATGACTCCCAAAGCAATATAGACTACTGATTTAGTACTTTGTTGCCTCTTAAAAATTGAAGGAAGCCCTTGTTGCTACAGACCCTCATACTTAGCACACAGGTCTTGGGTTATTTGAATTAGTACTAATCTGAAAGCCTCCTTCCTGTAGTCTAGTGTCCCTGGTACCAGAAAATCCTATATAAGATGTCAAGAAACGGAAGCAAATGGAAATCCTACCTGATTGTAACACCCATGAGCTATGGAAATGAGCAACATGACAAGATTTCTGTAAAGGTGCAGCAAGTGTCACTCACATGATGGTAGTAACCAACAGCTATCTAATTGGATTTACAGCCTACTCAACAGGAGGAAAATCATGGCTGTTATTTGAAATCTAATCAGCTTCTAGTGAGATCATAGAACTTAGAAAAAAAATCAACCACCGCCACTCCTATAAGGAGTGGTTCTTAGTAATATTACATTGTATACATAAACATAACATATTTTCTTCATCCATTCTCCTGTTGAGAGACATCTTCCTTGTTTCCAGTGTTTTGCTACCAGGAATAAAGCCACAATGAACAGGGTTGAGCCTTGAGGTAGGATGGAGTGTCCTTTGCGTATATGCCTAAGAGTGCAATAGTTGTATTTTCAGGTAGATCCATTTCCAGCATTCTGAGAAACCACCAGATTGGTTCCATAGTGGTTTTAGCAGAGTGTATTCCCACCAGCAATGGACATCTCCCTGTTTTACGTCCCTGCCTGCATGACATCTAACCTGAGTTATTATTGATCTTAGCCATTCTGACAGGTATAAGATGGAATCTCAAAGCCTCCCATAGAAGGCCTCTCTCTAATCCTAGCCGTGATTGCCACCAAGCCTGCTGCTGTCAAGCTAAGGACTCTCACCGTAGAACCAGCCAGAGCTCCTCTCCCCCAACCTTTACCTCCCAGACTAGACTCGGTGTTGGCTGGTCCTGTAGTGAGAGCCGGAATAGATGTCCAAGAGCCTGGAAACCAGACCATCCAAACAGCTCTGGTGGCCCTGTGCCTCAGACCGTGCTTTCCCACCCCCGAGCAGAGCCTTGGCACTTCCCTTTGCACTCAGGACCCACAACCCCATATCTAGTGTCTGCTCTGCCTCAGGGCATAGCCACTTGAGGAGACAGAACATGGAAAGCTTGACTAAGATGGTTTGGGGGTCCACAGGCCCACAATGAAGCCATCTGGCTTTTAGGCTCTTAGAAGCCATCTATATATCGCAGGGATTGGAGGAAGAGCTCAGAACAGAGCTGGGGGCCTGTGTGCTGGGCCTAGCCTGGCTGGGTCAGGGGGTGCCAAGCTCTGACTAGTCCAATGAGGGAGGTCTTTGGCTTGATGGCTGGCTTGGTGGCAGTTGTCACTGGGAGTACACAGAGGCCTTCTATAGATGATTAGGCAGCAGCTCTGTACGCTAAGGCCTTCTCCATGGCTCCCCACAGCAGATCTCAATGAACAGAGGCTGTCCACAGTTCTGAATCATTTCTTGTCATGGTGGAAAGTGGATGCATAAAACCATACCCCTCTTCTCAGTGTGTGCCTGAGAGTAAATATCTTTTGCAGGGAGGAATATCTGGGAAGAAAAGCTTATTGTCTACATCCTTCAGGCCTCTGGGTACCTCAATATCGTGAGATCTCCTTAAGACAAAAAAACTAAGTGTAGGCAGAGATTTTTGTTCACAGCAACAGAAAGGTAACTCACCACATACATTTTGTTTTTTGAAGTTGTGTAAGCATTTTCATATGTTTTGTTTTTCCAACTTGATTCTCACATGAGAGCATGAAACATCCATTTTCACGTTAAAGACCAGGGAACAGAAGCTATGAATTCTAGGGAGTCCTCAAGGTTGTCACATTAAAGAGGGACACATGCGGGATGCGGGATTCAGACCAGGTCAGTTTGATGCAGAAATCATACATTTTATCAGCTATTCAACTTCTAGGAAGCAGGCAAATTGAATGAATAATAGGTGTTAATTAGGAAGAAATGGGGTACAGAATGTTGGGTATAACTTAAATGTTTTGGTAATTTCAGTAAGATAGGTCTTTTGGCTACGGCTAATGAGGTTTTCATGGTGCGAATATTTGATATAATTACTCGTGATATAATAATTTTCAGAATTTGGATTGGAGTCTAATTGGAGTTTTTCTTTTTTTTCCCTTTTCCAATTATTTGTTTATTCACTTTACATCTGATCTCAGCCACCCTTCTCTTCCCTGTCCCTGCCCTGTTGCAGTCCCGTCTCATCCCTCCTTCTGTCTCTGGGTAGGGAGAGGTCTCCCTGGGTACTAACCTACCCTGACACTTCAAGTCACTGCAGGACAAGGTGCACCCCCCCCCCATGAGGCTAGACAGGCAGCCCAGTTAGAGGAATCAGCAGGCAACAGAGTCAGGGGACAGCCCTTCTTCTAGTTAGTTCTTGCCCATGGGATGGGTCCCGTGCCAGGTTGGACCTTTCCCTCAGTCTCTGATTCATCTTTATTCCTGAACTTCTCGTGGGTAGGATTGGACCAAAGGTTTTGTGAGTGGGTTGGTGTGCTTACCCCTCCACTGGGAGTCCTTTCTCACTACTTCCACCTTCAAGTCCATCTCCACCACTGCTAGAAGCCCCAGCTAGCGTCACCCTCACACACTCCCTGTAGCCTCCCCCAATTCTAGGTCTCTGGCAGGTTATTGAGATACCCCGACTCCAGCCACCAATTTCTGTTCATTCTTCCTGGACTTCCCCACCCCACCCCGTTCTACTCCCCATCCCTTCTTACAACCATTTTCTTCCCTCCCTCCAATGACTATTTTAGAAAATAATTTATTTATTGTGGCAAAATCAAAATGGCTATCTGAAAGAGTTTGGCTAAATCTAAGCACACAAACATGTATGCACACATACATACACATACATATACACACACATATATATACATAATACATTTACACACACACGCGCACACACATATGCATATATGTTTCTATTTGATGCCTGGGCTGAATCTCTGCTAATCATGAGTTAGACAATGGACTTTGAGGTGATGAAATGGGTAATTTCCTTGGCGTTCTACTCCTTTCCAAGGCGGTACCTGATTGAAAACGGCATTCTGCTGAGACACTACTGCCCTCTACTGGTTCTATGGTAGTACTACTGTCTTGTGCTTCTGGCATGAAAATGCCCCTTACCTACCAGAATGAATGATCTTTTGCAAGTTAGCCTCTGCACAAGGCATTGTCTGTCACCTTTTTGGCGTGACAGCAAAACTTTGAATTAGATATCTTGCTGTAGCCATCTTTCTATCTCTTCGTGGAGAGATAGATAGGAGGCGATAGCGTAATGAGAGCTACAGACCTCTCAGGCTTCCGTTAGCTGTTCACGGTTTCCTTAGGCTCTGCGACTGCTACTTGGGGTCTGAGTTTTGTTGTCATTCTTGTTCTTACAGAGAATTTCATATTATAGGCAGATGTCAGCATAAAGGAATGGTTCAGTCAGGGTGGTTTTGTTCTTTGAAAAGAGATTGTAGAAACGGGTTGAAATGTCAGAAGTAATATTTTCCTTAGAATGTTTTAGAGAGGCGGTGAGGCATACTGGAGGGCATCTTAGTGAGAGAACAGGAGCCAGCCCTGCTTTCTTCATTCAGGAGCACCAGACTCTGAACATGTAATTGTCACTGATCTTGAAACCTGAACGAGGAATGCAATGCTGTCTTTTTGGTTTATGGAAATATACGCACATGAAATATAATTCTCCTAATTCAAGAGGAGTGCTTGCTCAGTTCAATGTATTATGTGATTAAAAAAAAAAAAAGGAAAGGATTGGTGTGTGAAAACGTGAGTTGTATGAAGGAAGGCTGTACTTCGTTTTCTCTTAAAAATCATCTCACTGAATGTGTCATGTATACAAATTAGAAAGATGACTACCAAATATAAATGCGTCTAATGTATGATAAAATAGAATCTATTTACAGTCAATTTTTTTTTTCTCAGAAACCCGAGTTTGCAGGGCAGTATCACATTTTAGCAGATAAAAGTTTTCTTTGCCAACTGAAGGTCCTGAGTTCCATGCCTGGTATGACACAAGCCCCGCAAGTGGTCCTGTGACCTCCATACACACCCCTCGTCACGTGCATGGAGACCCCTCCCTGCCACTTTGTTGAATGGAATCTGAGTAAGCAACCATTGTTTAAAGACACACTTTAACGATTTGTTGGGTCATTTGTATTATTTTATGTTAATTTCATTACAAAAACAGTTGGGACTTTAGAAGGAGGTGGTCGTTGGTTCTGTTTCTTCACTTGTTATTTGGAGAACATTAAAAAAAAACTAAATAAGAAATTTGTATAATTACCAACCTGAGGCGATTATACATTCTTAATATTTCCTTTTTAAACTTACAAAACCAACACTCAATGTAGAACGACTGTTATACTTCTAATTGAGGTATAGAGAATTTAATAAATTAGAAAAGATCAAAACCTGTATAAATGTTATAGCTAATATCCAATTATCAGTGACTGCATATTATGTCTGTTCTTTTGTGACTGGGTTACCTCACTCAGGATGATATTCTCTAGATGCATCCATCTTCCTAGGAATATCATAAAGTCATTGTTTCTAATAGCTGAGTAGTACTCCATTGTGTAAATATACCACGATTTTTGTATCAATTCATCTACTGAAGGACATCTGGGTTCTTTCCAGCTTCTGGCTATTATAAGTAGGGCTGCCATGAACATTGTGGTGCATGTGTCCTTACTGTATGTTGGAACATCTTTGGGGTATATGCCCAGAAGTGGAATAACTGGGTCTTTAGATAGGACTATGTCCAATTTTCTGAGGAACCACCAGACTGATTTCCAGAGTGGTTGTACCAGTTTAAAACTCCACCAACAGTGGAGAAGTGTTCTTCTTTCTCTGCATCCTCGCCAGCATCTGTTGTTACCTGAGTTTTTGATCTTAGCCATTCTGACTGGTGTGAGGTAGAATCTCAGGGTTGTTTTGATTTGCATTTCCCTGATGACTAAGGATGTCGAGCACTTCCTTAGATGCTTCTCAGCCATTTGATATTCCTCAACTGAGAACTTTTTATCTCTGTACTCCATTTTTAATAGGATTGTTTGATTCTCTGGAGTCTAACTTCTTGAGTTCTTTGTATATATTGGATATTAGACCTCTATGAAACCTCAGTCCTTCATAGAAAAACAAAACAAAAAACAAAAACCAGAAAAAATAACAAGTAAATAGCACCCACTCAGAGTGGGGTACACCTAGACCTTAAATCACTAATAACTCAAGAGCTAAGAAGATAGCCTTGTGGCCATTTTTGGTATTTAAAAATCATTATGTTTAATCTTTACACACCAAGAAAACTTTGACTAGTTCCATGTTACATTTTGTTTTACATATACTTTATGCTTATGGTAACTAGTAAGATTTCAGTGCATGCTATGAAACCTTTAAAATAATCAAATACTGACAAAAATATATTCATATAGTTTTTTGCCAAAATGCTTTAAAAAAATCTGTACATGTATCTCTCCCTCTTTTAAAAAATAAAGTTGTAAGAAAAAAAAAGTTTTCCTGAAAGGAAGTGCAATACTCAAAATAAAATATTATAGCTAAGTCCCTCTTGGCCATGAGAACCTTGTGTCTACCTTACTAACTCTTCACTAAACTTCAGAAAAATGCTTTATGAAGCGCCCCTGTGAAGATTGACAGGAATCATTATTGTTCACCTTCAGAACAAAATGCTTCCTAAATTAATATCTTCAGAATGAAATGTGTCAGTCAATCCCAATGTTTCTGGTCCCTATGCTGGTAGGCTGCTGGTGACTGCTCTCTCTTCAATTCTAGATACTTTGATTTGGGAAATTATGGCCACGGCTGTGTACTAAATTTCTCCTTCCATACGTACATTTAGATTCCTTGGTTGCTGGTGGAGCTTTTGTTTGTTAGCTTTCACCTTCATGACCTTAGAACACCATCCAGTGGCAGGGATGCCTGACTCCTAAGATTTAGGTGGGAGATGAGATAAAATTAAACCATGCTGTAGTTAAATCTCTAATATACTTTAAAAAATAAACAAGGCTTTGCATGGCTCCATGGTAGAACTATGTGTTTAACATGTATCATCAATCTCTCGTTTTAATCTACAATCCCAGAACCAATTAACAAACATGACCCATACATGTATTCGAAAGAACTACCTTAGGTATATGAAACTGTGCCTAGCCTGGACTTTTTAAGTACTATAATTATTACTATTTCTATTATTACTAAATTAATTTATCAAACCAAGCAAAAATAAAATGGTAATAGTTGTTCTCAGCTTACATTTGAGAGAAACTTTTTTTTTTTAATTGAACAGAAAGGGTGAAATGTGGCAAGTACTTTCCCCCAATGAATAAAAATTTCAGGAGGCCAGTCACTGGGAGAGGAGTAGGCAGGGCTTCAGAGCAGGGATGAGAGGAGAAGAGACTTGGGGCTTTTGGGATGGAGAGAGAGCTTGGGGTATAAAATGTAACAAACTAGAGGCCCCCCGATTAGATGGCGGTCTTTATAGGAAAGGAAGATGAAGAAAGGTCTACCTAGATCCCTGTGGCTTTAAATAGGCACAGGTAGCTATGACTATCAAGGGTGGATTATTACAGGACAATTCGTTTTATGCAGGTGGGCAGTTTATATCAATTGGCTCTGAGTTTATTGTTGTGGCCATTTTGTGGGGCAAGAGTTTACTGATGTAAAATCTGATTGACATGTTGCAAGCCTCTAGAGTTTTGATTTCGCTGGGTTACAGGGATTTGTGATAGCTAACCGTAGGATAGGTGGTCTCCGTATGGGGTTAGCCGTGGAGGCAGCTACACTGCAGGGGCCAGAGTGTAGCCTGGGCTGGCGAGGCTCCGTGCCTTTTCCCCGTTTAATGGAACACTTGCTGCTGTTGCTCTGACAGCCCTCAAAGATGTACATCTCACATTGTTTGGATATGCTCATCCTAACTTTGTTTCTGTTTCACCTTTCCAATCTTTGCTACTCAGATCTTGTGCCGATCATCTCTGTGATTTCAAACCTCGAATCTTCAAATTCGTATAGTGATAAAAGGTGTCTTAGTTCTCTGGTTCTCCTTTACCACCCTCCTTACCACCATCGCCTCTGCAGTTGACAAATCTATTTTATTTCTATAGTCAGGATCCAAGATTACAATAGTATTTATGTAGCTAATAGTTACAAACACAAACCAGAAGTTGCACTACTTCAGTTTCAGTAATATTGTACATTTCACACTCAGGCAATGAGCCATAATTAAGTTACTTTTCCTTCCACAGCAACACCACAGATTTGCACTATTTGGAGACAAATGTTCTTAGAACAAGGAGCAAGAAGATGGATTTATTTGATGCTAATATAACTTTTGATCTTATCTTCAAAATGTTGCAATGACTTCAGATTAAATCTAGGATCTGACACACGCTAGGCAAATGCTCTACCACTGAGCTACATCCTCGACGCTGAAGACTCACTTTCTAAATGGAGAAATGTCACAGACTTTATGTCAGATATCCTTTTTTTCTTGACAGTCATGGAGCTCAGAGGCACTGATCGAGTCACTAGGCTATTAGCACCATGTGGTTTACAATTTTGACGGGACTACGATTTCAGATAGCCCCAACTTTCCAAATGTGCTTGATAACTTAAGATTTTGTTTTCATTAGAACTCTCTTCCAATATTATTACCAAAGCTTGCTGAAATTCCCCTTTCAGAATGAATGCTGGCTCTACATATGTTCACTAAAACTGGCAGACTCTCAACCCTCTACCTTCATAATCAGGTATATGAATGCATGAAGATTTAAACAGATTCCTCAAATAGGCTGCCACTATTCCTGGCAGACTTGTAGGTAACTAGGAAGAAAATTTATGCTGTAATTTCATTTGCTTCAAATACTTAAAAAATTCTCTCAAATATTCTCTTTAAAACCTGGGTATTGGAGATAGTTTAACATTTCCAATATTTTTTTTTTTTTAGGTATCTTTTTGTTGTCAGCCTTTGTGACTTAAGTTAATTGTGGTAAGCAAATAGATTTCAAATACTAATTTTTTAAATAGTATTATGAGGCTTCTCAGCACAGAATATAGCCTGTTATGGTAAGATTCTCCACCACCACCTGTGTATCTGTGTGTGCATTTGTGTGTGTATGTATGTCCGTGTGTGTGTGTGTGTGCATGTGTATGTGCATGTGTTTGTCTATGTGTGTGTGTGTGCATGTGTGTGTGTGTGTTTGTGTATGTAAAGAACATTATTTGTTCTTGTTAGAAAGGATCTATGAAAGTGCTGTTGGCTTTGCTGGCAAGCTCCCTTCTGCAGAACTTTCTAGGAAAGTTTCCACTTTGTGTAGCAGAACCTCCCTGGGGGTGAACTGGATGCCCCACTTGCCAGGTAAATTCTGTAGGGGCAGGAAGAGGAAAAGCACACCTGGAGGAGGGAGGTCTTTCTTCAGGAGCAGGCTCCCTCTGCTGCTGAAACTTGCTGGACAGGGCTTACCAGATTAAGTTCCATCATGGTACACACCTCCATGAATAGTAGATGGGAAGCTAATGGGTAGCAGGTGTCTAGTGTGCCCAAAGTAGGATCATTTGCAGAGCTCTTGCCAATATTCATTACATTATGACTTATTTGTATCACACTGTAAACTAGTAGAGAGGTCATATCAGTAGCAAAACTAGGAATTTAAACTTCTTGAGATAATCTACATACTAAGCGGAAACATGGCATTTTCTTATGATTCTCATTTATTATTTGTCAACAATATAAAACTGACCTAAAAATAAGTGAATTTATCATTAGATGGTGCTATATGCCCATATCATTTAATACTTTCCCAATAGCCAGCATTGAATAATCGTGGCTTCATAAGTTTATGTAAAGGCAACTTGAAATATTTACAAATTACAGAAAATTTAAGTAAGGTTTGGCAGACTAGGTACATTTTTAGCAGAGCAGCAACAGAGCAAAGCAAAACCCTTAGAAAAATGCAGAGCTTGTGTGTGATTGACATTCATCTGTAAACATGTGTCTTGGCTGCACCACTGAACCATGTGAGTCTGTTGCTGTTGTGGTGGGCACGGGGCATCTTTCTCACTGTTTCAGTCTCTTCATCTTGAAATGGCTCCAGCCAAAAGCATTTGAACAGTCTGTAGTATGAAAGTCTGACCCATAGTAAGGTCCTGGAGCTATTACTGCCTCCCGAATCATCTTCCCTTCTCCATTTTTGAACCTAGAAGAGACTCGAAGTTTTCTGCTGATCTATATCATACCAAAAAAAAAAGGGACAAAGTTAAAAAATAATCTACTAGGACATAATTGCACTCATGTATTCGTGCAAAATTATACTTTTTCATCATGGAGTGCTACCAAAACGGTCTGTAGTGGATACAGAGTGAAAAACATTTACAAAAGGAACAGCCCGTGCTCAAAGGAATTGGAGTCAATGACAAGCACCTACCTGTTTAGGGTCCGGGACATACACAGGTATTGTCCATTGCTCCAATATTAATCTATTGGCATCTGTCAGACAGTGATCTCAGTAGCATCACGATCAATAACCTTAATTATCTCTGCAAGTCACTTTCTAAGAATTATGAGCCTATAAGACAAAAGCTTGCTGGCCTCAAGGATGATAACTTCCCTTCTCTCTGGACTAGTTTGTGCTTTTTCAATTCTTTATTATAAGCTAATACTCTTTCTGCATTTTTTGGCTATAAAAGTTCCAGACAACATTAAACTTGTCTCAGTTTCTAAAATTTCTCTACGTTGGATAAGATTACATGACAGAAAATGTATAAGAGCATCAGAGACCCACTTTCTAAAAAAGACAGAAATGGACTTCTGAAACTAGTGTACTGCACAGCAAAATTTGAGGGTTGTAGTAACCATATTATGCTGACTTACATTTACATATTAGTCACTGATAAATTCACACCTCATCCTTCAGGTTTTAAACGTCAAGATGTGAAGGCCGGGTGTAACATATTTTAGATATGCTCTAAGAATAAGCATTTAGTTTAATATTTTCTATCCAGAGTGTTCAGTTTTAGAAACCGTAGCCGACCTTTTTCAATTTCTGCTTCCTCTTCCCTTTTTTTCTCCGTTCTCCCCTTTCCTCTTCTCTCCTCTGACTCCTGAAGCTTATTTCAGAACAATTCATCCCCAAAGCTAAACAAAGAATGCAACAGTTTTATTGGAGAGTGAGATAAGACAAGAAAGGTGACACATGAGAACCCAGAGGACATCCGTCCTACACCAGGCTTGATGTCAAGCATTAAGCCAAGTGGAGACAAGGGATGTGCTGAGTCAGTAAGGTCCGATGATGGGAAAGCAGGCATCACTACAGAACACAAGGATGTGGGGAGTTCATGCTCAAGCAGGGTAAGGAAGTCATGGAGTGGCGATGCAGGGTGTAGAAGAGGGATACCCATAGCATATTGCATCCAAGGTCTTATCTATGCAGTGTTAAGTTTGATGGTGAATGTCTTACCCATGCTTGGGTACCTGGATCTTCAGAGTCCAGGAAGTGGGAGGTGCAGGGCATGGATCAGGTACAGGTGGGGTTGGGGTTGAGATGAGGGGTGATGGCCTAGTATTTAAAGTCAGAACTTGAGAACCGTACTTTATGTGGCTCAGGCAGCTAAGTGACAGGTGGCTAATATAAATTTTGATCCTGGTTCATTTGAAGTTAAAAATATAAATAATCATAAAAGTCAATTTTTTTCTAAGATGAAACAACTGTGGTCATGATATGAATTTGTGGCATTTGATATGTTGACAATCATTCCTGATAAAGTTATCTATTTTTTTTTTTAGCTATAACAACAGAATATGGCTGTGAGGAAACAAGTAAAGAATGCCCCTGAGATATCCACCTGAGCCCCTTTTATGTCGAAAGAAATATAGGTCAGAGTTTTCTACCATTGTGGCTTGGATCATTCTTATCAGGTATGAAAATTCTGGGGTCACAGGGATTTCTTCCTATTTTTCATTCCTGGTAATCAAGGCACCACTGACCCTTGGCTATACTAGACATGGAGGGGGGACTAAACTCACTCTTATTACCCTTAGCCCACCCTTGATAGAGCACCCTGGATGATGTTGAATTTGACAACCTCTACGTTTTATGTACTTCTACATATACCTCAAATTAAAAAAAATGCAAATGCAAAGTTTCAAGACTGAGTTTTCTCTCATACTATGATATTGACATTTACTGCTGTATTTGAAGGAGACTTAAGTTCCTGATCAGAAATCTGGCTCACTAGAAACTATTCCAGCTTCATTTAGAATAATGATGATGATGGTAATGATGACGGTGGTGGTGGTGGTGGTGATGGTGGTGATGGTACTAGTTAGCATTTGTCAATAACACAAAAACCAGGTCTTTCAATTAAGAAAAATGTTTTTATCAACTTGACCTATAGGCAAGTCTGTGGGATTATTTTTTAAAAATTAATGATGGGTTTAGCAACTCAGTCCATGAGGGTGTTGCTACTCATGGTCGGGTGGTCTTCTATTGTATAGAAACCACGATGAGCAAGCGATAAGAAACAACACATTAAGGAATATTTCTCCTTGGTTCTACTTTGGATCCTGCCGCTAGTTCCTTCCCTGACTTTCCTTCATAGTGGGCTATAAACTGTGGGATATACAAACACCCTTTTCTGTATGTGTTGCTTTTTGTTGTCTTAATAACTGCAATATAAAGCAAGGATGATTCTAATAGTAAGGGAAGGAGGGAGGGAGAGAGAAAGAAAGAGACAGGGGAGGGAGGGAGGGAGAAAGGGGGAGGACAGGGGGGATATCTTAGAACAAAACTATTGGCTGAACAGAAGTTGCCTCATGTCTAGAACCACAAGAAATAAAATATAAGCCATCTTTCCCAAGATAGTCATTTATACTCTGGTCCACTTGTCTTGGTAACAATTGCTCCTGCACCATGGTCCTTTCTTTTACCCCCTGGAGCTAAGTAAATAAAATGATATTCCTTATTTTGATGTATCAGCCATTTTGATTGTGACTTTCCCTCTTGTACTTGAGAGTCAAGAACTGAACATGATGTTCAAATTTTTTTCATCTTCACAAATTTGGTATTAAATTTAGCAATTTAGTATTTTCATGCATTAAAACTACTTTTGTATTTTTAAAATCTAATATCTAAAAATTTCTTAAAGAAAGGTTATAGAGTGTATGAGGTATATTTGTATGTATGTATGTGTGCTTGTATGCACTAGAACATAGATAGGGTCTCATCCTATAGCCCAGGTTAGCATGGAAGCTTAGCTTTTTTTGTAACCTCTTGAGTGATAGGATTCAAGGTATGCATTGCTTCACAGGATCATTAAGATAAAATATCTTAATGGTAAAATATCTATTTTAACATCTTCAAGATGCATAGCTTTCCATTAAAACCCGAAGTCCCTGTGTATAGTGAACTGTAGCTTCTGTAGGTAGTCATTTAATTTCAGAAGGCCTGTTTCCTCCTCACATAAGGATAGGTTTGGAGCAGGTGGTCAAGGCAACCAACATAATGCGAAAAGACATTTACCAATCCTACATCTGATAGAGAGCTAATATCCAGTATATACAAAGAACCCAAGAAGTTAGATGCCAGAGAATCAAATAGTTCTATTAAAATGGGGTACAGAGGTAAACAAAGAATTTTCAACTGAGAAATACTGAATGGCTGAGAAGCACCTAAAGAAATGTTCAATATCCCTAGTCATCAGGAAAATGCAAATCAAAAAAAAAAAAAAAAAAAAAAAAAAAAAAAAACCCCTGAGATTCCACTTATGTCAGTGAGAATGGCTAATATAAAAAACTTAGGTGACAGCAAATGCTGGCAAGGATGTGGAGAAAGAGGGACACTTCTCTGTTTTCTCTGTTGTTGGTGGGATTTCAGGCTGGTACAACCACTCTGGAAATCAGTCTGGAGGATCCTCAGAAAAATAGACATAGTACTACTTGAGGACCTAGCTATACCACTCCTGGGCATATACCCAAAGGTGCTCTAATACATAACATGGTCACATGTTCCACCATGTTCATAGCAGCCTTATTTATAACAGCCAGAAATTGGAAAGGTTGTCCTTCACCAGAGGAATGGATACAGAAATTGTGGTACATTTATACAATGGAGTGCTACTCAGCTGTTAGAAACAACGGACTTTATGAAATTCCTAAGCAAATGGATGGAACTAGAAGCTATCATCCTGAGTGAGGTAACCCAGTCTCAAAGGAACACACATGGTATGTACTCACTGATAGTCGGATATTAGCCCCTAAAAGCTCTGAATACCCCGTAAACAATTCACAGACCTTATAAAACTCAAAAAGAAGGAAGGCCAGAATGTGTACGCTTCAGTCCTTTTTAGAAGGGAGAACAAAACACTTATGGGAGGTAATATATGGACAAATAGAGGAGTAGGGATTGAAGAAAAGATTATTCAGAGACTGCCTCACCTGAAGATTCATCCCATATGCAGCCACCAAACCCAAGCACTATTGCTGATGTCAAGAAGTGCTTACTGTTAGAGCCAGATATAGATGCCTTCTCAGAGGCTCTGCCAGAGTCATACAGATACAAAATAAAAAAAATGTTTGAATGTAAACGGCAACATGATTTGAACCTTTGAGAAGTAGAATTTTGTTTTTGTATCAAAACTTTTCAGATGTTTAGCACCAGCATTACCATGCCACACTTTCCTGACAGTTTCTCTAATTTTCCACCAGATGGTGCTATATCACTACATGATATGTTCCTATTCACCATTTCTCATAGACTGTTGTTACAGAGTAATCATGGGTTGTAACTACTGTTTCAAAAACCATACAGCACAGGCGCAAACACACACACACATGCACACATATACAAACACACACAAGCATGATTTATAAAAACAACTAGTGGTAAAAATTACTATTTAAATTAAAAGTTGAGATTTTTAAAAATTAACTGCCAGATAATAAGCATACTAAAATTTGTGAAGCATATGTTAGTCTACACTGAGAACTGCCACGCCAACTTAACATTGTCTTTCAAGTGTGACTGAGGTATGATTTACTTAGATATATAATACATTTATGGGAAAAACATATTCTTCTAACTTCATGTAGTAGACCTATTACTTCATAAATGTTCTATGTCATTGGTACCTGCCTCAATAATCATTAACATTAGCTATATCTGTTAGAGGTCATAGGGTCAATCAGGAGAGAAAAGCAGGATTAACCAGGGTTCAATCATAAAAACAGGAATTATATATTTTAAGCAGAGAGTGGTTTAATATAGAATTATATATTTTTAACTGTGTCTGAGAAGGTTAAATAAGTGAAAATGGTGATGGAGAAGGCAGGTGTATGTGTGGAGACTTGGAGAAGGCGGTCTTAAGTTTGCTGCCCTGTGTGGTAGATCAGACAATGACTGACACCACTCAAGAGATAAAAACAGCTGCAAATGTCATAGCTGCTCTGCAGAACCTGAGGCTGTGATTTGCCTTGGGAGGTGATGTCACTGTGACAATAATGGTGAGTGAGAATTCAAGGTGTTGCTGCACAACTTATAACTGCCAAATCTCAATTCCCAATCCAAGTGTTCTCTACCAGTATTTTATTCATATAGGAGTTCAAGAAGGTAGATGTTGAGGAAATTCAGGAAGAGGTTCTCGGGTTGTGGTCACAATAATAAATAGTTCAATGTATAAAAGGGTCAAACAGTGCTGCATTTTGCAAAGAATTCTCAGCACACATTGTGTGGGATGATCGTATAGGTCCACTGCATGCAGGCTCTTGAGAGCAGAATGCTGTCTTTTTAGAAGATAATTTTATGGAGTGTTTACTTTTGTTCATCCATGTGAAAAATTTTTTCCGTTTAACTGTGTCTTTGCATTCTGGTAGGGAAATTCTAAGATAAGAAATCAAGAAAATCTACTTCTTAGTAAATCAATCATCTATGTATTCATATTATAATATTTATATTAAATCCAAGGTTTTGCACACATAAACAAGTACTTTGTGGCTGAATCACATCCCCAGAACAGACTATCTCATTACTGAATCCTAGTAATGGAAGCTTACAGTCTTATGAAGACAGAAAGACCAAGAATATCTGTTGAAAGCCAAGATCTGGCTCTTGGCTTTTGTTGTTGTTGTTGTTATTTGTTTGTTTGTTTAGATTTTTGGTTTTTGTTTTGGTAGATTGTTCTCAAATAATTTAAAAGCATATTTACACCAAAATTTCAAGCCCAAAAGCCTTTAAGTTAAAATTAGGACAGACCAAAAAGGAAAGGAAATGAACAAAGGACATCTGTGAGATGGTGCATTTGTAAACCCTGACAGTCTGATTTTGATCCTTGGAACTGTCATGGTGGGAAGAAAGAACCAGCCGACCATTTAATTTGTCCTGTGGCCTCCACAGACATGCTGGGGGTTATACCTTCCACATTTTTCACCATTTATCAATGTGAAAATGAAATAAATAGAGGGAAGAGCAGAAGCACAGAGAGAGGGAGGGAGAAATTAATGCCCCAAATGCTTACTAAATATGCCCCAAATATTTGCAAAATATTTATCTTAGAAAATACAATGTTCACCTTGGGAAAGAAGAGAGATCTTGATTAAAATTGTGTGAGCATTAATCTTAACTTTTTTCACATCTTTGCACATGCCAGGCAAGGTCTTTACCACTGAATCCCAGAGACTCAAGGTACCATAACAGCAAGGGAACAGACTGAGCTCAGGGAAAGCTAAAAGCAAAGTAAGAATATTGAAGGAGAATGTTTGCTTCTGAGACATCAATAGCCCTTTATCAAGTGACTCATGACAACGCCAGTGCTCTCCAGGACTCTGGAGCCCAAATCTGGAAGCCATAACTTCTATTCTGTGTTATACATGTATATAATGTGCCTGTTTGAAAGCATTTGTTAAGACCTGTGCTATGATTTTCATTTAAAATGCCCCATGGTCTTCTGCTATGTATGTTTGTTCATAAAATGGTGGAACTGTGGAGAAGCTGTAAGATGTGGGCTTGGTTGGAGAAGTTGCGTTACTGGAGAGGGCTTTTGAAAGTGTTAACCACATATAATTTTACTCAAACTCTAACTTCCTGGGCCTGTACTATGTGAAGAGTCTCTGCCACATTCTCTGGCTGCCATGACCTTTGCCTAGCCTTTTCTGTTCTGATATGTATGCCCTTCGAACTTTGAGCCCGAACAAACCCTCCCTCCTTTAACTTACTTCTGCCAGGTGGTTTGTCAGAGCAACAAGAACATACTATGTGTAATGGCTGCTGGGTGGTGCTATTGTGCCACCCAGGTTTTATAATCACTGTATATGGTGGGGACTGCAGTGAACTGTTAGTTAAAAATTGTAATATAGAGACATAATAGCAGAAAGACCCAGAGTTCCATATTGTGTAAAACCAGCAAAGGAGAGAATTCCTCAAAGAAGAAAATGGGAATGGAGGAGCCAGTGGTTGTGTGAAGACCAGTCAAGTGGAAAGATTATCACTACATTAGAGGAGGGCAATGTTCACCCACAGTGACTTGCCTCCTCTTCTATGAACTGGTTTTATCTTCCATTTCACTTATCCCTGTTCAATCATATCTCTACATAAAGTTTCCACCGAGGTGGTTTCAAAATACCGTGAACTGGCAGGTAGCTTCATTACCATGGTTACTAAGAGTCCACAGAGAACCAAAGTATACACAGCCTCTATTGCTGGGCCTAATTGAGTCACCAGCTTCTTGCTCCTCTCTTCACACACAGCTTTGGCAAAAGTAAATGTTGTTCTCACAAAGCTGAAAAATGGTATAAATCCTACCGACTTGATTTAAAAAAAATCATTAGTGAATAAATAGAAGGTAGAGGACCAAAAAGGGCTGACACGGATACTTTCTATGAATTTTCCATTTTCAGGAGCCAACAAGATAATGTCAATGTAAGTGATAAAATATTGTATGATTGTAAAAAGTGTTTCTTACATCTTTGACATGATGATTTGATGTTTCTCCTAATCTGTACTAATTTTTTGTCCTCAAAAGTAATCTATACATACCAGAGCTCTTTGAAATTTCTGAAGCCCTATTCTGCATCATAACAGCATTTGAGAAGACAAAAATAGAAAATAGAACATTGCACAGGTTACCATAGCTCATGACAATCTAATTATTCACCACTGCTTTGGCTCTATCCAGAGGCTATTTTTCTGGAGAGATATAGTTCCTTTATACGCCTTCCAGAGGTACTGATAGATTGATGGTAGGTATTTAGCTATAGAACCATCCATTTGAGCACAACTCCTTGCAATCCATTTAAAAACCATATATTCATTAGCTTTGGCGAATCCAGACATTCTTTGCACCATGCAAGTGCCCAGTCCGTGATTTTAGAGTTTATTTTCCTCTGTGGACATTTATGTTTGTTTGTTGATTTTCCACACTTCTTCCCTGGTAAATCTGAAGCAAACACTGTAGAGCATAAGGCAGGCATTTTGGAAAGGTGGGATTTATGCTGAGACTATAGAGTTGTAATCTCTTTATAGGTCTGAGTGACAGAATGTATCGATCACCACTGATTATCGTAAACAAAGGGATGTTGTCACATTATAATATGCAGAGCCAGGCTTTCTGTGTTGACAAATCTCCCTTTCTTCAGAAAACAGCATTAGAATAACCTCTCATGTGAAGTAAATGATGGTTGGGATAGCACACTGCTCCATCATTGAACTGTAGGTGGTCATAGAATGTGCCATTTGTTTCCCATTGACTAGATAGGCTAGCAAAAATGAGATCTGTATGATCTATGCATACATATTCTACTTCAAATCTTATTTCTTCTGTTTGTAAGCAGAAAACAACATAAAGGCTACTAAGATTACCTGTTTTAGGTACTATGGCTTGAAATGTTAAAATGTGACTATCTTTGAATGATGGCTACATTAATGCATAATCAGGCAGTTAAGGTTTTCTTTCTTTCTTTTTTTTTTTTCAAAAGAAATAGGTTCTATTTATTTTGAGTGTGTAGGTTGGCTGATATACATGATCTTCCCCCCTTTTTGAGATAAAAATAATGTTAATAGCAGATGTAAGTATCAATCTTCATTTACTCTTCAACAGATTTTTGCAAGTTTTGCTGTGGTCTCCTGTTGGTAAAGTTCCCTTCCCATCTCTCACTGTAGAGATGGTTTGGTGTGACTTCGATTTGGTGGAAGAGGTGGCAATAGATCTGATTTGAGTACTAAAGAGAGCTTATATGTCATCTTTGATCTTTTGCATCTTCATCACTGCTGAGAGACAACTCTAGGTAGACCAGAGATCCCAGAAGACTGAGGAAGAGCTTAACCTCAGTAGAAGAGAAAGGCTTTCTTTCTAACCCTTGAGCTAGCTGTAGTGCTGTTTGATATTACTGTGGGCATAGCTGACGGACACATGGATCTGCAAACAATGTGTTGGCATATACTGGCGAGGTAATTCTTCATTCTTTGTTACTTATAATTACTGGCTAAAATTTGGGATTAGTTTGCTAAGTATAAGTGATTTTTCAAACGAACTCTTATGAGTCTAAGTCGGTCCATGCATTTTTATTTCTCAGAGATTTTTCTTTCCCTTGACAGATTCTTTACCTAACTATTTTTTTTTTCTAAGAAACAATCTAAAGAGAATTCTCAGTCTACAGTCTTTGAACTTGACAAATAACACACTTAGTAGAATTTAAAAGGAGGGTATTCCACTGTTTGAATGACTCATTAAGGAAACTTCTTATTCTGTTGTGGGTCATTTTCCAAAATTAGTTTTAAATAACCATGTCTAGTGAGTTTCAAGATAACAAAACTAATTTTATGAGTAGGTTTATTCTCAGAATGTATTTTAATTATATTCTAGTCATGTAAATCTGCAGTAAGAACAATTGTACTTTAAGTTTTTTAGTCCTAACAGCAAACAATTTAGTGGATTATATCCTAATTCAAAGTTGAAGAGTACGACATCTGACTCCCCTGTGCCAAATGGTCAACCTCAAGAATGATCTGTACAAGCAACATTATCTAGTCTAAGCATGGTGCACTTATGCATTAAGGATATGTAGATAGACAGATAGACAGACAGACACATTCTTTCATACATACATACATAGATACATACATACACACATGGATGGATGGATGGATTGATATGTATATGTGTATGTATGTAATGTAAAAAGGCCATATATTACAAATAAAGCAATGAAAAGTATATGGGAAGGTTTAGAGGTTTGAAAGGTAGAAAATATAATTGTAGTATAATCACAAAAATAAAAGAAATAATTTTTAAAAATAAGTGAAAAACTAAAAGTAGAGACAAAAATGTATCTTAATTAACTCAAGAATTATTATAACATATATAGTTTATTACAATAATTGGTGTCTGAACACACACACACACCAAACATCCATACATACACACACACACACACACACACACACACACACACACACACACACACACTCCACTCCAAATTCCACAATGCTAAAAAACTGTTTCTATGATGGTGATTTTGGACCACACAATCCGAGGCCAAACCTCTTTTTGAAAACATACATAGCTTTTTGTTTATAAGTGTCTCATCTTATAAGATCAAGGCTTACATTTTTTCTGATCTCTAGGGTCTTTCCACATCTCTGGGTCTCTACAAACCCTTCTTATTTCCATAGTCCATTCATTGTCAGAGAACAACTCAGAAGTTAACAAAGGAACTGATACTAAGATGAATGGGAGGTAGAAGGCATCAAAGCTGCTTTAATTAAGTAGTTCTGGAAACATTGACACTACTTGTGGACTGAGTCTGACTTTACCCTCCATGCCTTCTGCCCTGAGCCAGTCGCGGCACTGCAGCTCTGCCTCAGTTTGTTGAATATGTAAGTCTTCTCCCAAGAGGTAGTGTTCTCCTCTGTGACACTAGCTCTGAGATGCACACAGGTGCTCCGTTGTTCTGCTTCCTTAGCTGCTGCTCCACTGTTTGGCAACTGTTCTTATTTTTGCCTTTCCAGTATACAGCGAATGCTTTCAGAGCAGAAGTCCATATAAGGTTTGCAACCTTACTGATCTCCTGAGTGTATCTACAGAGCAGGGATATAGTATCTTTTGTAACAAAGACAAGACAAAATCTGGTTAAAAGTCCCTGGTCAGTCGTGACTGTCTGTTGTAGCAATAAAGTATTACTAATAGTTTACTTAAAATTAAGTTGATATCAAAATTTTAAAAATTGATTTTTTAATTTTAGCACATGAATTCTCTTGTATATTGAAAAGCTTTCAGATTTTCATGACATATATATAGGTGTAGGACTTCTTCCACTCACCAAAGTATGCAGTTTCATCAGACCTATCTTTGAATGCACTAAAATTTTGTTTTCCTTAAAATAATTCCCAAAGCCAAAATAATGTGTGTCACTTTCTACTTATGTAGATTGTTATAAACTTATTTTGAATCCATTATTGTTAATTATTTTTAAAGCTTGGGTCTTTACAGTTTCCATGATCTATCAAAATTATATTAATTTCTGCTGTTTCAGTAATTTGATATATTTTAATGGACAAATTATTTCTTACTCTTTCTAAGGTGAATTTAAATGGAAGATATTAAATAGTGGTGAGCTAAAGGTTACAAAGAACCGTATCAATATTTCTGCAGCAATGTTTAATAACTTATTAACTTGACATTAATAATTACAGGGTATAGTTAAGATACACATGTCTGTACATATACACAAACAGACACACACACATATATATGAAAAATGCCAAGAATATGAAGGATACTGGGGGGAGTACATAGACAAGTTAGGAGGAAAGAAAGGGAATGGAAAACGTTGTAAATTCCAGTCTCAAAAAAATGAACAAAACAAAATAAAATAATTACAGTATACCATTAGAAGAACTAAAAAAAGACTAACCCTGTGCCTCCAAGCTGGAAATGGGCTTTGAGAGCTATTAACTGATAGAAGATTGCTGGATTTAGCATGGCCTTGGTGGGTAAAAATAAAATGATTTCTGCCCCTGAGACAGGGTTAGCAGGCATGGGCCTCCACACAAGTGTCAATAGCTGGTGTGGGCATGCGGATTGTTTGTATAATACTATACATATTTTAACATTCCTCCTTCAAGGAATGTCCTTCCTGTTAACATTAATAATGGTAACCAGAGATAGCACGAGTCTGAGACAGGAATGTATGGCTAATGTCTTAGCAAAATGGTAAATGCTGGGACCTTCAAGACAGCCCTTAAGGCCATGGAAAAGAACTCTGAAAACATGAGTTTGAAAATATATAATTTCTCAACTATGTAAAAAATAAGGATGTAACATGAATTATACCAGTGGCTTAGTGAAGCCAAAAGGGGCAAAAGCAGCTGCACTTTGAGCCAAAATTGGCAGAAAGGTACTAAGCAAAGTGATAAAGAGATTTAGGGAGTGGTGGTCACAGGAGATCCCACCCAGCTAGGTTTTTTCTTTTCTTTTCCTTTTATTGGATACTCTCTGTATATACATTTAAAATGTTATCTTCTTTCCCCCCATTCCTATCCCCCCTCCCCTTGCTTCCATGAAGGTGCTCTGTCTCCCAGTCACCCTCTCTACATCAGTACCTTGGCATTCCTCTACACTGGAAATGCATTTTTGCATTTTGCATTTGTTCTATCCATTTGCCTTCATTGGACCAAAGGCCTCTTCTCCCATAGACACCAGACAATCCTATCCTATGCCACATATGCAACTGGAGCCATGTGTCTCTCCATGTGTGCTCAATGGTTGGTGTTTTAGTCCCAGGGAGCTCTGGAAGGTTTGGTTGGTTGATAATGTTGTTCTTCCCATGGGGTTTCAAATCATTTCAGCTCCTTCAGTTCTTTCTCTAGCTCTTTCATTGGGATCTCCATGTTCTGTTCGATGATTAGCTGCAAGGATCCTCAGCTGTATCTGTATGACTCTGGCAAAGCCTCTGAGGAGGCATCCATATCTGGCTCCTGACAGTAAGTACTTATTGGCATCAGCAATAGTGCTTGGGTTTGGTGGTTGCATATGGAGTGGATCCTCAGGTGAGGCAGTCTCTGAATGATCTTTTTCCTCAATCCCAGCTCCTCTATTTGTCCTTATATTTCCTCCAGTGAGCATTTTGTTCTCCCTTCTAAGAAGGACTGAAGTGTACACATTCTGGCCTTTCTTCCTTTTGAGCTTCATAAGGTCTGTGAAATGTTTCTTGGGTATTCAGAGTTTTGGGGGGTTAGTATGTGCTTATCAGTGAGTGCATACCTTGCATGTTCTTTTGTGACTGGGTTACCTTACTCAGAATAATAGTTTCTAGTTCTATCCATTTGCCTATGAATTTCATAAATTCATTGTTTCTAAAAGCTGATTAGTACTCCAATGTGTAAATGTACCACATATTCTGTAACCATTACTCTGTTGAAGGACATCTGGATTCTTTCCAGACTCTGGCTATTATAAATAAGGCTGCTATGAACATTTGGAACATGTGTCCTTGTAATATGTTGTAGTGTCTTTTGGGTATATGCCCAGTAGTGGAATAGCTGGCTCTTCAGGTAGTACTATGTTTACAAAGACCGGAAGATTTCTGAGTTCAGGGTTGGCCTGGGTTAGAGTAAGTTTAGTCCCAGGTGTAGTAAGTAGATTTGGAAATTTCTGGATGGAGTCCCACCCAGCTATCTTTTCATCTGTGCTTAACAGAGGCAGACAGATCTCTAAATTCTTTTATAAAGTTAAGATAAATAAAAGGTGCTTGCTATCTCCTAAGAATGAAGAGGCTCAGGTCAGAAAATGTTGTTTCAAAGGATAATCAAAAGGGAACCTGAGGTAAATGACTACATTGATGTGTAAAATAAAAGACTGGGTTTATGATCTCTAAGAGAGGAGTTATCTAGAGAAGTTTTTTAGAACAGTGAGAGAGAACTACTTGCCAAACTGTCAGCAGGAAATAGACAGAGCTGCCTAGAGATCTCCAGAGAAAGCCGAAAAGAAAGAAAGTGTTAGGGTCTAAGAATCACTTAAAAATGATATCCCAGACTCAAATAGTATGTGAAAGAAAACAGTTTTATTCAGGTGAATTTCATGCATGCAGGGAATGCATTTCAGAATAGAGACCTCCCCTGGACTTGAACACCCAACTTTTATTGTCAGTTCAAGGAATTCCAAGAAGGGGTATGTGCCCTTTCACCTTGATTGGTTAGCTCTGTCTCTAGGGGTTTGACTGATTCTATAACTATTTAGGGCTCTGAAAATCTCCCAGGGGAGAGGGTTGCTTACTCATTCTAGCTATCCTCACTTCAGGCCAAAGGTCAAGGTTGGCTGATCACAGGTCCCTGGATCTGGGTTCTCATTTCTGGCAAAAAGACTTAGGCCTAATCTCCCGAACTGCCAGTTTGCAGCTTGTCATGAAGTCAGCCTGGCTTTAGCTAACTAGGTCCTCTCAAAATCAGTCTGGAATGCTATCTCAAGCAGAACATGGTCTTTCAGCTTGGAGCCATGATTCATCTCTGAAGCATTTGTTTGTACGGCTCCCAGACACCCTTTCTTTCAGAGCCCTTTCTATCTCTAAGCCAAGGCTGGTCCTTGGCACAAGATCATGTGATAAACTCAAATTTAAATTTGTTTGAAAAGAATGATTAGCATTTAGGAAAGGTGAAGATGCCTAGGTAACTCTTTAGTATGACTGTTTTTAAGAAAAAAACTAATTTAAGAGAAAAAATGTTCAGCTCTTCATAATCACAAAGCTAACAGATTCACACAGGGCAGAGGATTCTTAAAATTTTCCATCATTTAAAATCCTTTCCATACGAGAAAAAGGTAAGTAACCCTGAGCATAATAGGTGTTTAAATAGATAAGAGGAACACACATGTTTTGTAAAGTTCTATTCAAGTTTGGAACAATCTAGAAGGCTCCTTAAACCAGGAAAGTAAACAACTCAATTAGCTTCAGGAAATCCCTGAAACTGAACAAATTCATTATGCCACTCCCTACCAGAGTAACAAGAGTCAAGCTGCAAAAACAGAGCTCAGACAAGCAAAGCTGAAAAGAAGACACTAAAACCAGACCAACTGCCTAGGAGAAAGAGAAACCAGTTGAGCTGCTGGAAGGAGTTTGAACTAGAGTCATTTGGAAAAGCCACTATCCAACCTGTTGAGCTATAAGGAGGCCATGCAGTATGTTCCAAGGTTTTCAGTTTTTATGAACTGCCACCCATGCTGCGGAACATATTTGAGCCTTTAAGTCATTTATGCTTCTGTAAGTAGCCCTTCACCCATACTTCAATCATACTTCTTTAAGTATTCTCAATAAAACTTATTGGTTCACAAAATTGGTCCTTGGTGGTATCTGTACTTTTATTTTTGGGCTATCTCTCTGGGTTGAGTGAAGCTTGTATCTCCCCAGAAATAAATTTACTACACGAAACATCAATTATTTACTGAGAATTAATCAATTTTTAAATTTTAAAACAGTTTTAGTATATATATATATATATATATATATATATATATATATATATAATTTTATCATTCATTAAAAATGAGCAATTTAGTATACTAGTTAGATATATATGCTTATTCATTTTTATACAAAAAGTTAAATCTTAACCAAATATTACATACTGTAGGATATGGACCATCTTGCATATTTTTCAGAGTTCAATGCTGATTTTATAACTGTCAATACTGAGAGCATTGTACCATGTAAATACATAGCACTGAATGACGGTAGTATATTTAGGCTCATTTCAGAAATTCCTGGAATAATTTCCTAATCATAAGTCAGAATTAATTTAATATTTTATCTCAGGTCATCAATTTGAAGAGCATTTTTAAAAACCAGGTGTTAAATCAGAGAGATAAAAGTAATTTGATACACACCAAGTATTGTTAAAAGTTCTCATTTTCTGTACTAGATTGTCATGTTTCTATAAGAGCAGAAAACTTACTCGACCTTATTAATTCATACTTGTTTACATGTATACACCCATGTGTGGAAGTCAGAGGACAATTTATATGAGTTGGTTTTCTCCTTCGACCATGTGGGTTCAGGGAATCAAACTCAAGTTGACCTCAGGTCATCAAACTAGAGGAAAAGTGTGTTTGCCTCTTGGACCACCCCATGGGCAAATCCAGCAAATTAATGACATACAACAGTCTCAGATCTGAGCTGAAGTGTTTCAGGAAGGTTTATTGGTGGTATCAATATGCATACCACAAAGTGCATGTTTCTTGTTCAGATCGAGGCTTCTTTGAAGTTGCATGATACAGTATACCCAAGCCAGTGAGAAGTAATCCAGATTCATCACACACTTAGTTTTTAATGTCATTGCACATTAAAATAACATAAACTAGGGCCTAGATCAAGAGTCCATACTGTTCGTCAACCTCTGTTGGCTTCCACAGACACTTGTATTAATGTGCACAAACCCACACATAGACACTGTTATGTGAGAGACGCTTTCTGGTGACAACCCCCCCCCCCACATTTATTAATTCCATAAAGAGAACCCATGAAAGACCAAAGTAAAAAAGGGACCAATACATAACTTAATGAACCAACGGGCATATTTTTAAATTGTGGTTACTAATAGAAGTATGGGTAAGGGACTACCCTATATCTTACAAAGAACAGGGATAACTCAAAAGCAGCTGCATTACCAGAAAGCTCAACCCAACATGGGTAAGTGCACCCTCAAAACTGCAGGCCTGGAGCCCACTACCAAGCCGGGAGGTAGCATTGTAACTAAAACAGCAGAGAATATCTCTTTCTGTTATTTGGTTAATTAGAGCCTCCACTGTAGCAACTATTATAGCAACTGTTTACATCTTATACAGTTGGGGGGTGGTGGTTAAGAATTGTCCATTCTTTGCTCTTCCTCTTCTCTTCTGCAGCAAATGGTTCGATTTGAAGATAATGTTGCCAGTGGCAGCAATATGCCATAAAGATACATCATTTAAAATAAAATATTTTTTCATTTTTATCGGTTATTTTTATTTATTTACATTTTAAATGTTATCCCCATCCACAGTTTCCCCCTCAAAAACCTTCTATGCCCATCCCCCTGTCCCTATGAGGGTGTTCTCTCACCTACCCACAGCTGCCTCAGTGCGCTAACATTCCTCTACCCTTGGTCATACAGCCTCCACAGGACCAAGGGTCTTTTCTCCAGTGATGCCCAATAAGGTAATCCTCTGCTACATTAATGCCCCCCACATCTGTACTCTTTGGTTGGTGGTTTAGTCCCTGGGAGCTTTGGGGGATCTGGTTGGTGCATATCACAGGGACCCAAGAGGTTCTCGGGACCCAACAGGGAAATTAGCTGAAATACCCAACAAAGAGGAGATAAAACCTACAGAGATTATATCCAGTGGATAGGCATGGGCCCTGGTGGAAGGATGGGACCACTCACCTACCTCAAAAATACCAATCCAGCATCCCTCATATCATAAGGAAATGCAGGGATATAGAGCAGTGTAGAGACTAAAGGAAAGGCCTTCAAAAACTGCCCCACATAGGGATTCATTCCATCTGCAGACACCAAACCCAGATACTATTGCTGATGCCAAGAAGTGCTTACTGACTGAAGCCTAGTATAGCTGTCCCCTGAGAGGTTCTGCCAGAGCCTGACCAATACAGATGATGCTGTACACAGCCAAACATCAGAATGAGCATGGGAACCCCAATGGGGAAGTTAGGGTAAGGACTATAGGAGCTGAAGGGGTCTGCAAATATATAGGAAGAGCAACATCATCATCTAAAATATTTTTTTAAAAAGAAGCTAGGTTAAAAGCCATGAATAGTTAGAACAGAAAGTGAGTCCCTTCAGGGACACTGAGAAAGGATGTTGCACAGGTTACAAATAGTTCAGGACCACTTCTTTTATAAAAGACAGAGAGTTCTATCTCTTACATTAATCACATGATATTTGTGTTTTTCAAATGTTGTAATGCATTATTTATGGGCGGTTTGAAATTCTAAGGTGTGAGTACACAGTAAGATCTAGGTGACTAGGTTTTCCCAGAACAAATGAGGAAATAATGATTATTTTCTGAGAAACTTATGTAAATGAAGGATTTCATTTAACAGACACAAATTATTCCCTTGATTTAAAAAAATGCATATTTTTTTAGCATTAAGGTAATGGTACTATTCTTTAAGAGTCGAATTTGCAGAAAAGAGATCATTGATTTTTCAATTTAGAATATTTCTCTTTATTTTTTCCTAATTTTTAGAATGTTTATTTTTGCTTTAAAACATAAAGTGCAAACACAGACTTCTCTGAAAATCCACTGTGAGAAATGCTTTTCTAGGCTCAGCATCTACTTCCCCAGTGCCTCTCAAATGAGTGCATTTACTAGTTGGCAAAAGATGTCCCTAGTTTTTATATCTGTCAATTTTCTTTGCTGGCTACTTTTGTAGATAAAAGACCTTCCTTTCTTCCTTCATTTCTTCCTTCCTTCCTTCCTTCCTTCCTTCCTTCCTTCCATCCATCCTTCTTCCCCCCCCCTCCTTCTTGTATATGTTACATCAAGAACTCAATTTAATCTTCCTTTACTTTTCCTCCTTCACTCACCTTCCCCCCTTCTTGCTAGATTCAATCCTATTCCATTTTTCTTTTCTTTTATTGAATATTTTATTTATTTGCATTTCAAATGTTATTCACATTTTTGGTTTCTCTGCTGGAAACCTCGTATCCCATCTTCCATCTTAATGCAATTATGAGGTTGTTCTTCTATCCAGCTTTCCATCCACCCACTCCTGTGTCCCCACCCTGACATTCCCCTACACTGGGGCATCAAGCCTTCCCAGGTCCAAGGACCTCTCCTCTCATTGATGCCCAATAAGGTCATCTGCTACATATGGTGCTGGAGCCATGGGTCTCTCAATGTGTAGTCTTTGGTTGGTCATTTAGTCCCTGGGAGTTCTGGGGTGGGGGTTGTATGGTTGTTTGATATTATTGTTCTTCCTATGGGTTGCAAACCCTTTCAGCTCCTTCAATCCTTTCTTGAACTTCTCCACTGGGGACCCCATGCTCAGTCCAATGGTTGGCTTTGAGCATCTGCCTCTATATCTGTCAGAATCTAGAAGATTCTAATCTCCTTACACAAAGATCAAGTACAAGTGGATAAAGAACCTCCACATAAAACCAGATACACTGGAAATAACAGAAGAGAAAGTAGGAAAGAGCCTCGAACACATGGGCACAGGGGAAAATTTCTTGAACAAAATACCAATGACTTATGCTCTAAGATCAAGAGTCAATAAATGGGACCTCATAAAATTGCAAAACGTCCCGAAGGCAAAGGACACTGTTGATAGGACAAAAGGGCCACCTACCAACTCCGAAAAGATCTTTAGCAATTCTACATCTGCTAGAGGGCTAATATTTAATATATACAAAGAACTTAAGAAGTTAGACTCTAGAGAACAAAATAACCGTATTAAAAATAAGATTTTTTTTCTATTTAAATTTCTCCTCTGGAAGCCTTACCTAGTTACAGAAGTTGGCTTGATAAGGCTCTATATTTATAATTACTAGGAATGTCAGCCTTATAGATTCCTGGGAGTTTCTAGTGCACTATGTTTCTACCTTGCCCCTGAAATGCCCCCTGTAGTGGTTTAAGTATGCTCAGGCCATGGGAAATGGCACTATTATGAAGTGTTGTCTTATTGGAGGAGATATATGCTGGTTAGAGTAAGTGTGTCATTCTTGAGATAAGGTTTTGAGTATATATATACTCAAGAAGTATGGCAAATGTGATTCATACTCTCTTTTTGACTGCCCGTGGAAGACAGTCTCTTCCTGGATACTTGGATACTTTTGGATAAAGATTTAGAACTCTCAGCTTCTTCATTACCATGTCTGCCTGAATGCTGCCATGCTTCCAACCATGATGATAATAGACTGAACTTCTGAAACTATAAGCCAACTCTAACTTAATGTTTTCTTTTGTAACAGTTGCTTTGGTTATGATGTCTCTTCCCAGTAATAAAACTCTAAGACAGAAGTTGCTATCAGCAACTGCAGTATTACTGGCTTGACCATTCTTTTGTTTGGAGGACTGTGGATTTGAGAACTTTAGAGTAGAAGTGTAGTAGAATGCTTTAACTGGGCCTTAATGGGCCATCCTAGTAGGAGCATGGAAGATAATTGTACTGAGTGTAATTTGAACTATAAGGCCTTGGCTCCTCTTCAGAGGAGAAGAATTTTACTTTGTTGTGTAGAGATTATTCTTGTGATATTTTGGTGAAGTATGTGGCTTTCTTTTTGCCTTTGTCCAAAGACTCTGCCTAAGGCTAAGGTAAAGAGATTTAGATTACTTGCACTGACAAAGAAAACCTCAAAACAGTCTAGTATAGACTCTGTCCTGTGGTTCATTCTTATGAAAAGCATTTTTATCAAGTGTAGCAAGCTTCAAAAGAAAATAATGCAGAATGTATAATTAAAAGATTAAAGAGGCACCAGGAAATAGAATGGAACTGAATCCTGTGCTTAAGGAGATACTCAGATAAAAGATATTAAATTAAATTAAGGGTGGTGAACTCAGGGCAAGATACTGCCCAAATAAGCTTCCATCTTGTGAAAAGAAATTAAAGAAAAGCTAATGTCTAGGAATGGTACTACATGCCTTGAATCCCAGCATTCAGGAGACAGAGGCATCTCTGAGTTCAAGGTCAGTCTACAGAGCAAGTTCCAAGTGTAGACAGTTAAGGAAATCATCGAAAACAGAAAACTGGTGAAGATATGTGATGGTTTGTATATGTTCAGCCCAGGGAATGGCACACTTAGAAGGTGTGGTCCTGTTTGAGTAAGTGTAGCCTTATTGGAGTAGGTGTGTCACTGTGGGTGTGTGCTTTAAGACCCTCATTCTAGCTGCCTGGAAGCCAGTCTTCTCCTAGCAGCCTTCAGATGAAGATGTACAACTCTGTTTCTCCTGCACCATACCTGCCTAGACACTGCCATGTTTATGCCTTGAGGATAATGAACTGACCCTCTGGGCCTGTAAGCCAGCCCCAATTAAATGTTGTCCTTTATAAGACTTGCCTTGGTCATGGTGTTTATTCACAGCAGTAAAACCCTAAGACAAAATGTAATAGGACAAGCTAGCTATGTTCCAGCCCTAGCAAACAGCAGAACTCAGAAGATTCAGCTACATGGCTCTGGCTTTACAGCAAAGAATAGAAGAGATTTCAGTGTCAATTGGTGCTGGTTTGCTGGGGCTAAGAATTTAGCAGTGATTAAGAAGAGAACACCCTCACTGAGGTGAGATCTTCTGAGAAGTATTTTCTGAGAGCACAAAGAACTGTGTTCCAGATACAGACCCTGTGCTGACAGTTGAACTTGGTAATGTGTAAAAATCACCATCTGATATTGGTTTTGAAAGCATAAAGGGGTCATATAAAGCAGCTGAGGCTTAACAATGTGGGAGGCCAGGAGAGAGCATTGGTGAACGTACAGCCTTATTGTTCCTTTCTTTCTCCACCTTCCATGATCATCCTGTTCCACACTCAGTGCAAGAATGAAGCATCCAAACCCTGATCTTCCTTCTATCTATGGTTTGTGGATTGTATCATAGGTGTTGTGAGCTTTAAGGCTAGTATCCACTTATCAGTGAGTACATACCATGTGCGTTCTTTTGTGATTGGGTTATCTCATTCAGGATGATATTTTCTAGTTCCATCTGTTTTCATAACGTCATTATTTTTAATCACTGAATACCTCATTTTCTGTATCCATTCTTCTGCTGAGGGACATGTGGGTTCTTTCCAGGTTCTGGCTATTATAAATAAGGCTACTATGAACATAGTGAATCATGTGTCCTTGTTATATGTTGGAGCATTTTGGGGGTATATTCCAGTAGTAGTATAGCAGGATCCTAAGGTGGAACTATTTCCAGTTTTCTCAGAAACCACCAGACTGGTTTCCAAAGTGGTTGTACCAGCTGACAATTCCACTAACAATGGAAGAATGTTCCTTTATCTCCATATCCTCGCCAACATCTGCTTTTACCTACATTTAAAAAAAAAATTAGCTATTCTGATTAGTGTGAGGTGGAATCTCAGGGTCCCTTTGATTTGCATTTCCCTAATGACTAAGGATGTTAAACATGTCTTTAAGTTCTTCTAAGCCATTTGAAATTTTTTGGTAGGAATTCTCTATTTAATTCTGCAGCCCACTTTTTAATAGGGTTATTTGGTTCTCTGGAGTCTAAATTCTTGACTTCTTTGTATACTTTGGATATTAGCCCTCTACCTGATTTAGGATTGGTAAGGATTCTTCCTTAATCTGTTGGTTGCCATTTTTTTTTCCTATTTACAGTGACCTTTGTATTACAAAAGCTTTTTGATTTTATGAGCTCCTATCTGTTGGCTGATGATCTTAAAGCATAAGGCATTGGTATTCTGTTCAGGAAGTTTTCTCCTGTGCCCAAATATTTGAGGGGCTTCCCCACTTTCTCTTCTATTAGATTCAGCATATCTGGTTTTATGTGGAGGTTCTTGATTCACTTGAGCTTTGAACAAGGAGATAAAGATAGACAGATTTGCATTCTTCTACATGCATACCTCCAGGTAAACTAGCACCATTTGTTGAAAATGCTGTCTTTTATTTACTGAATGGTTTTGGATCCTTTGTCAAAAATCAAGTGAGCAAAGGTATATCGGTTCATTTCTGGGTCTTCAGTTCTATTCCATTTATCTACTTGCCTGTCTCTTTACCAATACCATGCAGTTTTTATAACTCTATAATATAACTTGAGGTCAGGGATGGTGATTTCCCTAGACGTTCTTTTATTGTTGAGAACATTTTTCACTATCCTGTTTTTTGTTATTCTAAATAAATTTGAGAATTGGTATTTCTGAATCTATGAAGAATTGAGTTGAAATTTTCATAGGGATTTCATTAAATGTGTAGATTGCTTTCAGTAAGATGGCCATTTTTTAATATATTAATCCTGCTGATCCATGAGTATGGGTTATCTTTTCATCTTCAGAGGTATTCTTCAATTTCTCTCTTCAGGGATTTGAGGTCCTTGTCATACAGATTTTTCACTCATTTGGTTAGAGTCACACCAAGATATCATATATTATTTGCGACTATTGCGAAGGGTGTTGTTTCTCTAAAACCCTCTCAGCCTTTTCATCCTCTGAGTAGAAGAAGGCTTCTTATTTGTTAGAGTGCATTTCATATCCCGCCACTGTGCTGAAGTTATTTGTCAGCTGTAGGAGCTTTCTGGTAGAAATTCTTGACTTGCTTATGTATACTATCTAATCTAATAGTGATATCTTGACTTCCTACTTCCCAATTTCTAACCCTTAGAACTCCTTTTGTTGTCTAATTTCTCAGGCTAGATCTTTGAGTACTATATTGAGTAGGTAAAGAGAGAGTGGGCTGCTTTGTCTTGTCCCCAGTTTTAATGAGATTGCATTGTGTTTCTCTCCATTTAGTTTGATATTGGCTGTTTATTCGCTATGTATTGATTTTATTATATTTGGATATGAACTTTGAATTCTTGATCTCTCTGATACTTTTAACATGAATTGATGTTATACATTGTCGAAGGCTTTTTAAGCATCTAATGAGATGATCATGTTGTTTTTTGCTACTATTTACTATGTTAATCTTACTGATCCATGATCATCAGAGATCTTTCCATTTTCTGATATCTTCTTCAGTTTCCTTCAAGTTCTTAGGACAGAAATTCAAAAACTTGAAGTTCTTGTCATACACATCTCTCACTCACTCATTTCAAATTACCCCCACAACATTTTCTTTTGTTATTTATAAAGGATGTTATTTCCCTGATTTCTTTCTCAATGCATTTGTCATTTGTATATAGGATGGCTACTGATTTTTTATTTAGTTCATTTTGTATCCAGTCACTTTGCTGAAGGATTTTATCAGCTAGAGAAGTTCCCTGGTAGAATTTTTTAGGTGGTTTATGTATACTATCTTATCTGAGAATAATGTCTTAGTAGGTACTTATGTTAAATTAAAGGTTTCTGTCATGCCATTGACCATTCAGTTCCCAGATAAAAGACACATAAGCTTGAATCAGCAGTAGATGTGAGCAGATATCTATGCTATTAAAATCTTCTTCCCCACCAACAATCCCAAGTTATAATTTGCCATTTTACATCTGGGCGGTGTTTATCTCTTATTGGTTAGCCCTTGTGGCTACATTTTCATGATTTATCTACCCCATGGCAGCTTCCTCCTCTCTCCACCTTCTTTCTCCCCTTGTCCTCTCCTCAGACCCCAGGCTCAGGAACCCCAAACTCCACCTATCTCAGTTCTTTAGTTGTCTTGTTGTTTGTGGTATGCATGTTGGGGTCTAGCTGTGGGTCCATGTTCTGTTTCCTCTCTCTCAGGATATGTAGATGCATACTGAAAGGATGAAGCAGAGCCCCGAAGAGGTGAGACCTGCAGGATCTGGGAGTGAATGCAAGGGGGGGGAGGCTTCTCCTAAGATCTTAATGAAATACCTCACTGAGATAATCTTAGCTTGTGCACATATCTTTATGGTCAGTGGGCTTCTAGACATATACTTTACTCAGGGTGATTGGGACTATATATAGGTGAACCTAGGAAAGTGAGAAGGGGGTTTTTCTTTCAGTGAAATTTCATTGGCTGGGGCTTAAAGTACTGACAATACCCTATTTGCATAAAGAGGCATTCCAGAATTTGAACCTGTAATTTTGTGACATTTCCCAGGTAGAGTGTGGGTTGGGCTCCCCAGTATTGATTGATGTTGATTGTAGGTGTCCCAGTAAAGAAAAGAGCTCACCAAGATGCTAATCCTTCATTTTATGAAAGGCAGAGAGTTTCAGTCTCCTTGGAAAGACTGATACCTAGCTAGCTCACTCCAGTTACTTTATTCTAACATTATACAAAGGTAATTGAGGCTGGGAAAGGTTCCAGCTACCAGAGTTATCTTACTCTTGCTACCCATGAGGACAGACAACCCATACAAATCTCAATCCATTTTGTTTATAGCTAGCCTAATCAAAAGTAAGAACTCCAGGTTCGCTGGTAGTATTGTAGGGTCAAGGTTAATGTAGTTGCACACTCTCATGTAGCACCAAGTGCAGATTGACTAGATATCTTAAGATACAAGAAGACTTGAAGGGAAAATACACATGTGTATTGCAGCAGTCTGGAAGAATCTGAACCTTCAGAAGATCTGGCAGGTAAACAAGGAAACATCAGAAAGCAGTGTGAAGACTGCTGCGAGTAAATCTTCCCAATTCAGAGTGCACTCCAACCTGAACCTGGTGCTCTAAAATATTCACATTATAATTCAAAAGAGTGAAAACCACGCAGCTGTCTGCTATCATGCTCATTCAGTAATGCCTGTGCCAGATAAGTGTCATGCTGGTGTTGAGGAACCTGGGAATTGATGCTGCTTTCTTGACTTTCATGTCTACAGAAACCGAAGACCCTAGTTGTTTTGTGCTTTTAAAAGTGCTGGATATTGTGTTTAACATACGATAGGGCTAAGAAATATTTGCTAGGCCCATCCAGAGATTATTCTGTGTAACTGCTTTGTTATTCAATATCAGTGGATATGAATCAGAAGTGGTCAAAACTTGGAGTTCCGTAAATAAATTCTTATCACTTGTAAGGAATAATAAATATTTTATGCAACAAAGGACCATTCATATGCTCTAGTCTTCCTGAGATTTCCGGAAGATGAAAGGTTCTAAGGACTCTAAACAAGAAAAATAGGACACAGAGACAAAGTAGTGAAGCATCGGTGTTGGTGTTTATTGAGTAGAAAGCTTACTCTTCCACAGTTGAAGTCTTTCGCTTTTAAATTTATCTTTAACACAATTCAATCTTGACAACCCTGAAGTGTTTCTGCTGAGATCAATGTATTATGTTTTTGATCTGAGGAACTAAATTCAGCGTTCAAACTCAGGGAAGTATTTCTTAACTATAGTATCAAAACTGAACTTTTGGTTTGGTTTTGCTTTTTTTGTTTTGTTGTTATTTTGCATCATACATATAACATTTTTGTTGAAGAAGTAATTATAGCATATTAAAACAAATAGAGTTATGTCTGTGAGACACAAACACTCTAGGTATTCTGGAAATGTAGATGCACTGAAAGTTGATGCCAAATAAAAAAGATACTGTGGGAATCCTACAGTGAGGGACAATTCTCTCTCTTCTAACAAGAGTTAACTGCTATTAAGAACTATGTTTTGGTTTGTGGAAATTCCATTCATTGCATTTCTGTCCTGGGTGCCATACCTTATGCAAAATTATCTGTAGTATTTCAGTCACTGTGTCCTTGCAGTTTGTATAAAATAACAAAAGAAAACAATTTTTATATGTACCCTCTCACAAGAATCACACTTATTTATCCTCAAATAGTTAAGAGCATTTATGGTAATTTTGAATTATTGTTTCTAAATTTTATTCATAATATTGTAAGATCTTTGAATATTTATTTTCTTTTTTTCATTCAAGATTTATTTTCTAACCAGAAAAATGTTTAGTAATGTATTTAGCTTTAAGATTCAACTTTTATTTTTTATATTATGATACACTCTGTTTGTTAATCTTTGACCTTAGAGCTTGAGCCATTGGTGTTTTGTTCAGGAAATTTTCTCCTGTGCCTATGTGTTCTAAGGTTTGCCCTACTTTCTCATCTAATAGTTTCAGTGTATCTGGTTTAATGTGGAGATCTTTGATCCACTTACACTTGAGCTTTGTACAAGGAGATAAGAAAGGGTCTATTTTCATTCTTTTGCATGCTGAGTGCCAGTTGGACCAGCACCATTTGTTGAATAGGCTGTCCTTTTTCCATTGAATGTTTACTGCTCCTTTGTCAAAAATCAGGTGACCATATACATGAGGGCTCATTTATGGATCTTCTATTCTATTCCATTGATCCACATGCCTATTTCTGTACCAGTACCATGCAGTTTTCAGCACAATTGCCTTGTAATATAGCTTGAGGTCAGGGATAGTGATTCCCGCAGATGTTTTTTTGTTGTTGAGGATGGATTTCCCTATTCTAGGTCTTTTGTTATTCCATATGAAATTGCACATTGATCTTTCCAATTCCTTGAAGAACTGTGTTGGAATTTTAATGGGGATTGCATTGAATCTGTAGATTGCTTTTGGTAGGATGGCCATTTTTAAGATATTGATTTTTCCAATCCATGAGCATGGGAGATCTTTCTATTTTCTGAGATGCTCCTCAATTTCTTTCTTTAGAGGTTTGAAGTTCTTGTCATACAGGTCCTTCACTTGCTTAGTCACAGTCACACCAAGGTATTTCATAGTTTTTGTAGCGATTGTGAAGGGTACCTTTTCCCTAATTTCTTTCTCCACATGTTTGTCCTTTGAGTACAGGAAGGCTACTGATTTGTTTGAGTTAATTTTGTATCCAGCCACTTTGCTGGACTTGTTTATCAGCTGTAGGAGTTCTCTGGTGGAATTTTTGGGGTCACTCAAGTACACTATCATGTCATTGGCAAAGAGTGATGTTTTTATCTCTTCCTTTCCGATTTGTATCCCCTTGATCTCCTTTTGCTGTCTAATTGCTCCAGCCAGGACTTCCAGTACTATGTTGAATAGGTAGGGGGAGAGTGGGTAGCCTTGTCGAGTCCCTGATTTTAGTGGGATTGCTTCAAGTTTCTCGCCATTAAGTTTGATGTTGGCTGTTGGTTTGCTGTATATTGCTTTTATTATGTTTAAGTGTGGACCTTGGATTCCTGTTCTTTCCAGGACTTTTAACATGAAGGGGTGTTGGATTTTGTCAAATGCTTGCTCAGAATCTAGTGAGATGACCATGTGATTTTGATCTTTGAGTTTGTTTATATGGTGGATTACGTTGATGGATTTTCTTATATTAAATCATCCCTGCATCCCAGGGATGAAGCCTACTTGGTCATGATGAATGATCATTTTGATGTGTTCTTGGATTCGGTTTGCAAGGATTTTGTTGAGTATTTTTGCATCAATGTTCATAAGTGAGATTGGTCTGAAGTTCTCTTTCCTTGTAGGGTCTTTGTGTGGTTTAGGTATGAGGGTTATTGTAGCCTCAAAACATGAGTTAGATAGTATTCCATCTGATTCTATCTTTTGAATAGTTTGGAGAGTATTGGTGTTATATCCCCAATAAATGTCTGATAAAATTCTGCACTGAACCCGTCTGGACCTGGGCTTTTTTTGGTTGGGAGGCTTTTGATGACTTCTATTTCTTTAGGTTTTATAGGGTTATTTAGATGGTTTACTTGGTCCTGGTTTAACTCTAGGATCTTGTATCTATCTTGGAATTTGTCTATTTTTTCCAGATTTTCCAATTTTGTGGAGTATAAGTTTTTGTAGTAGGATCTGATGATTTCTTGAATTTCCTTAGTTTCAGTTGTTATGTCCCCACTTTCCTTTCTGATTTTGTTAATTTGTATACTCTCTCTTTGCCCTCTAGTTAGTCTGGCTAGGGGTTTATCAATCTTGTTGATTTTCTCAAAGAACCAACTCTTGGTTTTTTTTGCTTTTTTCAATGGTTCTTTTTGATTCTATATGGTCTATTTCTGCCCTAATTTTGATTATTTCTTGCCGTCTACTCTTTTTGGGTATATCTGCTTCCTTTTGTTCTAGGGCTTTTAGCTGTGCTGTCAGGTTGCTGATGTAAGCTCTCTCCAGTTTCCTTTCGAAGCACTTAGGGCTATGAGTTTTCCTCTCAGTAGTGCTTTCATTGCATCCCATAGGTTTGGGTATGTTGTGTTTTCGTTTTCGTTGAATTCTAGACAATCCTTAATTTCTTTTTTTTATTTCTTCTTTGACCCTGCTATTGTTTAACATAGCGTTGTTTAGTTTCCATGTGTATGTGGGCTTTAATTTGTCCTTGTTTTTGTTAAAGACCAGCCGTAGACCATGGTGATCTGAGAGGATGCATGGGAGTATTTCAATCTTCTTATATCGATGGAGGCTCATTCTGTGTCCAATTATGTGGTCAATTTTCGAGAAGGAGCCATGGGGTGGTGAGAAGAAGGTGTATTCTTTTACTTTAGGATAATATGTTCTGTATATATCTATTAATTCTAGTTGGTTCAAAGTCTCTGCTAGTTTTGTAGTGTCCTTGTTCAGTTTCTGTTTCCATGATCTGTCCATTAGTGAGAGTGGGGTATTAAAGTCTCCCACTATTATTGTGTGGGGTGAAATGTATTTTTTGAGCTTTAGTAGGGTTTCTTTTATGAATCTTCCAAGCAAACGGCCCCAGAAACAAGCTGGTTTAGCCATTCTAATATTGAATAAAGTATATTTTCAACCAAAAGTTATCAAAAAAAGATGAGGAAGGACACTTTTTACTCATTACAGGAAAATGTATTAAGATGAATTTTTAATTTTAAACATATATGCTCCAAATACAAGAGCACCCATATTTATAAACGAAACCCTACTAAAGGTCAAGACATGCATTGTACCACACACAATGATAGTGGGAAAGTTCAACAACCCACTCTCATTAATGGACAGATCATGGAAGCAGAAACTGAATAAGAATGCAGTGAAACAGGCAGAGATTATGAACCAGTTGGTATTAACAGAGATCTACAGAGCATTTCATCCTAAAAACAAAAGCATACACCTTCTTCTCAGCACTTCACAGCACCTTTTCTAAAATTGACCATATAGTTTGTCACAAAACATGCCTCAGTAGATATAAGAAGATTGAAATACTCCCATGCATCCTATCAGATCACCAGGGACTAAGGCTGGTCTTTAATAACAACAAAGACAACAAAAAACTCACATAGACATGAAAGCTGAACAATGCTCTACTCAATGATAGAATGGAGAAAGAAGAAATAAATAAAGAAATTAAGGATTTTCTAAAATTTAATGAAAATGAAAGCACAACGTACCCAAACCTCTGGGATGCAATGAAAGCAGTACTATCAAACCTTTAAAAAAATGAAGTACTGACAAAAATATATTCATATAGTTTTACGCTAAAAAGACTGAAGATTAATGCACAAATTTGTAGGTCTTAGGAAAACCTGATAGAAATAAGGAAAAGTATTCTAAATGAGAAAGGACAAAGAATTTCACAAATTTTAAATTAAAACTTATGTACAAGTCTAAAAACCTTTAACAACACAATGTATAAGAAATATTCAGACATCCTTATATTCATCTGCACAAGACCAAGCCAATTAACTTCTTCTAGTGTAGATTGGACAGGGGCATCTGAGGCACTGCCCTGAGCTGAGGAACTGTTGGCAGGTAATATCTGCTGAGAAAGACTCACCATTGATTAAGAGTGTGGTCCAAAATAGGTTTCCCACACACATCCTTATGTACTTATTATGGGCAGTACTAACTGGAGTATTCGGGATAAAACATAAATAAGTTATTAATAAAATTATAAAAGGAGGACATAACTTTGGGGTATATACGTGGAAGATAAGGGATGAATATGATCAAGATACATTGTGTATCTTTATGAAAATTTCAAAATATTAAAAATTTAAAACCAAAACCAAAGTGGGAAGTTCTCAAGAAACTACATACAGTAAAATTGTTTCAGATCTCCATATGTATAAACTCTCTATCTATCTATCTATCTATCTATCTATCTATCTATCTATCTATCTATCCATCTATCTATCTCTATCTCTTTCTCTCTCTCTCTTACACACACACACACACACACACACACACACACAAACACAAGCATGGACATATACACCCATTCGGACACCCACATGAATAGAAATATCGAGAAAAATAAATATGAGAAATGTAGGAGGCTCTAACAATTATATATTCTACCCACTGATCTTAACTTAAAACTCAAATAAAGGCTTTCAAGAAACCGTGATTTATTGTCCCAAGATGATAGTAACATTCTCACCAATCTCCCAGCCTCATGGATGTAAATAAGTATCAACATAACCAGAACTGGAGAATAAACATCTTATTTTAAATGAAAATTTCAGTCCACTTGTCCTGGCTCTGCTCTGGCGCTTGTATTCTTAGGAAGTGAATAAAAATACACATTTTATTCTTCTTGCTGATATTTTATGTTAAGTGAAAAGGTGGGCTGCCTGGGTGTATCTCCTGCGGTTGATAGCAGAAAGGACTGTTTGAGTTTAGGAACTAGGTTTGACATTTATGTGTTCCTTCTATTATTTTTAAATATTAAAAATAATTTAAACGGTTTTGGATAGAAGTAGCAGAAAGCCTTTAAACTGGTCCAAATCACAGATCAAATTTTTATTTCACAAAAAATAATGTCAAGACACATCCTGGATGTAGATGAACCATGGTTCAAAGATCACACAGAGGTCCTGCTGTTTGAAGTTAGATAACTGAGTTCACATGTGTGGATGACTCCATCAATAATTGCTCAAAGGTGTTCTGTTTTATTTTATTATTGCTCAGAGTATAAGCAGAGAGATCAGTTTCTCCTGAGCTACGATGAATATAATTGTATTGGTTAGCAAGTAGAAAGAGGATGCTGAATGGCATCTATGTCTCTCCTAAGGAAAAAACATAAATAATGTGTATTAGGTAGGCAGCCATCAACTGGATAAATGTAAATGCTTAAAGATAATACATAAAAAGCTAAACTTTTAGAAAAAATTAAACACAGTAAATTAAATAGCTCTAAGTTCTGGTGAAGAAACAATGAGCCAGGATTGAAAAAAAATACTGTGACCTTCTAAGAGAAACATTTTGCCCTGAGTTCACCAATGTATGTCTCTCCTTGGTTTTTATTTCTCTCCTTTGTTTATTGTCTGACCCTGCTCAGAGACTGACTGACTTCACAACCCATTCTCCGTGTTAGGCACACTCAACAGCGTACACATTTCTAATTTCCTTGGCAGACTGACTGACTTCACAACCCATTCTCCGTGTTAGGCACACTCAACAGCGTACACATTTCTAATTTCCTTGGCAAATTCATACTGGACATGACGTTACATGACAAAATTCATGACAGAGTCTAAAATATAAATTATATATAATCTACCATAATTCAGAAACTAATCTAAAATGTAAACATATATTATGAATATAAATGTATATTTAAGTATACTGTAATGCTTTATTATTAACAATATAACAATATTCTATATGTGCCAATGTTATCATTTTAAATATATTTTGTCTATTCTATGATATTTGGAATTTATATTTTCTTATAATTGCTTTTAATTCATTAAAGGCCAAGGTTATGAGAAAATAAAAGCACAAAATGAATTCCATTCTGAAAGTTTAAAAGCGCTCTCCAACAGGAACATAACTTTCAAAATTGTTTTGTCTTTGAAATAGGTTGATTTCCTTATAGGTGAACATTTTCCCAAGCTTTTCAGCACTTTTTACGTCTTTTCCAATCAAATGCAACTATTAGTTTAGAGAGAACAACTTGTGATTTTTAGAAAATACCACACTTTATAATAAGGTTCTGGTAAAAAAAAATATTTAGACAGTAATGACTACCCAAATGAACATATTTAAGTAAAGATATGATTCAACCCAGCGTGAAGTGGCTACTATGTGTGTCCTTACTAGGTCCTGTCATCATCTTCTCAGGAGGGTGAACAATTATTGTTAGAGTGAGTGAACATAAGATTACTGTAGAGAATAAAATTTAAGACTCAAAGCTGTGTAAAAGCTCTTGAATCTTCTGTCTAAAGTGGTCTATTTTGTTAAAGTGAACAGTATACATCAAATAAATTGTACATTTAAATAGTCCAAGTACTTGGATAAAACTATTTTTACTCTTGTTGCTGTACATTTGCTTCTTTCTATAAATCCCACCAACAAGGAAAGCATTCTTATCAACTGGAGTTACTGAGGCTCTATAGTCAATACTTCAATAACTATTAAATATACAGAAAGCAAATGAACACTAACAAACTCCTATGATGCCAGCATAACACTAATATCAAAACCAGGGAACAACAGCAAACAAACAGATACAGAAATCAGGAAGTTTATGCATGGACATGTAAGGAGTAAAGTCAGTGAAATACAAGCACAGTTAAACAGATGGAAGACTGGGGCAGTAAGGGTCAAACCTGGAGCACACTGAAGAATGGAGAAATGAAGTTTGGTGGAAGGCTTACCCAACCTATATGGAGACCTTTGCTATTCCAACCCAAGAGAAATGATAGGAGCTAGTACAAGTGGCATACCGTTTGTCTGAGGAGAGTTAAAAATGCAAAATTGAAATGATGATTTCTGATGAGTGTCCACTGTTTTTAAACTGTCATAAAGCAGAGGAACTATTAAGTTGGACAATTTTAATTCAGGATCATATGTATTAATCTTCATTTATTTAGTTTGATGCACATACCAAAATATGTGCATATTATACAATTCTACACATGTAGATATATACCCATACATACAAGTCATCTGGATTTACATCTAACCCTTTAGGTATGTGTATATGTGCGTGCGTGTGTGCATGCATGTGCACACACACACACAAATCACATATGTGTATCTACAAGCATAGGCATGTCTATGTACATATGACTAATTTATCTACTAACATCACTCAAATGTTTGAAAAACTCTTTCAGACAAAGTGTCCATAGATTCCACGTTGGAAGCATAATTTGTATTGTTAGGTAAAACTGTACATTGATAAGCCTATCTTTCAATCTCTCTATCTTTCCATCTGCATAGTAAGTGATGTTTCTGCTGCATAGTCTCTTTACTCTAGGGCTATGGCACAGTGAAGATCTCTAGGCAGAGCCATTTCATAAGGAACTTTATACCATGTTATGACCTTGACATAAAAATGGAAAAGGAATTAGGGATTGTTAAGTTTTGTATTGTCAAATCTTTTTATAGCAATGGAGAAATGATTTGGGTATGTTTCTTGTGACTCTTGGCAAGAATAAAAACTGTGAGACTTATACCTTGACAAAATGAACTTGTCATGGACATTGGCACTTAGCATCACTCACCTTGCATTCAAGGCTCTGTTTGTTTAAGATGCACTTTGCTTTTCACAATACAATTAATTACCTCTTTCTAAGAAATTGCATTGCTTTATTTTTTCTTGCCAGCTTTCTATAAGTGAGGGTCATGCATTATTTTTGTGGAAATGGGTCAATACTATAGGAAAATAATGAACTGTAGGAGGACTATAGAATAATTTACTGTGATTTGTGCCATTGGTAGGTGGCACAAATATTTTAGTAACTACCATTACAGCATGTAGATTGCTATATTATCCTCTTAGGGATACAAATTTGTTAGAAATTGATGTTTTGGGAAAAGAAAGTAAATAAATATATTGTAGCTTTATTACATACATATACTAGTACTGTTCAGTGAGTATGTTCTGTTTAATAATCTATTTAATTCTTGTTTATTTGCTTTTCCATTGCTTCTTGAGAGGGAGGGAGGGAGGGAGGGAGAGAGACACACACACACACACACACACACACACACACACACAGAGAGAGAGAGAGAGAGAGAGAGAGAGAGAGAGAGAGAGAGAGAGAGAGAGAGAGAAAGAGAGAGAGGAAGGGAAGAATAAATAAATAAATAAATAAATAAATAAATAAATAAACAAATAAATAAATAAATAAATCTGGGAGGATTTGGTGGAGGGGAAATCATAATCAAAATATATTGTATAAAAATATTTTCCATAAAAATAAAATGTCTTCTCTTTCTTGAAACAATGTGTTCTTCAGTAAGATAAGTGGCAAACTGTGGTTTAAGTACAGTCTGGACGAATTTATGAAGAACTTGACAAAGTGCTCTTTTTCAGTCAAATGCAATCACCAGCATGAGAAGGAGAGCAAACCCTTGTCTCCAGCACTACTTTTATTTCATCTAATTTGTTATAACCAGCAATTCTAAGTAGTCTTCCATTTGAGTGAGGCTCAGAAGGCTTGCACAGTGTCTTTGATTTCAGAAATGCCAATAATAAATTCTTATCACCTGACTTCAGTATGTCCTGTTCCTAATAATGGGAAATATTTTAACACAGCACTTTACAATAATAAAAATGAAACAAAGAAAGGAATGTTCCATGGTGATAGCCCCTAAAACCAGGCAAACCTCACAGTGCACCGTAACAACTATGTGACAGCCAGCAATGGTTACACACTTTCCCCAAATTATATGTGCAGTGCAAAATGTTGGTGGTTGTATTTTCAGGTTTGTTTATGATAGCTAATATTTAAAAAACAATACGTATTAAAAAACCTGGAAAATCTACGAATAGATTTTATTGTTTTTATTGAATTTATTTCCTTAATAATGTTTTATTTTAAAATAAATTACATAATTTTCCCTTCCATTTCATTCTTCCAATTCTCTTCTTACCCCTGGGTCCTCTCCAAATGCTTCTATGTCCTCCTACTTCCTCCCTGTGTCATGCCATCTTTTTCTTTGGTTATCATTGTTCATACAAACATACACATATACATACATGCATGCATATACATATATATCTTCCTGAGTCTGTTTAGTGTTGCTTGTATGTACATGATTTTAGGGTTTGTATGTATGTGTATATCCACTTTGTACTGGATAAACAATTAGGATTCTCATTATTTAAAAGAAAAAGAATGGATTTTCATTATTTTTAAAACTTTGTGTGAAAGAAAGCATAAGCTTTAGGTATAATTTTTTTGGAAATTTATGTGCACTTGATGTAAATCAAAATAATATTTTTTTCAGGGTCTTTATCTAACTGTAGATTAAGTCATTTTCAAATCTCTAGCATACTTTCAGTTAAAATTTCATGGTACCACAAGAACTGAAGGACACAAAAACATACACAATACGAAAATCAGTTTTGAAGATAGACCAAGTTCTAGTTACTGTTTGGGGTTGGGTCCTCAAATGAGAAAGCTGTAGTGATAAATAAAACTGTCAGCACAGTAGTACTGTCACACTGAGGGTCACTGTGAGTGATCATTGGGGCTCATGGCATTTTACCTAATGCCAAACTGTACTCAAGCTCTCGGTCTGGCTTGCTTTGCCAGTCTCCCTATACTGAAATCTACCATTCTTATTGGCATTTGTAGAAAATGCCCCTCTTAATATTGAAGGTATAATATAAAACAACCGGCTGGTTCTAGGGCTCCAATGACACTCTAAAGATTTGAGACAAAGAAGCACAAAGAAGCAAAAGATCCAGAATATAATAAAAAACTCCAGTTCAATGTTCATATAAATTTGCTTTCTTAGACAAAATTACCTGACAGTGAAAAGCTCTACTTTAACCTAGATCACATTTTGGAAGAAATAATAGTTTGTTGTTTTTAATCAATTTGCCTAAAAAAATCCAGCTTAGGGGATATAGTGCATTGTTTCTGTTTTAAGGTAAAACTGGTTAATGCAGACAGTATGAGAACTTGGGTAGATTTTCTGTGTTCTGTCACTGTATTTCAAAGCCTGTAGCAAGTATAACTAACTCATAAACCTCTTGGATACATATTGCACTAAGTAAAACACAATCGCAAAGGAAAGACATATGAATATTAAGAAATCCAGAAAATATAAAAACAAGAAAATGAGAAGATAGTGAGTTATTTATGTGAATATGTATATTTGTGTGTGCATGTTGATTAATGTGTGTATGTGTGTGTGTGTGTGTGCCTATGCATGTGGAGAAAATAGGCCAAACTCAGGTATTATTTTTCAAATGCTATCCACCCTTTTTCTTAAGATAGTGTTTATCATTGGCATAGAACTTGCCAAATGGGCTAGGCTAGAGGGTCAGTGAATACCAGAGGTCTGCCTGGCTCTAGAATTAGAAGCATGTTTCACCATGGACAGATATTCTTTTATGTGTCTTCTAGAGACCATAATCAAGTTCTTCTGTTTGTAAGGTAAATGTTTTACAAACTGAGTTATACCCCCAGCTCAAATAGACAATTATTAACATTACACACACACATGTATATATATATATATATATATATATATATATATATATATATAATATATGTATATATATATACATACGTGTGTGTATACCTATATGAATATATTTTTGTTTCTACACACCTTGAAAGTTAACATAAAACCAGCACATAACTGAACACTATTTTATATGTCATTTGTATTATACATTTCATTGATGAGTATCAATCCATTTAAACAGAGCTTTATTGACCCAAATAGTTATTAAATATTTACTGAGAAAAGAATATTGTCTCATATAAAGACTATTTGCTAGAGGAAAGTTACAGTTGTCCCAGTAATATATTTCAATATCACTGTTTCCTTTAAAATATTCTTGAAGCCTACATGTTGAGACTTGTAGTTTCTGAATATATTATCAGTTATTAAACATGCTCTAAAAATTATTTAACATTTTTCTCTCTCTTCCCTCTGCTGCCCCTCTTCTCTCTCTGACTCTCCCTTCATCTTTCTCTCTCCCACACATTCTCTCTGATGTAGAGCCACAGTAAGAAGATAGCTTCCGGCAACCAGAAAGAGAGCTCATATCCAAACCCTACAGCACTGGAACATTAATCTCAGCATCATATAATGCATTGAAAGTAAATAAATGTTAAGAATTGTGATCAATACCCTCAGAAACAAAATTCAGCTTTATATTTTCTAAGTTGCATAGCGAAACCAGTTATTCATCCAAGAATGTATTTTCTCCTTATTAACATTATTTTAAGATGTATATTCAAGAACTCACCAATAACTGAAAAGTGTAATTTTGAAGGTTCTAGTTAAAAATACATAACCCACAAGGACATGGTGTCTAATTTCTTCCTTCCTTATTTATTTTATATTATTGATCTTTATATTAATTGGAAGATAATTGTATAAAATTCATGGGGTCAACTGTGTACATAGTGTAATAAAGTCAAGCCAGTTGATTAAGTCAAGCCAATGTGAGCCAGCCGGTATTTTGGAAGTTTGTGATAGTTTGATTAGGACATAGTTTCTCTTCTAGCAACATTGGAATACATGTTTTATTAACTACAATTTCTATACAGTGCAGGAAAACAGAATATTTCTGTACTCTAAATAAAATTATGTATCCTTTGCTCATTGTCTTATGTCATATCCTCTCCCATTGAGTCTTTGGCCTCCACAAATTACAGTTTCACTCTTTGTTTCTGAGTTAACTCTTCTAGGCATCCAACATAAGCAAGATCATAGAGTATTCTTTTTATGGTCCTGACTTATTTCAGTTAGTAAAATGTCCTCCAATTCCATCTATCTGTCTATGTTACATGTATGATTGAATGTTTTTTAAAGCTGCATGTACTCTCATTCATATATATGCTGAAATTTATTAATTAGTATTTAATTCAACATTATGGCAATGAACATGAAAGAAAAATATATCATCAGCATACTGGCTTCTGTTTTATACATGCTGTTCTTTCATGTAAACATGCTTATGTGCTTCTCATTCTCACTGTAAGTGAACTGCACTCTCCCCCTTTACCTAGCTCAGTCTGACTAGGATTCTAAGAGTGTGTACAGCCTACATTATATTTCCATATCTCTTTATATAAATAGACATCATAATTTGATTTACAGTAATGGAAAATTGAATTTATGTTACTATCTTTTTTTAGAGACATTTGGAACAGTCATCTTTTATGAATAGCAATACTTATTATTTATTTTATTCTTTGAAATTGGATATAATCACATCATGTTCCTCCTTCAAAATTTCTTCATTCTTGTTATGTACATTTTTATATGTATTCCTAAATATATAAATGTGCCTTGCCGTCTTCTGTATAACATTATGTGTGTGTGCACAGTTTCAAGACTGACCACTTGGTATTAGAAAACCATAAGGATTTATTACCCCCAAGTAGATTGCATGATAAGTTTTTACCACAGTTTTATGCTTGTTTGGGCCAAACACCTTTTCTTTTCAAAGATTATCTTAAGAGAAACAACAACAACTAGTGCTGAACATGTATGTAGCCAAACCTGAATACTAATGATGTATATTTGAGACTACCATGGGTTGGGACAGACACTTTTGATTTGTTGGCAAAACAGACAAGATGTTCCTGCTCCAGTGTTACCCCCAGTGAGCTCATCTTGGTGATTTTTGTTATATGGTCCTGTGTCTTTGTACTCCCCAAATGCTCAATTTAGAACAAAATCACTTATGTCTATCTATGTAATTCTCTTACACGATTCTCTTAACTAGCCAACAGAGTGCACACAGGATAATAATCCCATCATTCATTTCTCAAGATTGTTAACAGCACTGGCACTGGGAAGTATTTTGTTCTCTATAAATATCTCAAGTTATCATAATGATTAGTCATGCAGCAATGTCTAAAAACATAAAACATGAGCAGCGAATGTATAACTCAATAGAGCAGACCATTAATTCATGACATCATAACTGTGCTTATGAGTCCCAGAGTCACGGGAATCTTAGGAACCACTTGTGAATATGTGAAAAGCCATGTGGAGGACTCTCACCACAGGACTGAGATCCTGCCATGACCCCTTCCCTAACAAGATGGCCTCAAGGCTCCCACACCATGGGATTAAATTACCCCCTCCTACTTTACTCCTGTCAGATATTCTAACAGTAATGAGAAAAGTAACTAGTTTATTAAGGAATCCCAGAACTGAAGGAATTTCCTTGGCTTTCAATGGAAAATCCATCTTCCAAGGTTATCTGTCTTTGTTATTCATGGCTCAGATTCAGATAACTTCTGATAAGCCAAGAACTAACATTAATGGGGAAGAATGGATCTTTTTTCACATTTATTTACTTATTTATTTATTAATTTATTTATTCACTTTATATTCTGATCCATCTGCCCCCTCATCCATCCTGGTCCCCCTTCACAGAGTCCCTACCCTCTCCCCTTCTCCTCTTAGAAGGTAGAGCGCCTCTCTCCACCTCACCCCACCTCAGTATCCTCTCATGCTGGTACATCAAGTATATTCAGGACTAATTGCATCTTCTCTCACTAAGGCCAGAAAAGGCACCCAGTTAGGGGAACAGGATCCACAGGCAAACAGCAACTTTAGTGACAGCCACAGCTCTAGTAGTTGGGGGAAAGATACATGCAGACTGAGTGTCACATCTCCTACATATGTGCAAGAAGCCTAGGTCCAACCCATGTATGTCTTCGATTGGTGGTTCAGTCTCTGAAAGCCCCAAGGGTCCAGGGAAGTTGACTCTCTTGGACTTTCTGTGGAGTTCCTATTCCTCCTGGGGCCCCCAATATCTTCCCCAATTCTCCATAAGAATCCCTGAGCTCTCTCCAATGTTTGGCTGTGGGTCTCTGCACCTGTTTCAGTCAGATGCTGGGTGGAGCCTCTCAGCAGACAGTTATGCTAGGTTCTTGTTTGCAAGCATAACAGCATATTATTAATGGTGTCATGGGTTGGTGCTTGCCCATGGGATGGGTCTCAAGTTGAGCCCTTATTGGTTAGCCATTCCCTCCATTTCTGCTTCATCTTTTTTCCTGCATTACCTGTAGTCAGGACAAATTTTGGTCGAAAGTTTAGCAGGTGGGTTGAAATTTTCAAAGTCCTTAGTCATCAGAGAAATGCAATTCAAAATGGCCCTGAGATTCCATCTTAAATGGAATAATAATAAAAATGGTTAAGATAAAAGACTTAAGCAACAGTACATGCTGGTAAATATATGGAGCAAGGTGAAGATTCCTCCATTGCTTCTGAGAATGCAGACTTCTACAACCACTCTGGCAATCAATCTGGTGGTTTCTCAGAAAAGTGGGAATAGTTCTACCTGAAGACCCAGCTATACCTCTCCTGGATATAAACCCAAAAGATGCCCCACCATACTACAAGGACATGTGTTCTACCATGTTCATAGCAGCTTTACATGCAATATACAAACACTAGAAACAACCCAGATGCCCCTCAGTGGAACAAATACAGAAAATGTGGTTTATTTATAAAATGGAATACTATTCATTTATTAAAAAACAAGGAAATCATGAATTTTGTAGGCAAATAGATGGAACTAAAAAATAGCCAGAGTGAGGTAACCCGGCCTCAAAAGGCCATGGATGACATGCACTCCCTTGTAAGTGAATATTAGCCATAAAGTACAGAATACACACACTCCGCTCCACAAACCCAAAGAAGACAATCAAGGAGACCCAAACAATGATCCTTGAATCTTAGAAGAGGGAAAAGTGGTTATAGGAGGAAGGTGGAGGGAGAGAACTAGGTGGGAGACGGAATCGTGAGGGGAATGGAAGAAGGCTCAGGATAAGGTACAGGGTGAGACCAGAGATAGGGCCAGAGGGCTAGAGTGCCAGAAGGCCAGAAGAATAAATAGATATCTGCAGCTGGTGGTAGTGGTGGGGCTTCTCTAGGATGTACCACATACATGGGGTAGGGATACTCCCAGAAGTCTATGTGAGTAACTTTAGCCAAGGCTCCCTGCAGTGAAGATGTGGAACCAGCAGGTGCTACCTCCTGTAGCCAGGCAAGAACCCTGACGGAGGTATAAGGCTCTTTTCCTTTTTCTCTCCATTCTCTGTAACTCCTACCAAATTTTATGCTAAAAAAAAAAAAAAAAAAAAAAAAAAAAAAAAAAAAAACTAAGTTTTTCCAAGCAAGTGTAACCTTCTCCCTCACCCACTGCTTACCCTGTATTTACCTACACCTGTCAAAATTGCCTCAGATCCCACTACCATTTGGCTCCAACCAGAAAGTGTTCTGATTTAACACACGTTTAAGTTGAAAAAAAAAAAAAGAAGAAGCTTTGAGGAGCTGCACTGTCACCTTTTTCAGTGCAAGATTTTCTTAACTGTGTTTTGCAGTCTCACCATGTAGATCTTAATATAACAGTTCTTGGCAGGACAGTAAAGTAGGAAATGTGAAATTCTGACCTGACAGGGAAAGAAGAGTAGGGAATGTTCTGTGCTTCATCCCAAGTGATACCCCTGAGCTGAAAGGAAACTGTGTGCTTTCCTTCATTGCCGAATGGTATTTGGCTGTTGGCTGTTTTTTAGGACCAGTGAAACACACGCTTCATACTTAGCACTGGTGAATAAACAGTGTCAATTGCGGGCTCTCTTAGAGAATTCGTGTTAGAATTAAAATGATAAAGCCTAAAATAGCCCTATAATTATCAGTTATATCAAGAACAGTACCTGGAGAATGTGAAATCATGAGCAGAAATATATATTACCATATTAGAGACACACTTCAATCATTGTTCAGCTTTTAATCAGTTGTGTGGTTTTTGTGTTAGTGAGCGCTGCAATGTAATCAAGTTATTTTCAAAAAGAAATATTAGGTGACATAAAGTACATAAAATATTTCAGAGCATTGGTTATCGTTTTTTTATGCTCAAGCAACCCAAGCTTTTGAAATATCTTGCAAACACTGACAATCTTTTTAACTTTCAGTTTCACTGGGTTTAATACTCACACACTCTTTTCTCAATGAAGAGGATTTTAACCCATAAATTGCCCCCTACCCAATGCTTGTCCCGGAAATCACTGGGCCACCTCCGTGGAGTTCTTGATAACAGACTTCTTATTTAACTCTCTGATGAAGAGTAGTTCCCTCAGAGTATTTCTTGATGTCTGACTGTCAATCCGAAGTCCTCTCATCAGGTAACTGATTCATACCCTTTAACGTAAGACATCATCATCTGTGCTATATGGAGATGAGATTCGTACACAGGAAACATCATTCAGTGATGACTCCAACTCTTCTATAGTGTGAAGTAAGCAAAAACTAAAAAAAATAAGGGAGACTATTTTTGAGTGCTTTACGTAGATTCTTTCAGGCTCATAAATGAACACAGGAAATGATCTTAAGAGAAAGAGAGAGAAGAAGTAAAAAAAAAGAGCAGTAAAGCCCTGCTGGAGACACACATTGATTGAGAACAGCCCAGCCTCAACTTAATGTGAGCTTAAAGGCTCTGAAGGCATGCAGTGAAGAAGAAAATTACTTCCCTGCTGTGGTCAGAAGAGTAGCTATCCATTCTGTGCTTGGCTTCAAGTGGCAACCTTCTACCTAAGCAAAGACATTTCCCATGCCAACAGTGGCTTCTCCATAGTGCTGGTCTTTACTCAATATGCACTTAGACTTAAGCCTGTAATAATTATTTCTTACTCAGCAAAATATTCATTCAGAAATATTTTTAACTTTCCATTGCTTCTCCACTGACATTTGTGACAGAGAAACAAATTATTAGTACAATGACATTGTCTCGCCATCCATCACTTCCAGAGAAGTCAGCACATAGAAGTATGTTGAAAAATTTGCCATGGCTGGGTTTTATTTTATTTTATTTTATTTTATTTTATTTTATTTTATTATGTTTATTCTTTGATGACCTCCAACCCTCCTCTCTTTTATACTGTATAATATTACCAGGGAATTCAGCATATGACCTTCTTTTTACCTCAGTGTTGAAGAGAATTCCTAAGCCACTAATCTATTAGCTATAAAAGCTTACTGCTAAAATGTTAACATTAAATTATCTCCAGGGGAAGTTATTAAAAGAAGTTTAAATCATTTTTCCTCTCAACATGTAAGTGAAAAGACATTTGTAAATTGTTAGTGTGCTTTTTATAGACCATCTAAAATTATCCAGTTATAGTACAGGAGTGACCAATATAGAAGTACCAGTCAGAAGCAACTGATGTTGCTTTAATAGCTTGATTTTCAGGCAGAACTCTTTGGCTCTCTATGAAGTTGTGTATAGCAGTTAGGGTACAAAGAACTGAACAGGGCTTCCTAGAGTGAGCACAGGGATGTTGATAAACATTCTCTCAACTGTCTAGGCTTCATGCAGCTTCATAGAGTCATCATTACTGTGAATGAAATGTGTCCTTAAACTAGAACATTATAAGCATATGATTTATATATGTTTATAGCACATATATAAACACATAGCATATTATTTAATGCAAATAACATACTAAGTAATATATCCATCATGTTTCATCTTTCTGGCTATTGGTTGTACATTCTAAGGGCTATTTATTCAACCAAAGAATATATATTCTATAACAAAATTGCATTTCCTGGACTGTAAGTTTCAGAACAGTTCAATTCAGTGAAAAATTTTTTTGCAGTACTAAATACATTGAAGGCACTGTGTAATGTTTCTAGAGATAAAATAGGGAAATGTGTGATCTTCCTATTAAAAGCAATGCATAATTTCATTATTGAAACTTATAATTATACATCTAAATACATTATGTAAGAACATGTATTATTACATACAAGCACACAAGTATTTTTCAAATTCTAATTAGAAATGTTTTTATATGAAAATAGAGCAAAGATGCATAGATAATCAATAATAGAACTTATAGCCTGAAAAAAATCAGGACTAACCATGGCTTCTTCAGGAATATTTGTGATAGAAATGGGATATACTAAATTTCAAAATAAATAAAGTTAATAAAATGTGCAAAACTACTTTTCTATATTAGAGAATATTATAAATAAGTAACAAAAGAACACAAGAATACTCATAAGAGCAAGACAGAATTATGAAGCTGTGGATTGAGTCAAGCTATAAAGAATAATGAAAACTGAGTAAAATTAGAAAATTTCCATCTTAGATATTTTGGGAAATACTATAATATAATTAGATTTCTAATTAAAAGCATGTGCAGAGATATTTAAAATATACAAACCAAAAGCTGTTAGAGTCATAAAGAACAATTTTACTCTATTACTGAATTGATTCCTCCAAGTCGCTAACAAATTAGTGAATGTATTGAGTTAAAATATTCTATATGTGAAAGATTAACACTGAAATATTCTGTGAAAGCCTAACTATACATACACATTTATCACATTTAATTATTACTATTTTAACTGACAAGGTGGTGATTTCCCAAAATTCTAGGATAGTTTTATTTTTTTATTTTTTTCATACTTCTGACATTTTATTTTATTTTTTTAAACGACTTTATTTTACAAAACAAAGATAAATGTACAGATTTTAAACATTTTTTGCTTAAAATTATACATTTTTGTCAGTACTGTTTTTCAGATATTAAAATAATTTTTACATAAAACTATGTGAATATATTTTTTTTAGTCAGTACTTGATTTTTTCAAGGGTTTGACAGTATGCATTGAAAACCTAATAGTTACCATGAGCATAAAGTACATGCAAAACAAAATGCAACATGTAAATAGTCAAAGTCTTCTTGTTTTTTAAATATATATATATTTTTGTTCTCTTTACTTCTTGGAATTCATACACTCTGTGAGTTGTTTCTGGGGGAGTGCAAGCCACTGGGGTTAGTATCCCAATATCAGTGACTGCATATTATGTCTGTTCTTTTGTGACTGGGTTATCTCACTCAGGATGATATTCTCTAGAGGCAGCCATTTTCTTAAGAATTTGGTTAAGTCATTGTTTCTGGTGGCTGAGTAGTATTCCATTGTGTAAATGTACCACAATTTTTGTATCCATTCATCTTCTGAAAGACATCTGGGTTCTTTCCAGCTTCTGGCTATTATAAATAGAGCCGCTATCAACATTGTGGTGCATATATCTTTGTTGTGTATTAAAGTGTCTCTGGGGTATATGCCCAGAAGTGGAATAGCTGGGTCGTCAGGTAGTACTATATCCAGTTTTCTGAGGTATCGCCAGACTGATTTCCAGAGTGGTTGTATTAGTTTGCAACCCCACCAACAGTGGAGAAGTGTTCCTCTTTCTCCTCAGCCTCACCAGCATCTGCTGTCATCTGATTTTTGGATCTTGGCCAATCTGACTGGTGTGAGGTGGAATCTCAGGGTTGTTTTGATTTGCATTTAACTGATGGCTAAGGATGTCAAGCACTTCCTCAGATGTTTCTCGGCCATTCAGTGTTCCTCAACTGAGAACATTTTGTTTAGCTCTGTACCCCATTTTTTAATAGGGTTATTTGATTCTCTGGTGTCTAGCTTTTTGAGTTCCTTGTATACCTTGGATATTAGGCCTCTATCTGATGTGGTGTTGGTAAAGATCTTTTCCCATTATGTTGGTTGCCGTTTTGTTTTCTTGACGATGTCCTTAGCCTTACAGAAACTTTGCAATCTCATTAAGACCCATTTGTTAATCTTTGACCTTAGAGCTTGAGCCATTGGTGTTTTGTTCAGGAAATTTTCTCCTGTGCCTATGTGTTCTAAGGTTTTCCCTACTTTTTCATCTAATAGTTTCAGTGTATCTGGTTTAATGTCGAGATCTTTGATCCACTTACACTTGAGCTTTGTACAAGGAGATAAGAAAGGGTCTATTTTCATTCTTTTGATGCTGAGTGCCAGTTGGACCAGCACCATTTGTTGAATAGGCTGTCCTTTTTCCATTGAATGTTTACTGCTCCTTTGTCAAAAATCAGGTGACCATATACATGAGGGCTCATTTCTGGATCTTCTATTCTATTCCATTGATCCACATGCCTATTTCTGTACCAGTACCATGCAGTTTTCAGCACAATTGCCTTGTAATATAGCTTGAGGTCAGGGATAGTGATTCCCGCAGATGTTTTTTGTTGTTGAGGATAGATTTAGCTATTTTAGGTCTTTTGTTATTTCATATGAAATTGCACATTGATCTTTCCAATTCCATGAAAACCTGGGTGGGAATTTTGATGGAGATTGAATTGAGTCTGTAGATTGCTTTTGGTAGCATGGCCATTTTAAAATGTTGATCTTTCCAATCCATGAGCATGGGAGATCTTTCCATTTTCTGAGATCCTCCTCAATTTCTTTCTTTAGAGGTTTGAAGTTCTTGTCGTACAGGTCCTTCACTTGCTTAGTTAGAGTCACACCAAGGTATTTCATAGTTTTTGTGATGATTGTGAAGGGTACCTTTTCCCTAATTTCTGTCTCCACATGTTTGTCCTTTGAGTATAGGAAGGCTACTGATTTGTTCGAGTTAATTTTGTATCCGGCCACTTTGCTGAACTTGTTTATCAGCTGTAGGAGTTCTCTGGTGGAATTTTTGGGGTCACTAAAGTACACTATCATGTCATCGGCAAAGAGTGATGTTTTTATCTCTTCCTTTCCGATTTGTATCCCCTTGATCTCCTTTTGCTGTCTAATTGCTCCAGCCAGGACTTCTAGTACTATGTTGAATAGGTAGGGGGAGAGTGGGCAGCCCTTTCGAGTCCCTGATTTAGTGGGATTGCTTCAAGTTTCTCGCCATTAAGTATGATGTTGGCTGTTGGTTTGCTGTATATTGCTTTTATTATGTTTAGGTATGGACCTTGGATTCTTGTTCTTTCCAGGACTTTTAACATGAAGGGGTGTTGAATTTTGTCACATGCTTTCTCAGCATCTAGTGAGATGACCATGTGATTTTGATCTTTGAGTTTGTTTATATGGTGGATTACATTGATGGATTTCCTTATATTAAACCATCCCTGCATCCCAGGGATGAAGCCTACTTGGTCATGATGAATGATCGTTTTAATGTGTTCTTGGATTCAGTTTGTAAGGATTTTGTTGAGTATTTTTGCATCAATGTTCATAAGTGAGATTGGTCTGAAGTTCTCTTTCCTTGTAGGGTCTTTGTGTGGTTTAGGTACGAGGGTTATTGTAGCCTCAAAAAATGAGTTAGGTAGTATTCCATCTGATTCTATCTTTTGGAATAGTTTCGAGAGTATTGGTGTTATATCCCCAATAAATGTCTGATAAAATTCTGCTTTGAACCTGTCTGGACCTGGGCTTTTTTTGGTTGAAAGACTTTTGATGACTTATTCTATTTCTTTAGGTGTTATAGGGTTATTTAGATGGTTTACTTGGTCCTAGTTTAACTTTGGGATCTTGTGTCTGTCTAGGAATTCATTTCCTCCAGATTTTCCAATTTTTTGGAGTATAAGTTTTTGTAGTAAGATCTGATTATTTCCTGAATTTCGTCAGTTTCAGTTATGTTCCCACTTTCCTTTCTGATGTTGTTAATTTGTATACTCTCTCTTTCCTGCTAGTTAGTCTTGCTAGGGATTTATCAATCTTGTTTATTTTCTCAAAGAACCAACTCTTAGTTTTGTTGATTTTTTTTCAATGGTTCTTTTTGATTCTATTTGGTCTATTTCTGCCCTTATTTTGATTATTTCTTGCCGTCTACTCTTTTTGGGTATATCTGCTTTCTTCTGTTCTAGGGCTTTTAGCTGTGCAGTCAGGTTGCTGATGTAAGCTCTCTCCAGTTTCTTTTTGGAAGCACTTAGGGCTATAAGTTTTCCTCTCAGTACTGCTTTCATTGCATCCCATAGGCTTGGGTATGTTGTGTTTTCATTTTCGTTGAATTCTAGAAAATCCTTAATTCCTTTTTTTATTTCTTCTTTGACCCTGCTATTGTTTAACAGAGCGTTGTTTAGTTTCCATGTGTATGTGGGCTTTTTGTTGTCTTTGTTGTTGTTAAAGACCAGCCGTAGACCATGGTGATCTGAGAGGATGCATGGGAGTATTTCAATCTTCTTATATTGATTGAGGCTTGTTCTGTGTCCAATTATGTTGTCAATTTTCGAGAAGGTGCCATGGGGTGGTGAGAACAAGGTATATTCTTTTACTTTAGGATAATATGTTCTGTATATATCTATTAATTCTTGTTGGTTCAAAGTCTCTGCTAGTTTTACAATGTCCTTGTTCAGTTTCTGTTTCCATGATCTGTCCATTGGTGAGAGTGGGGTATTAAAGTCTCCCACTGTTATTGTGTAAGGTGAAATATATTTTTTTGCGCTTTAGTAGGATTTCTTTTATGAATTTGGGTGCTTTTTTATTCGGAGCATATATGTTAAGGATTGAGAGTTTCTCCTGATCGGTTTCCTCGTTAATGAGTAAAAAGTGTCCTTCCTTAACTTTTTTGATAACTTTTGGTTGGAAATTTACTTTATTCGATATTAGAATAGCCACTCTAGCTTGCTTCTTGGAGCTGTTTGCTTGGAAGTTTTTTTCCTACCCTTTAAATCTGAGATAGTGTCTGTCTTTGTCTCTGAGATGAGTTTCCTGTATGCAGAAAAAGGCTGGATTTTGTTTATGTATCCAGTCTGATAGCCTATGTCTGTTTATTGGGGAGTTGAGTCCATTTATGTTAATAGATATCAAGGAATAGTTGTTTCTGTTTCCTGCCATTATTGCTTTTGTGGGTTGAATTGTGTCTGTTTCTTTTTCTTCTTTTAGTTTTCTTCTTTAGGAGTTTTCTTGTTTTTACTAGGCTGTATTTTCCCTCATTGTATTGGGTTTTCCACCTATAATTCGTTGTAGTGCTGGGTTTGTGGTCAGATATTGTGTAAATTTTGATTTGTCTTGAAATATCTTCGTCTCTTCATCGATGGTGATTGATAGTTTTGCTGGATATAGCAGCTTGGGCTGGCACTTGTGTTCTCTTAGGGTGTGCATGATGTCTGTCCAGGCTCTTCAAGCTTTCATAGTCTCTGTTGAGAAATCGGGTGTGAGTCTAATTGGCCTGCCTTTATATGTTACCTGATTTTATCCCTTACTGCTTTTAGTATTCTTTCTTTGCTTTGGGCACTTGATGTTTTTACTATTATTTGTCGGGAGGTATTTCTTTTCTGGTCCAACCTATTTGGAGTTCTGAAGGCTTCTTTTATGCTCGTGGTCATCTCATTCTTGAGGGTAGGGAAGTTTTCTTCTACGATATTGTTGAAGATATTTACTGTGCCTCTTAGTTGATACTCTTCTCCCTCTTCTATTCCTATTATCCTTAGGTTCGGTCTTCTCATTGTGTCCTGGATTTCCTGGACATTTTGGGTTAGGAGCTTTTTGTTTTTTGCATCTTCTCTGGCAGTTTTGTCTATGTTTACAATGTTGTCTTCTGTCCCCGAGATTCTCTCTTCCATCTCTTGTAATCTATTGGAAATGCTTGCTTCTGTGATTCCTGATTTCTTTTTTAGGTGTTCTACCTCTAGGGTTATCTCTTTTTGTGTTTTCTTTATTGTGTCAATTTCCGTTTTAAATTCCCTCTTCCATTCCTTCATCTCTTTGATTCTGTTTTCCTCTAGTTCTTTGAGTTCTTTGAGTGTTTTTCTTGTTTCTTCTTTAAAAGCTTCTGAATCTTTTTGCTTTTCCTCCCGTTCTTGTTTAAGTATCTCTATCAGCATCTTGAGGTATGATTTCAGGTCTGTGTCTTCCTTTTCTGGAGTGTTTGGAGTTCCGTTGTTTGCTGTTATGGGAGAGCTGGGTTCTGGTATTGCTAGATTGTCTTGGTTTCCTTGGGATATACTCTTTCACTTTTCTCTTGCCATTTTGTTGTCAGTGATATGTTCTTGCCTTTCCCTTGTATCTGGTCTGTGTTCCTGGATCTCCACTGGTCCAGGTGGCAGATGGGTCGAGCCCTGTTCTATGCCTCAGAGTCGCCGGGTGGGAACAGAAGTTTCAAAGTTCTGTTCCAGGTCACTGTATCAGACAGGGCGTGGCAGGGCAAGGCAGGGGGTGCTTTTTCCATGTGCACTCTGCAGAGATCTCTCTGCTTTCTGGCAGCCCAGGTCTCTCACTCACCAGTTGCTCAGCCTCTACGAGCCGCCGTTCCGGGTGGCAGATGGGCCAGGCTCCGCTCTGTGTCCTGAAGTGGCCTCTGGGTGGAAATAGAAGTTCTTAAGTTCTGTTTCAGGTCACTGTATCGGGCAGGACAGGGCAGGTTAAGGCAGGGGGTGCACTTTCCGTGTGCACTCCGCAGAGATCCCTCCGCTCCCCAGCAGCCTAGGTCTCCCACTCACCAGTTGTTCAGCCTTTATGAGCTGCCATTCCGGGTGTCAGATGGGCCAGGCTCCGCTCTCTCTAGGATAGTTTTAAAATGTATTTATAATGTAGAAAGATCAAATGAACATTTCCATTAATTTAACCATCATTTTATGAGAAAATATGAATTTATTTACTCTCAGTTATTTAAAATATAAAATAAATTAATTACAGAAATTATGCTCTGTGCAATAATTCTCTAAGCTTATTTGTCCTGTACATCAGATACGCTATACCCCTAGTTCAACAACTTCTGTTCTCTTCACCCCCCTCCCCAGGAAGATAAATGAAATCAATTTATCCAAGATACAAAATCAAACTGCCCAGCATATGAATTGATAAAGAGATTGTGTCACACACATAATATAAATTATCATCCAGTGCTTCCTGCTGAAGACCAGTGGTTCTTCGGATTCCCCCAAAGCCATTAATGCCATGTTGGCACCTTTTAAGCACCCATCTTCAGTGTGCAAACAGCCATTGCTGGACCACCCAAATGATGTCCTATAAACCAATCCAACAAATCTTCTCACAGTAGATATTCCTATGTGGTTCTGTTCCTGTGGAATGTCTTAGCTAATACAAACATGAACCTAATCCTTCCTTCCCCAGGCTTTAGTAACATCTAGACTCAACAGTTTTACTATGCATACTGTTGGGTATCACAAATATATTCAGTCAAACTAGCTGTCAAATGCTGGCCAGTTCAAGATGAATTAGAGGCCTTCATTAAATATCAGCAATTCTCATCATAATCAATTATGACTTCCTTGTAAAGTAATGGAAACAATAATGAGAAGGTCAGTGTAGTTTTTGTTCACAATGGGATAGTTCTGAGAGGAAAGAAATCTCCTCCAGTAATTTTACAAAGAGCACTTATTCTCTGCTGTTCTTGTTTTAAAGAACCAGTGAGAAATGGTATTACCTATATCATGAAAACAGGCTACTCTATAGGGCCAGGGGGCTTACTGATACTCTAACGGACTGGAGTAGTTTATTCACCCCAAACCAAAGTTTTGTTCCACTGTGGTTATCATAAGAAACTGATCTGATAATAATGTTATCCTCACTAAAGAAACTCAGATATGAAGAGGAAGCAGAGAGGAGGTGACTAATCTTCTATAACCAGCTAAAATATCTTCAATATACTGAGAAACTATACCCAGCTAAAACATCTTCGACCTACTGAACAACTATACCCAGCTAAAATGTCTTTGACCTACTGAGCAACTGTACCCAGCTAAAATATCTCCGACCTACTGAGCAACTATACCCAGCTAAAACATCTTCAACCTACTGAGCAACTATGGTAGTTATTCACAAGACAGGAGAGAATTGAGGGTGTGGGTAGTAGGGGAAAACTATACCTTTACTTTAATAAAGACCACCCATGCTGAAAGTATGAATGAGGGGACCTTCTGCCTGAATAAAGTTTGACATAGAAGTCACAAGCCAAAAAAAAAAAAAAAAAAAAAAAAAAAACCAGAAATTTGACCAACCAAACAGAATGGGGATTGTGGATATAGTTTAGTTTGAATGGGGCTTAGTAGGAGACTGGAATATTTAACAGTAATTCATATTGAAAGTGGGGGGCCAACTGGGGCCTTAAAGAAGTAGGTTTCTTGAGATGGGTCAGTAGCTTTTTAATCACAGTAAGAGAAGGTGTTGATAGACATTGAAACTTTACATCCAGCAAAACTGAATGGGTAAGTCAACAATGCAGCACACCAAATTAATCAACTTGAATAGGCATTATAAGATATCATGGACATTTCTCATCTGGACAATAAATGATAAAATCTCTTTCTCAAAACTTTAGTCTGTTTTTTTCTCTTTATAGAACAATTACATAAATTTAAGCTATTTTATTAATTTACTGCCATCTCCAGAAATAATGGATCCAATCATTAACTTCATATGACAAAAATATGATTGGCTAGTGGTTAGCTGTTATGCTTTACATTCTTTGAAATGCTTTTTTAGAGATATTCAATCAACAAAATACAAATATTATATTCTTTTGTTAAATAATAAAAGTTTAAAAATAGTTGTCCAACAACCATAGATGCTATTTCTATAATGAAAAAGAAACTGGTTTGGTTTAAATACCAAGGAGCGAGCTTTAGAGAAGGGAGCAGAATCATCATGAGTATTTAAGAAATATTGATCTCCTGTCTGCCACCACCATTCTAATAATAGGAATATTTGTACCTGAGAGTAGTAAGGAATAAAATAACATAAGCCCTTTATTTTCCAAATTATATTTGCAATTGACAATGTTCTTAATGGTCATACATTTTATTAGAACATGAAACTGTTCCCAGCCCTTAAGAAACATATTTTATTTTGCTTTGAAAAACTAAAGATAATTATTTATTAAATCGTTCATTGAATTAAACTTAAATGCTGCAATAGTTTAAATTGTTTTATTAGGCAAAAGTCCACAAAGATGTCAGTAAGAAAATAAATAAGTATGGTTTGTTGATACATAAAAAAAATGTTCTTTAGGAATACTAAGAATTTTATCTATCTCTCTAAATTCGTGAAAGACTGTTTCAAATGTCAATTTAACACATTTATAAGTGTATAAACTGATTTTTGAAGGATTGGGAACTCCTACACTTTGATAATAAAACACAATTCAGTAGAATATATTTGGAAGGCAAAAGCTAAAGCATATCAGAAATTTCAACATATTCCTTCACTTTGTCTGAGTCACACCTGTCTTAGGAATTTTTCTTTGGAAATATGTTATATTTTGACAAAGACTTATGTAAAAACATCTTTCAGTATAAGCTTACAATACTGAAAAGATAGGGATGGCATAAATATCTGAAATTCAGTTGTTGCTTAATGAACCATGATTTATCTACACACTACAGTTGCAAATATGAAAGAAGTCATGAAAATTGTGTTTAGAAGTTATAACTTCTTTTTACCCTTTCTCTCATAATATGATGATCATTCATATGTCTTCAGAAAAGTATAAAAGTACATATACTACTGCTACATGAACTTAGCCTGAGGTGCTTTCATAATTGTTTTAATTAGAAACTGAGATTAATACTAGAGTATTTGTTGCTTGTTGTTGTAGTAACATATATCCACACTCTAAGATGCTTAAAACACAAATTTGTCAGGCCTTTTATTGCTTGTGTAAAGGAGGACTATTGAGTTCAAGTTAATTTTATTTATTTATTTTTATTTTCTTTTTTTAACAACTTTATTTTACAAAACAAAGATAAATGTACAGATTTTAAGCATTTATTGCATAAAATTATACAATACATTTTTGTCAGTACTTTTTTTTCAGATTTTAAAATAATTTTTACATTAAACTGTATGAATATATTTTTTAGTCAGTACTTGATTTTTTTAAAGGTTTGATAGTATGCATTGAAAACTTAATAGTTACAATGAACATACAGTACATGTAAAACAAAATGTAACATGGAAATAGTCAAAGTTTTCTTGTTGTATAGAGATTTTTTTGTTTTGTTTTGTTTTGTTTTCTTTATTTCTTGGACTTCACACAGATTGTGAGTTGTTTCTGGGGCAGTGCAAGCCTCTGGGGTTAGCATCCCATTATCAGTGACTGCATATTATGTCTGTTATTTTGTGACTGGGTTATCTCACTCAGAATGATATTCTCTAGATGCAGCCATTTTCTTAAGAATTTGGTTAAGTCATTGTTTCTGGTGGCTGAGTAGTATTCCATTGTGTAAATGTACCACAATTTTTGTATCCATTCATCTTCTGAAAGACAACTAGGTTCGTTCCAGCTTCTGGCAATTATAAATAAAGCTGCTATGAACATTGTGGTGCATATATCATTGTTGTATACTAAGGTGTCTCTGGGGTATATGCCCAGAAGTGGAATAGCTGGGTCTTCAGGTAGTACTATATCCAATTTTCTGAGGTATCGCCAGACTGATTTCCAGAGTGGTTGTATTAGTTTGCAACCCCACCAACAGTGGAGAAGTTTTCCTCTTTCTCCTCAGCCTCGCCAGCATCTGCTGTTATCTGATTTTTGGATCTTGGTCAATCTGACTGGTGTGAGGTGGAATCTCAGGGTTGTTTTGATTTGCAATTCCCTGATGGCTAAGGATGTCGAACACTTCCTCAGATATTTCTCAGCCATTCTATATTCCTCAACTGAGAATGTTTTGTTTAGCTCTGTACCCCATTTTTAATAGGGTTATTTGATTCTCTGGTGTCTAGCCTTTTGAGTTCTTTGTATACCTTAGATATTAGGCCTCTACCTGATGTGGAAAATCTTTTCCCATTTTGTTGGCTGCTATTTTGTTTTCTTGACAATTTCCTTAGCCTTACAGAAACTTTGCAATCTCATTAAGTCCTATTTGTTAATCTTTGACATTAGAGCTTGAGCCATTGGTGTTTTGTTCAGAAAATTTTCTCCTGTGCCTATATGTTCTAAAGTTTTCCCTACTTTCTCATCTTAATAGTTTCAGTGTATCTGGTTTAATGTAAAGATCTTTGATCCACTTACACTTGAGCTTTGTACAAGGAGATAAGAACGGGTCTATTTTCATTCTTTTGCATGTTGAGTGCCAGTTGGACCAGCACCATTTGTTGAATAGGCTGTCCTTTTTTCATTGAATGTTTATGGCTCCTTTGTCAAAAATCAGGTGACCATATATGTGAGTGCTCATTTTTGGATCTTTTATTCTATTCCATTGATCCACATGCCTATTTCTGTACCAGTACCATGCAGTTTTCAGCACAATTGCCTTGTAATATAGTTTGAGGTAAGGGATAGTGATTCCTGCAGATGTTTTCTTGTTGTTGAGGATGGATTTCGCTATTCTAGGTCTTTTGTTGTTCCATATGAAATTGCACATTGATCTTTCCAATTCCATGAAGAACTGTGTTGGAATGTTGATGGGGATTGCGTTGAATCTGTAGAGTGCTTTTGGTAGGATGGCCATTTTTAAAATGTTGATCTTTGCAATCCATGAGCATGGGAGATCTTTCCATTTTCTGAGATCCTCCTCAATTTCCTTCTTTAGACGTTTGAAGTTCTTGTCGTACAGGTCCTTCACCTGCTTAGTTAGAGTCACACCAAGGTATTTCATAGTTTTCGTGACAATTGTGAAGGGTACCTTTTCCCTAATTTCTTTCTCCACATGTTTGTCCTTTGAGTATAGGAAGACTACTGATTTGTTTGAGATGATTTTGTATACAGCCTCTTTGCTGAACTTGTTTATCAGCTGTAGGAGTTTTCTGGTAAAGTTTTTGGGGTCACTTAAGTACACTATCATGTCATCGGCAAAGAGTGATGTTTTTATCACTTCCTTTCTGATTTGTATCCCCTTGATCTCCTTTTGCTGTGTAATTGCTCCAGCCAGGAATTCCAGTACTATCTTGAATAGGTAGGGGGAGAGTGGGCAGCCTTGTCGAGTACCCGATTTTAGTGGGATTGATTCAAGTTTCCCACTGTTAAGTTTCATGTTGCCTGTTGGTTTGCTGTATATTGCTTTTATTATGTTTAGGTATGGACCTTGGATTCCTGTTCTTTCCAGGACTTTTAACATGAAGTGGTGTTGAATTTTGTCAAATGCTTTCTCAGTATCTAGTGAGATGATCATGTGATTTTGTTCTTTGAGTTTGTTTATATGGTGGATTACGTTGATGGATTTCCTTATATTAAACCATCCCTGAATCCCAGGCATGAAGCCTACTTGGTCATGATGAATGATCGTTTTGATATGTTCTTGGATTCGGTTTGCAAGGATTTTGTTGAGTATTTTTGCATCAATGTTTATAAGTGAGATTGGTCTGAAGTTCTCTTTCCTTGTAGGGTCTTTGTGTAGTTTAGGTTCAAGGGTTATTGTAGCCTCAAAAAATGAGTTGGTAGCATTCCATTTGATTCTATCTTTTGGAATAGTTTGGAGAGTATTGGTGTTATATCCGCAATAAATGTCTCATAAAATTCTGCACTGAACCGGTCTGGACCTGGGCTTTTTTTGGTTGGGAGGCTTTTGATGACTTCTATTTCTTTAGGTGTTATAGGGTCATTTGGATGGTTTACTTGGTCCTGGTTTAACTTTGGGATCTTCTATCTGTCTAGGAATTCGTCCATTTCCTCCAGATTTTCCAATTTTGTGGAGTACAAGTTTTTGTAGTAGGATCTGATGATTTCTTGAATTTCCTCAGTTTCAGTTGTTATGTCTCCACTTTCCTTTCTGATTTTGTTAATTTGTGTACTCTCTCTTTGCCCTCTAGTTAGTCTGGCTAGGGGTTTATCAATCTTGTCGATTTTCTCAAAGAACCAACTCTTGGTTTTGTTGATTTTTTCAATGGTTCTTTTTGTTTCTATTTGGTCTATTTGTGCCCTAATTTTGATTATTTCTTGCCGTCTACTCTTCTTGGGTATATCTGCTTTCTTTTGTATTAGGGCTTTCAGCTGTGCTGTCAGGTTTCTGATGTATGCTCTCTCCAGTTTCTTTTTGGAAGCACGTAGGGCTATGAGTTTTCCTTTCAATACTGCTTTCATTGCATCCAATAGGTTTGTGTATGTTGTGTTTTCATTTTTGGTGAATTCTAGAAAGTCCTTAATTTATTTCTTTATTTCTTCTTTGACCCTGCTATTGTTTAACGGAGCGTTGTTTAGTTTCCATGTGTATGTGGGCTTTTTGTTGTCTTTGTTGTTGTTAAAGACCAGCCGTACCATGGTGATCTGAGAGGATGCATGGGAGTATTTCAATCTTCTTATATCGATTAAGGCTTGTTCTATGTCCAATTATGTGGTCAATTTTTGAGAAGGTGCCATGGGGTGGTGAGAAGAAGGTGTATTCTTTTACTTTAGGATGAAATGTTCTATATGTATCTATTAATTCTAGTTGGTTCAAGTTCTCTTCTAGTTTTACAGTGTCTTTGTTCAGTTTCTGTTTCCCTGATCTGTCCATTGGTAAGAGTAGTGTATTAAAGTCTCCCACTATTATTGTGTGGAGTGAAACATATTTTTTGAGCTTTAGTAGAGTTTCTTTTATGATTGTGGGCACTTTTTTATTTGGAAAACATATGTTAATAATTGACAGTTCCTCCTGACAGATTTCCCCGTTAATGAGTAAGAAGTGTCCTTCCTTAACTTTTTTGATAACTTTTGGTTGGAAATTTACTTTATTCGATATTAGAATAGCCACTCCAGCTTGCTTCTTGGGGCTTTGTGCTTGGTATTTTTTTCCCACCATGTTACTCTGAGATAGTGTCTGTCTTTGTCGCTGAGATGAGTTTCCTCTATGCTGCAAAAGGCTGGATTTTGTTTATGTATCCAGTCTGATAGCCTATGTCTCTTTATTGGGGAGTTGAGTCCATTTATGTAAATAGATATCAAGGAATAGTTGTTTTGGTTTCCTGCCATTATTGCTTTTGTGGGTTGAGTTGTGTCTGTGTCTTTTTCTTCTTTTAGTTTTTTTTGTTTAGGAGTTTTCTTGTTTTTACTAGGCTGTATTTTCCCTCATTGTATTGGGTTTTCCACCTATAATTCGTTGTAGTGCTGGGTTTGTGGTCAGATATTGTGTAAATTTTGATTTGTCTTGAAATATCTTCATCTCTCCATCTATGCTTATTTATAGTTTTGCTGAGTATAGCAGCTTGCGCTGACACTAGTGCTCTCTAAGGGTCTGCATAATGTCTGTCCAGGCTCTTCTAGCTTTCATAGTCTCTTTTGAAAAATTGGGTGTGATTCTGATTGGCCTTCCTTTATATGTTACCTGACCTTTTTTCCCTTACTGCATTTAGTATTCTTTCTTTGCTTTGGGCACTTGGTGTTTTGACTATTATGTGTTGGGAGGTATCTCTTTTCTGTTCCAACATAATTGGAGTTCTTTTTTTTTTAAATGACTTCATTTTGCAAAACAAAGATAAATGTAAAGGTTTTAAACATTTTTTGCTTAAAATTATACATTTTTGTCAGTACTGTTTCTTCAGACATTAAAATAAATTTTACATAAAACCATGTGAATATGTTTTTTAGTCAGTACTTGATTTTTTTTCAAGGGCTTGACAGTATGCATTGAAAACGTACTAGTTGCAATAAGCGTAAAGTACATGCAAAACAAAGCGCAACATGGAAATAGTCAAAGTCTTCTTGTTTTGTGAATATATGTATAGTTTTTGTTTTCTTTATTTCTTGGACTTCATACAGTCTGTGAGTTGTTTCTGGGGGAGTGCAAGCCTCTGGGGTTAGCATCCCACTTTCAGTGACTGCATATTATGTCTGTTCTTTTGTGACTGGGTTATCTCACTCAGGATGATCTTCTCTAGATGCAGCCATTTTCTTAAGAATTTGGTTAAGTCATTGTTTCTGGTGGCTGAGTAGTATTCCATTGTGTAAATGTACCTCAATTTTTGTATCCATTCGTCTTCTGAAGGACATCTGGGTTCCTTCCAGCTTCTGGCTATTATAAATAGAGCCGCTATGAACATTGTGGTGCATATATCTTTGTTGTATATTAAAGTGTCTCTGGGGTATATGCCCAGAAGTGGAATAGCTGGGTCTTCAGGTAGTACTATATCCAATATTCTGACAGATTTCCAGAGTGGTTGTATTAGCTTGCAACCCCACCAACAGTGGAGAAGTGTTCCTATTTCTCCGCAGCCTCACCGGCATCTGCTGTCATCTGAGTTTTGGATCTTGGCTAATCTGACTGGTGTGAGGTGGAATCTTAGGGTTGTTTTGATTTGCATTTCCCTGATGGCTAAGGATGTCGAACACTTCCTCAGATGTTTCTCCGCCATTCGGTGTTCCTCAACTGAAAATGATTTGTTTAGCTCTGTACCCCATTTTTTAATAGGGTTATTTGATTCTCTGGTGTCTAGCTTTTTGAATTTCTTGTACACCTTGGATATTAGGCCTCTATCTGATGTGGTGTTGGTAAAGATCTTTTACCATTCTGTTGGTTGCCGTTTTGCTTTCTTGATGATGTCCTTAGCCTTACAGAAACTTTGCAATCTCATTAAGTCCCATTTGTTAATCTTTGACCTTAGAGCTTGAGCCATTGGTGTTTTGTTCAGGAAATTTTTTCCTATGCCTATGTGTTCTAAGTTTTTCTCTACTTTCTCATCTAATAGTTTCAGTGTATCTGGTTTAATGGGGAGATCTTTAATCATCTTACACTTAGCTTTGTACAAGGAGATAAGAACGGGTCTATTTTCATTCTTTTGCATGTTGAGTGCCAGTTGGACCAGCACCATTTTTTGAATAGGCTGTCCTTTTTCCATTGAATGTTTACTTCTCCTTTGTCAAAAATCAGGTGACCATATACATGAGGGCTCATTTCTGGATCTTCTATTCTATTCCATTGATCCACCTGCCTATTTCTGTACCAGTACCATGCAGTTTTCAGCACAATTGCCTTGTAATATAGTTTGAGGTCAGGGATAGTGATTCCCGCAGATGTTTTTTGTTGTTGAGGATGGATTTCGCTATTCTAGGTCTTTTGTTATTCCATATAAAATTGCACATGGATCTTTCCAATTCCATGAAAAACTGGGTTGGAATTTTGATGGGGAATGCATTGAATCTGTAGATTGCTTTTGGTAGGATGGCCATTTTTAAGATGTTGATCTTTCCAATCCATGAGCATGGGAGATCTTTCCATTTTCTGAGATCCTCCTCAATTTCCTTCTTTAGAGGTTTGAAGTTCTTGTCATACAGGTCCTTCACTTGCTTAGTTAGAGTCACACCAAGGTATTTCATAGTTTTTGTAACGATTGTGAAGGGTACCTTTTCCTTAATTTCTTTCTCCACATGATTGTCCTTTGAGTATAGGAAGGCTACTGATTTGTTTGAGTTAATTTTGTATCCGGCCACTTTGCTGAACTTGTTTATCAGCTGTAGGAGTTCTCTGGTGGAATTTTTGGGGTCACTCAAGTACAATATCATGTCATCGGCAAAGAGTGATGTTTTTATCTCTTCCTTTCTGATCTGTATCCCCTTTATCTCCTTTTGCTGTCTAATTGCTCCAGCCAGGACTTCCAGTACTATGTTGAATAGGTAGGGGGAGAGTGGGCAGCCTTTTCGAGTCCCTGATTTTAGTGGGATTGCTTCAAGTTTCTCGCCATTAAGTTTGACCTTGGCTGTTGGTTTGCTGTATATTGCTTTTATTATGTTTAAATATGGGCCTTGGATTCCTGTTCTTTCCAGGACTTTTAACATGAAGGGGTGTTGGATTTTGTCGAATGCTTTCTCAGCGTCTAGTGAGATGACCATGTGATTTTGGTCTTTAAGTTTGTTTATATGGTGGATTACATTGATGGATTTCCTTATGTTAAACCATCGTTGCATCCCAGGGATGAAGCCTACTTGGTCATGATGAATGATGTTTTTGATGTCTTCTTGGATTCGGTTTGTAAGGATTTTGTTGAGTATTTTTGCATCAATGTTTATAAGTGAGATTGGTCTGAAGTTCTCTTTCCTTGTAGGGTCTTTGTGTGGCTTAGGTAGGAGGGTTATTTTAGCTTCAAAAAATGAGTTGGGTAATATTTCATCTGATTCTATCTTGTGGAATAGTTTGGAGAGTATTGGTGTTATGTCCGCAATAAAAGTCTGATAAAATTCTGCACTGAACCCGTCTGGACCTGGGCTTTTTTTGGTTGGGAGGCTTTTGATGACTTCTATTTCTTTAGGTGTTATAGGGTTATTTAGATGGTTTACTTGGTCCTTGTTAAACTTTGGGACCTTGTATCTGTCTAGGAATTTGTCCATTTCCTCCAGATTTTTCAAGTTTGTGGAGTATAAGTTTTTGTAGTAGGATCTGATGATTTCTTGAATTTCCTTAGTTTCAGTTGTTATGTCACCACTTTCCTTTCTGATTTTGTTAATTTGGATACTCTCTCTTTGCCCTTTAGTTAGTCTGGCTAGGGGTTTATCAATCTTGTTGATTTTCTCAAAGAGCCAACTCTTTGTTTTGTTGATTTTTTCAATGGTTCTTTTTGTTTCTATTTGGTCTATTTCTGCCCTAATTTTGATGATTTCTTGCCGCCTACTCTTTTTGGGTATATCTGCTTCCTTTTGTTCTAGTGCTTTTAGCTGTGCTGTCAGGTTGCTGATGTGAGCTCTCTCCAGTTTCTTTTTGGAAGCACTTAGGGCTATGAGTTTTCCTTTCAATACTGCTTCCATTGCATCCCATAGGTTTGGGTATGTTGTGTTATCATTTTCGTTGAATTCTAGAAAGTCCTTAATTTCTTTCTTTATTTCTTCTTTGACCCTCCTATCCTTTAACAGAGCGTTGTTTATTTTCCATGTGTATGTGGGCATTTTGTTGTCTTTGTTGTTGTTAAAGACCAGCCGTAGACCATGGTGATCTGAGAGGATGCATGGGAGTATTTCAATCTTTTTATATCGATGAAGGCTCGTTCTGTGTTCAATTATGTGGTCAATTTTCGAGAAGGTGCCATGGGGTGGTGAGAAGAAGGTGTATTCTTTTACTTTAGGATAGTATGTTCTGTATATATGTATTAATTCGAGTTGGTTCAAAGTCTCTGCTAGTTTTGCATTGTCCTTGTTCAGTTTCTGTTTCCCTGATTTGTCCATTGGTGAGAGTGGGGTATTAAAGTCTCCCACTATTATTGTGTGGAGTGAAATGTATTTTTTGAGCTTTAGTAGAGTTTCTTTTATGAATGTGGGTGATTTTTTATTTGGAGCATATATGTTAAGGATTGAGAGTTCCTCCTGACAGATTTCCCCGGTAATGAGTAAAAAGTGTCCTTCTTTATCCTTTTTGATAACTTTTGGTTGGAAGTTTCCTTTATTCGATATTATAATAGCCACTCCAGCTTGCTTCTTGGAGCTGTTTGCTTGGAAGTTTTTTTCCCACCCTTTTACTCTGAGATAGTGTCTGTCTTTGTCTCTGAGATGAGTTTCCTTTATGCAGCAAAAGGCTGGATTTTGTTTATGTATCCAGTCTGATAGTCTATGTCTCTTTATTGGGGAGTTGAGACCATTTATGTCAATAGATATCAAGGAATTATTGTTTCTGTTTTCTGCCATTTTTGCCCTTTTGGGTTGAGTTGTGTCTGTGTTTTTTTCTTCTTTTAGTTTTCTTGTTTAGGAGTTTTCTTGTTTTTACTAGGCTGTATTTTCCCTCATTGTATTGGGTTTTCCACCTATAATTCGTTGTAGTGTTGGGTTTGTGGTCAGATATTTTGTGAATTTTGATTTGTCTTGAAATATCTTTGTCTCTCCATCGATGGTGATTGATAGTTTTGCTGGGTATAGCAGCTTGGGCTGGCACTTGTGCTCTCTTAAGGAGTGCATGATGTCTGTCCAGGCTCTTTTAGCTTTCATAGTCTCTGTTGAGAAATCGGGTGTGAGTCTGATTGGTCTGCCTTTATATGTTACCTGACCTTTTTTCCTTACTGCTTTTAGAATTCTTTCTTTACTTTGGGCACTTGATGTTTTAGTATTATGTGTCGGGAGGTATTTCTTTTCTGGTCCAACCTATTTGGAGTTCTGAAGGCTTCTTTTATGCCTGTGGTCATCTCATTTTTGAGGGTAGGGAAGTTTTCTTCTATGATTTTGTTGAAGATATTTACTGTGCCTCTTAGTTGATACTCTTCTCCCTCTTCTATTCCTATTATCCTTAGGTTCGGTCTTCTCATTGTGTCTTGTATTTCCTGGCCATTTTGGGTTAGGAGCTTTTTGTTTTTTGCATCTTCTCTGGCTGTTTTGTCTATGTTTGCAATGTTGTCTTCTGCCCCCGAGATTTTCTCCTCGATCTCTTGTAATCTGTTGGAAATGCTTGCTTCTGTGACTCCTGATTTCTTTTTTTGGTGTTCTGACTCTAGGGTTATCTCTTTTAGCGCTTTCTTTATTGTGTCAATTTCTGTTTTAATTTCTCTCTTCCATTCCTTTATTTCTTTGGTTCTGTTTTCGTCTCGTTCTTTGCGTTCTTTGAGTGTTTTTCTTGTTTCTTCTTTAAAAGCTTCTGAATCTTTTTGCTTTTCCTCTTTTTCTTGTTTAAGTAACTCTATCAGCGTCTTGAGGTATGATTTCAGGTCTGTGTCTTCTTTCTCTGGAGTGTTTGGAATTTCGATGTTTGCTACTATCGGAGAGCTGGGTTCTGGTATTGCTAGATTGTCTTGGTTTCCTTGGGATATACTCTTTCTCTTTCCTCTTGCCATTTTGTTGTCAGTGATATGTTCTTGCCTTTCCCTTGTATCTGGTCTGCGTTCCTGGTACACTTTCCGTGTGCACTCTGCAGAGATCTCTCTACTCCCTGGCAGCCCAGGTTCCGGGTGGCAGCTGGGCCAGGCCCTGCTCTGAGTACTGAAGTCGCCTCCGGGTGGGAACAGACGTTCCTAAGATCTGTTCCTGGTCACAGATGCTCAGCTTCTCCAAGCCACCTTTCTGGCTGGCAGGTGGGCCAGGCTCTGCTCTGCGTCCTGAAGTCGTCTCAGGGTGGGAACAGAAGTTCCTAAGATCTGTTCCCGGTCACTGGATCCGGGAGGACAGGGCAGGTCAGGGCAGGGGGTGCCCTTTCCGTGTGCACTCCGCAGAGATCCCTCTGCTCCCCAGCAGCCTAGGTCTCCCACTCACCAGTTGCTCAGCCTGTATGATCCGCCTTTCCGGCTGGCAGTTGGGCCAGGCTCCGCTCTGCGTCCTGAAGTCGTCTCCGGGTGGGAACAAATGTTTCTAAGATCTGTTCCAGGTCACAGTTGCTCAGCCTGTACGAGCCGCCTTTTCGGCTGGCAGTTGGGCCAGGCTCCGCTCTGTGTCCTGAAGTTGTCTCCGGGTGGGAACAGAAGTTCCTAAGATCTGTTCCAGGTCACAGTTGCTCAGCCTGTATGAGCCGCCTTTCCGGCTGGCAGTTGGGCCAGGCTCCGCTCTGTGTCCTGAAGTCGTCTCCGGGTGGGAACAGAAGTTCCTAAGATCTGTTCCCGGTCACTGGATCGGGGAGGACAGGGCAGGTCAGGGCAGGGGGTGCCCTTTCCGTGTGCACTCCGCAGAGATTCCTCTGCTCCCCAGCAGCCTAGGACTCCCACTCACCAGTTGCTCAGCCTGTACCCTAATTGGAGTTCTGAAGGCTTCTTTTATGGTCGTGGTCATCTCATTCTTGAGGGTATGGAAGTTTTCTTCTACGATTTTGTTTAAGATATTTACTGTGCCTCTTATTTGATACTTTTCTCCCTCTTCTATTCCTATTATCCTTAGGTTCGGTCTTCTCATTGTGTCCTGGGTTTCCTGGACATTTTGGGTTTGAGCTTTTTGTTTTTTGCATCTTCTCTGGCTGTTTTGTCTATGTTTTCAATGATGTCTTCTGCCCCCGAGATTCTCTCTTCCATCTCTTGTAATCTATTGGAAATGCTTGCTTCTGTGACTCCTGATTTTTTTTTTTTTTTTTTTTTTTTTTTTTGGTGTTCTGCCTCTAGAGTTATCTCTTTTAATGTTTTCTTTATTGTGTCAATTTCCATTTTAATATCCCTCTTCCATTCCTTTATTTCCTTGGTTCTGTTTTCCTCTAGTTTTTTGAGTTCTTTGAGTGTTTTTCTTGTTTCCTCTTTAAAGCTTCTGAATCTTTTTGTTTTTCCTCCCGTTCTTGTTTATTTATCTCTATCAGCATCTTGAGGTATGATTTCAGGTTTGCGTCTTCTTTTTCTGGAGTGTTTGGAATTCTGATGTTTGCTGTTATGGGAGAGCTGGGTTCTGGTGTTGCCAGGTTGTCTTGGTTTCCTTGTGATATACTCTTTCTCTTTCCTCTTTTCATTTTGTTGTCAGTTGTATGTTCTCGCCTTTCCCTTGTACCTGGTCTGTGTCACTGGATCTCCACTGGTCCAGGTGGCAGATGGGCCCAGCCCTGTTCTATGCCTCAGGGTCGCCGGGTGGGGACAGAGTTTCCAAAGTTCTGTTTCTTGTCCCTGGATTAGTCAGGTCAGAGGGTGTGCCCCGCTTGTGCACTCTGCAGAAATCTCTCTGCTCCCTGGCCTCCCAGATCTCCCACTCACCAGTCTCTCAACCTTAGGAGCTGGCAGTCCGCGTGGCAGATGTGCTGGGCTCTGCTCTGTGCCCTGAAGTCGCTGCCGGGTGGAAACAGAAGTTCCAAAGTTCTGTTCCTGGTCCCAGTTTTTCAGCCCTAGGAGCTGGCGGTCTGCATGGCAGATGGTCCGGGCTCTGTTCTCAAGTTAATTTTATATCACCTAGTTTGCTGAAGGTGTTTGTCAGCTGTAGAAGTTTTTTGGTAGAATTTTTGAAGTCACACGTATCATCTGCGGATAGCAGGACATTCACTTCTTCCTTTCCAATTTGTTTCTCCTTGATCTCTTTTAGTTGTCTTATTTCTCTAAATAGAACTTCAAGTTCTGTATTGAGAGAGTAGACAAGTCTTGTCTTATCCTTGATTTTAGTAGAGATGCTTTAAATCTCTCTCCATTAAATTGGATGTTGCCTATTGGCTTGCTGTATATTGCTTTGATTGTGTTTAGGTATGCAGCTTGTATCCCTGTTGTCTCCAAGACTGACAGCTGTAGTGGCTGTACCAGGCTGCAATCTCACCACCAGTGAACGAGGGATCCCTTTCCCCACACCCCTTCCAGCATCTACTGTTTGTTTATTATATTGGCCTCTTCCAGTCTGAACAACCTTTTTCAGAAGGGAGTTCTTCAGTTGAAAGATCAAGCCAGAAGCTTAATTATTTCAGAGGTCACTTCCTGATTTCATGCACTTTATGCTCTGAATATCATATCTGATGGTTTGAGACATACCAATTTATTGAAAGGTAGATTACTTGACCATCTAAGCCTTACCAGTAGTGGAGTTAGAGCCTATTTTTTTCTAAAACTTTGCAGTCAAGGTGATGTATACTGCTTCTTGTTCCAAGCCAGTATAGTTGCCAATGGTTCAGAGTTTACTATTACTGTGACCAATTTTGATCACTCAAATCTGGCAAACTGTAACCATCATTAGTTATTCTTAGCCAATTTGTATGAGGCTCATGATCTCCAGACAAGCAGAAGGTTCATACTTGGTGTTTCAGCTCCTTCACACAGGGAAAACAACTGTTTCTACAGTTAATATTTGGGAATGCTCTGCATTTCCCTATTGAATGTAGAGTGGATGTCCAAAGTGTCTTAGGTGAAAATATTTCATTAATGAAGTACGCCTTTTATCCATTGTAAATCTTGGATTATGGTCTGAATTATATAGTCAAATTAATCTCATGTGCTAACATGTAGCTGTTTTACTGTAACTGTAGTCTTGTTAGCAGAACCATTGAGGTGAATTCTTAACCTTGTTAGGATGAAACTCAAAGCAAACCTTACCTCCCAGACACTGACTACCTTTCACTTTTCACTAGGAAAACAGATACGATTTAAATAAATTAAACGTAAATTTGATTAATTCAGTTCAGGTTAATTAATTAATTAAATGCTTTAAGCTTTGTATCTACAAATTAACCTTCAACTGCCCTTTGTATAAACTTGACTAAATTGACACAGGAAAACATAATAACTCCATTTTATCTTCAGTGTTAACAACCATCAGTTTTCTCCTAGAGCAATCCTTATCTCCATAGAAGTTGTTAGGATGTTCAAATGATCCAAGATACATTTACATTACAGGAAAAAGGCTAATATGGTGTTGGAGACGATGTGTGCTCTAGCCTGGCAGAAAGAGCCATCCATTCACAACACTGATGTCAGATCTGTGATCAAAGGTCCCTTCTGACTCTTGGTGTTTCAGCTTCAATAATTCAAGAAAGATTTGTGTAAGCCAACAGTGTCTCTCAAGACCAACACAGATTTTCTACTTGTATTCATCACTATTTCTAGTATGGAAACACACACACAAAATCATAAAAACAATTTATTACACAATCATCATTTTACAAAAGATGTCAAGTGAAGCCTATTGCATCTGAAGAAAGTGCTAATTAGAGTCAAATCTTAAATAAAATTTACATCTCCCACTGCTGTTCATTTATATCATTCTGTCCAAATTATATATTATTTTCAAATTTAAGCAATCTCTAATATTAAATAGAATGCTTAAAATATTTTCTTTCACCTGGCTATTTTGCCATAGTTCATTTATTATTTCAAATCAGTGATCAAACACTCAATTATGGGAAAACCAATTAATATAAGCAATTTTTGCATTATTGTCATACATCCAATAAATATAACTTTTAATGAGAATTGTCATGATGAACCTTCTAAACATATCAATTTCAGTTCCACTGGCTGTCAACTAAGAAGGATCATTGCTGGATTATATGATTATTCCATTTCTTTCTCTGTTTCTGTTTCATAAAGGAAAATTCCATATTGTTTTCTAGTTATGGCTGTTCCAACCAAAAGTGTCTAAGATTTCTAGTTTTACCATATCTTTGATAACATGAGCCTGGAATTAAGCTAATTCAAATAAACCAACCACAGAAAAGCAAGTGCTGAATTTTTTTTTCAGTTATATAATGAATCTAAAAGAAAAAGTCTAACCCTCAATGTTGTCCCTGCCTCTGTTGCCTGCTTTTGGGACCCCGTTCTCCTAATGGGTTATCTCCTCCAGCCTTAATAGAAGAGGAGGAGCTTACTCTTACTGTAAGTTGATATGCTAAAGCTAGTTGATATCTTTGGGAGGTCCTTTTCTACAGACAACTAGCTGAGAAGTAGAAGGGGGCAGAGAGGGGAATTGGGATCTGAAAGGAACTGGGAAGAGAGAGAAGGGGAAGCTGTGGTTAGGATGGAAAAAAAGTCAGCTATGCTTTATTTTTTTTTAGGAAGGGAAAAAAAGAAGTGGTTCACAAAATCATATTATTCAAGAAGTCTCACAATAATTTTGATACAGTAAAGAAGATTTTATTCAGGACTATTGTGATGGGGTCTTATAATAAAGGGCTGAGAAGGGTCTTATTTCTAAATGCAACAACAGCAGCCTAAGATTTATAGCTAAATGGAAGGATGAAGGGATTGTTAGAAAGGGGTCAAAAAAGGAGGCAAGAAGTATCTTCCAATTTTATCCAAATACTATTCCAAACTAATCAGGTATTAAGAGCACAAGATTCTTCTAAAATTGACTTAGGGAAATGGTTGCAAAATTAAACACAAGGGGAGGCATAAAACTCGAAGGTCAGGGCTCAGCTGAGAACATGGTGCAAAGGAACTTAACTGACATTTGGTTTAGGAGACAGTACTTGTGAATTTTTCCCCATTATCATTTTACTGAACCCCAATTCCCAGACAACAAAGAATGGGTGTTATTTTTAGTCTACCTTGTGGGTAATCATTTTAAGCACTTGAGGCCACTGTCTTGAATTCTTCACTATTTTACTTTTCTTTAAAGACTTACATTTCCTGAAAATGTCAGAGTAGCAATTAGACAGTGAGAACACATTGCAGCTGGATGGTACCAGTCAGAGCAGCGGGTGTGATGAGCAGGTCCGGAGAGCTATGAAGACTGGAGTGTCCGTACCCAGTGGGGTTTGGAAAACCAAAGAACCTGCAAAGAGGATAGATTTTTCAAAAGTCCTTTAGTAAACAGGAGCCACTTGAGGACTATTCAGGTTTCATGTTGAGAATTAGACTTGCAATTTTTATTGAAGACAGGGGAATTTGCATCTGAAAGAATGTCAGATTCCTCCCTTCTGGCCAATGGACCTATTATCCTTGGCTCAGAAATTAATAAAGAAAAAAATTATAATAACTATAATAAACCCAAGCACTCACATGGGGGGAAAAAGATAATATGAGAAAGGCAAACAATGCTTCAAAACTTGTTACACGAATCTGAAACAGGAAAGAAAGAAAGAAAAGAAAGAAAGACAGAAAGAAAGAAAGAAAGAAAGAAAGAAAGAAAGAAAGAAAGAAATCTGGCTTATTCAACAAAGTGCACTGACTCATGTTCTAAAGCCATAAATTCAAAGGTATACATTAGTCGTTACATAATAATAGCAAAGAGATTTAAGATAAGGGAGGAAGGAAGACACTGGTAACTGAAATCCCACAGGGAGAGATCAGATGTGCACTGAACAGAGTAGAAAGCAAGGGTGAGCTGATGCACAAAGAGCTTGCATCCACCCTTTTCTTGTAGCTGTGACTCTCCTCCTCTCTGAATAAGACATTTTAAAAGATCCCTCGCGATACATCAATTCTGTGGACAGTGAAAAATTCAGTGGACAGTGTATTCAAAGACAGAATATGGGTGCAGGAAAACATTGCATGAAAAGATATACAAATTGTAACATGTATTTTAAAGCCATTTAGAAAAAAAGAAAGCATAAAATATGCCCAAATATTAATCTCAATTATCTCTGGATAATGAGAATGCTGTCCTCAGTCAATATTTCTAAGCACACATAGGAAATTGTGCTACATAAAATTTCATTCTGAAGACCAACGCCACATATTAATGGAAAATGTTATAGTATCTTTCTAGGTTCTGTTAGTACCTTCCTTACTTGGCTGTATTATGCAAGCTCTGAAAACATCCTCAGTCTTCCTCATTGTAAACATTGGACTGAGGGCAGACCTCAGTGGCAGAACAAAATGAAGCCACAGATCATGAAGGAGCTGAGATACCAGCAGCAGAAATGTACAAAAAAATAAAAAAATAAAAAAATAAAAAAAGCCCTGAGTTCAATGTCCAGCAGTAAGAAATTAAAAGTAAGAAGTGAAGGCATGCTATTTATACATTATTAAAATATTATAAAATTAACATGAAAATTTTACTAATAGATATGATATTTTATCCAAAAATACTACAAAAAGTCTCACTAATTTTAGTATGTGTGTAGGTTTTATTAGTACATTGCAGAGAATTATTTTTCAAATATAAGTTTTATACTCATGCCTTTTAAAGTTTTTTCTTTTTTCCCTTCTTCTTTATTTTTATTTTTCTCTTCTTATATTGGTTATTTTATTTATTTACATTTCAAATGTTGTCCTTCCTGGTTTCCTCCTAAAACTGCTCCCTTACCCCTCGGAGGGTGCTCTCCAGCCTCACCCACTCCAGCCTCACCCACTCCAGCCTCCCTGCTCTAGTGTCCCCCTATGCTGGGGCATCGAGCTTCCACAGGACCAAGGACCTCTCCTCCCATTGATTCTAGACAATGACATCCTCTGCTACATATGCATCTGGAGCCATGGATCTCTTCATGTGTATACTCTTTGGTTGGTGGTTTAGTCTCTGGGAGCTCTTGTGTGTGTGTGTGTGGGGGGGAGGGTTCCGTTACTTGATATTGTTCTTTCCATGGGGTTGCAATCCCCTTCACCTCTTTCAGTCCTTCCACTAACTGTTCCATTGGGGTCCCTCTGCTCAGTCTGATGGTTGGCTGCGAGCATCCATATCTGTATTGGTCAGACTCTGGCATAGCCTCTCAGGGGACAAGCATACCATGCTCCTGTCAGCAAGCAAATCTTAGCATCAGCAATAGTGTTTGAGTTTGGTGTCTGCGGATGGGTTGGACCCCTAGGTGGGGTGGTCTCTGGATGGCCTTTTCTTCAGTCTCTGCTCCACTCCTTGTGCCTGCATTTCCTTTAAACAGAAACCAATCTGGGTTAAGATTTTGGAGATGAGTGTGTGGCTCCATCTCTCAACAGGGGCCATGCCTATCCACTGGGTATTTTCTCTGCAGGATCTATCTCCTCTTTGTTGGGTATTTCATCCCCAGTGGGTCCTGGGAACCTCTTGCTTCTCTGGCATTTGGGACTTTCTAGTGGCTATCCCAGGCTATCCTGTCCCCCACTGCTATGCATCTCTGGTAATGCCCCCTTTTTTCAGGCCCCTTCTTTCTCCCTCCCAGGTCCCTTCCTCCCTCTATTTCCCATGATTATTTTGTTCCCTCTTCTAAGCAGGACTGATACTTCCACAATTTGGTCTTCCTTCCTCTTGAGCTTCTTATGGTTTGTGAGTTGTATCCTGGGTATTCAGAGCTTTCTGGGGCTAGCATCTGCTTATCACTGAGTGCATACCATGTGTGTTCTTTTGTAACCGGGTTACCTCACTCAGGATATTTTCTAGTTTCATCTATTTGCCTGTGAATTTCATGGAGTCGTTGTTTTTAATAGCTGAGTAGTACGCCATTGTGCAAATGTCCCACATTTTTTGTATCCATTCATTCTTTGAAGAATAAAATCTGGCTTGTTTTTAGCTTCTGGTTATTATAAATAAGGCTGCTATGAACATTGTGTTCTTGTTATATGTTGAAGCATCTTTTGGGCATATGCCCAGGAGAGGTATAGCTGAGTCCTTAGGCAGCACTATTTTCAAATTTTTGAGGAACTGTCAGACTACTATGACCAAGACCTGTGTTTCTGTAGAGATTATTTTAGAGAATCCGGTTTATTTCACATATAGGACCTGATTTTTTTAAATACATGTAGAAAATATAGATATTTCTATTTTGTATATAAACTTTAAGAAGGGAAGCCTTACTCTGAAAATTCTATGCAAACAAAAAGCAAGATGTACATAAAAGTTTAAAACAGAAATAAATAGATCAGTTAATTCTGATAATAAATTCAACTTAACCTCGTGGATAAAACTCAATGTTAAAGGTCGGTAGGCATTTTATATTATTTTTATTTTATGTGATTTACAATTTAGTATACATCTCATGCTGTTAGTATATGCCTACTTATTTGTTGGGTATGTTAGAAAAAGTTTGATATGTGCCCATTAGGCAAATCCCCTAACTCTTCAGTCAACGGCACTGCATTATATTAAAAACACAGGAAATGGATTCTGAGCTATGAAAATCTTCATTTACGTGTATCCACGGCCTTAATTTTCTTCTTGTAGAACTTCATGTTTATACATACTGTTGATTTAAGCCAAATGATCCAAATATTGGTGTTTAAACATGTTTTTCGTGGATTTATACTACGGAAAGTTTTAACTTCAACATCAATGTCTATACCTGTAAAAGACGTGAAAGACAGGTTTTCCTCTCCCCGGGATTTTCAAGTTAGCTTGCCGATGCAGAATGAGAGAAGTGAGAAGCCATAAATCATGTCGCTTTTCCCCAGCCCTTGAGGCTGGTGTACTTGTCAAGCACTGCTCTGACTTTAAAGCACATGTTGTAAATTTTGTAGAATAATTAGCTGACAAAGAACACAGGGTCAGTAAATGAATCATCGTTTTCTTTCGATGGCTTCATAAAGTAGAGGCACTTCGCATACCTTGTGCAGTCAGACTGTGTTTCTCACATCTAACTTCATAAGAGGCATAAATTCTTTGGATGTGCATCAGCCTGAGCAGGCAGCAACTACGGAAGCACCAGTTTTATCCGAAGACGTCATTAACTAGAGCACTGTGTTCCATTTAAAAGCTCTTCGAAGTACTTTAACGGTACTGAGAAGCTCTGTGGAAGCTCGAGCACAGCATTTTGTGCCGCAAATGATGTATGGTGTGGGGATGGGGGCAGCAGAGCACTTTGGGGGGGGGGCTTCAGACCCCCCGAGGACTACCATGAGGAGGTGAGGTCTCTAAAACACAGGAAAAGAGCTTCGCTCCCCCCCCCCCCACAACCCCCTATATGAAGTGGTGGAACCTGCAGCCAAGTGGAGGATAGCTGTCTCCATAAGGTGGAGACCCAATCATGCATAAACCATGGCCCAGTCCACCTGTGATATAATGCGGGGGATAGGGTTTGGGTGAGAACGTCCGTGTTCCAGATAACTTTGGTGGGAAACAGGACAGACCTAACGCCAAGGCGTCCAGGACCCCGGCTTTGGCTTTGGCTGTGTGACTTGCCTCTCTTGCCTCCCTAAGTATTTCCCAGCAAGCCAGGTGGCAGAGTCTGGAAGAATCTCTCTGGGGGGGGGGGGGGGTCTCACATGTAAAGGGTGTTTGCTTCTTTCTGGAGCTGTTCCTAGAATGGTAAAACCAGGCATGTCTGCTGCCATGCGGTGGTTCTGGACACCTGCTTTTTCGAGCCTTGGGTCTGGACTAGAAAGCAGCAGAAGAGAAGGGGTCATGGTACTCAGTCCCCACTTCTTTCCCGCCTCCCAGCCACCATCTCTGTTGCTGTCCCTCCCACTTCTCTTCCCCTCCTCCTTCCTTCCCTCCCATCTCTCCTCCCTCTGCCCCCACTCCACCATTACCCCAGACCAACATTTCAACACCCAAAGTCGAGGGTACAATCTATGAAAAACGACCTTGAAAGTTCACAGTATAGGTTTTCAAATGATGGCTATCAACCTTGGTTTCCAGTTGCAATATTTGGAGAGCTGACCATAGGTGCAAGGCAGATAGTGACGTAAGTCACTCGATGTTTATTGTAAGCGACAATACTGATGAGATTCAAATATATCAGCCTATGCTGTGGTGTGTGTGTGTGTGTGTGTGTGTGTGTGTGTGTGTGTGTGTCGGGGTGACTGGGAAGGGTGTCTATAAGGGAAACTCTCCAGTTGGAAAGTAGTTGTTCCTCTGTGGATCCAATGAACATGGAAGAATATAAGATTTGTGGCTGGGCTTTTATAGTCAGTGAAAAAGATTGGGCAATAATATTGCATGGCTAAAGAAACCATAAACTATTTCATTTCAACTCGTTCTAATTTTAACTTTATTACTGTGGGGAGCTCGTGGAGACCATGCAAGGAGAATCTTGGGCCATTATTAAGTCACAAATCCTATAGGAGGCGATTTTGGATGTGATTATAAGAATTTGTTATCCTAACCACGTGGTCTCTCTTTAAATACACTGTGTCATAACTCAAAACAGTTTTACTTAGGAAAAACATCTGTTTTTAATCATTTTGGTCAAAGAAAATTTTTTTTTCTTCTTTGCTTTTAAACCTAGAGCTTTGGGCAAGCAGTAACAAAGTTACTGAATACACAACTAAGAGTCCTCCAAATATTTTGATTTTTAATTAAATATATTTAGCCCTCCTAAATGCTGTCTATTAGATTGAATGTATTGATAAAATCAGCAGTAAAGCAATGAATGTAAATTAATCATGATTAATTTGTTCTGAATTCCACTTTACTAAGCAATGCAATCGAATCTATAAAATAATAAAAAATTTGGTTCTAAATTTACATGACTGGATTAGAAACAGTCTAAATACTGGATACCTTTCACAATAAAATAAAATTTACACACACACATATATAGTCCTGTTTGTATGTGATTTAAAAGGATGGTCACAAGAAACAATATTCACCAAAGTGTCACAAGTAACTTTTTCTAAGGTCAGTTATTTCATTTAACTAGATATGTATTTTTTTATATTTTCAGCTTCAGTGTGTTTCAAACTTTAAATAACATGGCAGATGTGTTGTGCCCAAGAGTGTTCATGAGTCCCAAGAGACCAGCAAGGAGCTTGGACTTGGGCTGTCCTCCAACCCAAACCTGACTCAAGAGGATGCAGAGCAGCCTTGAACCCTCAACAGGACAAGGTTTTATAGGGAATGGGAATAAATGAGGGGTGTTCAGCCTGGCAGCATCTAACTGAATGGCCATTGTAAGCCAACAGGTGGATGCTCTGAAGCAAGACTATATGTAATCAGTTACAAAGGGTCTGAAAGTAGATCTGAAGCAAGAAAGTACATATGAAACAGTCAAGACTAATCTTTGATTAACTGTTGCTAGGAAGTTGCTAGGGAGTAACTCTGGCCAAGGATAAGCCATGGGGTCCTTCCTGGTACTTGGATGTAGGTTGGGTTCAGCTATGGGTCAAGTTTCCTGCTTTCCTTTTTCTCCTTCTTTCTTTAAGATGGAGGCCAGTCTTGAAATAGAATAGGTTTGGCCTCTCAAGTGTAGGTCAAATTAGTATTTTTTTAAAGAAATAATTTCAAAGTGAATCCTGTGAATAAGTGTTTGGTATTTTGAAAATTCTGAAGTCTAAATTGAATTGGTCTATTTATTAAAGCCTTTTCTAAACTTTCAGAATGCTCATTTGGAAATTCCAATTCTGTGCACACTATTCTCAGCTGAATAAATCCATTGTTACAATTTGATGGCCATTCCACATCCTAAAATCTATCCACTTGAAAGTAACATACCATTTGGCTAAAACAAGTAGCCCACACATTCAAGATTTTGTTTCTATTTTTAAGCCTCTTAAATTTTTATTATTTTTGTTTTATGTGCATTTTAAGAAACTAGACTTAAGAATAATATTTTTATTATATATAAACATATAACACACATATGTATGTGTACACATAAATGTACAAGCACACACATGAGAGAGAGAAAGGGAGGGAGGGAGGGGAAGAGAGAGAGAGAGAGAGAGAGAGAGAGAGAGAGAGAGAGAGAGAGAGAGAGAGAGAGAGAGAGAACAGTTTGTGTGTCCATGTACCATATATATGACTGGTATCCCTGAAGACTTTAAGAAGGCACCAGATCCCCTAGAACTGAAGATTCAGATGGTTGTGAACGTCCATGTGGTGCTGGGAAACAAACCTGGGTTCTCTGCAAGAACAGCCAGTGCTCTTAACTGTTGATTCACCTCTTTAGTCCCAAGATTTAGCTTCTATTTTTTAATTGGCTATATGGAACATATCTTTCTTTCTTCTTTTTAAATAACCCAACTCTCTCCAACTTAATGCTACTGGCGTGAATAGCTTTGTTTAGTAATACAAATTAATTTCCTATGGTAAGTTATCCATCAAGAATGCATTAATGCAAAATAAAAAAAGTTAAAACACAATAAATTCTGAATAGCATGACAAGGTGCAACGATTTTGCAATGAGTAAGATGAGGGTGGTTAAAAAGAAAGATGTGCTAAATTTTGGTTAAGACTCCAGGTCAATTAGTTGCAGCAATACAAGTGCAATCTATTATGTTGATATATTATTTTAGCAGTGTGCTGGAAATGATTAAGACATTTAAGGTTTAAAGCAGCTGGAACCACATGTGAGTTCGATAATCGTGTTCAGTGGGGGAAGAAGTCAGTTCACTAAGTGGGAATTGCTGGAGAACAGAAGACTTAATTCTGTAAGATTTACTGCGAGCTTAAAATCAGCTCTGTCCCCTGTAGCAATAAACAGTCTACATTTGGGGTGACAGCTGCTTAGTAGCAGTTACCTAGAAACAGCTTCTACTTCGTCTGTTTAGAGAACACTTATCCTCCTTAATCCTATTTGAAATTAAAGTCTAGTTGTCTCTTTTTCTTTAGGGAAGGCATTGTGTCGCAAAGGAAAGGACCCATAAATCCAAGTGAGTATGTGATCTACAGTGATCTATAATAGAAAGACCAATGAAGAACAAAGGGTTTTGTTTTTGTTTTGATTTCTTTTGTGAGGAAAAAAAAAAAACCTCTGTAAAAATTTTAAATATTTCTCATTTTATGTGACCTGCAAAACTGAGGTTTTGGGCTTGGCAGATATAATTATGGCTGGTGAAAACTGACGAGGCCAATACACAAATGAACACTTTGGGGAGAGTTTTACTGGCTCTGAAGCCAGCCAGCTGTGTCTTGAGTGTGGTTAGGGCCAATCGCTGATTTCTATATCTTCATAAGATCTCCAAAATTTAGTTCTGTCTATAAGGTGGGAAGAGCCAAGGAAACCTTTTTTTGAGAATATCATATTATATGAATCAGTTGTTTACTCTATTACAGTGGTCAGGTTCCTATAGCAAAAAGTATGCACCAGCTTGCACAAAAAGAATTGTATTTACTTAGATCCTAAGCTGTGAGAGATCCAATATGCTGGCCAATATGTTTGCTTGTAAATAAATGCACTTGTCTTTCTTTTTATCACTTTACTGCATATTCTCTGTATTTACACTTCAAATGTTATCCCCTTTCCTCCCACTCCAACCACCCCCCCTTGTTGCTTTCATGAAGATGCTCCCACTCCCAACCACCCTTCCTACCTCAGCCCTTGGCATTCCCCTACACTGAGAAAACAAGCCTTTACTGAATCAAAGGCCTCTCTTTCCATAGATGCCAGACAATGCTTTCATCTGCAACTGGAGCCATGAGTCTCTCCATGTGAACTCACTGGTTGGTGATTTAGTCTCTGGGAGCTCTAGAGTGTTTGGTTTATTGATATTGTTGTGCTTCCCATGGGGTTGTGATCCAGTTCATTTCGTTAAGTCCTTTCTCTAGCTCCTTTATTGGGGCTCCTGTGTTCAATCCGATGATTAGCTGCAAGCAACCTCAGCTGTATTTGTATGGCTCTGGTAGAGCCTCTGAGGAGGCATCCATATCAGGCTCCTGCCAGTAAGCACTACTTGGCATCAGTAATAATTTCTGGGTTTGGTGGGTGATTATTGGATAGATTCCCAGGGGAGCCTATCTCTGGATGATCTTTTCTTCAATCCCTGCCCCTCTTTTTGTACCTGTATTTTCTCTTGTGAGTATTTTGTTCTCCCTTCCTAAGAAGGACTGAGGCATCCACATTGTTGCCTTCCTTCTCTTTGAGCTTCCTAAGGTATGTGAATTGTTTTTAGGATATTCTGAGGATTTGGGGCTAGTATCCACTTATCAGTGAGCGTATACCATGTGTGTTCTTTTGTGACTGGGTTACCTCACTCAGGATGATAGCTTCTCCTTCCATCCATTTGTCTAAAAATTCATAAAGTCATTGTTTCTAATAGCTCTATTGTGTAAATATACCACAATTTCTGTATCCAGTCCTCTGTTAAGGGACATCTGTGTTCTTTCTAGCTTCTGGCTATTATAAATAAGGCTGCTATAAACATGGTGGAGTATGTGTCCTTGTTATATGTTGGAGCACCTTTGGGTATATGCCCAAGAGTGGTATATCAAGTAAAAGATCTGTATGACAAGAACTTCAGTCTCTGAGAAAAGAAATTGAAGAAGATCTAAGAATACGGAAAAAAATCTCCCATGCTCAGAGATTGGAGGGATTAGTATAGTAAAAATGGCCATCTCACCAAAAGCAATTTACAGATTCAATGCAACCCCCATCAAAATTCCAACTCAATTCTTCCTAGAGTTAGAAAGAGAAATTTGCAAATTCATTTGGAATAACAAAAAAACCCATGATAGTGAGAACTATTCTCAACAATAAGAGAACTGGGGTAATCACCATCCCTGAACCCAAGCTGTATTACAGATCAATAATAATAAAAACCACATGGTATTGTTACAGAGACAAACAGGTAGATCAATAAAATAGAATTGAAGACCCAGAAATGAACCCTCACACCTATGGTCACTTGATCTAAGAACATTCAATAGAAAAAAAGACAGCATCTTCAACAAATGGTGCAAGTTCAACTGGCAGTCAGCATGTAGAAGAATGAAACTTGAGCGATTCTTATCTCCTTGTACAAAGCTCAAGTGCAGTTCTTGGTAGGGATGTCACAACATAAAACACTCAGAAAACAGATCTACAACAAAAATGCTTTCTTGCTCAGTATTCAACTGGATGAGTTTTATGTATAAAATACCCCTTGAGAAAGCCTCATACTGAGAGTTGATTTACAGCAAATTATAAACTGATGACATTTTCCCATTGAGAATAATTTCACTTGGGCTGCTTTCATCACTGTGGTCACCTGAATTATTTAAATTGTTGGATTGCTTCTCTTTGAAGAGAGAATCTTTCAGCCAATTCTACTTACAACATATTTGTGCCAGATAGGTCTGAGATGTACGAAGCTTGCACATTTTTCTGCCTTACAGAATGCGGTTTTTGCAGGTTCAGAAAGTTGCTTGAAAATCTAATGAGTGCCCAACTGCAGCTCGTTGTTTTCTCACATGTTCTGGCAGCTCATTTCCTGCATGAGTAACATCTGCAAGGCGCAAGCATCTTGAATGATCTAGGGTCCTCATGTGTATAAAACTTGGCTGCATATTTCATATTGACTAATATTTCATATTGACTAATACTGCCTAGGGCCATCTGAGAGTCTGAGGAAATGATGAACGAAAATAATATTCACAAAGTTCTCTAATTCCTTTTCTGCAGAATACAAAAGTGTCTCTCATATCAGTATTAAGGTCGCTGCACAACCTAACAACAGCATCAGCCAGCAGATGGGTGGCACTAGTGTTACTATTGCTTTTGTGGGCCTGATGTTTTTGGTACCACAAGTGGAAGTTGTCACGTGATTAATCATTTCACAAATACTTGAGGACATATCATGTCTACTACTTAAGGGTCTGCCCTGGCCCTAGGCAGTCTTTTCCTTTGTATAAAGTAATGGTTGAGATTGGTTGTCTTTGTTGATAGACCAGAGTTTGATGTAGACATACAGCTAGCTAAAGATTTTCTTTCATTTAAACGAGCTTTTCAAATGTTTCTAAGGTGCTAAGCATCACACTGAGATATTTATTGTGAGTGTCCACTCATTAAGGTATGGCTCTTGCTCCTGTTTGAGAGGATATTTGAGGATACGTTCTTATCTGCTGCTCCTGAATTCAGTGTTCAAGTCTTTATCTACATACTGTGAACACGATACTCCAAACCACAACTAGGAAAGGCCTGCTGGTGACCTACAATTATATCTGTTATTCTCACCATTTGTAGGAGTGCTTCTAGAACTGGGACCTTAGAACGGTATATAAATGCTATTTAGGGGTATTGCTTCTTGTGGGGAGGGTGAGGACTCACAGCCACGTTAGATTCTTTCTCTTCATGGCTTTTTAAAACCCGTCCAAAGATTGCTCAAATTACAGAACTTGGTAAATGCTCTCTTATGCGTGATTCTGAAAATGTCTATATGCTATTAACAGAACATGGGGGAACTGGTGTTCTATTGTGGAAATATAAAATAGTCTTTCTTTTATCATTATAATGGTTTTTACTTAGAGATATTTTTGCCTCATGGATATACTTAACGCCTTATTGCTGATTGTAACGAATCAGGATTTTCCTCTAACTGGCAGCTGTTTCCAGCTACACATAGTTGTGTTGAATAACATAAAATGGAAATCAGCACCAGCACGTGAAGACCGGGGCAGTTGGACTTGCTGTTAACGGCTATTGTGGGGAATCTTGCAGATGACCTGTGTACACTAATGGGGAACCAGGGAGAAAAGGGCTTGATTCTTTGTTAGTCTCAGTTCTAAATGCCAGTGGTCTAAAACGTATGACCTCTATATTATTCTTTGCAAAATCTATGACACCGTCGCTGCTTTGGTTCTATCACGGGCTCTTAGAGAACAGCAAACAATTACAAAATAAAAATCCAAGAAAACAAGACCATTAGTTGTAAGCCAGCTGAGTTTCTTGAATAATATCAATTGTAGCCACTCTTATCATAATTTAGGATAATTTGAGATCCCCAATTCTTGACAAACAAATTGAGAGAGGCGGCATTTATTTTTTTCTAAAATGATAGCCTTACTTCTTCTGTATGTGTTTTGGGAGAATACTAAATTTTTTGAGTTAGTGACAGATTTCTTCTCATTTATTTCGTGAGGATTTTTAGTGGGGGGAAATTAAAGTGAAGCCATAGAAGCATACTGGGATGTGGGTCAGTGAAATAGAGACTTAAAAATATAAATATGCATTCAATCACAGGATGGGCAATGCTGAAGTGTGACATCTGTTTTCTGGTAATTCTTGTCTAAAATTTTCTCATTTAAATACATGATATCATTGTATTCTTTCTGCTTTAATAGAAGAACCATTGTAAGATCATGCAAGAAACTGTTTCTATGAACTAAAGGGGTTGGCAGCCAGGTATAGCTCAATTATAATATTGGCTGGATATATGCCACCTACATGATAAGTAATTCTATATTGAAAATATATACAACAGGTCCAAAAGAAAAAGGAGGCTGGAGAGAGGGAAGGCCATTTTACTGCCTTTGGGAAGTCAGCAGCATTCTTAGGACTTTGGTATTAAGTTTCTATAACACTGAGAAAATTGCAATCTTTATACTTGGTTCATCTCTTACACTGTCAAATGTAAACAACTGGACCACTGCCTTACTTTTAAATCTTTAGTAATTTATCCTAAAATCATTAGCATTTCCAGCAGACACTAAAATTGCCAGGTATCTATTTAATATTTTATTCATCACAATTTATTAGGAAGTTGAAAAAAAAAGGAACTGTTTGATATTGGAAGCATACTCAAAAGTATACATGTGACACCATGGTCAGAGTCTGGCTGAGATTCACACCAACAAGAGATGATTGTTCTGGAATCATGATTTCTTTTCTTTTGTTCCCTGCGATTCACAAGCCTGCTCTTGGCACCTGCTTCACTGCAGAACCCACATGACAAACTGAAATGTGTAATGATTTTGTTTTCTTCTACCTTTGTAACCCAGCCACTATTTAATCGTGTGGAGGAATTCCCAGGATCAATATTCTAAGTGATTATCCTAGTGTTTTCTTTCCCCGGGTTCCCAAAACAAGCAAACTTGACCAGCAGTTTTATTTCATTCACCCACGAGGCTCTGTGTGAGATCTTAGCTCTGTAGTCTAGATATTTCAGTTAGTTGGAAGTCCCTTAAGAAGCAGCAATGAGCAACGGTGTTAGAAAAGCTTTGTGGCAACCTTTATGCAGTTCATCCTGACTAGGTTCAGACTGTCTTCCAACGATGTGATTTATTGTTTTCATTAGAAAAAGAAAAAAAAGAGAGAAAGTGCATTGTGGTTATAATGGTGATAAAATATTATCAAAGAAGTTTTGAGGTCAGCCTTAAAGCCATATATACAAAAACAAAACCAGATTGATCAGATTGTACTTTATATTTGTGCATATGCATAATATATTAATTATATATTATATGATGTAACTAATATATACTACATGATTAACATATAATATGTAATAACTATATAATGTGTACTGTGTAATACCTAATAAAGGAAAAGAAACGATCAGGTTGAGAGCGGGGAGTACATGGGAGGGAACCTGGGATAGGTGTGAGGGGTGGAGGGTAGAAAGGGAGGCAGGAAAGTGACGTAAGTTTATTTCAACAAAAACGTTTAAAAGCAACTGTAAAACAAAATTAGAGATTAAATAAATATAAAAATCGTGTGCATAACCACAGATGTTCTTGTACTTCATAGCTCTTATTTTCCTTATTAGAGTCCAATGTTCTATTAATGTAAATAACACAGTCTTCCAGGCAACACTTAAGGCAATGGGACTACACTCCTCTACATACACAGAGAAACAAACTTGACAATTAGACAGGCTTGGTCAATCACTCTTCAGTTTGTTTTCTGAGACAGGGCTTTTCCTTCAGACCTGCAGCACAAGGATTAGGCTAGACTTCTTGGCCAACAAGCCTTAGAGATCTGCCTGCCTCTGTCTCTCCAGGGCTGGGGTTACAATCAAGTACCACCATGCCTGCTCCTGCCCTTTGTGTGGATGCTGGAGATAAAACTCAGGTCCACAAGCTCTCCTGGTGAACACTTTACTAACAGCTACCTCCCAGTTCATTTTCCTTATTATCAATTTTTACATGAGATATTTTTATTCTTTTTGTATGTATTGATACTTGTTATATGTGTGTATTCTTTCCCATGTGTGCTAGCCTGCTTATGCATACATGTGGAAGCCAGAAATTGATACGGGGTATCTCTAAATTGCTTGCTGCACTAATTTTGGGACAGCTTCTCCCACCAAACCTAGAGCCCAGAAGCTCTGTCAGACCTAGTGTCTGGCAAACTTTAGGGATCTGCCTGACTCCAAACCCTCACTCATGGGGTTGCACAGGTACACCAACATGCCTGGCTTTTCCCATGAGGTCTAGGGAAAGGAGCTCATGTTCTTGGGCTTAAGTAAGCACTTATCACAGGAGCTGTCTTCTGAGTACCACCGTCCTTTATTTCTTGTATAACTTTGTGTTTGGCTTAAATTTTATAGTGCAAGGTTTTAATTCTCCTCTCATGTGTATATTTGGCAACATTTTCTTTGTAGTTGTCATAGGGATATGTTTAATATTAGCAAACTGTAGTACTCTGTTTTAAACTGTACCAGTTACTTCAATGCCACGTAAAACTCTTTTACCTTACATAACATGCATTTGTGTGTGTGTGTGTGTGTGTGTGTGTGTGTGTGTGTGTGTAAAGCATGCATCCTGGTTAGGTGGTTAGTAGTAGGGGTAAAGTATAGATTGATTTACTCTTAGTGACTTTTTGGCTATCATTTGTGTTAGTAGTATTTTTGGACCTTTAAAAACTGAGTTTGGTGTGTAAAGATTAAACATAATAATTTTTAACAACCAAAAGTTTCCACAAGGCTATCTTCTTAGCTCTTGAGTTATTAATGATTTAAGCCCTATGTGTACCCCACTCCGAGAGGGTGCTACACACTTTTATTATTATTATTATTATTATTATTATTATTATTATTGTTGTTGTTGTTGTTGTTGTTGTTGTTATTGTTATTATTATTTTCTAAGAAGGACTTTTTGGTCCCTCCCCCCTTTTTGAGCTTCATATGGTCTTTGACTTGTTCCTTGGGTGTTCAGAGCTTCCTGGGGCTAGTATCCTATTATCAGTGACTGCATATCATGTCTGTTCTTCTCTGACTGGGTTACCTCACTCAGGATGATATTCTCTAGATGGATCCATTTTCCTGGGAATTTCGTAAGGTCATTGTTCTGATAGCTGTGTTGGACTCCACTGTGACAATGAAACTAAAACCAGAATTGTTTTAAGCAATAATAATCATTTAATACCAAATTCACTAATAGATTAGCTATTTTTCTTGTGGTTACTGCCTAAAAGAGCAGTAACATATTCTGTCTCAGACATATGCCTCTATCCCTGTATATGTAAGAACTTAAAAATTTGAAACTAAACATTTAAACTTCATTGTTTTTCTTCTATCTAGATGAATGATTAGACAGTCTGAGTAAATGCTATTGTTTCAGCAATACTGTTTGATTTCATCTTTGTAGATAAGTTTTCCATTGAGTTTCCTCGATTTTTAAAGTAAATCATTATCTTAAAAACAAAACAAAACTGAGTTTGTCAGTGAATGGAGCTCAGGGCCTCTTATGGAAGAATAGGAGGAAAGATCGTAGCCCCTAAGTGATAGAAACTCCTTAGGAAAACCAACACAATCAATTAATCTGGACACTTGGTGGTCTCAAACACTGAGGTACCAGCCAAAGAACATTGTCTGGGCCTACGAGTCTCTACATATATGTAACAGATGTGCAGTTTCGTCTTCATGTGGGTCTCAAACAACTGGAGCTGTTGCCTGTTAGTTGCCAGAATGTTTACATAGGGTTCTGAGTTACAAAAAGCCCCTGAAAGCCTCACCTGCTCAGGGGAGAAGGGGATGACCTGGGGGAATGGTTGTGGGAAGAAGTTCCCAGGAGGAGGGCAGGGAGTGGGATGTAAAGTGAATAAGCAAAAAATAATAATTAATGAAAAAACTAAGTTTATATAACTAAGACTAATCAGGAATTAGTTTTTCTTCTGTTTAATCATGGTGCTTTCTAAGTTCCTTCTGCCACCTAGTAAGTGAGTGTAAATTTCTTACGTGAGACTGAGGCTTTAAATGTGCATTGTCAGAGAGTTGATGTGGAAACATTTTGTGTTGTTGTTTTATAAATCAGAGCCCTATATAAGCCTTCTGGCAATTGGTAAGATTGTGGAGTGACCATGAGAGAGAAATTTGGGATGGCACATCTTACTGTTCCTTGTAACTGTTTGGAAAGTGGTCCTTGGTGTTCCACACACCTATAGTGGTCTGTGTGCTGCCTGAAGACAGGTTTAATTGGCTTCACCTGGACCCTAGGCTGCTTTCGGAAATTGTCTGTTTGTCCTTAGGGGATAAATGATAAATGGCCACTGAACTCTTCATATTTCGTATTGTTCTTGTTCTTAGTAACAGTGAATCAAATTAAAAACTGGAAAGGCAGCAAGGTGTGAATTCCTGGTTGCTGCAGGCACAAACAGTAAGAAGGCACACTCAGTAAGAAGGCACACACAGTAAGAGGACACACTCAGTAAGAAGGCACACACAGTAAGAAGGCACACACAGTAAGAAGGCACACTCATTAAGAAGGCACACTCAGTAAGAAGGCACACTCATTAAGAAGGCACACTCAGTAAGAAGACACACACAGTAAGAAGACATACACAGTAAGAAGGCACACTCAATAAGAAGGCATACTCAGGAAGAAGACACACACAGTAAGAAGGCACACTCATTAAGAAGACACACACAGTAAGAAGGCACACTCATTAAGAAGGCACACATAGTAAGAAGACACACTCAGTAAGAAGGCACACTCATTAAGAAGACACACAGTAAGAAGGCACACTCATTAAGAAGACATACACAGTAAGAAGGCACACTCATTAAGAAGACACACACAGTAAGAAGGCACACTCAATAAGAAGGCACACACAGTAAGAAGACACACTCAGTAAGAAGACACACTCAATAAGAAGACACACAGTAAGAAGGCACACTCATTAAGAAGGCACACACAGTAAGAAGGCACACTCAATAAGAAGACACACTCAGTAAGAAGGCACACTCAGTAAGAAGACACACTCAATAAGAAGGCACACACAGTAAGAAGGCACACACAGTAAGAAGACACACACAGTAAGAAGGCACACTCAGTAAGAAGACACACACAGTAAGAAGGCACACTCATTAAGAAGGCACACATAGTAAGAAGACACACTCAGTAAGAAGACACACTCAGTAAGAAGACACACTCAGTAAGAAGACACACTCAATAAAAAGGCAGTTAACTCCTGGAACCCTCCCCTAACTTGCAGCTCATTGTACATTTGCCAATTTCTCCTTCAAAGTTTTCAAAATACGATGAGACTTGATTACATTCAATCACTAAAGACATAGGCATTGTGTGCACCCAGGCCTGTAACCTGTGTTAACTTTAGGGCGTTTCACAGAAGTAATTTCACTAGACCTCTGCATTATAGGGCACTGTGACTGGCAAAGGAGACCAGCAGGCAGCTGAGGCTCTTTCCAGTGTGAGAGAGAATACGAACTAGAGTGGTCAGGCTATAAAAATAGGTTTCTCTGGCTTCAACTTATCCTAATCTTAGTTGCACTTGAGCAAAAACGCTAAACTGTCTATGCATGTTATTTTTTCATTAGAAGTAAAAAGGGGGATAAAGCTTTCGTTAAATGAATTTGCATGCTTTACTTTTGTCAGTCCTTTTACAATCACCGTTTAATGTAAATAGATACAAAAGCAATAGTGCAAACTATTTGAAAGTCATAACTGTCCCTGTGGTTTCAACCCACAAACACCCTTCTGAGCAGTGGACACACCCATCCAACTCTCAGGAGTTTAGACACTGAACGTTTACATGATTTATAATTAAATTTATAATTAAATGTGTCTAGGTCCAAGCCTCTGTTTTTCACATTTCCAGTCTTGTGCTCATTTAATATGGAAACATGTTGTTATTTGAGGTAAGAACATTCATTGTCTTTGGAGTAAATTGAGTCTACCAGTGTTACTTAGAAACAAGCAAGGAAACAAACAAAGCCTAAGAAATTAAAAAAAAAATAGCCAATAACTAGATTGACAGCATTACCCTACATGGTCCTTGGAATGTTGGGTTCTTTTCTGCTGCCAGATCATCCCATGTAAACCCAAGAACAACAATATCAACCAACCAAAACTCCCAGGGACTAAAACACCAATCAAAGCGTACACATGGAGGGACCCATAGCTCCAGCGGCACATGTAGCAGAGGACTATCTTGTTGGGCATCACTTGGAGGAGAGGCCCTTGGTCCTCTAAAGGCTCAATGTGCCAGTGTAGGGGAATTCCAGGGCAGGGAGGTAGAAGTGGGTGGGTGGGTAGGCACCCTCATAGAAGCAGAGGAGGGATGGTGGTATAGGGGTCTGTGGAGGGGAAACTGGAAAGGGGGATATCATTTGAAAATAAATAAATAGAATATACAATAAAAATTGGTTAAAGAAAACAAAACAAACAACTGAGTTTGGTCTACTTCAAAGCATCAGAGCCTACAAAAGGGGACATTTGTACAGTGGTCTTTTGGGATATATATTTTTTACAGGTACCACCTGGATGATTCATTATTAGGGTGATGGCGCATTCAAAAGTGAGGTGTAGAATTCCCCTTAAGGCAGAAGATTGCTAAAATAATCTACACATGTCAGAAAGTGAGAAGGGAAGATGAATGCAGCAGCCTTCGAATCACTGATCCCTTTATATTCTCATGGTCCCTGCCACCTTTCTTACTGCTGAGCATGCTCCCATTGGGAATACTGCACCAGCTAAGACTGTAGGGTCTGCCCCCCCTTCTTAGTCTTGGGAAATGTGCAAAGTCAGAATCCATATGGGAACTCAAAGAAATGCTAAACAATCATAATTTTCAAATTTCTGAATCTCAAATTTATGGCAGTCAGAATAAGTCACACACAAAAAAATGTAGGTGTGGGGTTTTCATTGTGAAAGATGCTATAATAAAGGAATCTCTAATCCAGGATTTATCCACACAGTGGCCACCCTGGGTATTTGAGTTCTATACCATTTGAATAATATAGAAAACAAGGGAGAAACCAAATTAGAAAAGTACATTGCAAATCAGAACATATCTTTTCTAAAGTATCAGTGATAATGTTAAGTGTATAAAACTATATGTGCATGCATATGTTTATAAGACTGCTGTGGTCTGGGAGCTTAAATGGTGTCAAAGATGCACATGTGGAAGGTGAGACTCACAGACAGTCTGTGGTACTAAGGGGAGCACTGTTGTTAGGGAGAGGTTAGTGGGAACACACCTATTTAGAGGACATTGGTCCTTTCCTCTCTGTTCCCTTACATACCACCAGAAAGTGAGCAGCTTAATTGTATGACATAGTCCTGATCATGATCCTCAGCCTCATTACAGCTCCAAAAGAGACAAGCTGGCTGACCATGGACTGAAACATTTGAAATTATAAGCACAAATAAAACTCTCCTTTTATTTTCTCAGGTATTTTGTTAGAGCTACAAAAAGGCACATTTTAAAAAACCTCATAAAATTGGTAACCACCTCCAGACTGAGCTAAAGATTTATAAAAGAATGCAGGTGGGTAAAGAGTTGTAAATATGTGTGTGTGTGTATGTATGCATGCATGTATGTATGTATGCATGTATATGTATTATGTATATTTGTTCACATTTAAAATGTTTTGTACAAATTTTATTTCTATCATATGTGTGTGTGTTCTTGTGTGTGTTTATGCTTGCATTTGGGCCTGGGTGTACATGTATTTATGGGTACATGTGTATAGAGGCCAGGCATCAACACCACACATCATTCCTTAGGGGTCATCCACCACATTTTTTACTGGGTTTTTTAGTGGCTTGGATATGACTGAGTAGGGTAGTTGAGCTGGTCAACTAGCTCCAGTAATCCACCCATAACTACATCCTTGTGCTGAGCTTACAGATGTGCAAGCTTTTCCTATGTGTGCCCTTATGCTTTCCAGAAAAATACTTTATTGACTGTGATACCTCCCTATCTTCACTAATTTGATTTTTATTAAACAAAAATGATTATCTAATACATTAAAAATGTGTCCTGCCATGACAAGATGATGAAATGCACTTCATTATTCTTACATGCTCCATTAATACCAAATATCCCCTTTTAAGTTTCATCAAAATTAAACAAAATGCGACTGTAATCTATCTTAAAAAGTCTCTTATATAAAATTTCTTAACTTTTATCTCTGCCAGTACTAAGGTGATTTATTTTAAAAAAGTAAAAGCTTTAATTTGACTAGCTAGAAATGTAAATTAGTATTTTATGCACAATTTGTGTTTATTAATATAAAACCAAAGGCCAAATAGTGTATGAGTTAGTCACACTAACTTTTTTGGTTCATTCCTATGTTTAGCAAGTTCTTATGAGATCAATGATGCTCAATATATCCTATTTAAATCTTTTCTCATGCATCCTATATTTGATTTATATGTAAGGTGAGATGAAAAGAAAAGAGTAGTAAATTGGATAATGGAAATTTTAAGTGTTAAAAAATTATCAGAATTTTAATATAATTATTAAGTATGTCTGTATACTGTTAAGTGCATGAGGCTGTATTTGAATTTTAAATATGGTTACTAGGATGTGCCCTATTGAAATGATGTTTGAGCAAAATTTGAGAAGGATGAAAGAAACTACTGAAATAGTATCTAGGGAAGAATACGGTAGGCAGATCCCACACATTGTCTATTGTTTCAAGTTATATCCACAGACAGAATCCTGGATTAAGATCCCCAGTATGGGGCAAAGTGATTAGTGAAGCAAGAAAGGAGTTGAAGTGTGAGCTACAAAGAAAAATGTCTCCCTCCTCCTCCATTGTCCTCTGTCTCTAAATCTCTCTCTTCTCATTGATTTATCTGAAGATTCCCTTATCCTTGTGTCCACATTTGTGATGTCTACATGATAAGATTTATCTTGGGTTCCAGGATCATCAGTTGAGTGAAGCAAAGCCTTTAATTTCAATCTTCTTCCCAGGAAGTGGGAAATAGGTTTAACTCAGAAATGATATATTACATAAAATAACTGGAGCTATAAAGTAAGAGGCTGGAGAGATGTTTCACTGAGTGATAAGGGCATTTGTTGCCAAGCCTGGAAATCTGAGTTTGCTTCCTACATGGTACAAGGAGAGAGCCAGTTTACCCAAGTTGATTGCCCCCTGATTTTCACATGTATGTCATGATATGCATATTTGCACTCACTCACAGACACACACACACACACACACATACACACACACACACACACACACACACACAAAGACACACACAAATGTAATTAAAATTTTTAAAGAGAAATAAATCAGGACAAGGTCAGAGAATATGAATGGGAGTAAGTATATGTAAAAAAATTAGAGAGTGTTCTTTCCTAATATAGTATTTCAATATAAGTGATGTAATCACACTGCTTCTATATACACATAAACTAAACTCTTATTATATAATTTCAGTGTGTAATATGCATAGAACAAATAAGCTTTTTAATCCAAGGAGAAGCCAAAGATTCTTTATAGACCACATTTTTCATTTTAAGGGAAGATATGTATTCAAGAAAATAAGCCAAATTTCAGAGAGCCATTTATGCAGAGAAGTTTCATTCTCTGCTTACCTGAATAGTGTTTCCTCAATAGAAATAGCCTAGGATCTACACTCTTAACCACAAATTTCAAGTTAAACATGTAGAGCTGTGGAGCTTATGCGCATTTCTAAAACTGTAGTTTCTACACCGATTTAGGATGTTCACTGGGAAAACTGGCGCCCTCTTCTCAAGCAAGAGAGAATAACAAACTGGGAAATTTTGTGTTTAATTTGGTAAGGGTAAATTTGTCTACATCTTATGAAATGCCTCATTAGATTCCCACTGAGTGAATAAACTACGTAGCTCTCTTGCACAATCAATAGCCAGTCATAGGTTTCAGTCACCTCTGCCTCTTTATCTGGTCTTCCTTCTTCAGCTGGTCACGATTAATTGAGTCCTAAAGATAGCTGTGCTCAGAACTAAAATCCAACTCCACCGTTGTTCCTCTAACAATAACAGCATTGATGTACAATTATTATGCCTGCCTATAATTATGTACTTTATGACAGTTCACTATCTGCTGTTGGGTAATCAATGACACAAAAGAAAACATAAAATAGAAGGACACGGACATGCAAGAGGGATTCTTAGGGGGAAGCAGGGATAATAGGAGTAAAAGGGAGAGGAGCACACATGGGGGTTAACAGTAATATACTATATTTATGTATAAAACAGTCAAAGAACAAATTTAATGAACGCTATTTTTAAGTCATTTAATTAGATTATCTAACACTTCAAGCTATTTTCAAAGTATACTCACTTCATTGTAATTGTTAAATGAAGTTTGCGGTCTACTTACAGGAACAAGAATTAAGATGGTAGAGAGAAAACCAGCCCTTAAGTCTGCTATGATGTTCATAAATGCAGGAGCTGCTCATGGGTCATTTCATTTTATTGCATGTGTCTATAGGTAAGAGTGGACATGTGTGTGCATACTTGTGGAGGCCATAGGATAACCTTAAATACCCTTCCTAGGGAGCTGTTCAACTTGATTTTTGAGAGAGGACATCATATTGAATGTGGACTTTGCCATCTACCTCCTACTACTAGGATCAAACGGGGGTCCTCATGGTTGCAAGGCAGGCACATGATTGATTGAGATATATTCCTTTCCCAAAGCATTAGAAGTGAAGCATTCAAGCATGCACAAGTCAAAGGTTCACAGTATTGGGAAAGCATCCAGATCCAGTTTCACAATAGGAACTGTCATTCATTCTTATTTTTCTGTAAATATGGGCAAAAATTAAGGCTCTATGATGTTAGTGTAAGAGGAATAATAAAATTTTAATTTTATACCTTAATACACAGAAACTATATTGAAAATAAAATCAAGTTCTGTAGAAGCAACTTTTCACTTTAATTCAATATTTTTCTGTGTAGCATTGGTTTTTCTGATTTTTGACTGAGGTTTGGATTAAACTTCACCATGGTACCTGGTGAGGATTGAGAAACATGTCACTTTCATTTTTCTTATTTTTCTTCCATCTTTGAACCACCTATATAGTAAGTGTGCTGCTGAACCTCACAGAAGAAGGGCAGATAACAACATGGGCATTCTAAATGTACCCTAGATTCCCCCTGGGTATACATGTTGCAGTCAGAAAACTCAAGAAGAGAACCACAGAAGTAAGTTTGCATACAGGACATTTACTATAGAAGGGGTGCTGAACAATTTTGTTACCACACAGGGAGAAAGGAACCAATGGGACAGAATTTGTACACTGATACAGTTAGTTACAAAGGACCCCACTGCTCACATGTGGAACTCTGGAGCTAAGGGAAGGTAGTCGAGTGATCCTAAGCTAGGAGAGGATCTTTGCGTCTGAATCCTATTTCAACCATCATTCAACACTGGCTTTCCTCTGGAATGAGTGTGTGGGTCTTTGCAGCACAGAGAAGTGACCAGGAGCAGCTATGCACCTAAAAGCTGTTAGACATTTGAAAAGTTAGGGACTTGAATCTATTGTTTTAAAGTGATAATCCATCAATTCCTAACAAAACTATAGTGGTTTTAGACTGAAATCATAAGTAGTTTCTTTAAAAATCCAAGCCCTTGTTTATTTGTATTGGATATGTTCTTTTCCTTTTCCTTTTTGTTTCTTTTTTTTTAAATTGATGAGAAAGTAATCTACTTTTTCTTTTATTGGATATTTTTTCCATATTTATTGGATATTCTCTGTGTTTACATTTCAAATGTTATTCACTTCCCCCTCCACGCCCATTACCCCTCTCCCTCCCCTTGCTTCCAGGAAGGTGCTTCCTCTTCCAAACATCTACTCCCACCTCAGTGCCCTATGCTGAGAAAACATGTCTTCAAAAGAACAAAGGCTTTCCTCCTTGCTTTTGGCAAGATACTCATCTTTAACTATTCTAATCCTGCCAATCCATGAGCCTGGGAGAACTTTCCATCTTCTGAAATCTTCAATTTCTTTCTTCAGGGACTTGAAATTCTTTTTTTTTTTATATATATATATTGAACAACTTTATTTTAAAAACCAAAGATAAATGTACAAATTTTAAGCATTTTTGCATAAAAGTATACTAATACATTTTTGTCAGGGCTTGGCTTTTTTTTTTTTTTAAGGTTTGATAGTGTGCATTAAGATCTTACTAGTTACAATGAGCATAAAGTACATGTAAAACAAGATGTAACCTGAAATTAGTCAAAGTTTTCTTGGTGTGTAAGGATTAAGCATAATGTTTTTTTCTTTTCTTTCGTTTTTTCTTTTTTTTTTTTTTTTTCTTTTCTTGAACTTCACACAGTCTGTGAGTTGTTACTGAGGTGTTCAGAACTTTCTGGGGTTAGCATCCAATTATCAGTGATTGCATATTATGTCTGTTCTTTTGTGACTAAGTTACCTCACTCAGGATGATATTCTCTAGATGCATCCATTTTCTTAAGAATTTCATAAAGTCATAGTTTTTGATAACTGAGTAGTACTCCATTGGGTAAATGTACCACAATTTTTGTATCCATTCATCTACTGAAGGACATCTAGGTTCTTTCCAGCTTCTGGCTATTATAAATAGGGCTGCTATGAACATTGTGGTGCATGTGTCTTTGTTGTATGTTGGAGCTTCTCTGGGGTATATGCCCAGAAGTGCAATAACTGGGTCTTCAGGTAGTACTATGTCCAATTTTCTGAGAAATAAACAGACTGATTTCCAGAGTGGTTGTACCAGTTTACAACCCCACCAACAGTGGAGAAGTGTTCCTCTTTCTCCTTATCCTCACCAGCATCTTCTGTCATCTGAATTCTTGATCTTAGCCATTCTGACTGGTGTGAGGTGGAATCTCAGGGTTGTTTTGATTTGCATTTCCCTGATGGCTAATGATGTCAAACACTTCCTTAGATGCTTCTCAGCCATTCCATATTCCTCAATTGAGAACTTTTTGTTTAGCTCTGTACCCCATTTTTAATAGGGTTGTTTAATTCTCTGGTGTCTAACTCCTTGAGTTCTTTGTATACCTTGGATAGTAGGCCTCTATCAGATGTGGGGTTGGTAAAGATCTTTTCCTAATATCTTGGCTGCCATTTTGTTTTCTTGACAGTGTCTTTAGCCTTACAGAAACTTTGCAATCTCATTAAGTCCCATTTGTCGATATTTAATCTTAGGACACGATCCATTGGTGTTCTGTTCAGGAAATTTTCTCCTGTGCCTATGGTTTCTAAGGTTTTCCCTACTTTCTCTTCTAATAATTTCAGTGTACCTGGTTTAATGTGGAGATCTTTGATCTGCTGGCAATTGAGCTTTGTACAAGGAGATAAGAAAGGGTCTATTTTCATTCTTCTGCATGCTGAGTGCCAGTTGGACCAAAACCATTTTTTGAATAGGCTGTCCTTTTTCCATTGAATGTTTACAGCTCCTTTGTCAAAAATCAAGTGACCATATATGTGAGGGCTCATTTCTGGATCTTCTATTCTATTCCATTGATCCACGTGCCTATCTCTGTACCAGTACCATGCAGTTTTTAGCACAATTGCCTTGTAGTATGGCTTAAGGTCATGAATGGTGATTCCCGCAGATGTTTTCTTGTTGTTGAGGATGGAGTTCACTATTCTGGGTCTTTTGTTATTCCAGATGAAATTGTACATTACTCTTTCCAACTCAATGAAGAATTGGGTTGGAATTTTGATGGTGATTGCATTGAATCTATAGATTGCTTTTGGTAAGATGGCCATTTTTACAGTGTTGATCCTTTTAAAACATGAGCATGGGAGATCCTTCCATTTTCTGACATCATTATTATTATTTACCTGCTGGCATTTTGATCTGCAAAACAAAAAAATTGAGACCAGTCTAATATGAGGTCATTAGTTACCTGCTTTGTCTGTCTATATACTTCTCTCTTGTAGTATAATTTAAATATAGTAGGAAGAAACAAATTTCTAGACATATCCTGATGTGCCTTGTATTTATATTTCAATGATAAAAATAAAAATTTTCATCGTTTACTGAGGCAAGGCAATGGTGATTTGTAGGAGCGAGTGAATACACAAGAGACAGTTTCCCATCTAATAGGAGAGAAAACTTGCTGACCATCTTCACTTATTCCAGTGCCCAATAAGTGATACATAAATATAATTAGGATGCACCTTCTAGACATTTAAGTACATACCTATTGATTATTTATTGTCTAATATGATAACATCAAACAATTGAAGGATGGGTTCATAACATTTTTGTCCTTCTGACAAGTACTTTCCGTTCCTGACCCTCTTCCATCACCCAAATTAAAAAATGCAAAACCTTTGTGTCCGCATGAGATGGGCATGATTGTAAATGCTAAAGACTACATCTAAGCCCATGTGCTGCTGGCGTCAGCTTTATTGCTGAGTGACTTTTGGTGGCAATATTGCTCCAGATGTTCAACAGAAAAAAAAAAAAAAAAAACCCTAGCAGGTAAATAAGATATGCCATCTTCTTTGATATCTAACTTAAGAGACAGAAGAGTTTTCAAGTATTGGAGTAAATGACGTAACTTCCAGTAAAACTGTGAGCATAAACCACAGTGGGGACAGAGGTCAGACCTGTGATTTGGGTAATTTGTTAGCCAGAAAGACTTTGTCAGAACATCCCATGCTGAAATCTTTCGTATTACTGCTAACAAGTTTGAATATGCAAAGGCAGAAACTCACAGCAGCATCCTCTCCTCACGACATGGGAGGTATTGACTTTTTCATCTTTCTACGCAAGGCTGGACGATAAAACACTCTGGAATGTGTTGCTTTCATGATCTTTCCCGTGGATACAGCTCTTCCTCCTCTGTTTACAGCTAAAGCAACGGAAGTTAATATCTATCAATTTGTGCCTGAGTCATGTTGTTAAGACATCTGTGCCTTCTGAGAGGGCCAAGCTTCCGATATGAGCGTGGTTGTACAAAGAGTTTGCATGAGTGACCAGGCCTGTGCAATCCAAATCAGTGCCCTTGAAGGTTGGCAGATGATGTAAGTAAAAAGACCTGACTCACTAGTGAATACACAGACAATAATCAAAGCTTCTATTAAGGACATGATCCAACAAATAACTATATTTACTATTTCACACTGAACTAAAATGGCATTTCACTTGAACATTTGTGATATAGCTTTATTTCCTGTTTTAGCTGAATGTTCAGATGACTGAAATATTCAGAGTCAGGCTTTCTTTGGGATAAAAACTTCAAGAAAAAAAGATAGTTTTCTGTACGAACTATTGAGAAGCAATTAGAGGTTTCTTCTTTTAGTTTTTAGAAGTACAATTAATGTATTTTTATTTGACTGGATTGAACTGGATCATGGTGTATGTTCTCTTATGGTGCACAAACAACACAGGCAGGGGCTACAAGAGGCACACACAGCTTATGGCTTAGGAATAGAGCAAGCAATGGAATTTAAGTTGGAAATGTGTTGTAGTCAAAACTCATAACATGTTAGTTTGGTCATGCAATGCCTTTGACTCCAGCTTTCTAGATCTTGTCATCATTAAAATGAATTACCAATGATGACCTTCTCAGTCTGATTAAACTTAAAACAGTCTTTGTAAGTTTAACGTAAAGGCAAATATAGGCTGGAAGTGAAAGGATGAGCAAAGAAATTGTATGTAAACATTAACCAAAAAGAGAAACTCCCTGTATCTTTATCAGATCAGACAAATAAACTATGTTCAAATGCAAGATTTTAAATAAATATGTGACCAAGAAGAATATGATGGTATAAACTGTAGTAATATAGAATGTAGAAGGTCATATCACCAGGAAGATCTAGTAATGACTATCTACCTAACTGTCGGTCTGTCTCTCTATTTAATAATACACTCACATAAACTCATATCTGTCTATGTAATTATACATACACAAACACACATATATAATATTTATGTATGCACATATATTCACATATGTAATATATGCACATATATGCATATCTATCTATCTATCTATATATCTATCTACAGGGGAACTCAGCTAGCTTCTGAAATGATGCACAAATGTCACTAATCATCAGGGATATGCAAATTAAAAGTCACAAAAATGTATACATTTGTGTCCATTTAGACAGCTACTATAGAAAACATTAAACATAAAAGAAAAAAAAAAGGAAAATATTGGCACGGGTATTGGGAAAGAAGCCCTGGCACATCTTAGTTCAACTACTGAAAACAGTATGCAAGTTCCTTTCAAATGAAAAGAACTGTGTAAAGACCCAGAAATTTCTCTCTTGGATATAAATCCAAAGAACAACAGCTCCAAGAGAGACTTGCAAAGTCATGTTAAGTGCAGTGGTATTTGACATTGACAAGAGTGGAAGCAATGTAACAAGTCTACTAATGGATAAACGGAGAAAGACAATGCTGAGCAGACACACAATAGTTTTCTGCAGTGTAGGTTATTCTGACCTCTTCTAGAAGACAGTGAAATTTGAGGACATTATACTAATGTAAAAAGCCATTCACAAGAGAAAAGGCACACAAGGCTCCACTTCCATGAGTTGTCCACAGTGATTAACTTCATGGGAACAGAAAGGAATGTGCTTATGAGATAATGATGTCTTCTTATTACTTTTACAGTCCCAGTTGATCAAAAGGGAAAAGTTTCAGAGATCTATTGTAAAACAATGGCTTTTCTCATGGGAAACAAACAATAAAACAAAACAGGAAGAAAAGGATATTAAGTAGAAATTAGTGTTATGCATTCCCTTAGCAGAAAAATGTCAGTTTGCTAGCAAACTATAATCTATGTAAAGACGCATAACAAATATAATGTTCAGGCATTAGTTTAAATATCTCAGCCCAGCACATATTTTTGGGAAGGTAAAATCCTTTAAAATATGCCATCATCGTTTTAAACTTCAAGTTTTAATAGCTTAGGCAATTGTGCCTTATAACTTAAAACTTTTTCCTTTTGCTCTTATGGCACTGTTGGATATGCCTCCCACCTATTTCTTTGGTTTCTAAAATATTCTATATGCCCATAAAAACATACTGAGAACCAAACATACTGAGAACTGTTCCAGTAAAACTTTGACTATTTCTGGCCTGATTTAAGCTTTGAAATTTATGCATTTTCTCCACATTTCACAGAAGGTTATATGAATATTCTCTCTCCCTCCTTCCCTCCCTTCCTCCCTCTCTCCTCCCTCCCTCTCTTTTTTTCTCTCCCTCCCTCCCTCTTTCTCTCCCTTCCACCATCTAGTTTTTCCTCTCTCTCCCTTCCTCCTTCTCCCTTCTCTTCCCTTTTGCTTTGAAGGGATTAGTGTAAGAATAACAGAGAAATTTGTATTTGAGGTCATATAAGCTGAATAATCTTTCATTGTTTCCCAAGACATATATATTAGAACTTCTCCTGGGAACACATCAGCAGAGACAATGGAATGCTGATAGTGCTTCACAGCCAGGCATTTCATTCTCAAAGGCATCCCCAGATTTTCCTCTTGGGTTATGTTTCTTCCCTCCTCTCTCAAATTCACTCCAAAATACCTGTAGCCTATTGTAGTCCTTAGGCACTGCTCAGACTCTTCTGACCGGGGCAGGAACTTCACTGCTTACCTGTATTCAGCTGGTTCAAAAACACATTTAGGAGAAAGCAGAGCAAAGCAAAACAAAACAACAACAAAACCCAACAAAACAAACAAACAGACAAACAATGCTACTTCTTGCATTAGTTTGATCAAGAGTGAACCCAAATACAAGTTTTCCACCTTTCTGCTGTGTCTTCTGTTCACCTGCAAAGGTGAGCTTTACTTCATTTTTATTAATCACCAAAAAATCATCACAGTATGGGGAAGGATTGAGGAATTCTTTTCATAAATATTTATTTACAAGGGAAATAGTTACTTCACTGACCCCCAAATGCAAAACCACAAATAGATGTTACCATTCTATATCCACATGCTAGTTCCAAAATTTACTTATTACCTTTATTACATACACATTAAAATGATTATTGCAAAAATTGGATTGACTGCCATCTCAAGTGGCTGTAAGGCTCCTCTGGTAATTTCAAATGCTCACCTGATTCTTGCTGCTCATATTCAAATAAGAAAGCGTAGAGTGGGTGAAGTCTGTACACAGAATGAGAAATGGAACTTCCCCATAGCAGTCAGAGACAGCTCAGTGCTCACCACCATACCCCAGCCTCAAAGCTGGCTAGAGTCAGCAGCCAGCACAACTACATCTCACATTCAGCAAAGCCAGCCGACTGCAGGTAAACAGAGTGAAGACCTTAAACATGTTCATGTGCACTGATCTATTAAATCACTTAAACATTTCACTGGACAAGCAAAATGATCCTGCACAGTGTAGTCAGATTTCTGTTGGCAGAGAAAATTCACATCTTGGTAAGGATTTTTCGATGGAAGAAAGGTTCACAGTTCTGATGCTCAGTAAACCAAAAGGAGATTATAGTAAAAGGAAAGAAAAATGCACTTCTAATACAGCAACACTTGCTGGGCAAGTCAAACTGGACTTGAGAGGGAAAGGAGACAAAAGAAGCAATGTCAACTTTGGGTGAAAATGTTTGGGAGGGAATAATGGGAGGATTTAAAAAGGTGAATGTGCTCAAAGTACATTATATGACATTCTCAAAAATGAACAAAAATCTTAGAAAAGTCTACCTCAATTTCAAACAAAGCAGCAACCAATAAGCTTTTGATTATTCATGAAACTTAAGGAGAGAGGAAGCTTCTGGAGTTTCGGAGATTTGATCTTGACTCTGAATTCAGAGTGGGCTAATATGGAGGAAGCACAACTTTCCGTTTCAATTTCTGAGCCCTGAATTAAGAACACTGAGTAGCTCAGGAATGAATAGCTCAAAGTCAGTACAGAAGAGAGAGTGTTCCAGAATGCAATCTGTCAGTTTTCAGAAGCAGGTCTTGGCTATAATAAACAGCATATTAAATAAAAGCATTCATAATCAAGCTATAATATTTATAATGTATATGAGTATATCCTTATAAACATATACATACATGAGAGAGAGAGAGAGAGAGAGAGAGAGAGAGAGAGAGAGAGAGAGAGAGAGAGAGAGAGAGAGAGAGAGAGAGAGAGAGATGTAAAAATTCAAGATAGTGGTGACTGCTAAAAAGACTCAGTTCTTAGCCCACTTTCAGCCCTAGGACATATTAAAGTTACCTAGATCTTGAAATTAATATATTATTCCTACAATTTATGGTATCAAGTTTAATATGATGTAAAAATGGAAATAAAATTAGCAGAAATTTCAAATAAGGGATGTTTACAAAGAGAAATGACATCACTAGGCTTATGAACTGTGGTGGAGCACTGAATTTGAAAGCAGTGTAAAACACAGATCCATTTGTACAGTGTAATAACTTTCTAGGTAAATAAACTATATTCACTTCCAACTACTCAAATGTGTGTGCCTATTTTCTTCTCTAGGGAAAATAGATTTTCTATAGTTTTAGCAAAAAGCTTGTTCAACCTGAGGTAACTGGACACATGCATCTTAGGTGAGCTATGCATATTGCCAGAACACATTGGTAGATGACAATTTCATGTCACCATGTCAAGTGGTTGACAACCATGGCTAAGGCCTCTTCACACACACCAATGAGAGCAGCATGGAGCTGGCCTTTGGTCACATTTCTTGTTGGTGTCTACTTGTCTCTATGGCAGTGCTCTAAGTAGATTAATCTTTAAAAATTCAACAGAACATCGATGAATTACTGATATTCTGGCAACATTTAATGAAAGAAATTAATAAGTAGGCTTTTGCTATTCTGTGGAAGAGGAACAAAGGCACTATAAATACATTATTCACATAAGAATGACCTTTATTTGTAATCAGCAAAACCACAACAAAACTATAGAGAAAACATACACACAAGACATGATTTAATTTAATAAAAGTAAATCGGGGGGACCATAACTTTCTGGTTTAAGTACTTAATATCTTTAAAGTTTTTCTTTTCTCACAGAAAATTGTTAAGCTAATAGACATATTGTTGTAATTTATGTCTTTAACATTTAATTTTTAGGTATCATGTAAAAAGTAGATAAATTCTATTTTCTATAATTGTGAGTTAGTGACTTGCTTTTTATGATAAATAATAATTAAACTTATTAAAATATATTTTTCACATAGATACAGATCAATGTAACAGATGGAGTATAATGTGGTTGAAAAAAAAATGTTCCCCAGAAGCTATTTAGAAGCAAAACTCCTGTTGGGCATAGTGACACATACCTGTCACCCACAATCTTGGAAATTGAGGTGGAATAATCTTGGTTGCAAGAACAATCTTGATTATAGAGAAAAATCTTGCCTCAATAAACTCCAAAATGCTATTTATTGTTTAGCCTTATTTTTGAATAAAATGTATCCATAAATTTATAGAAATATACAAAAATTTTAAATTGATAGGTATGAACTTTTTTTTATTGAGTGATTTTTCTTCTCATGTGTATAGTTGTACAGTGTTTGACTTTCCTCATGTATAAGAACACGTGTGCATGGGTATGCCAACACATGCATGTATGCATATGTGGAGAGGTTGATATCAGTATTTTTTCATGATCAGTCTACTTTATTCACTAAGGAAAGATCTCTCAAGCAGCACAAAAGCTCTAGAATTACATACAGGCAAGTCATCCTGTCCATATTGCATTTGTGTAGGTGCCGGGCATGCAAACTCCAGTCCTTATGAAAGCACAATAAACTCTTTACCCACTGAGCCATCACTCCAGCTTTTAAAGGTTCATAGAATTTGTAATGAATATAGAGTAATTTGCATAAATTTCAAAAAGCAAAAGGCAAACCAAGAATTACTTCTATATGTTCTCATATATTAGGTGAATCAAACAAGAAATTTTCTGATGTGAACCTCTAACTCTAACAGTAGGAAGTTTAATATGATGTCTTATTAGGATTGAAAATAGTAATAAAAATAAACTGGTTTTAAATACATTATATTGTAGTTTATATAGGAAGTGGGGAGGATCTATGCTAAAGAATTACTTTCATAATTTGATCATATACACAGGGATAAATTGTTACCTCCAAGGACACTCCATACATGAATAAAGCTGACATTCCTAGACCCACTGACAGGAATAATAGGAATAGATCATCTTCTTAAGACATCAAGGACCCAACTTCTTTCTATCTTTATGCTATTACACTTTTAACACAAACTTTTCCTCTAGGTGCAGAATGAACTGCAGCAATATTCAGACACAGTGACCTAATGTGCTGGGTCAAAAGACATGTTATCTGTAGGATGATGTCATTAAGCAGCAAGGCAGGTCCGGCCTATCATTGGATGAGAAGAAAGAGTAGACGGGAAAAAGTCTAGGAAGGAGAGAGGAGGAGAGGAAGCCAGGAGAAATAAAATGGAGCCATCAAAAGAGTATTTAGACCCAGGTGTTCTTAATTGGCGATGGGTAGATATCAATATTTTCAAGGGTTTCTATAGGTCAATTTGTCTTATCTAGGTGGGCAGTTTATATCTTTGTCAACTGGTTGTAAGCATATTGTATGGATGGATTTTAGATTGAGAACTTAACATATAAATCTGTTTGATAAATTGTTTATTTTTCAGTCGTGATTTTTATCTGGCTAAGGGGAATGTGAGCAGAGATCCCAGTTGGTAGAGAAGCAGCCAAGAGAACAGTTCTGGCTAAGTGACCTGCAGATCCATTTTTTATTTTTTACTGCACCAGTTATCCAGTCCTTTTTTTTCCCTGTCTTGTGTATGGAACAAAAGGTTTCCATTAAATGACCAGAAAATTCTATTCCTGCCAACTTTTTAGACCAATTCAATATTGAGCTAAATACTGGGGAATATCTTCTTGCTGTTGGAGCTGATTTTAAAAACTAAAGCACTATTGTGTCACTAGATGAATTCTTCATGATATTGGGATGTTTTGGGTTGGAAGTATGTTTCCACCCATCCATCGGTGGGCACCTTTCTTACAAAAACTGATGAACTGATAGCTTTTCAATATCATTTCTGCTGAGGCGCCCTCATAGGACTGTGATATTTACAGCCTACCTTACACTGTGTTGGGGCTCAATCACTTCCCATATTCGAAAGCATTTGTCAAAGCAAATTTTTACCATTTGTGATGAACCTACTCAGAATTATTTTTTCAGGTAACTAGTAGTGAATAAAATTATTTTATTATTTCATAACCATCTGTCTGCTTTTTTTTTTAATTTCATGTTACCTCTTCAAATATTTTTCCTTTTCTAATTTGGAATACTTTTTTTCATTTATTACTGATTTCCTCTATACTTTATGGATTCTATATGTGTGAAATCTGTTCATATGTACTCATACACATATACATATAAAAGATTCTAAAATATATGTGCATATATACCTAAATGCACATGTGTATGTACCATTCTTATTTATTCTAACATCATAATTTCTAAAGTTTCTATGAGTAGATGCAATACAAGAAAATCCTAATATCACCCAGAATTCAGTCATCTATCTTTGGTATTCAGAACTGCCTGCCACTTAGGCTTCTCACAACAAAATTTTTCTCATTATTTTATTTTTTCCCAAACCCAAAAATAAACACATAAATATAACACCATATATAAGTTTTGATCTAATTTCTTTCCCTTATCACAATGCCTTTTATTTTTAACTTTATTTAAAAAAACAAAGATAAAAGAAAAAATTTTAAACATTTTTGCATAAATGGTTACAAACACATTTTTGTCAGTGCTTGGCTTTTTTTTTTTCTTCTTTTTTTTAAGGTTTGATACTCTGCATTAAGGTCTTACTAGTTACAATGAGCAACAAGTACATGTAAAACAGGATGTAACCTGGAATTAGTCAACATTTTCTTGGTGTGTAAGGATTAAGCAAAATGTTTTTTTGTTTTGTTTTGTTTTGTTTCTTGAGCTTCACGCAGTCTGTGAGTTGTTTCTGGGGCATTCCCAGCCACTGGGGTTAGCATCCCACTATCAGTGACTACATATTATGTCTGTTCTTTTGTGACTGGGTTATCTCACTCAGGATGATATTCTCTAGATGCAACCATTTTCTTAAGAATTTGGTTAAGTCATTGTTTCCGATAGCTGAGTAGTACTCCATTGTGTAAATGTACCACAATTTTTGTATACATTCATCTTCTAAAGGACATCTGGGTTCTTTCCAGCTTGTGGGTATTATAATTAGAGCTGCTATGAACATTGTGGTGCATGTAGCTTTGTTGTATATTGGATTGTCTCTGGGGTATATGCCCAGAAGTGGAATAGCTGGATCTTCAGGTAGTACTATGTCCAATTTTCTGAGGAATCGCCAGACTGATTTCCAGAGTGGTTATATCAGTTTACAACCCCACCAACAGTGGAGAAGTGTTCCTCTTTCTCCACAACCTCGCCAGCATCTGCTATCATCTGAGTTTTGGATCTTGGCCAATCTGACTGGTGTCAGGTGGAATCTCAGGATAGTTTTGATTTGCATTTCCCTGATGGCTAAGGATGTCGAGCACTTCCTTAGATATTTCTCAGCCATTCGATATTCCTCAATTGAGAACATTTTCTTTAGCTCTGTACCCCATTTTTTAATAGCGTTGTTTGATTCTCTGGTATCTAACTTCTTGAGTTCTTTGTATACCTTGGATATTAGGCCCCTATCAGATGTGGGGTTGGTAAAGATCTTTTCCCAATGTGTTGGCTACCATTTTGTTTTCTTGACAGTGTCCTTAGGCTTACAGAAACTTTGCAATCTCATTAAGTCCCATTTGTTGATATTTGACCTCAGAGCATGAGCCATTGGTGTTCTGTTCAGGAAATTTTCTCCTGTGCCTATGTGTTCTAAGGTTTTCCCTACTTTCTCTTCTAATAATTTAAGTGTACCTGGTTTAATGTGGAGATCTTTGATCCACTTGAGCTTTGTACAAGGAGATAAGAAAGGGTCTATTTTCATACTTCTGCATGCTGAGTGCCAGTTGGGCCAACACCATTTTTTGAATAGGCTGTCCTTTTTCCATTGAATGTTTACAGCTCCTTTGTCAAAAATCCGGTGACCATATACATGAGGGCTCATTTCTGGATCTTCTATTCTATTCCATTGATCCACATGCCTATTTCTGTACCAGTACCATGCATTTTTCAGCACAATTGCCTTGTAATATAGCTTGAGGTCAGGGATAGTGATTCCCACAGATGTTTTCTTGTTGTTGAGGATGGATTTCCCTATTCTAGGTCTTTTGTTATTCCAGATGAAATTACACATTGACCTTTCCAACTCAATGAAGAACTGGGTTGGAATTTTGATGGGGATTGCATTGAATCTGTAGATTGCTTTTGGTAGGATGGCCATTTTTAAAATGTTGATCCTTCCAATCCATGAGCATGGGAGATCTTTCCATTTTCTGAGATCTTCCTCGATTTTTTTCTTTAGAGGTTTGAAGTTCTAGTAAACAGGTCCTTTACTTGTTTAGTTAGAGTCACACCAAGGTATTTCATAGTTTTTGTGACTACTGTGAAGGGTATCTTTTCCCTAATTTCTTTCTCCACATGTTTGTTTTTTGAATATAGGAAGGCTACTGATTTGTTTGAGTTAATTTTATATCCAGCCACTTTGCTGAACTTGTTTATCAGCTGTCGGAGTTCTCTGGTGGAATTTTTGGGGTCACTAAAGTACACTATCATGTCACCTGCAAAGAGTGATGGTTTTACTTCTTCCTTTCCAATTTGTATCCCCTTGATTTCCTTTTGCTGTCTAATTGCTCCAGCCAGGACTTCCAGTACTATGTTGAATAGGTAGGGGGAATAGGTACGGGGAGAGTGGGCAGCCTTGTCGAGTCCCTGATTTTAGTGGGATTGCTTTAAGTTTCCCACCAATAAGTTTGATGTTGGCTGTTGGTTTGCTGTATATTTCTTTTATTATGTTTAGGTATGGACCTTGGATTCCTGTTCTTTCCAGGACTTTTAACATGAAAGGGTGTTGAATTTTGTCAAATGCTTTCTCAGCATCTAGTGAAATGACCATGTGATTTTGTTCTTTGAGTTTGTTTATATGGTAGATTACATTGATGGATTTCCTTATATTAAACCATCCCTGCATCCCAGGGATGAAGTCTACTTGATCATGGTGAATGATGGTTTTGATGCGTTCTTGGATTCGGTTTGCAAAAATTTATTGAGTATTTTGCATCAATGTTCATAAGTGAGATTGGTCTGAAGTTCTCTTTCCTTGTAGTGTCTTTGTGTGGTTTAGGAATGAGGGTTATTGTAGCCTCAAAAAATGAGTTAGGTAGTATTCCATCTGATTCTATCTTGTGGAATAGTTTGGAGAGTATTGGTGTTATTTCCACCATAAATGTCTGATAAAATTCTGTACAGAACCCATCTGGACCTGGGCTTTTTTTGGTTGGGAGGCTTTAGATGACTTCTATTTCTTTAGGTGTTATGGGATTATTTACATGGTTTACCTGGTCCTGGTTTAACTTTAGGATCTTGTATCTGTCTAGGAATTCATCCATTTTATCCAGATTTTCCAACTTTGTAGAGTATAGGCTTTTGTAGTAGGATCTGATTATTTCTTGAATTTTCTCAATTTCAGTTGTTATGTCTCCACTTTCCTTTCTGATTTTGTTAATTTGTATATTCTCTCTTTGCCCTCCAGGTAGTCTGGCTAGGGGTTTATCAATCTTGTTGATTTTCTCAAAGAACAAGCTCTTGGTTTTGTTGATTCTTTTCATGGTTCTTTTTGTTTATATTTGGTCTCTTTCTGCCCTAAATTTGATTATTTCTTGCCGTCTAATCCTCTTGGGTGTATCTGATTTTTTTTTGTTCTAGAGCTTTCAACTGTGCTGTCAAGTTGCTGATGTATGCTCTCTTGTTTCTTTTTGGAAGCGCTCAGGCTATGAGTTTTCCTCTCAGTACTGCTTTCATTGCATTCGTTTTCATTGAATTCTAAAAAATCCTTAATTTCTTTATTTCTTCTTTGACCCTGCTATCGTTTAACAGAGCGTTGTTTAGTTTCCATGTGTATGTGAGCTTTTTGTTGTCTTTGTTGTTGTTAAAGACCAGCTTTAGACCATGGTGATCTGAGAGGATGCATGGGAATATTTCAATCTTCTTATATCAATTGAGACTCTTTCTGTGTCCAATTACGTGGTCAATTTTTGAGAAGGTGCCATGGGGTGCATATATAAGTTTTGATTTAATTTCTTTCATTTATCACAATGCATTTTAGATTCTTCCACATTGTGTGTATGATTACTTTCCTTTTTATTTCTTAGTAATAAATTATCTTATGTTACTAGTATATATAAATCACAAGCCTTTAAGAAGTTCTTACAATAAAGTTCTTGTATGAATAGACATTCAGTTCCCTAGAATAAACAAGTAAGGGGAATTTCTTGTTCATTTAGTAAACATATGCATATAGGATTCACTTATTGATTGTTTGGTTATTTATTGTGGTACTGGAGATGGAGATAAAAGTAGAGGTTCACACATAGTACCAAAATATGTCTACTAACATTTCCTAGAACTGGTTGCATAAACAAGACCACAACTGTGGCAATATTAATGGACATAGTAACATGGAAGGGGAGAATTTAGCAGCTCCTATCCCTAGAACAACTAGTTTTTGCTAGAGGTAGTGCTATCCTTTTCTCAGGAGATGAGTGTCCTTATTGATTATTCAATGTAGAGATGCCAATCCTGAAATCATACACATGCGAAAATAGAATCAGCAGGATATACACATGTATACACACACACACACACATACACACACACAAACATATATATATATATATATATATATATATATATATATATATATGAGAGAGAGAGAGAGATCCCATATATGTATACATATACATCTTTATGCTTGTAGTTTATATACACATAACATGTATATAGCAATAGTCAAGAAAGAAGAGATTATTAAAATTGAGAGTGGAGAATATGAAAGGGACCAAAAAGAAGGATTGTTTCTGTGTTGTTCTTGAGGGAAAAAAAAAAAAAAAAAACAACAAAGATGTATCATGGAGACATTCCCCTTTACTACCAAAGTCTTCCCCAATTCAAGCTTTTTATGTAGATACTTAAGCAATCTGAATTTGAGAGATTGATTCTTTTGTTTTATCTTTCTGAATGCTCTGGTAATATGATGATCTAATTTTCCTGTTTAGTTTGCAAAGCAACTTTCCCTATCATAATAATATTTTTTGTCAAATACTAAAACTGACTTTAAAGAAAAAAACTGTCAAAATAAATGAGTGAATTTGATATTATTGCCAAGTTGAGTTGAACTGACCAAACAATGTTTTGTTTATTTCTTTTCTGTTAGTATGAATATAATGATAATCAATACAGAAATTTATTTTTCAAAATAGGCTGAAAAAATGTGACATCTTCCATTTGCTTATCTCTCTAAGAGAAATAAATTTGATTAAACATTAGGCAAAGACAGCAGGAATTATTTTAAAGGCTTGACTTTGATTGGGATTTAACACAAATCTATAAAAGGAAGTCATTGTTGTTCTTCAAAGAATTACCCTGTGTGTGATTAGTTTGTCCCAAAGAGATCTTTGTATAAGACTTAAAGCAAAAGCAAACACAACAGCAACAACAACAACAAGGTCTTACTGTTTAGTTCTGCCTAACCAGGAACTTGCTAAGTAGACTGGGCTGGCTCTGAACTCACACATCTGCTTCCTTTTACCTTTGTGTCTACCTCCCAAGTACTAGGACTAAATAAAGTCAGTATACCTGACTTGTTTTTTTGTTTTTTGAAGCTCTTTACTAGCTTTATATTTAAGTTGCAAACCTGAGAAATACTGATTGCAGCTTACTCTGTAAAACACATTGATGGCCATGTTGACAACTTCCTGCTTGAGATCAATAAAATGGATCTTTGGCTGGTATGAGAAAAAAAATTGCATTTTCTGAATATTTCATCCATTGACTTAGGTTTATAACCTTCACAATAATGTTGCTTTGTGATGATAATTGCCTGTAAAGTAAAAAACAAACAACCTCATACATAGAAAGGCCTGATGTTCTTTTTTTTGTTTTGTTTTGTTTTTCTTGTTTGTTTTTTTATCATTAATCTCCTTTTTATAGTCCAGTCTTTATCCCCCTCCTGTTTTGCCAAGGGACAATTCCTCACCCCATTCCTTCCCCTCCCATATCCAAGAGGATTTTCCACTCTCCTACACCCCTCACACACTGTCAGGCCTCCCCATTTCCTGGGGTGTCGAGTCTCTCAAGGGTTGGGTTATGTGACCACATTATAGACTGAACAGGAGCCAACTGCTCACCCAGGAATCCTGGGTGAGTATGAACTGCCTTAAAAATACCAAGAAAGAAGCGACATATACCCCCAAGATGCTCCAACATATAATGACACATGCTCCACCATGTTCATAGCAGCCTTATTTATAATAGCCAGAAGCTGGAAAAAACCCAGATGTCCTTCAACAGAGGAATGGATACAGAAATTGTGGTAACTTTACACAATGGAGTACTACTCAGCTATTAAAAACAATGACTACAAAATTCCTAGGCATATGAATGGAACTAAAGAATATCATCCTGAGTGAGGTAACCCAGTCACAAAAGCACAGACATAATATGCAGTCATTGATAATTGGATACTAGCCCAAGGAAGCTCTGAATACCCAAGAAACAACTCACAGACCATATGAAACTAAAAAAAGAATAGAAAGGAAGAGAAAGAAAAGAAAAGGAAAGCCAAAAGGTGAAAGCCTCAGTCCTTCTTAGAAAAAAAAAGTGTATAGCACCCTCTTAGAGTGTGGTACACTTAGACCTTAAATCATTAATAATTCAAGAGCTAAGAACATAGCCTTGTTGAAATTCTTGTTATTTAAAAATCATTATGTTTAATCTTTACACACCAAGAAAATGTTCACTATTTCCATGTTATGTTTTGTTTTACATGTACATTATGCTCATTGTAACTAGTAAGATTTCAATGCATACTATCAAACCTTTAAAAAAATTAAGTACTGACAAAAATATATTCATATAAGCAAAAATGCTTTTAAAAACCTGTACATTTATCTTTGGTTTTTCAAAAATAAAGTTGTTTATAAAAACACCCCTTCCCCCCCACCCCCCAAAAAAAAACCAAACGAACAAACAAACAAAAAAATAAAGGCACATACCTAGGATCAATGTTTGGAACAATGCTCCTAGCTATAAGCACACCCAAGAAGGAAAAAAAAAAAAAAAAACGAAGCTAGGGAAAATGAGTACATGCCCAGTGTTAGCTGAAGGAGCAAATCTTTTGTTGCGTCATTGTAAGAAGCACATTCTGGCTGTCTTTTCTGATCTTTTACCCATTACGGTGGGGAGCCGAATGCGGACGCCATTACAAGATGACGCTGGCTCCCTCATGGTTTGAGGTAAACAACTCCATATATAGTAATGCTCTTGTCAGCTAAGGTGCTGCGCCCTGCGCATGCGCAGTACATAACCTATCTCTGGCCAATCCCGAGGCCTCTGGTGTCAGCAGACTAGTGACAACCAATCATGGCAAGCCCGTATGCGCTTCTCCCTATATAAGCGGACAGCTAGGGTAGTTCGGGCCCCTCGCTTCCTGCTCTCCTCTTCAACCAAGAGACTCCCACAATAAAGTGTGATCTGAGAAGAATCCTCTGGTGGTGGTCGTCTTTCCTTGCTGGTCGAGGAGCGCACTGCACTTTTCTACTTGAAAACAAATTAAAATAACAATGTTTGTCTATGTTTCTACATGAGTTAATTTCTACTTGTTTTAAAGTTTAAATATTAAATATTTATCAATATTCTTTTCTTGATTCTATAAACCAAGGTCCCAAATGTTTTTCTTTTATGATTTTTTTATTTAAAATTTTTAGCTTTTTTAATCTAACAGTACATTCAGAACACACACAAACACACACACACACAAACACACACACTCACATACATACTCATACACGCAAACACACACTCACACATACACATTCACACATACTTTCACACACACACTCACACACAAACACACACACACATACATACTCATACACACACACTCACACCTACACTCACATACATTCTCACCCACACACACAATATATACACTCACACATACCCATTCACACATACTTTCACACACACATTCACACATACACATGCACATACTTACACACACATTCACACACTTTCACACACAAACTCACACACACATACACACAATTATACACACTGTGCTATCAGTGCTTTTGCTTTCTTTCCTCCAAACTCACTATGTCTCCAGCTATATAGCAGTGAAGTAGAATGAGCATTTGAAGGACATTAAAAACCATTATCACAGAGGAGGAGTGTGTGTGTGTGTGTGTGTGTGTCTGTTCATCAGAGAGACAGAGACAGAGACAGAGAGAGGGAGTTTAGCTTCTTTTCTATTTTTCATTTTTATCTTTTATTAATCATTCCATTTATTTACATCTCATGTGATATCCCACTTCCCAGCTATCCTCCACCAACCCCTCATCCCACATTTGCCGTCCACTATCCCCTTTGCTTGTATAAGAGTTTAGCTTCTTTCTTTCTTCATTATTATTCTCTTCTCTTCACTAGGAACATGAATCACTAGTCATCTCCTTTGTCTTTGTCAAAAAAAGTTGATAAAGGGAGTGTCCAGCCCTAACCAGGATATTATTTTTAATTGGATATATTTTATTTACATTTTAAATGTTATCCCTTTTCCAAGTTTCCCCTACATAAACCCCCTCTCCCAATCCCCTACCCCTGCTTCTACAGGGGTGCTTCCCATCCTCCCACAGCCTCCCTGCCCTGACATTCCCCTACACTGGAACATTGAGCCTTGACAGGACCAAAGGCTTCTTTTTCCATTGATGTCCAATGTGGGGTGCTGCCTGCACATTCTCCATTACAAGATGGCGCTGACATCCGGCTGGAGTTAGCAGTAAACAAGTCATGTGCACACGCACTGGGTAACTTTCCACTCCTTGAGCTCTGCCTCTCCCGTGGTGTCATAGGGCCTGATGAGTTTCAACCAATCAGGGGGCTCCACGTCCAAGGCGAGGACTGATCCCTTTATAAGGGGATGGGCTAGATAGTTCGGGGTCTTCGTCTTCACGTGTTGCAAGCTTATGCTCTGCCTCTCGAGAGCATTAAAGCTTTACCGCAGAAGAATCCTATTTTGTGTGCCACGTCATTCTTGCTGGCAAGACGCAAGACAGTTGCGCGGGACAGTCCAACAAGGCCATGCACACTACCACATATGCAGCTGGAGACATGGTCTGTCCTTGTGTACTGTTTGGATGGAGATTTAGTTCCTGGGAACTCTGGTTGGTTGGTATTATTGTTCTTATGAGGTTGCAAATTCCTTCAGCTCCTTCAATCTTTTCTCTAACTCCTCCACTGGGGACCCCATTCTCAGTTCAATGGTTGGCTGTGAGCATCTGCCTCTGTATTTGTCATGATCTGGCAGAGCCTCTCAGGAGACAGGTGTATCAGGTTCCTGTCAGCATGTACTTCTTGGCATCAGCAATATTGTCTGGGTTTTGTGGCTGTAAAATCTCATCCTGAGTAAGGTAACCCAATCACAAAAATTATACATGGTATGCACTCACTGGTAAGTGGATATTAGTCTAACCAGGTTATTTATCTTACCTAAGACACAGAAAACCCCGTGGAAAAGAGAGTTGAAGTACTAGAAAAGAGAGAACAAATAAATACGTATCTGCAGGTCAAACAGGTCACATACCATGTCTTTGCAGGATAGATGAGCCATTCTAATGGACCCTGATTTCATCTAGAAGCCTTCATCACAAATCATCTGTGAATGTCCATGTATCTTGGTTCTATCACACTGGACATTAAATTTCATTGCATGAATTTCAGAACACTCAAATTATCCACAGCACACATTGTTTTTCTTCTTTTTATGTACCATATTTAAGACTGTGCATACTACCTTTCCTATAACTTAGGAGTAGCATAAAGTATGATGAGAAATCAGAAAACGATAACATATTATATTTTTTTACTCTCTACACTTAGGGACATTTCTAAAATGTAATAGGAATTGAGTAGATGGCAACTTTAGTTGCCTTTATAAAGAAGGCAATGCTTGAGTGTTGCTATAGTTAGAAAGATACTGTAGTACAAACCACAAACAGATAACAGAATTATAGACCAGGTCTCAAAAATATCCCGAGTATGTGTTCTTATGTCTTTTCACGATAACCTCTTTCCTTTTAAATCTAAGAAAATATTTATTTATTTATTTATATTTTAGGTGGATGAGTATTTTGCCTATATGCATATCTGTGCATATAAAGGCCAGAAGAGGGAGTTGGCCTCCCTAGGCCTGGTGTTATATGCAGCTGTGAGCCAACATATGGGCATGAAGAACTGAAGTCTTTTGAGAGAACAGCCAGTGCTCTTATCTGCTGAGCCATCTCTCCAGTCCCCTGTCTGCCTCTTTTTTTAACTGTAATTTCCTCAGATTTGATTGAAACAGTTTGATGTCTTCCCCATAACAAAAAGTATTCCCACTTCTTTTATTATTTCAAAGTCATTAGTAAGTCTTTTAAGTGCATTTAAACATGAAATTGGAGGCTACAGTTTAACTTTGTTTAGCTGATGCCCTTAAGTCTGAAATTCTGTGTGGGAAGAATTCACTGTCAAAAGGGTAGAAGATGAATCACTATGAAAAAGGTAAAAGTTATCAGAATGTCACAATCAAATTAAAGTTTAATTAAAAGCTCATAGAGAAAACCATTCAAAGTTGAATAACAGAAAAGTATTTTTGAAAATTATATTTGGCAACTTCAGTATTCAGTACTTTAGTTTATTTCTAATGCATGTGTTAGAAATGTACAGTCATTATAGATCCTTTATGAGAATAAAATACTAGAGGTGCCTGAAATTCCATCTGTAGATATTCACCTCAAACTTTTATCGATACAATTGTCTGATGAAAATCAATTAAGACTCAGGCATCTGCAGCATTGTAACCTTGCCACATGTATTTTTCTCCCTCAGTATCATGCTTGTCTTCATGTCTATATAGAGTAAAATAATAGAATTTAAACTGAAATGATATTGAAACTATTATCACAGTGATAATTCCTCAATGGCAGAGACATCATCCATGTGTGTTCCAAACATGTACCAACAACAGGAGAATAAAATTTCTTGTCCAAAAAAATGACAAAACTATAAAAAGCAAAAAATACTATATTCTTCATTTACCCAAAAGAATAACATTTTAATAATGTTCTTTTATAGATTTTGCGCCTGTCTGACGTATCAGGACATAGTCAGGAAAACATTTTTACATTTATTTGTTTATTCTATGTGTAAGACAGGCTCAGAAGTCAAAGGTCAAAGGGCAGCATGGAAGAGTCAGTTCTCCTTCCACCACTTGAGTCCTCGGGTTTCATCTCAAGCCATTGGTCTTGCTGTGGGAATTTTATTTTCTCTTTTTTTTATTAGATACTCTGTATTTACATTTGAGATGTTATCCCTTTACCTCACCCTGCTCCAAATCCCTGCTCCCCCTCCAGTTGCCTTTACAAAGGTGTACTCCCTTCTGATCCCCCTCTACCCCATTGCCTTGTCATTCCCCTAAATTGAAACAATGTGCCCTTTCTGGAACAAAAGCCTCTTCTTACATTGATGCCAGACACTGCTATCTTCAGCTGCATATGAAACTTGATCAATAGGTCTCTCAAAGTGCGCACAAAGGTTGGTGTTTTACTCCATGGGAGTTTAGGAGAGTTTAGTTGGTTGATAATGTTGTTATCTTTCCATGAGGTTGCAACCCCTTTCAGCTCTTTAGGTCCTTTCTTTAGTAACCTCATTGGGATCCCCAAGTTCAGACTGATGATCAGCTGCAAGCATGATCAGCTGTATCTATATGACTCCAGCATAGTCCCTGAGGGGGCATCTCTGTCTGGTTCCTGCCAGTAAGCACTTTTTGGGATCAGCTATAGTGCTTGGATTTGGTGACTACATATGTGGTGCATCCCCAGATGAGGTGGCTTCTGAGTGATCTTTTCTTCAATCCCTCTTCCTCTATTTGACCTTGCATTTCCTCCCATGAGAGTTTTGTTCTCTTTTCTAAGAAGGACTGAGGCAGCCCCATTTGGCCTTCCTTCATTTTGAGCTTCATAATGTCTGTGAATTGTTTCTTGGGTATTGAGTATTCAGAGCTTTCTGGGGCTTATCAGTGAGTGCATACCAGTGGGTTACCTCACTCAGGGTGATAGTTTCTAGTTCTATCCATTTGCCTACAAATTTCATGAAGTCATTGTTTCTAATAGCTGGGTAGTACTCCATTGTGTAAATGTACCACATTTACACAGAAGATCTCAGAAGATGGACAGATCTCCCATGGTAATGGATTGGCAGGATAAACATTGTAAAAATGGCCATCTTGCCAAAAGTAATCTACAGATTCAATGCAATCCCTATCAAAATTCCAACTCAATTCTTCATAGAATTGGAAAGAGTAATTTGCAAATTCATCTGGAATAACAAAAAATCTAGAATATTGAAATCTATTCTCAAGAATAAAAACACTTCTGGGGGGAATCACCTTCCCTGATCTCAAGCTATATTACAAAGCAATTTTGATAAAAACTGCATGGTATTGGTACAGAGATAGGCAGGTTGAAATAGAACAGAATGAGGACCCAGAAATGAACCCACACGCATATGGTCACTTTATCTTTGACAAAGGAGCTAAAAGCATTCAATGGAAAAAAAGATAGCCTCTTCAACAAATGGTGTTTTTTTTGGTTCAACTGGCAGTCAGCATGCAGACAATTGATCCTTTCATATCCTTTTGTTCAAAGCTCAAGTCCAAGTGGATCAAAGATCTCCACATAAAACTGGGTACACTGAAACTATTAGAAGAGAAAGTGGGAAAAACTTAGAACACATAGGCATAGAAGAAAATTTCCTGAACAGAACACCAATGCCTTATGCTCTAAGATCAAGAATCGACAAGTAGGACCTCATGAAATTGCAAAGCTTCTGTAAGGCTAAGGACACTGTTAAGAAGACAAAATGGCAGCCTACAGATTGGAAAAGGATCTTTACCAACTCTACATCTGATAGAGGACTAGTATCCAATATATGCAAAGAACTCAGAAAGGTAGACTATAGAGAACTAAATAATCCTATTAAAAATGGGGTATAGAGCTAAACAAAGAATTCTCAGCTGAAGATTATTGGCTGGCTGAGAAGCACCTAATAAAATGCTCAACATCCCTAATTATCAAGGAAATGCAAATCAAAACAACCCTGAGATTCCACCTCACACCAGTTAGAATGGCTAAGATAAAAAAAAACTCAGGTGACAGCAGATGCTGGCAAGGATGTGGAGAAAGAGAAACATTTCTCTACTCTTGGTGTGGTTGCAAGCTGGTACAACAACTATGGAAATCAATCTGGTTGTTCCTCAGATAATTGACCATAGTAGTACAGGAAAATCCATCTATTCCACTCCTGGGTATATACCCCAAAGATGCTCCCACATATAACAAGGATACATGTTCCACCATGTTTATAGCAGCCTTATCTATAATAGTCAGAAGCTGGAAAGTACCATATGTCCATCAACAGATGAATGGGCACAGAATGTGTGGTACATTTACACTGCCAGAACTTTTAACAACTGAGCCATCTTTCTGATCTTGAAACATTATTTAAAAAAAAAAAGTAGGTACATTTTTTCATCAATATAAAAAAGACAAAAATATAACAAAACAGATAAGAAAATGAGAGAGAGAGAGAGAGAGAGAGAGAGAGAGAGAGAGAGAGAGAGAGAGAGAGAGAGAGAGGGAGAGAGAGAGAATAAAGAAAGTACCAAAACAAAACATAAATTTCACAAAAACCCCACAAAGTCCATTTTCTGTGGGAAAACATACTCCTGGGCATGGGGTCTGTCCTGAAGTGTTGTTGATATCCTTGTGACACTCTATTAGAAAAGACTGATTTACCACTTCTCAGCAGGTATCAGTTATAAATAGCTTCTGGGTTAGGGATGGAACTCTGTATTCACTTCCACTTCGCAGAACTGGAATTTTGTCTGCCTTGAACCTCCACAGGTCTTAGGCATGCTGTCATATAGTCTCTATGAGTCTGTGTCTATCCATCATGCTTGGTGTGAAGGAACTGTTAAATTTATCTGCCACTTTAGGCTCTTACAAATTTTCCTCCTCTTCAGATAGATCCTCATGCCTGGAGAGAATGAGAGCATCTTATTTAGTGCCAAAGCATCCAAAAATCTCTCAATTTAGTTAGTTAGTTGTGGCTATCTTTGTCCATTACCATCTATTGCAAGAAGAATCTTCTCTGATAAGTTCTCAGTGATTCTCTGCTTGATGAATGTAGCAGTATGTCACTGGGGGCTCATTTGATTCTATGCTGCTCTACCGGGATAATCATAGTAAGCTATCCCATCGCCCACAACCTATCTAGAATCAGGAAATTTGGTCATTTTATCAGTGTCATGTTTGGCTTCTATCTCATGTATTGGGCCTTAAATCCAATTTTTAAAATAGGTTAGTTACTCCAATGGTTTGTGTCTCTATTCTATCAGTATATTTTTCAGAGGTCTCAGGATTTATGGCTGGGTGATAATGGTAATAAATTTTTTTTCTGGTAGCCTCCAAAGTACCATGCAGCACTGTGAATACTCCACTAGTCCTGGCACATTTTTGATTCTTCTCAATTGCTTGGTTTCCAGAATAACGCCTTATTCTTCCTCTTCTGATTCCACTAACTCTATCTTCTCTGTCTCCTTATCCGTTTTTTTCTCATCTTTTTGCCTTGACATATTAGAGACAAAGAGGTATTAAAGAACTGATTCTCTTTAAAAGTCTTATTACCTCTCTAACTGCAAAAAGGAATATACAGACTTAGTTAAAATTCTATATCTTATTGAAAATTTAAGAAATAATTACGTATTTTAAACAATTAGGAGAAAAATATTTTAAATATCAGTAACACCCATTTCTCAACAATCAGACCATGGGACTTTAATCTGTTTTCTATTCTTGGCTTTATTTTGTCAATTTTCATAGCTTAATATTTAAATTCAAACATATATATTGAGATAAAATAAGTTATTTTTAGGAACACACAATTTAGAATATATATAAAACCAAAAATGAGTATTAGATTAGCCTCTTAAAAACCCCCTAAATTACAAATGTCAAGAAAAAAGAATAGAGAAAGGTAATTATCTCATACAATACTCAAGCCACAACATCAAGTGGTTTCTTATTTGACTTTTAAAAAAGTTTTCATTTTATTTGAAATAGTTTTATTGAAATTTGGATGACAGAGAGGAAAAGCAAAGAGATGGGGGACCTATTAAAAGTGCAGTGAGTCATGGAACAGAAAGAGTTCAAAGAGTAAAAAGCACATTATTTTAAGACAAGGAAATACAAATGAATCATTTAGCTCAATAATCTATTTCTTTTGCTTTGCATCAGGATTTTATAAAGCAGATGAAAAACAGTTGTCATGAGTTGGGTTTTTATTTAAAAGGCCATTAGTTCTTCAGTGACTCTATTAGATAGTCTATTTAAGTTGAGACACAGGGAATGACACATATGGTGACCAATTAGGCACATCCTGCTATCCACATGGTCCTGTGAAACACACATTTTGTTATCTAACTGATTTAAATGAACTGTGACAATTGGAGGCTCTGTTTTAGTGACGTGGTATCTTAACAAATACATTGATTTGTTCAATTGCCATACACTTGACATTACTAAATGAAGAAGAGATTCATGAATGAGCAAAAACAAACTCCTATCCTTAAGGGAGTTCAAGGTTAGTGGATAAGAAACAACTGATTCAATAAGTAGATAACTTAGAATAAGTTAGAAGCCAGAGACTGTCTCAGGTCCTAAAATAAAAAGGTAAAATTCAGTACTAACTGGAAAGAGATTTGGGAATAGCTTGCAATGAAGTGGGCTAATATAAAGGTGGTATCAGGACAGATTTGAAAAACAGGATATTACTAGTTAGAAAATGTCAGGACAAAGGATACAGAAGACAAAATACAGATATAGAAGAAACTCTGAAATAAAGATGGGAGAGTTATATTAGCAAAACAGAAAGCCAAAGCAAGCATTCTGGTCCTCACCTTCAAACAATCAATAATGAAGTCAGCTCTCTATGGAGAAGAATATCTTTGGGAGAAACCTGGAGAGTAATTAACTGTTGTAGCAACAATAGATACGGTGCTAGTAAGGTAACTCTGATGTAAGTATACAATAAAAACATACAAATTAGAAGTTTATCATTGTCCTGTGAAGCTAAACTTTCTTTTTATAGGCTCCTACTTGACTGTTTTTTATTTCATGCCTTTGTCAAGCATGTGTGTGAGGTGGGGGAGGGGCAAGAGTCAATCTACCCAAATCAGAGACTCCAACAGCACTGAGAACCCTCTCAAAGCCTCCATCTATGCACATGCACACATGTGCCTGCTCTCTCTCTCTCTTTCTCTCTCTCTCTCTCTCTCTCTCTCTCTCTCTCTCTCTCTCCCTTCCTCCCTCTTTCCCTCCCTCCCTCCCTCTGTCTCTGTCTCTGTCTCTAGCACACACACACACAAATACACACAAACAACACACACACACAAACAGCACACACAAACAACACACACACAAACGCACATGCACGCACACACACCACATACACTGTTAACAAAAAAAGGGGGAAGAGGACCAAGCAGAAAATCTTCTGGAAGACTATTTGGAGTTCCTTGTCCTTTTCTCAACCAGAGTACATTTAATTTCCTCTACAGAAGTAATTTGATTCACACAATTAAAGAGAGAAGTAATTGATTAAAATAAGAGTTTAAGTCAGCCACCAAATGATCTCTTCCATGTTCAGACCCTCTTAGTTTATTTTAGAGCGAGCAATATGTTCTTCATTTCCTCTCATTCTTAACATATTACTTCATCCCAAGAATAGACTGAACATCAAAATATAATTTTGAAACCAATGAGTATGAGCTTAGGAAAAGAAAAAAAAAAGATTCAGCCAACAGGTTGTGTCTTCTTCCCAAGAAACCACTCTTGCAAGGAAAAACAGGAATGAGGCCCCCTTTAAAAATTGTAACTCGAGGTAAGTATTTTTTGTAACTTTTATTGAATGTGCTCTCATCCATTTGATTACATTTTCCAAAATCTCAGAGTTAAAATCTAGACATTTTTATCATAACAGTGAATCCCTGCAGCTATATTTCCTTATGCTGTGATACCACTTCAGACTTAGTATTTAGGGCTGGCAACTGAATTGCTGAGTTGCTAAGAGACTAAATTCTAGGTTAAAATCTGATAACCAGGCTTCTGTTTGCACATCTGCTACTGACTGTGAGAAACAATTTAATCATTGTATATATCCATTTGTTAAGGAAAACAATGCTTTCATCAACCTCTGTGTTAAAGGATCAGATATGTAAGAACCCACTACAAAGCAAAGAATTATGGAAAATTATTAGTAAGAGGGCAAAATTGTTTTTCTTAGTTGTACCATTATTTTATCTATAGTGTTGTGAGTCATGAACTGTCTTTCTCTGTACCCCCTAGCAAGTTTGTGTGTGTTTGTATGTGCATGTGTCCTGTGTTTGTGTGTGTGTTATGTTGTGTTTGCCACAGCATGCAGCATATATAAAGATATCAGAGGACAATTTGTGGAGTTTGGTTCTTCTATTCTACCATGTGGTTTTCAAGCTGAACTCGGGTAGTCGGCTTTCAAGCAAGTCATTTCACAGTCCCCTATGTAATCTATTTCCTTCTTTATACAAATTTTATTATTTAAAACAATGTTTAAGTTTAAATATGTTTTATCATATTCTTTCCCTCCCCCACAAGTTCATCCAGATCTGCTCTTCCTCCCTACCCACCCAACTTTAAGTTCTTTCTCAAAATGAAACCAAAAACCCAACACAACAACCTAAACACAAACTCAAAACCTAAAAACAAAATGTATCACACCCCACAAAAATAAAACAAAACAAGAACACACCACAGTGTAACCAAATAAAAGCACATACACGCCACCACCAACATTAACAATTACAACAAAACAGCATCAAGAACAGCAACAACCACCACAACAACAAACCTATGGTGCCCATTATTTAAGGATCTACTATTCCTGAACATGAGATCTGCCCTGGAGGGATTTGGTGGAGCCATCCCGTGGAGGGCTGAGTGTTTCAAGGTCTCTCACTCTCTGTGCAGGAGTGATTGTGAGTCTTGGTGATTATTTCCATCTGCGGCCAGAGGAAGCTTCTCAGATGATGGTGAAACAAGGCCCTGATCTGATAGCCAGATATCATTGGGGGTTGGTTTATCACTATCATACTCTTTCTTCATTTCTTTCTCTTTCTTTCTTTCTTTTTCTTTCTTTTTGTCTTTCCTTCTTTCTCTCTTTCTTCCTTTCTTTTTGTCTTTTTTTTTCTCCCTCTTTTTTTTCTTTCTTTCTCTCTCTTTTGCTTCCTTCCTTTCTCCCTTTCTTTCCTTTAGATCAGTATTACTTGGTTTTGCCTTAGGACCCGGGACTATCTATTCCTATGTACCTGATTACCCAAAGAGTGTCATGTCTGGGTTCTATTTCATGACGTGGGCCTTAAGAAAGATCAGTTATTAGTTAGCTATTCTCACAATTTTTGGTCCAACATTGCCCTAGCATATCTTATAGGAAATGCATTAATGTAGATTGTGGGACAGTGAGCTGCAGACTGTTTCTTCATTAGGCTAAGGCTAGAAACCCTGGTGATCCCAAGGGGACAGCAGGCGTTTTGCCTGACTCCTGGGCACCAGGCCCCTGTCACTAGCTGCAACTCTCTATAGATTTGTGGCCATCAGTCATAAAAGGGCAACGCCTGAAGCCCCTGCACAGATAGAGGATATGACCACAGGTCACACAGGCTCAAGACAGATGTCCATTATAATGAGGTATCTAAAGGCCTAGAGGCTTAGCCAATAATCTTTCCTTCCCAGACACTCCTTCCTGAAAAAGGTATTTAATCTCAGACCTACCCTGAGAAGTGGGTTATGGTTTTACACATCCACTTTCTACCATGATGATACCATGGAGAAGGCCTTCACCTACAGAGCTGCCATCTAATCTCCCTATAAAAGGCCTCTCTGCCCTCCCAGCCACCACCACCACCAAGCCAAGCTCAAGTCAAATGCCTTCAAGCCAAAGACTCCCCCCCCACACACACACATGAGGGGCCAGCCGGAGCTCCCTCTTTTCCCTCTTGGCCTCAGGACAGATCCAGCGTTGGGCCCCACTCTGTTCTCAGCTTTTCTATGGCATTCAGCAATGCCTGGGTGTCCAAGAACCTGAGAGCCAGACGTCCCCGCAAGCCAGCTCAGGCTGTGTCCCATTCCTCAGACTGCTCTTCCGCACCCGTGAGTGGTGTCCAGGGGCTTCCCTACAGCCTGGACACCTGCCTGGCGACAGAGTAAGGTAAGCTCAGTCAGCTTCCCATTCCAGTCCCCTCAAATGGCCGTGGCCTGTGGTAAAATGGACGCAGGACTCCATAGCTGTACTGTAGATAAATGGTTTGTAATTGGTTTGATGTTTCCATTTTTTTTTGATAGTATTTCTCTTCTGTAAGAAAGACACTGGAACATAGGGTGAAGGCTCAATGAAACTTGACGTTTTCATAATCGATGAGTTTATATATGTATTGTCATCAGCATTGTCAGTTTGTGGAGAGCAACCTACATTCTTGGCAATAGCCTAAACTATTTGAGGATTACTGTGGAGCCCCTTTGGCCAACAATTCAATGAAATGTAATGCAATTCTGGCACTAGAAGCTTCCATTGGTACAAGAGATAATCAGTTGGGTATCTTTCCCCCTCATTATTTGGTGATTTCATTTATGTAACCTTTGTATTTTCATATATTTTAGAAATCTTCTACTAAATTAAGTTTCCACTTTACCTATCAAATTCCCTTGATCTTTGTTATCTCTCCCTCCCCATTGCCTTGTCACCCCTTGTCCTCACTTGGTCCTCCTATCCCAGCACTCCCACGCATCCATAAAGATTTCTCCTATCCTCATGAGTTTCAGGCTATTTCCCACTTTTTCTTCTCTCAGGTTCAGTGTATCTGGTTTTATGCAGAGGCCTTCAATTCATTTGCAGTTGAGTTTTTTGCAGGGTGGTAAACACGGTTTGATGGAGTGCAGGTTCTTACAGTATGGCATTTTGCCTGAAAAATTTGTGATGTCCTTGTTTTTAATAGCTGACTAGTATTCCATTGGGTTAATGAACCACATTTCTGTACCCATTCCTCTGTTGAGGGACATCTGGGTTGTTTCTGGCTATTATAAATAAGGCTGCTATGAACATAGTAAAACACATGTCCTTGTGCTATGTTGGATATTCTTTTGGGTATGTGCCCAGGACTGGTATATCTTGGATCTTCAGGTAGAACTATTTCTGATTTTTTGAGGAACCGCCAGGCTGATTTCCAGAGTAGTTATACCAGTTTTCAATCACACCAGCAATGGAGGAGTGTTTCTCTTTTGACATATCCTCACCAGCATTTCCTTTTTATCTGAGCTATTCTGATTGGTATAAGATGGATACTCAGGGTCATTTTGATTTGCAGTTCCCTGATGACTAAGGATGTTGAACACTTCTTTGGGAGATTCTCAGCTATTCAAGACTTCTCAGTTTAGAATTCTCTGTTTAGCTCTGCAGCCTATTTTTTAATTGGGTTATTTGATTTTCTGGAGTTTAACTTCTTGAGTTCTTTGTATCTATTTAATATTAGTCCTCTATCAAACGTAGGGTTAGTAAAGATCTTTTACCAATCTGTAGGTTGCTGTGTGGTCCTATTGACAGTATCCTTTGACTTATAGAAGCATTTCAATTCCATGAGGTTCCACTTGTCAAGTATTGATCTTAGAGCCTGAGCCACTGATGTTCTGATCAGGATATTTTCCTCTGTACCAATGTGTTTGAAGCTATTTCTCACACATTTTACAGGCAAATAGATAGAACTAGAAAATATCATCCTGAGTGCAGTGACCCAGACCTAAAAGGACATGTATAGTGTGTACTCATTAATAGTGAATATTAGCCAAAAAGTTGAGAATACTCATGATACAACTCACAGACCAAATGAAGCTTAACAAGAATTCAGTCCCACTTAGAAGAGAGAACAAAATTATCATGGGAGGTAGAGGAAAGGAGGGACCTGGGTGGGAGGGGGAATGAAAAAAAGGAGGACAGGATCAGGTATGAAGAAGAGGCAGAAGAAAAGCCTAGAGTGCCAGAAGAATAAATAGAAATATGCAGGAGCATGGGGTGGGGGATGGGGGTAACAATTAAAATGTCCCAGACACCAGGGATGTAAGAGGTTCTCAGAACACAATGGGGATGACATTAGCCAAAATGTTTAACAGTGTGGAGATGGAGCCATGAAGAGACCATGTCTAGTAGATAGACATGGTCCCCAGTTGAGTGAATGGGCCACACACCCATCTCAAAATCTTTAACCCAGAATTGTTCTTGTCTAAAGGAAACATGGGGACAAAAAACAAACAAACAAACAAACAAACCAAAAAAAAAAAATCCAGAGCAGACACTGAAGAAAGGGGCATACAGAGACCATGCCAACTTGGGATCCATCCCATCTGGAGACACCAAACCCCAACACTATTGCTAATGCCAAGATGTGCTTGCAGACAGGAGGCTGATATGGCTGTCCTCTGAGAGGCTCTACCAGCACCTGACTGAAACAGATGCAGATACTTACAGCTAACCATTGGACTGAACTCAGGGACCCTGCCCCCCCATATGGTAGAGTTAGGGGAAAGATTAAAAAAGCTGAAGGGGATTGCAATCCCATCGAAACAAGAATGATATCAACTATCTGGACCCCTCAGAGTTCTCAGGGGCTAAACCACTAACCAAAGAGCATATACGTGGGCTGGTCTGTGACCACACTACATATGTAGAAGGGAACTGCCTTGTCTGGCCTTAGTGGGAGAAGATGCGCTTGGTCCTGTGGAGGTTTAATGCCCTAGTGAAGTGGGATGCTAGAGGAGTGAGGAGGGTGTAGGAGGGTGGGTGGGTAGAAGAGCACCCTTATAGAGACAAAGGGGAGGGAAGACTGGGTGGGGGGCTCAGGAAGGATGGAACAGGAAGGACAATATTTGAAATGTAAATAAATAAAATAATTAATAAAAAGGATAAGAAAATGTGTCCTTGGGATTTCTGGACTTCCTAGATGTCTGTTATTATGTTCCCACTTTCATTTCTAATTTGATTAATTTGCGTATTTTTTCTGCTTTTTAGTACATTTGGATAAAAGTTTGCCAATCTTACTTATTTTCTCAAAGAATCAACTGTTTGCTTCATTGATTCTTTGTAGGCTTGTTGTGTTTGTTTGTTTCCACTGTATTGATTTCAGCCCCGAGTTTGATTATTTCTTATTGTCTACTCCTTCAGGCTGCATTTTCTTCTTTATGTTCTAGAATTTTCAGGAGTGTTATTAAGTTACTATTATGAGAGATTTCCAATTGTTTAAGGGAGTCACTTAAGTTCTATTAACTTGCCTCTTAGAGCAGTCTTCACTGTGACTCTTTAGGTATGTTTAGGTATGTTATGTATTCATTTTCATTTAATTATGGAAAGGGTTTTATGTTTTTGTTAATTTCTGATTTGACCTTTCTTTCATTGAGTAGAGAATTCATCAGTTTCCATGATTTTGCTGCTGATATGGTGGTTAGATAGAAGTCAGGTTGTTATTTTAATTTTCTTGTATCTGTTGAGACTTGTTTTGTGTCAAAGTATGTGGTCAGTTTTGGAGATAGTTCCATGAGGTTCTAAGAAGACATATTCTTTTGTGTGTGGGTGAACAGTTCTCTATTTATTAGCCTCATTTGGTTTATACATTTAGTTATCTCCTGAATATTCTTTTTAGTTGTCTGGATTGCTGTCTATTGGTGAGAGAGATAATTTTCTACTATCAACGTATGAGATCAAATATACAGTTTCGTCTATAATAATGTTTCTTTTAGAAACATGGGAACTTGTATTTGGGGCATAGATTTTAAGAATTGGAATGGCCTCTGAGTAATTTTATTCTTCAATGACCATGAAGTCTCCTTCTATCTCTTCTGATTAGTTTTGGTTTGGAGTCTACTTTGTCCAATATTAAAAGGCTACATTAACTTGCAGCTCTTATTATCTTTCTTCTGTACTCTGATGGTTAAGTGCTCTGATGATTAAAAAAAAAGGGGGGGACTTTCTTTTCTGGTCCAATCTATTTGGTATTATGTAACCTTTTTGTACCTAGATAGGCATCAGGTTAGTATTAATTTCTTCCATGGTTTGGTCAAACATATTTTCTGATTGAATTTGTGAATCTGTACTTCTCCTTCCTCTATTTCTATTATTTTTAGGTTTGGTCATTTAATAGTTTCCCAGATTTCCTGGATGTTTTGTGCCAGGAAATTATTTTTTAGATTTAACATATTCTTTCCCAGTGTAACTATTTCTTAATGCCTGAGAGTCTCTCTTCTGTCTCTTGGGTTCTGTTGCCTCTATGGTTCTTGTTCAAGTTTCCAAGTTTTTTATTGCCAGACTTCTTTAGTTTGGTAATGAACTTCTTTATTTATTCTGTTTCCATTTTCAGGTCTTGAACTGTTCTATTCATTTCCTTCTACTCTGTGTTTTCATAGATTTTTTAAATGAATTTATTCAGTTTATCTTTAAATATCTCCATCATATTAATAAAGGCTGTTTTAGGCCTTTTATTTGTGCTTGAAATGTGTTGGAGTATTCAGGGTCTATGTGGTATGGTTTCAGGGGTCTAGTGAAGACATATTATTCTGGTTGATACTGGTTGTGCTTTTTACACTGGTCCCTAGGCATTGAGAATTAGGAAAATTGTAATTCCATATCTAGACTTATATTTGTTGGGTGGATATTTTTTCCATAGTTTCTGCTTTTTCTCTGCTTCTTAGAAGGATGTGGTGGTTGTGTGAATCCTGCAGGAAATTCTACTGGGGTCTTGACAGGTGTGGTCAATGGGGGTTCCAGGTATAATGTGATTCTGGGTATTGAGACTTGAATATTAGAAATGGGTTAGACTGGGTATGGTGGTGGATCTTTACAAGAGGGAGGAAGCCTGGGTGTTCCTCAAAGTTCTGCTTAGTTAGTCTGGGAAATGTGTGCAGGAAACAGAAGATCTGCTAAAGAGCTAGCTTTAAAAGAGCAGAGAAATAAGTGAAGATCTGCAGTTAGCCTACCACCCTACCTCCCTGGAAAGAGTTACAAATAGGTTTATCTATTCTATTCATAGTAAAAGAATCATATGATATGGTCCCTGGTGACTAAATTCTTTTATAAATTATTTTAAAGTTCATTTATGTTGTAGCAGCTACTTTTAAAATTCTTTTATTGATGAAATACATTATGATCTACCCAGACACCATGTTTGCCTTGCCTTTGCATTCATTGTTTGTTGGATGTTTGAGTTGCTGTCACCTTTGGTTATTGTGAATAATGCTGCTCTGATTATTATTTATTGGTAAGTTTTTATGTAGATATAGGTCTTAGTTTACTTAGTACAAATACGTAGTAGTTGAACTGCTAGATAAAATAACCAATCAATGTTTAATACACGGTTTCCAAAGTGGCTGCATCATTTCTATATTCCCACAATACAACATATGACAGTTCTCATTTCTTGACATTCTCCATGTACTTTTTAAAATCTGACTTCTAAAAAATCACTGGAGGCATTCTTGTAAAGTGCTTCTATGATATCACATTAATAATGTTGAGTATCTTTCCCATTGCATATTGGCCATTTATCTGTATTTGTAGAAATACCCATTAAGATGTCTTTCCCATTTTTAATTTAATTATTTGCCTCATATTTTTGAGTTGCAATTGTTACTCTGAATTGCCCAATTTTTTATGTCCTGAAACTTCTGGCATGGAGTTGAATTTACTTGACTAACCAAGAAGCAACAATTTCTTTCCTGGAATCATCTCTTGGTTATGCATCACTTAATGCAATCTCTTCATTTGTGAACATAAGTCTCTGTGGAAATTTGAAGCTGTAATTTTAGTCTAAGTGAAAGTTCAGTGCTATGAATTAATGAATGCCCTTCATATTATCAGAAATCACAAATGGAGGCTCTTATATTAGAGACTCTTAATTCACAATAAAAAATTGCCTTAAGTTGTATCAACTGAAGTGCAATTTTTAAAAAAAAATTCAAGTGGGATTTAGTGTTAGATGTAAGTATTTCCTTCCTCATATATTTGAAAATCTGTGTCATCCCAGTTACTTTTGGAAACAGGCATCCCAAACTATTGGGGCAGGGGATTCTTCCCTTTATTTCACAGAAAAAGCACTGTCTGAGAATGAAGCCTGAGCTTGCCTGTGGTGTATTCAATTGTCAAAGTACAATTGTCTTCAGGAACAATGGCACCATGAAGTCACTGTTAAAAAGAAAAAAGGAAGGAGTTTTATTTAAGTACAGTGAAACACAATACAAGTCATCATTATAATGACCTCACATCGCCTGCAGAGCCTTTTGTTGTGTGCAGATAGCAAACAGTACTCATTCTCCTTCTGCCCAGTGGGGAAGGCAGAGGCAAGATTGCCTACTGAACTCAGACTTCCCTCTCCTCTCCTATAACATTTACCTCTCACACAGCACAAGTCCCCAGTGTTACTTTTCTCATCAACTTGCTTTTGATCAAGAATTCATTTAATAAGCTATTCCTGGATCAGCCACCCACCAGACACATCAACATTCCATAGACTATTTCTTTTTCACTCAGGATTTTATTCCCCTCCCAGTCCACCTTCCTACTGTTCCACATCTCATACCTTCTCTCTGCCCCCTGTCTCCAAGAGAATGTCCCCACCCCACCCTACCAGACCTCTAAACTCACTGGGGCCTCCAGTCTCTTAAGGGTTAAGTGCATCTTCACTTACTGAACCCAGAACTGAGAGAGTCTTTTGCCTTATATGTTTTGGAGGACTCATATCAGCTGGTGTATGCTGGTGTATCTCCAGTGTCTGAGAGATCTCAGGGGTCCAGGTTAATTGAGACTGCTGGTCCTCTTACAGTGTTGTCCTCATCTTCCTCCCTCTTTTCCCTAATTCAACTACGTGGCTCAGCAGCTTCTGTTGGTTGGATGGGTGCAAATATCTGCATCTGATCCTTTTGGCTGCTTGTTGCATTATTTGGAGGGCAGTCATGATAGGTCCCTTTTGGTGAGCACTCCATAGCCTCAGTAATGGCATCAGGCGATCGGGCTTCCCCTTGAGCTGGATCCCCTTTTGGGCCTTTCACTGTACCTTCTTTTCCTAGGGCTCTTCTTCATTTCCATCCCTTCAGTTTTTTCAGACAGGAACAATTATAGGTCAGAGTTTTGACTGTGGGATAGCAACCCCGTCCTTCACTTGATACCCCATCTTTCTGCTAGAAGTGGGCATTAAAAGTTCCCTCTCACCACTTTAGGGCATTTCATCTAGAGTCCCCCCCCCTTTGAGTCCTGAGGATCCCTTACTTCCCTGGTCTCTGGTACATTCTGAAGGGTCCTCCCAACATCCTGTCTCCTGAGGTCACCTGTTTTCATTCTTTCTGCTGGCCCTCAAAGCTTCAATCTTTACCCCTACTCAATACCAGATCATGTTCCCCTCCACAATTCCCTTTTCTTCCCATGTTCCTCCTTCCCTCCTCTCCTTGTGGTTGAGTTCTCTATCCTAAGAGGGACCGAGGCATCCTTACTTGGGTCCTTCAGCTTGTTGACCTTTTTGAGTTCTATAGACTGTATCTTGGGTAATCTGTACCTTTTTATTTCTTTTCATTTTTGGCTAATATCCACACTTTTGAGTTACTTCACTCAGGATGATATTTTCTAGTTCCATGCATTTACCTACAAAACTCAGGATGTCCTTATCTTAATGGATGAGTAGTATTCTATTATGTAAATGAGCCACATTTTCTGTATCCATTCTTCTGTTGTGGGATATCTGTGTTGTTTTCAGATTCTGGCTATCATAAATAAGGCCACTATGAACAGAGTGAAACATGTGCCCCTGTGGCATGAAGGGGCATCTTTTGGGTATATTCCCAAGGGTGGTATTGCTGGACTTTTATGTAGATCTATTTCCAATTTTCTCAGGAACCTCTAAATTAATTTCCAGAGTGGTTGTTCCAGTTTGCAATCCCACCAACAATGGAGGAGTATTCCTCTTTCTCCACATGCTTTTCAACATGTGTTATCACCTGAGGTTTTGATCTTAGCTATTCTGGTTGGTATAAGGTAGAATCTCAGGGTTATTTTGACTTGCATTTCTCTGATCACTAAGGACTTTGAACATTTCTTTAGGTGCTTCTCAGCCATTCGAGATGCCTCTGTTGTGAATTCTCTGTTTAGTTCGATACTCCATTCTTTGATTGGGTTATTTGGTATTTTGGTTGTTAGTTTCTTGAGTTCTTTATATATTTTGGTTATTATCCCTCTATCAGATGTGGGATTAATGAAGATTTTTCCCAGTCTGTAGGTTGCCAAATTGTCCTTTTGACTATGTCCTTTGTCTTACAGAAGCTTTCTAGTTTCATGAGATCCCATTTTTCTATTCTTCCTCTTAGAGAATGAGCCATTGGAGTTCTGTTTAGGAAATTTCCCCCTGTGCCAATGAGTTCCAGGTTCTTCCCCACTTTCTCTTCTATTAGATTCAGTGTCTTTGGTGTTATATTCAGGCAAGGACCTAAACATAAACCCATAGACTATTAAAGAAGGGAAAGTTTTCTTAACTCATGGGATGCATTTACTACAGAAGGTCAGCATTCCTCTAGGAAACTTTTATGCTTATCGACAGTATTTCTTTTTCTTCTTTTAAAATAATGACAGATATTCTTCACAGTTTCATTTAGATAAGAGAAAATATTCAACATATATTTGCACACACAGGTTTGTTTTAGCCTCACTTTACTCTTTTAATTTATTTATTAATTTAAGCAAACACTGAGTTGACAAACTTAAGTACTTATTTGTCTATTTCAATAATTTATATTTGTGCATAATCTTGTTCAACACTTATTATAAATGCCAACTTTCTTGAACAAATATCAAAAGAGTATGTCAAGAACTAAAGGAGGTTTTAGAAAAGAAGAATTACTTCAAAAATATTCTTAGTGCATTATTCATTATGTAAGTACACTTTTACCTGAAAAACCACTTTGAAAAATCTAGCACAAAATCTAACTTTGTTTAAAATGAGTCATATTGTTATGTAAATAAAAGCATTTTAGGCACTAGTTCTTTTGTTTTGCTTGGGTTTTTTGTTTGTTTGTTTGTTTTTGTATGTGTATTTGTTTTGATTTTATGCCCTGATGTAGAGCAGAAGGTGTTTAGGATTGGCACAGAGACAGAAGAAACACATCACACTGTCCTCTGGCTTCTTGGAAAACTCAGTGGGCAGTTGTCCAATCTGTTCCTCTTTATTCATGAATTGGGTGAGGGACAAGAAGGACAGATTCTTCTTATACTGCAAACAGAGAAAGAGAAGAAATGCTTCTCACTTCTTTATTTTGGTTTAGTTTCCTTTTATGAGTAATTACGTTCTTTTTTCTAATGATCAGGTGGTATGCTTTTTAACAACTGGCAACTCATTTTGCAAATTACTGTAGTCTCCAGGATGTTGATCACAGATACAAAAGGATAACTCAACCATAAATGTAACAGACTTTTTTTTTTGTAAGACAAGTTGCATGTAAAATGATTTTGAAAAATTCAAGTCCAATTGCCACAAGGGGGAAAATAGTATCTCTTTATAGTATCAAAATTACATGCTGTCTTTCACATATATTGGGAACCAAATAAAAACTCAGTTCACCATTTTCCAGACTCAGAGGTCTGGAAAATGATGGCTCTAGCCTGCTCATGTTTCTAATCCTGAATTACCTCAACCCTGGGGTACAAAAAACTACAATTTGGTCCATCTTAAGGGATGCTTTCTGATTCACAAGAAGTAGAGCAAATCCTAATCTGAGTGTTATGTCCTGTGTATACTAAGAGGAAATTCCACACTAAATTATCTGCAAGTCTAAGAATAGTTATAAGTAAAGTATAGTAAAATATTCAGAGTGGGTAAACATCATGCTTATTTAAACTGGAATTACAGCTTTTCTTCAATCTCTGAGATTTTTCTTTCTTTCACCCGTTGGCCTTATTAAATAGATAATTTAACTCTTTGAATACTTAATGAACCTTTTGGGTCTCACAAAGTGACTCATGATGTGCCAGAACAAAAGAAAAGGTTTATTGCAGTTATATAATAATGTGGTTTTCTTTGGTCAGAATGAGACAATTATACCATGTATCAACTTTTTAAAAATATTTATTTTATGTATATGAGTGTTTTGCCTACATGTATGTCTGTACACTGCCCATAGAGGTTAGAAGAAGGATTCAGGTCCCTTCTATCTAGAGTAATGTATGATTTTGACTTACCAGTAGGTACTGGCAACCAAACCCCAGTTCTCTGCAAGAAAAAAAAAATGTTCCTGTCATTTAGCCAATCATCAAGTCCTAATGCGTCAACTTTTATGTGGTCGCAGTCATGAGAAAAGAGCATAACTTTTGTGGATTAAAGCTAAGTTCATTTATTGAATAGTCAGGCAGATTTAATGTACCAGATGTAGAATTAGTGACCACATTTTAGCTTGAAATGAGACTGTCTTGGGTAAATGTCACAAAACACAAGACTCAGGCTAGGTCGTAGAGTACAGTGATGTAAGAAAAAGGAAGGAGTTGTTACATACTGTAGATGACAGATGTCAAAGGTGATGGGTATAGGAGGTGATGCGTATTATAAGTGACAGGCATTGGGCATTCTACCACCAGTGCATGGGACATATCCTTTCAGAAGTTAAAAGGAGAGAATTGCCTTTCTGATCATCTAGTTTTTTGTTTCTGCTTTTGTTTTTATGTTTGATTTATATCATGTAAGAAAACCTGCTGGAATTCATATGGTATTGGACAGCATACAAGAGATAATAACAACTGGTTCAAAGGAGGAACAAGTTAATTTGGACAAGGTTCTTGGATGGCCTAGAATGTCTCACACTGCCTGTGTGTGATGGTTTGAATGAGAAAGACCCCTATAGGCTCACATATTTGGAAACTTGGTCTTCAGTTACTGGAACTGCTTGGGAAAAACTAAGAAGTGGTGGTCTTGTTGAAGGAGCTCTGTCAACTCCAGTGATTCATGTGATTGCTCATGCTCTCTTTCTGTCTTCTGCTTATAGATCAAAATGTGAGTTCTCAGTTTTTCCTTCTTCTGCCCTCATGGACTCTTATCTGCTGAAAAGGTAAACCAAATTAAACCTGTTCTTTTATAAATTGCCTTGGCCATGGGGCTTTGTTATGGGAATTAAAAAGTAACCCAGACAATGACAAATAAGAGTAGTGAAAGGCTACATAGAAGTTGAAAAAATGCACCAATTTCTGTATGCACCATGGCCCTTTTTGACTTCTTGGTCAGGATATTTTGAGAGTCCCCAAATATAAGGGTATTGCTATTATCCTGGTCTGCATCTCAGTGGTTGAAGGCAAGTCTCTATTGCTGAAGATACTATATACTTTAGACACAGAATCTGGAGGATCCAATCTGTGTGTTACATGAAAGCACCCTCCATGAGGCCTACCTTTCATGGCATCATACTTACTCAGCTGCCATAGCATGAAATAAAACAATGAGCAGCACAGCATATTGTCCACAAGGGAGCAATAGTGACACAAGTACCTTGGCAATAACTAATAGCACTCGAAATGGACTTAAGGCCCACTAAACAAAAGGAAGATCATGCTCTGTATGGGAAATTTAATCAAACTACCTGGGGTAATGAATGCATAGATCTTTTAGGAGAACATATACTTTACTAAACCAGCATAGTTCTTAATTACACTGTAAATATTCATAACCACAGATAAGTGCAGATCTTACCCATCATCAAAGAAATGTCTCTTTGTAACAGAGAGGGACTATTATAGAAAACCACAACTTGTCATATGCAAAGAACAAGTGACCATGTGGTGCTCAGCCCCAATTGATATATCTATACAATAGCACTCTGGCATGTAAGTCTCGAGGATCTTTGAGGAAGAGGGGACAGAAAGCTTGTAAGAGAAGAAGACTTTTATGTGAGATTTTATCTTTTAGAGATGTCACTGAAGCTACATTCATGAAGTCTTATCAACATGACTGTCTAAATAAGATCCAAACAAGAATGACAATACTAGATGTGCTAACATGAAAACGGAAGATTTCATGGGGTCTCAATCTTAGAGTAAGGACTACAGGCAGCTAAGGAATGCTGAAAACACGAGAAATAGTCTTCCATAGGGAAAAAGGTCTCAAACTGGTTATCCATCATGAAGTAATCATCCTTGAAATCACATACATTCAAATAATATTAAAAAATTGAGCATATTTTATGTATATATGTGGGAACATACATACACATGGAGCAATAATTTCAGAAATAGAGATAATGAATTTGAGAAAGACAGCAAGGTATAGGGCTGAGCTTAGAGGAAGGAAAAGGAAAACTGAGAAAAAGGACGTAAGTGCATATTAATGTCAGAATTAAAAGAGAGGAAAGACCAGGAGTGGCAAATAACCTTATTTTATAAAAGAACAGGTTATATATATTAGAACTTGTTAACTATGAAAACTGTTGTAGCTACTGAGCTCATCAATAATAACATGTATATAGTTATAAACAGTATGGAGTAAGTGGAGAGTTCTAAACGAACAATTATAAACAATAAATTTTGAATTTAAAAGTAAATAAATAATTTCTCATCCCCCCCAAAATGAATTACTGCTAAGCATGGGAGAAGATGCCTAAGGTTCAAGCAATGGAAATGTTCAGTCAGGAGGGTTGAGTTTGAGGTCAACTGGGACTACATAGCAAACTTGTTTCAAATTAACTTAAAAAATAACTAAATAAAAATTTAAAGCAAAAACAAAAGCATCTATTATGAGGTGCACCTGGCTGAAAGTGTACTCTACATGTCATCTTGAGGAGGCATCACTCAAACCACAGAAGTCTACAAAAATATTTAGCAGAGTCTTGAAAGAAATCATGGTCATAAATATTCAAAACCAAAACCAAAACATTTATCTGGCTCTTTCAGATGAAAAGATTAAAGAACACTGATAACTAAGTACGGTGTGTGGATATTATTGAAACCAGAAATATTCTAGTGACTTAATCCTATGGGAATACTTCATAGACTGAAGTAATAAGCAGAATTGTATACACATTATATATAATAAAAAATTAGAATTCAGATAATTGAGATTTTATGTCATTTTGCTATTTATTGTTGGTACTTCATTAGAAAATACCAGTAACATTTGTTTAGTCATCCTGAAAAACGTGTTACAATATAGAAGCTGTCATATGCACTTTTACAGTCATTGAACAAAAGAAAATTGTGTTAGGTACTTCCCAAATGCATTGGTAGGACATTCATACAGACAGGGAAAACTGCTTAGTTTACATGTTATCTGGTGGCATTCTTGACTTTCCCATTGGCATAAGCTAGTCATCTATTAATACATGCCAAAAGTTTTATCTTATAGTTGAGAGATATTAAGTCAGACACAGAAGTAAGCATTAAAGGCCATTAAAGGAACTAAATAGTCTGGTCCTGTAATAGTTCGACTCCCCACAATCACAAAGTGCTAATCAGTTCTCCAGTCTTGTTTGTTAAATCTTTCACATAGATGTGGTGGTTTTTGCATTTATTTCTGGGAAATCACAGTTTGATATAAACTTATAAGTAAATGGCATTAGTACATATAAATCACACATGATACTTCTTGAAAAATATACATCATTTATAAGGTTGAACTGTTATCAACACACAATAATGTTAATCAAATATTTCAGCTTTTGCATCCATTTAATTGCTTAGTGTAACTTTTAGGTCAGCCCAAAAGAGTTTTTATAAAATTAATCAGAGCTACAATTCTTATTAAAATAACCCTTTGTCTCTCAAGTTCTGTAAACATTCCGTCATTTATCAATATTTTGGCTTCTGTGACTTAGAGAATCTTTTTCATCATTCCAAAACAGCTCCTATCTCTATGTCTACAAATGTGACAGGATAAAACTATATGCATGTTCAGAACGAGCATTCTGGAAACTTTTCACAAGTCTTATCTTGTTTATAAAACGTGAGCTCAACCGAATTATAAAAACCAGAATTTGATTTGAAAAAAAAAGTTTATTCTTTTATGTTTTCTTTGTCTTTTGTCTATCTACTAATATTCTTTTTGCTGAAGGCAGCACAGAATATTCATGTTTTTTCCTAGGCAGGATAATAAATAGCTCATGAACAAACCATGCCCCATTTCTCTAGATTTTAGTTTTTAATACCCATAAAAAGCTGTCAGCCAGCCAGTTATTTGATAAACACTGTCAAATGCCATTCTGCATCGTGAAGAGAAAACCTACGCTTGGAGTTCCTGAGCACTGAGTATGTGACTTTGTTCTTTGTACCTATTTTAACAATTTACTCTTCAGAGATAACAAAGTTGTGTCTATGGCTGAGCCACTGGTGTGCAAAAGCACCTTTGGGGTCCTTCTGTAATCATCCATCCGCATGGACACTGCCTTGTCTTCTTTTCCTTCAGTTGTTGGGAAAGTAATGAATACACTTGAAGGATCAGGAAAAAATCAGGGAGGAAGCTAAAGTGCACAGGCTCACAGGGGACAGATGCTAGAGAGCTAGAGGTGCCTTCTATTTGCCTTACGTAGGACTGTAAACTGAAGGTCATGTAAAGCCAAGGAGAATTTGAGGTGCAATCTTAGCCCACTTTATGACTGACATGTGGTCATTTTTGGTTTTACTGTGGCTCTTAGTAAATGGGAGGATTACATTCAACCCAGAGAACATGGGTACATGTAGTCTTAGTTAGGGTTTTTATCCTGTGATAAAACACTATCACCAATAGCAGTTGAGAAAGAAGGGGTTTATTTGGCTTACATGTTTACATCACTGTTCATAATTAGAAGAAATTAGGAGAGGAACTCAAGCAGGGCAGGAATCTGGAGGCAGGAACTGGTGCAGTGACCATGGAAAATGGCTGACTAGCTTGCTCCCAAGGGGGTTACTCAGCCAGGCTTTCTTACAGAACACAGGATCATCTGCAGAGAGATGTCACCACCCACAGTGGGCTGGCCTCTTCCTCATCAATCACTATTTAAGAAAATGCCCTACAGGTTTGCCTGAAGCTCAGTCTTAAGGAGGCATTTCCTTAACTGAGGGTCTCTGAAGTGGAAGTGTCTATTTTCTTTGGAATTTTAGTTATTTTAGTTATGTCAAATGATTTTCACTCAGGCACACAGGTGAAAGGTTGTTTTGCTGGAGCAGGTATGGGAAATAATGTTTTCCTGAAGCAGACACAGGTGAAAGGATGTTTTGACATATAAAACACGTGAAAGGAACCATTATGAAGAAGTACAAATACCCCACGGAGCGTGGTAGATGAGCACCGAGTATTGGTTTTGGTTTGCTCTGCCTCACTGTTCTTCACTTGATGCACATGTATTGGTTTGCCTTGCATAGCACTGTTGAGCTCCATGTGTGGTAATGTAGCCATTGAGAGAAACTCTCTAAAGAAGTGCTCATGGAGGAGAGACTGAAGAAAAGGCCATCTAGAGACTGCCCTACCTAGGGATCGATCCCATATACAGACACCAAACCCAAACACTATTGTAGATGCCAAGAAGTGTTGGCTGACAGGAGCCTGATCTGGCTGTCTCCTGAGAGGCTCTGCCAGAGTCTGACAAATATAGAGATGGGTGCTCACAGCCAATCATTGGACTGAACACGAAAACTAAACCACCAACCAAAGAGTATACATGGAGGGACCCATGGCTCCAGCCACATATGTAGCAGAGGACGGCCTTGTTGGGCATCAGTGGGAGGAGAGGGAGGCCTTTGGCCCTGTGAAGGTTCAATGCTCCAGTGTAGGAAAATGCCAGGGCAGGGAGTCAGGATTGGGTGGGTGGGAGCACCCTCATAGGAAGAAGTGGAGGGAGGATGGGATGGGTGTTTCTGGAGGGGAAACTGGGAAATGGGATAACATTTAAAATGTAAATAAATAAAATAGACATTTAAAAACGCTATATTGAAAAAAAAAAAAAAAAAAAAAAAAGAAGTGCCCATGAGGTTACTATGGAAGCTTCCAAAAGGGGCCTCAGGCTGGTTATTGCAGTTTCTTCAGGATTGAACTACAGCTGCTGGTCCATGCCTGGTGTCTGGTCTACAGCTTGAGTCATATTTGGTGTTTGCTATGGCACTGAACTGCTACCCAAGATGATTGAGCTTGCCCCCAAAGAACTATTACTTAGCAGGTCCACTTGCCCCATACCCTAATAACTTTTCTGCTACCTCTATTGCATGGTGGGCTAGAGGAGAGGTTGAACCATTATTGAAAGTATGTTGTAAGAAAATTGTTTGTATACTTCCCTCTTCTCTGCTTCCCTCCTCAAGAAAAGTTGGCTTGTGTCAAGTTGACATCAAACTATCTAGCAAGGTCTCTGTGAAGAATCAATAGAACATGTGAGAAATGAAATATAACAAGGGTATTGAACAGCAACAGAATGGTGGAATATTGTGATATATTAGAACCTTATAAGCTGAGTACTCTTTCAGCCTATAATATTCAGTTTTTAGGGCAGACTCTACCTGTTCAGAAATAACAAACAAATTAAGTTAGGAATTACTGAATTACATTTTCCATGTACTTTAAGATTCTTATGTTCCAATACATTTAGGTAAGGCATATTTTTTTTTTCTGGTTGATATATATTTTGTCATTCCCTGGTACTGTCTACTAGTAAACTTACCTTACCTCACTCCTCTTACCTCAAGAAGTTACTCCTACCTCTCTTAGATCAAGGCATTCTTTTCACCAAATAACATTATGTTTGTGACTAACTTATCCTAACTCATTAGAAATTGCTACTTCTCAAAGGTTTTCTCCTTACATCCAAATTCAGGATTTCAGTGTTACCTCTTATCCTGAGTAAGAATTTATGTTTTTGATCTAAGAACAACAAAGAAACTATGGCTATGCCAGATCTACTGATGTGCAAAATACCTCTAGGCTTCCCCTTCTTCAATTATCCTTCGAAAGTTCAAAAATTGGGTGAATACAGAAGCACCATAAAGATGATGGGTAAAAAGGAAATCAAAATGTGAAAAAAGGAACGATGGTAGATGTGCCTCCTAGTGCCTTTAAGTGACTAAATGGTAGCCTATGAAAGGCCAGGAGTAGCTGAGGCACATATTTTTGTTCATTCATTTTTGCTCTACCTTACATCCAATGCAACATACTAGCTCTTCCGTGAATGCAGAGCCCAGATTCCAAATTGAAAGCATTACAACTGAATAGCTGTCACTGTACAAGGAACAGACTGGAGGGGCTGGCTAAGTAGTGGCTTGTTTCAGAGCGAACCACGTTTGCTGCTGACATTTCAATTCCTTGAAGCATTTGAATGGGGCAGTCACAAAACAAGGAAGGGTAGGACTCAGTCTTCTCCAGCTCTCTTCCATTGATGACAAGTGAACATTACAGTTTAATTGAGCATATTTGTAGAGAAGAATTGTTGACAGTAAATCATTAAACATTTTACCTATCTATTAACTCTCAGAGTAAACCTAATTTTTATGCGAAAACATCTCAAACCCCAAACCCAAATGCTAAGGTCTGAATGTTGTCTGAGCACAAACAAATTTTCACTCATCTTCTATCCTCCATTAGCAGCAGAAATTTAGTAAAGATCTAAGACTTTTTTAAAAGGTTGCTATGTATTATAAGTTAAAAGGTATAAGTAGAGTTGGTTTTAATTTTTGTTTACTGTGCTCTGTATTTTGTCTAACACATACAATATTCTTTAAACATTAAATTTATGTTATATGCAAACATATTAATGGGATATTTGGGCTCTTCAGACTAAGTCTTTAGGACATCTGATGCTTAGGATATAATTCAGACTAACTTAACTTCAAGAGTTTGTAGCCACATGTGCACTAGACACAGCAAACTCTAAAACATCCTCAGAGCTTCTCCAGGTATCTTGGGGCTTCCAAGTATATTAAGTAAGTAAATCAACAGTCAAATACAATCTAACTATTGTATTCTAATGTTCTGGAGGCAATGTATTTTATAGCTGCTTGGTATTTTTTATTCAAGTAGAAAACAATGTGTTCAAAGGGAAGACAGGGAAAGAAAAATTATCAAAACTTAAAAGAAAACTTATTTATAAAAGTAAAATAATTTATAGTTCTTATTTCATAATTAGTTGTTTAGTTCACTATGAGTTTACTTCCAAGAGTTGTCATTTTAATTACTAAAGCAAATATTCTGAGTCGTATATTAGCTTTTTCTCCATTGCATCTAAATATACAAAATGTAGTATTTGTACATTGAAAAAACAACCCTTTAGTATAATATAAGACCTGTTGGATACATTTTGTATTGCAGCAGCAGGAGAGGGTGCCTTAACAGACCATGCTGAAGCATCCTCCCTGCCCCCACTCAAGTACCAGTCATATGACATGTCTAATATAAAATGAAGTCTATTTGGGGCATAGGAAGGGGGGAGGTGAAAAGGGAGTGGAGGTAGAGAAAGAAAGGGAACAGAGAAGGACAGAAAGAAGGAAAGAGGCCTGCCAGGAATGGCTAGAGAGAGAGGAAGAGGACAGAATGAAAGGAGGGGGGAAGGGAGGGAGGGAGGGAAAGAGAGAGACAGAGACAGAGATGGAGAGACAGAGAGAGAGACAGAGATAGAGAAGACCTGAACAGCCTTCTATAGCAATCCAAGCTCATACCTGGCTGTTGCTAGGTAACTGTTGGGTGGAGCCTAGAGGAAATGCTCATATTGCTTAGATTTCATTTCATGACTCCTTGCTATAAAGTCATCTTGAGCTTCCTTAAACAAGTACCTATGTTCCCCTTTCTCCTAGGGGACAAAATAGTCACCAAAAACTCTTGGTGAGTTCAGTGTCATAAACATGGATCCAAGGTCCATGATATGCTTGTGAACTTTGCATTTCTATGTACTCTCAGCCTTTACTACTTTTGATAGTAGTTTCTTCGGATAGAATAGTTTTAGTCCTTTGGGGTATGCTAGTGCTAACAGATAAGTCTCTCACTCTTCCTTCCATGGATGCAGTTTTACTTAGCTATTCTTTACTCAGTCACCCCCAAACCATTTTAAGTCAGAGCACTAAAGTTGAGAGTAGGAGACCACATTTTGGGGGGTGGGGTTCAGACTTCATTTTAGAAAAACCTGACCTAAGTTTAAACTCAAGTAAACTAACAGGCTTGTACCTAGCTCCATTTTCCAGGTAACCACCCAACAAGACCTGAGTCTCCAGGTTATTTCCCCAACAGATCTGCACACCCAGATTATAAGACCGCCCCTGCCTAACTACCACCAATTAGGAGGAAAGCAGAAGTTAAGTTTATGGTTTGGCTCCCAACACCAACTAATTATGCTAAAGGCCACAGTAGCCCCCAATTCGGTGTTTGCCAGACACTCGCCATTCACTTGTCATTTCCTATAAAACCTTGTCCCGATGAGTGGTCAGGGCTTTTTCTCCTTGGGAACCATCCTGTGGGACACTGGTGAGTGCGGCCGGAGCTCGTTTGTAAATAAAGACCCTCCTGTGATTATTTCGGATCAGCTCCTGATTGGTATTTTGGATTCATGAAGATTTTCTTTATTACTACAAGAGCAAATTCTCTCTCTACATAAGCACTCACAGAATAGCTTCCAGGAAACTGTCAACCAAGCCAATGTCCCGATACAAAATGTAAACACATTTAGTTTACATCAAAGTCTCATTAAAAGACTATTATTACTCCCGTCTCCACAAAGTAGGAAACTACGCCACAGAAATGCGACATGCCTTGCCCTACCACATATAGCCAGTGAGTGAAGGGGCCCACAACCTCCACTAAGTATAAGATCCATCCATATTCTTCCTGTTGACAGTTTTACTACGTCCTTCCAAGAAGGACAAAATGAATGGAGGACACCATTACTGCATGGAACACACAGGAAATATTTTATTAACTTCCAAATGATGAAAGGGCAGAGTAAGAAATTTCAATAGAAATCCATGATTCTCCGCAGAGAGCCCACCCTGGCGTTCATGGCACCCCAGTCGTGGTAGCGCCTGTACTCCCCGGGCCTCAGCAGGTACTGCCGCCCGCGGTAGTTGGGCATCTCGTAGAGGACCCAGTAGCCCTCCATCACGTGGAAGGAGTGGAAGTCACTGAAGTGGAAGCGGTCCTGCAGGTGGGAGCAGTCGTCTGTGATCTCCACCATCTGGCCTCTGTAGTCCTCTCGCTCGTAGATCCTGATCCTGTGGGAGCTGGACTGTGGGTCCGGGGAACAGCAGACAAGGGGACGTCAGAAACCCTGACCCGAGTTTGCCAGTCCGGCACGCGCTGCCTGGGAGAGGGGTGGTCCCTATCTTTCCTATGCCGGAGGTCACAAAATTTAAAAAGTTAAATAACGGCTGTCAATGTCGCGTAAGTCACAAATTGGTGAAAATTTGCAAAAGTTCGAGTCACACAACCTCTCTGTCTCTCCCTTCTTTTTCTTTCAGGCCCTGTTTTCAAACCTGGAGCTCAAGATCTCCTTAAGAGTTAGGTGTAAAGGGAGTTGTGGTGCATGCCTGTGGCTTCAACCCCTAGAAGGCAGGGGCAAGAGAATGTCAAGTGTCAAAGTTGGGGGCCAGACTGCAATACATAGGCAGTTTGGGGCTAGCCTTGGGTGCAACCTGAAAATCCACATAAACAACAGCAACAAAATGTAAATAAAGGAACTAAGGAGTCGAGGTCAACTCTCAGCACTAATGGGTTCCAGCCAATCAAATCTATAAAACTGAAAAGTCAAATGTGCAGATCAGGAGAGTAAAATGTTTACAGCAAAGGAAGTTCAAGCTCCCTGTCCTGCCTACTCTGTTATCTTGACCCCCTTGCTTCCTGCCTTTTCCCAGCAGGCTGTCCCAGGGTCCTCTTCCCCACCGGAAGTTCTCTGTGGGAAGGATTCTCCTATGCAATGCAGTTTGAGGAAGGAACAGCTTCCGGTAACATTCCATCCTTCATGCCTCCAAAGTATTTTAACTTCCCAAAGGACGTGTGTATGCAGCCAAGATTCGATCTTCAAGAAGGCTGGCACACCTGGACTCAGCGAAAGCTAAACAATGGCCGTCATTGCCTCGTAAGTCACAGACTGGTGGAAATCCTGCGAAATTATGAGTCACCCAACCTATCTATCCCTTCTTTTTCTTTCAAGCCAGTGGGCCCTAGGAAGAGACTCACGTGGGGGATGAGGCGGCAGGAGCGGATGGAGTCACTGAAGCCCATCCACTGCTGGTAGTCAGGGTAGTCCCCGCGACGCAGGAAGTACTGGCAGCCCGAGAAGTTGGGCTGCTCATAGAGCATCCAGCAGCCACTGTCCACGCGCACAGAGTTGCAGCGGCTGAAGTAGGGCTGCAGGTTGGAGTGGTCGCTGCTGCACTCATAGTGGCGGCCTTGGAAGCCGCGGTCCTCATAGAAGGTGATCTGTAAGGCAAGGCAGGGGTCAGAGGCCTCATGTGGCCTGGACCCCAGGGCAGGTCCCTTCCCTGACTGAGGATGCCCTGGGCTCACCTTCCCCATGGCTGGTGCTGGCAGTTCGAATGGGATGGTGCTGTTGGGTGTGTGGGGCTGGGAGCAGGGTCTATATAGCAGGAGGTCTGCTGCGTTGGCAGGAACAGCACAAAAGGGGCCCGCGGTGGGACAGGGCACTTTTTCTCTCCCTTTTCTATATAATGACTGTGGGGGAGGTGCGGGTTATTGTATGTTTTCCCTTAGACTCTCCAGAGCTTTCGAATGCATGACGAATCACTGACCTGGTTAAAAGGGTCACTTGATGCTGCCCCAGCCTTTAAATGATGCCTATCTGGGAAATTGAAATGGAGTAAAGATGCTTAACTAGTTAACCATTGTAGTTAAATGGTTTATAATTCTCAAACTAAGAGAATTTGAATATCACTTGATGATAATGTTGGGATCTGCCCACCCAAGGAGCTTGAGACCTTTGGGCTCCTGTCCTGCTGAAAGTATGGAAGGCAGGGATAGCTGTGTCTTCTAATTGTGTTTCGAGTGGCAGGAGAATCAGACAATGAATGTGAGGTAGGCAACAGGTGAGTCACCAGGAAGCTCTGATGTAACAGGATGTTAGCTTTGCTCCCTGCAGCTGAGACTCACCAGGAGTTTCTTGATGCATGTGAACAACATGCAGATAGATTTGAAATCTCAGGTTTGCAGAATGTCTTTTCTGCTGTTTCAGGGGAGCAAGTACTGCTTGCCCTGTGGTTTGGGCTTTGTATCCTAGGCTGGTCTCTCCTCTCTGCCCCACATTAACCCCATCATCCCTCCCACCCCTAGGTGCTCCAACCACACTGTGCTATTGTGCCATTCCAGGCTGAAAACAGTGTGGGGACTGCTGTGACCCTGTGGGATGTTTAGCACTCTGGCCTCTGCCTGTTTACACCTACAGTATATTCCTTTTTTTCAGTTCCCAAGTCATGGCAGCCCTCCATGTTGAGTCACTGCAGCATGCACATGTGGGAAGGGATGCTAAACCACTGTTCTGTAAGTACTCCCTGTGCTTATTCCATGTTTAGTGTTGGCTTAACAACCATGCCACTCAAGGTGCTGCTGGGGAAAAGCCGTTTCCTCTCAATTAGACAAAGCATCCCATGCATTTTCTATACAGTTTTACTTGAAAATAATGTTTTGGGTTCTAAAATAACACCTTAAGAATACCCCAAACTCCTTGGTAAGATATTGTGCCACTCCTAACACTCTTCATAATTAAAATACATTATCTATTAATTACAGTATGTAATGACATTATTACGTTGTGTGTGTATAAGTTTCCTGGGACAGATAGCCATTTACTCATAAGGGGAAAAAAGCTAAAGAGAAGGAAGAGTAGTAGGTCTAATGGCCTATGGTATGAAAATTCTCAAAAGATTATGTCATTACAGTGTAGCAAGGACAGTAAGAATGAGGGAGATATGTCCAGGAAAGGGTCTGGGCATCAAGGGATGGGAAAAGAACCCCAGACACAACTCTAGACTACTGGCAAACAGATAAGCCCAGGGAATGTCTGTCAGATGCATGGACTGTTCTGGATGCTGATTTCAGTTCAGATACCTTTGTTAAGGGTTTCTAAATAGTTCTCTGTAGCCATTGTTTGGCTATGAATTAAGGGCTTACTGGTTTGTTTATTTTAGAGATCATCACAGTGCTGGTAACACTTCTACTCTCCTGTCTGCCTTCTAACTACAGAGCTTTGAGCTAAGCACAATCCTTTTGAAATAAATTCTTCTAAGAGACTGAAAGCAAATAGTGTATTGGAGGTTGAATGTCAAAGCCTCTTACAAGTTGAGCTGTTGCTCCTAGCTAAGCTGCAGCCACAGTACCCAATAATTAGAAAAGATGGGGGAAAGAACCTTCCCCTCCTGTGTGACTAGAAGAATACAATATATGTGACTTTCAGCAAAACTCCTAGCAGAAATACAATATATTATTTTCTTCTCCCCAAGATTCCTAAAAAACTTAAACCCTTAAGCTTTGGTCCACCATGAATTTGGTTTGTTTCTTTGTGGTAGGTGGAAGCATCAGCCCTTTACACAACAATATAAGACGAAATAAGCAATTGAATTATTGTCAGACAAAGGATATCTTTTCATATATGTTCTTAGAAAGTAAATATGAAAAATAAAAGGGACAAGGAATTCCAAATACCTTTTTGTCAAGGGCTGTAAAATACTTTCCTAAAGGGATTTGACATTTCCAATTTATTGTTCTGTTATTTGAACCCTTGGATATTTTTGTGGAAGATATTTATTTTCCTCCAATGATACAATAATGAATCTCCCAAAGCATCTTATTCCGAGAATGAGATATTTAAGGCAACACATCACATTTCTATTTTAAATTATGTGCTGTATACCAAAATTCTGTAATTAGCTTTGTCTCATTGATAGGTAGCAATAGTTTCTTAAGACTAAACATAGTAAAGCACTAAGGCTCTTGAGGGAGACCTGGAAATAAATGCAAAAATATTATTAGCAGGGATATTTATTTATCTGGAGAAGGACAGCTAATTCTATTGATTACAAATCTCTTCTGCTAAAGGCCTGCGATGTGATTCTGTGTTTAGTATAAGAATTGTTTTCTTTCATTTCATTTATAGCATTTTTATCTGTGAAAGAAAAAAGTGCAAGGTAAATTCTTTCAAAATAAGTTTGACATGGCAGCTTTGGAGTGCAGACTGAAACACACACACAGGACATGTCTTCATCATTTACATGTTAGATAGATGCTAAAGTAAAGGACTTTCCCACCTTAAAACAATAAATAAAAAGAAACAGGATGCATATCCTATGACATGTATTGGAGGGTATCTAAATTTATCTAAATTTAAATTTCTTCTGCAATAATACACACACACACACTCAGACAAATGAATTCTAACTATAAAATGTGAGAATTAAATTGAGTACTTATTTAAATCTAAGATTATTATTTTCTAACTAAATCTTGTTAAACTATTTTTTAATATCTTAAACATCTTGAATAAGTTTGGTTGTTTTTGTTACAGGAAAATATTAGTCATAATATCTCCCAATACCAAGTAGTTCACTATTATATTGACTAAAATAAATCAATTAGGGCCTAGAGAAATAAAATATAAGTGAACAAATACTGCACAGAAGTCATGACTCATGTCCTGCTCTCCATCTCTTCCTGCTGTTCTCATTCCTGTACTAAGCTTCATCATCATCCTTTTAGCAAAATATACTAAAAAAATCTAAGACTATTATGCCTGCAGGAAATGTTTGTAAAGGACTTTATAAATCAATATTAAGTTAAAACAAACAACAGAAATAAACAAAATTCTTGGATTCCCCCCCCAAGGGAAAAAAAAGAAGAACACTGAATAGAGTTGAACCTCCTATCTTAAAAACATCACATTTTCATTTACTATAGGAATATCAGCATCAATTATCATCTAGTAAAACGAAAATATATTCCATAGTAAAACAATTTTAAAGGTCACTAAAGTGCTGTAACAATATTTGGAATTTAATTTGAAACATTTACATTCCACTGTATTTTGCTAAAATGTGTGGATGATTGTGAATCTTTATTGCTATGTTAAGAAATTTGGAATTGCCAGGGAGACTCGCCTCCAGGTTTGTCCGTGAGACAGTTTCTATGGAAGTCTGAGATGAGAAGATGAACTCTAGTAATGTTCCATAGACTAGGATCCCCTGGCTGAATGAAAACAGAGATCCAGCGATTCCTGCTCTCTGCTTCCTGTTGGTGGAGATGGGAGGAGATGAGAGATCACAGATGAGGGGCCTTCTGCTGTAATTTTCTCCCTCCCTGCCTTATCTCTGAGCTAAAACCATGAAAAATAAGCCTTCTCTTTCTCTAGTACTCTCCCAGAATTTGGTCATAGCAATAAGAAAAGTAAACAATTGATTTAAATGAATGTAATACATGATTAGCTGACAGGAATTCAGACAACCTTATTAGTTTCCTTTTCACTCAGTTAAGGAATTCTAGATATTTTAGTGTCCGGAGGCATCATAGGACAGACTAGTAAGTAGCAGGCGATCTTCTTGAGAAGGTCTGATTCCAATCACAATCCTTGCCAGATTTGCTCTACAGGCAAGGCCTAAGAGAATTAATTTAAGGAAAGATTCCTGCTATTAATATGCTTTTCCTGTTACAATTAAACATACATAACAATCACCAGGTATTTAGCCTACCCCTTTTAGCAGATCTCTGCAGATCCATAAAGATATACTGCCTTGCAGTTATGCTATATAGACAAATAGATGACTTCTTAATTCTTAATGATGATTTTAAAAGAATTCCTAAAATTATATCAGAGATTAGTAAGCTCTTTTATAGTGGGGCTGCTATTAGATCCCTTTCTGATAGTCAAAACTGCAGTGAGAACTCTGCCAGTCTCCCATGTCTCCTAGGTATCATCAGTTAATTGCCTCTAAGTGACCAGACTTTCTCCTACTGAGAGGAAATCTAAGACACTGTAAAACAATTAACCAAACGTCATGAACTAATGATTCACTATAGGTGCTAGGACAGAAGATAAAATGTTGACTGAGTTTACCTATACAAAACTTGACTAATAACTTAGTTATGGTTGTCAACTGTCAATGAACCCACGGAGCTGTGAGGGGTGATAGATGTTTAGACAGATAATTACTCCTAATGAACACGCATGTAAACATGACCCTGTTGTAAATTTCTATTTCAATTTATGATCTGATTTGTGTGTGTGTGTGTGTTTGTGTGTGTGTGTGTGTGTGTGTGTCTGTGTGTGAACTTGTGATGAACTTTAACATGTGATCATGTATTCTGAAAGATGTATAAGTACTGAAGACAAAGAGATGAGAAGGGAAAATTTCCCCTTCTCCTGCCTAGGATCTTTCCACTTTTTTTCTTTTTCTTAGATAGCTTTCATAGGAAATGTTTTACAATTTAGTAATAAATGCTATAATCGCTTTTTGAAGTGTCCCTTTTTCTTTCTATGACTCTGACTAGCAAGCTGAACATTAGAGGCTCACAGTTCCTGCTGAGATAGAACAAAGGCCACATTACTTATTCCCCCACGTGTCAATCGCTTAACCCAGAAATTTTTTACCCTCCAGAAGAGCAAGAAAGTGGTTTTTAAGAGTTTTTAGAAGTTATCACCAGCATTTTAGTACAAGTAGAAAGCATCTAGAGAATGTCATCCTGAATGAAGTAACCAAGTCACAAAAGAACAGACATAATATGCAGTCACTGATAATTGGATACTAACCCCAGGAAGCTCTAAACACCCCAGAAACAACTCACAGGCTATATGAACCTCAAAAAAAACAAAGGCCAAAAAAAAAAAAAAAAAAAAAAGGAAAAGAAAAGAAAAGAAAAGAAAAGAAAAGAAAAGAAAGACTCAGTCCTTCTTAGGAAAAATATAAATGTATAGCACCCTCCCAGAGTGTGGTATACCTGGACCTCAAATCATTAATAATCCAAGAGCTAAGATAATAGCCTTGTGGCAATTTTTGGTATTCACAGATCATTATGCTTAATCTATACTCAACAAGAAATCTGTTTCCATGTTACGTTCTGTCCTATATGTACTTCATGCTTATGGTCACTAGTGGGATTTCAATGCATGCTATCAAACCTCTAAAATAATTAAGTACTGACAAAAATATTCATATAATGTTATTCCAAAATGCCTTTAAAAACCTGTATATGTATCCCTCATTTTTTAAAATAAAGTGGTAAGAAAAAAAATAGAACTTCCATAAATCATCAGACTTTAAGGCCACACAAAAATTCTACTCTGTGCACTAACTACTCTCTTCAGACTGGGTGGCTCCCAGCATTTTAGAGATCATCTTTATCCCTTAAATTTCTACACATATATAAATGCCAGAGGGCAGTTACAACGAAAGTCAGATTGATTTTGTGATGTGTTTATTCTGCTTAAGCAGAAATTGGAAAATAAATTGCTACATTTGCTTTTATTTCCCCAGATCAATATTTAGTTTAATGGATAAATCAACTCTCAGCTCTGATGTCATTAGATTAATAGATATGAATTTATTTGGAGACATTTTTTTCATACTCTTATCATTTTAGTGTTAAGACAATTAATTTCCTTTGTGTTCTAATAGAGAAGTCATGTCGTTTACACCCCCTTTCTTATTATCTCTCCCTTCCCTTATTATTATCTGTGTTCTATGCCCACCTCTTAGTCTCATTCTTCTCCCTCACAACTAATTATCTCTTTTAGTTCCTTGTGTTCTACAGGTGAGCTGAGTTAAACACAAAGCTCTAAAGGTTCAGATGTAGGATCCACATGAGTCAAAAGATGTACCATTTCTTATTGGAGTGACCTCATACAACATGATGTTCTCCAGTTCTATGAATTTACCTGAAATTTTTATTTCTCTTTTCATCTATACAAAATTAAATAGTGTGTTTCTATTTGTTTATTATCTAATCATAGTGAATGGGCATCTATACTGTTTTCAGAGTTCTAACTATGGAGAATAGAGAAGCAATGAACATTGTATACGGGGGTAGATTATAGAATATTCTGAGTATATGCTTAGCTTTAGATTTAGTATGGTTGGGTTATAGCTAATACTAAAGATATTTGAAAGCTATATGGACATCGACTTATGTATGACAAGTATATATATGTATATAGATATAGAAATAGAAATAGATATAGATGTAGATCATAAATATAGATATAGATATGGATAAATGTGTGTGTGAGTGTGGTGTGTGTGTGTGAGTGTATGTGTGTTTGTGAGTGTGTGTAAGAATGTATAAGTATTATAATATGATGAGTGTCAGTGTCATTCTTACTGCCATTCTTACAATGTGTGGTGCAGGAGATGATAATAATCTTCCCAGAATCTGTGCTATTGAATAAATAGTCCACCCCTAGGTGTTGAATGCCTTTTCTTGAGTTGTTAGTCAGGGGTGTCCAGAGACCCCCTCAAACAATACAGACCAGCTTCAGGAACAGACCATGAGTTCCAGAAACTAGGCCATAAGACACCAGTTTAAGGGGTAGGCCATAAAATTCAGAATTATTTCATAAATTTCCCTCCCAAAATAAAGCCAAAACCACAAAAATGAGAAAAATATCTTATCTCAGAATAGGCTGTCTGTGCTGGGCAGTTCTATTGCATCATATGGTTAAGTGTTCATGACAAAAATTGCAAACCACTGACCATCTGTTACCCCCTAGCAACTACCAATGAAATTTAAGCTTACCTAGTCCTTCTAGAGAGCTCCTCTGGTTCCCTATAAAAAGACCTGAATATTTTTGTCTGGGACTGCCATTTCAAAGAATGACTGAGCAGCTCAGACTGGTTGTTTTTGTAGAATATATGTTATTTGCTTTACATACTATCTGAATCTGGGGTCTTCCTTCATACCTGTGTTTTCCTTCACAAAACATGCACTAGATTAAGCCAATCAACTTTCTGACACTGGAGGGGCTCATTAGTTCTCACTCTTAGTTAAGAAGCTACTGACAGTCAATGGTTGCTGGCTCAGGAAGGAGACTCAGTTTTCTTCAAGGGCATGGCTTCTGGTAGGTAGAATGAGGTCTAATGGATGGTCCAACATCCTGAGTATATTAGCAGTACAAATTTGACTCAGTGGTTTATTAAAAATAAAAGGACATGAAAGGAGAAAGTGTAATAGATTTGGGAAGAGTGAGGAGAAGAATAGAAGGGACAAACGTGATCAAAATACATTAACAGGATGTATCAACTTAAATTATTAAAGAATTAATGAATGTATAGTTAATAGAAAAGAACTAAGGAAGTAAATACACAACAGTCTTAAATAAAACTATTATATATTTTCCATTTCCATCTGTGTTCAATACCAAGTCCCTAAAATATTTCTCATATACAATATTCTATTTACACTATTTATTTATTTATATATATTTAAATAATTTATTATATTCTATTATTATATGGTTTCTACCAGATCTATTGAACATATTTAATGTATTGTAAGGGTGCAAAAATTTGCTGAAGAACCCCAGACATAGACAGTATGCAAAGACAAAGAACATTTATTCTGCAGAAGCAACCAGTGTGCAGGGACCAACCATTCTCCAAAATGGCAAACCTAGACAAGGGCACACAGGCCTTCTTACAGGGGACTGGCGGTACTCTCTAGAAGGATCAAGTAATCTCAGATTTTATTGGTGGGTGCTAAAGGGTCGCAGGTTGTCAGTGGTCTGTGTTTCTCTGTCGTGAATGTTCAACCATGTGATGAAAATGGACTGCCAAGCACAGATGGCCATCTCCGAGATATTTCCGCATTTGTGTGGTGGTGCATGGACTGTTTTTTGGGAGGGGATTTTATGCTTTTGTTGTAAATTTTATGGTCTGCTCCTGGAGCTGGTACTTTACGGTCATTTTTTTTGAAATCCTGCCCGGTCCTTAAATGGACACAAATGATGTTTTTGTGTTTTTTTCAATATTCTGTTTAGTAAGTTAAAAAATACAAATGGGAGGAAATTAAGGGAAAAACAGAGGGGCAGGGCCTGAAGGAAAGATCATCCAGAGACTGCCTCACCTGGAGATCCATCTCATGTGCAGCCAACAAATCTGCCAGAGCCATACTGATACAGATAAGGATGCTTTCAGCTAACTGTTGGACTGAGCACAGGGACCCTAATGGGCCTTGAATTCCTGATCATTCCCAGACTTCATGAAGGGGGAGGGGGGTTGAATTTTGTTAAATGCTTTCTCAGCATCTAATGAGATGATCATGTGTTTTCTTTTTTTCCTTTGAGTTTATTTATATAGAAGATTATGATGGATTTCAGTATATTGAACCATCCCTACATCCCTGGAATGAAGCCTACTTGATTGTGATTGATGATTGTTTTGATGTGTTCTTGGATTTGATTTGTGAGAATTTATTGAGCACATTTGCATCAGTGTTCTAGGAGAGATTGGTCTGAAGTTCTCTTTCTTTGTTAGGTCTTTGTGTGGTTTAAGGAGTGTAGTTGTGGTTTCAAAGAACCAACTGGGTAGTGTTTCTTCTGTTTCTATTTTGTGGAATAGTTTGAAGAGTATTGGTATTAGGTCTTCTTTGTAGGTCTGGCAGAATTCTGCATTAAATCTACCTGGTCCTGGGCTTTTTTTAGTTGGGAGACTTTTAATGACTGCTTCTATTTCTTTAGGGGTTATGGTACTGTTTAGATAGTTTATCTGATCCTGATTTAACTTTCCTACCAGGTATCTGTCTAGGAAATTGTCCATGTCTTCCATATCTTCCAGTTTTGTTGAGTATAAGTTTTTGTGGTGGGATCTGATGAATTTTTGAATTTCCTCTATTTTTGTTGTTATGTCTCCCTATTCATTTTTGATTTTGTTAATTTGGATACTGTACCTGTGCCTTCTGCCTAGTCTGACTAAGGCTTTATCTGTCTTTTTTTTTTTTTTTTTTTTCAAAGAACCAGGCCCTGGTATTGTTGATTTTTTTAATAGTTTTTTTTTTTTTTAACTGGTTGATTTCAGGCCTGAATTTGATTATTTTCTGCCTTCTACTCCTCTTGAAGTATTTGCTGCTTTCTGTTCTAGAGCTTTCAGGTGTGCTGTCAATTTACTTGTGTAGGATTTCTCCAGGTTTTTGGGAGGCAATCAGAGATATAAGTTTTCCTATTAGCACTGCTTTCATTGTGTCCCATAAGTTTGGATATGTGTGCCTTCATTTTAATTAAATTATAAAAAGTCTTTCATTTTTTTCTTTATGTCTTCCTTGATCAAGTTATCATTGAGTAGAGCATTGTTCGGCTTCCATGTATATGTGATCTTTCTGTTGTTTTTATTGTTATTGAAGACCAGTCTTACTTAATCCCTGGTGATCTGATAGGATGAATGGAATTATTTCAATCTTTGTGTATCTGTTAAGGTCTTTTTTTGTGACCAATTATATGTTCCATTTTGGAGAAGGTACCATGAGGTGCTGAGAAGAAGAAGAATATTTATTCTTTTTTTTCCGGGGGGAGGGGAGAGAGAGAAAGAGAGACTGTTTTGTTCATAACTTCTGTTAGTTTCTCTGTGTCTCTGTTCAGTTTTTGTTTCCATTGTTGAGAGTGGAGAATTGAAGTCTCCCATTATTAGTCTGTGAGGTGAAATGTATGCTTTAAGCTTTAGTAAATTTTCTTTTATGAATGTGGGTATCCTTGCATTTGGAGTATAAATATTCAGAATTAAGAGTTCATTTTGGTAGATTTTCCCTTTGATGTTTATAAAGTGTTCTTCCTTATCTATTTTGAAAACATTTTGTTGAAAATTGATTTCATTCTATATTAGAATGGCTACTCCAGCTTGTTTCTTAAGACCACTTGCTTGGAAAATTTTTTCCCAGCCTTTTACTCTGATGTAGTACCTGTCTTTGTCACTGAGGTGTGTTTCCTGTATGCAGCATTGTGCTTGGTCCTATTTACATATCTGGTCTGTTAGTCTATGTCTTTGTATTGGGGAATTGAGTCCAATGATATTAAGAGATATTAAGGAACAGTGATTGTTGTTTCCTGTTTGTTTTTCTTTTCTTTCTGTTTACTTTTTTTTGTTGAAGGTAGAATTATGTTTGTGTGGCTGTATTATTTTTGGTTTGTTGCAAGATTACTTTCTTGCTTTTCCTAGGGTGTAGATTCTCTCTTTGTGTTGCAGTTTTCCTTCTATTATCCTTTGTAGGGCTAGATTTGTGGTAAGATATTGTTTATATTTGGTTTTGTCCTGGAATATTTTGGTTTCTTTTCTATGTTAATTGAGTTTTTCTGAATAGAGTAGCCTGGCCTGGCATTTGTGTTCTTTTAGGGTCTGTATGACTTCTGTCCAGGATTTTTTAGCTCTCATGGTCTCTTTGGAAAAGCCTGGAGTAATTATGACAGGTTTGCTTTTATATGTTACTTGACCATTTTCCCTTAATGCTTTCAATATTTTGTCTTTGTTTTGTGCATTTGGTGTTTTGACTATTATGTTATGGGTAATTTTTTTTCTTGTACAGTCTATTGGACTCTGTAGACTTCTTTTATGTTCGTGGGCATCTCTTTAGGTTAGGGAATTTATTTTCTATAATTCTATTGAAGATATTTACTGGTTCTTTTAGTTTGGAATCTACTCTCTTCTACACCTATTATTCATTGGTTTGTTCTTCTCACTGTGTCCTTGATTTCCTGGAAGTTTTGGTTTAGGAGCTTTTTGCATTTTCTTTGACCATTATGTCAATGTTTTCTATGGTATCTTCTGCATCTGAGATTCTCTCTTCCATCTCTTGTATTCTGTTGGTGATGCTTGCATCTATGATTTTTTATCTCTTCCCTAGGTTTTCTATCTCTAGTGTTGTCTCCATTTGTGATTTATGTATTGTTTCTATTTTCATTTTTACATCCTAAATTGTTTTGTTCAATTTCTTCACCTGTTTGGTTGTACTCACCTATATTTATTTAAGGGAGTTATTTATGTCCTTCCTAATGTCCTCTATTATTATTATGAGATATGGTTTTAAATCTGAATCTTGCTTTTCATGTATGATGAGGTATCCAGGAGTTAGTGTGCATACTGGGTTCTGATGATTCCAAGTAGCCTTGGTTTCTGTTGCTTATGTTCTTGTACCTGCCTCTTACCATCTGGTTATCTCTACTACTACCTGGCCTAGCTGTCTCTGACTGGAGCCTGTCCTTGTGATCCTGGTTGTGTCAGAACTCCTCAGAGTCCAGGTGTGTCTGTGATCCTGTGATTCTGGGATCCTGGGATCCTGAGTGTGTCAGAGCTTTTAGGAGTCAAGCTGCCTCTGAGATACTGAAGTCCTGGTATAACCAAGCTCCTGAGGTCCTGTTGTGTCAGAGATCCTGGGAGTCAAGCTTTCTCTGGGTATTACAGAAGTGGATAGCTAGGTCAGAGCCCTGCTTTTACTCTGGGCATATATACAAGCTGGAAGGAAACCTTGCCTCTGGTGCATGTGTGTTTGTGTGTGTGTGTGTTTGTGTGTGTTTCCATTTCCTGTGAGGGTCCCAGTTATGCTGGGTGTTGAGGAAAATGTTGTGGCCTCAATTTTGATCTTAAGTGTGTCAGAAATCCAGTGTTCCTAGGTGTGTTCGATCTCCTGATCTCCTGGGAGTCAAGCTTTTTCTGTGATCCTGTGGTCCTGTGATCCTGTATTCCTATGATACTGGGCATGTTAGAGTACCTAGGCAACAGGCTTCCTCTGGTGTTGGGGGAATGGGTGAGAAGCCATCACCCAAAGTTCACGCAGGGCACATGTTCAGACTGGAAGGGCATGATGTTTCTTAACTGCAATGTTTCTTGTTTTTTATTTTGTTTGTTCGTTTGGTTAGTTTTTAGAATAAAATGGTGGGGAATTGGGTATGAAAGGAGGTGGAAAGGATGGAGGCAAAGAAATGTGTAATCACTATATAGTGTGTTTTTTTTTAATTAAATCATTTTGGAAATCCTTTTTTTCCCCAGGAAATATGAAATGAGAGAAGGCATTGGAGCATCTCTTTGTTTCTGTCTTCTCAGATCTAAGAAAGAGACTTTCCTTAGGCAAAGATTTGTTTGTTTCTGTGTACCTTTCTGACCTTTCCTTTCTCATATCAGCCTGATTTGAGTGAAAAGCAGAGGAAACAGAAGGAGCTCAAACAACCAACTATGGTTGTTCATCTCCAGGCTTACGCTGGGTTTGGGTTAGGCTGCTAAATCATTCAGGTTTACTGCAACTGGACTTCTGAGTCAACAGTCATTTTTTTTTTCTCAGAAGAGGAACTGCAGTCTTATTTCTGGAAGAACCATGATAGCCTGGGATGAGTAGTTGGAAATAATTCTTGATAAGATAAAATTCACAGGAAGAGGCCCAAACCTTAAAAATAATTATTTTGGGCCTGCCAGCATAATTCATTCACTGAGCATTAACAAAAGCAAATGACTTGCATCAATTCTTAAAATGCAGGCTGGCCTTTAGAGACTATAGTCTCTTTTCATGGTGTGCACAAAGGAAGATCCTATTACAGTACCCAAATTCAAGCCAAAACAAAACTAAAAGTCAAGTACATAAGTAGAAAGTTTGTCAAGGTGTTGAAAACTACATCTAGCTCAATTAAACACACACACAGCTTGTACCATTTATAAATCCCTTCTCATGTAAGTAAAGTGCTTAAGAGACATATCTATCTTGTATTCTAAACAAATAATAATAACTGTCTAACAAAAGAACAGAGAATTAAAATTCTACCCAAATATTATACAGATTACCAGTGAGCCCTCATGCTTTACCATGGAATCATCCCTTTCCCCCTCTCTATCCCCCCCTCAAGAACACAGACTGTACACATAACAGCTCAATGGTTTTCTAATATCTGGAGGAGAAGATACATGTTATTTAGTACTTTAGTCAGAGAATTCATTGAAGTTTTATCCAGTATTAACATACTGAGATTTGAGGATCTGGTCGAACTATTTGGACTACCCTGATTGATACATTCTTTCTGTACTTCATGTGCTTATCAGCATCTTGAGGCAGCATCCCTTCACCAACATAGATCATTCCCTTTCGCTTATGAATGATTGTCTTACAGATTCGGGGTAGTTGCTTTGATCCTTCTGCTTGCTCTAGAAAGCAGAGCATGCTTTTTGTAAAAGATCTGTTATAAAACTGTAGTGAATGAACACCCCGATTCAGCTCCCAACAGCTGTGAGCACAGTAAAAATCATCTAGCTACATTTCAATCTGATTCAACTCAAATAGATTCAGTTGGCATATTTAAAAGCACTATGCTTTGATCACACTGTTAATGTGATGCAACTGTCCATCAAAGATGGACTTACAGTGCATGACACAGTGCTTTATGTGCATTATCTCATTGATTTTCCCAAGGCTCTCCAAAATCTTTATTTCATTTTATCATGAATGTTAGATAATAAGGTACCATAACAAATTGTCATCTTTCTTTGATGCCTTTAAATTTATTCTACTGTTTTAAAAAGCTATTCAACTAAGAGAGCACATAATGAGTTCAGAGACGTAGTTTCCATAATCTCAGTGGATATTGGCATTTATACACCTACCTAGGAAATGGCAGTAAAGGGTGGGAGAAGAGGGACAGAAGGAGGAAGAAAGGGAGAGAGAGGGAGAGGGAAAAGGAGAGGGAAAGGGAAAGGGAAAGAAAAAGGGAGAGGAAGAGGGAGAAAGGGAGAAGGAGAGAGACTCCTCTTGTCCACAGAGGTGGCTGTGTTAATTGTCTTGACCCTCTGAACAACCTGAGACTGCACCTTTCATTTGTGACAAGTGGAACTAAATAATGTGCTCAGGGCCCTTGATAGTTTCTCTAGTATTTCCACACCCATGCTCATTAGGAGGGCTACTCTGAGCAGGGCAGCTCATTCTCCATTTCTAAACCTTTGTGGTGAATTCTCTTAACTTTCTTTTGACAAACTCTTGTGCTTCATAAATCAGGAAATACGTTCATGAGACAGAAATGCATTTTCTCTATTTTCAGTGGTGAAGAAACATGGTAATATATACAATTTCACAACTAGACAGAACTAGGAAGGTGCAGCTCAAGGCAGCCTGAGTAAGAGGCTACTCAGTGACATCTGTGAAGACCATAAAGCAAGTAGTGACAATTTTGGGCACTCTTCAGGCTTAGAAACTATTTCCTGCTCCACCTAGATGTGAGCAAAAAGTATCATAGTCTTGATGCCACAACTACAAGCCACTTCCATTGCCATAAACTTCAAAAATGCAATAGACTACTCTCAAACTGTGAGTCAAAATAAATTCTTCTTTGTGGTAGGTTGAATGAGAAATGCTCCCATAAGCATATATATATATATATATATATATATATATATATATATATATATATATATGCCTAGTCATCGGAGAGTACTATACTCGGGAAAGATTAGGTGTTGTGGTCTTCCTGAAGTAACTGTGGCCTTGTTGGAGGATGTGTCTTTGGGGGTGGGTTTGAGGTTTCAAAGCTCAAGCCAAGCCCAGTGGCAGAAGCTTTCTTCCAACTGTCTGTGCTTATGCATATAGAATTCTCAGCAGTTTCTGTCCATACGTTTGAATAGGCCTTCTCTAAGGAATCTGGCCTTTACTGTCTACATTTTCACTGGCATATGGTCTCCAGAACACCCCCTCAGCATATATGTTAAGCTCTGCCTATAGCATTCTAGGGATTCTCTAGCCCACAGCTTCAAATTTCAGCATTTCCACCACAAAACAGTTCTGAAAGCCTATAAGACATACATTCTGGTCTAGTTTATCAGAGCAAACAATGATGTTCTCTTGGTATTGATATTTTCTTTTCTTGTTGCTATATAAACAGGAGAATAGTATTTTTTACTCACATCTAGATGGATCAGGAAACAGAGTAGAGTCAAGTGTGAGCACTTAGACATTTCTCTGTTTCTCTATATAGTCAGTCTTGGCTCCCAGACCAAAGGACTGTGTTGTCTAGGTTCAGAGCAAGTTGCCCCTTCTCAGTTAAACATCTCAGAAAAAAGTTCTCCACAAGTCCTCTCAGAGCCTACTTCCTAGGTAAACCTGAATCTAGTGAAGTTGGAAATAAAAATGAGCCATCATACAACTCTATGATGTTACTTTTATTAAAAAAAAAAAAAAAAAAAAAAAAAAAAAAACACAGAAAGTGAAAGGAAAATATTCCCCACCCTCATTTTTAAGGCAGAATTTCACTGCATAGTCAAAATTGTCCTATCACATGTTTACCAATGGCCGGCCTTTGAACTCACAACTCTTTTGCCTTGGTCTCTCCAGGGCTGGAATAGTAGATGTATATCACAAGATCCTACTTAGAATTTTTATTAAAGGAAACAGTAGTTATTATGGCATCAACTAAGTTAATCGATTAATCTCCTATGAGGTGCTGAATTTGACATAGGAGGCCATGTGAAAGTTTGACAGTTTTCATAGTAATCTGGAGTTCTGAAAGAATCCATGTTGTCACAAGTATTACTGATTTAAATAACAATGATTTAACTTCTGAAGATGTGTTGACACAAGAAGAAATAGCTTATACTAGCCTTATCTTGTATTTTGCCCAAGACGTGGAAGACTTCACCAGGAATGGAAGATAAGATATGAGGCCAATCAACAGTATGCCCTTACCACAAAGAAACAGTAAGAAATATTCTGAGAAAGGAATAATTTGAGTGAAAAGAAATGGAAAGGAATTAAATGTACACACACACACACACACACACACACACACACACACACACACTGATACAGTCCAGTGCTAACTATAGGTCAGGATGAAGTTACAGATTTTAGTGTCTTCTTTATGATTTTTCAGGTTTTCTGAAAGAAACTGCATTTTTTATTCTCCTACAAACATCTAGCTGCTTCATTTTAGGATGTATTGCTATGATTTGTGCATACTTTACTTTCTGACTGAAGGCTGAAAATAATATTGTCTTCAAATACACCCATTCCCCATACAGGCAGGACCCACCCAGTGATTACATTTGGCTCACCATTCTCTGTGCGATTTTGGATAATTTTTCTGGAACTATGTGGCAGAGGAGGTTGTTGCAGTAAATATTATAAATATAAATAAAAATTATATAAAAATTATAAAATATTATAAATATAAATATAAATATAAATATAAATATAAATATAAATATAAATATAAATATAAATATAAATATAAATATAAATATAAATATAAATATAAATATAAATATAAATATAAATATAAATATAAATATAAATATAAATATAAATATAAATATAAATATAAATATAAATTGTTTATCTCTCTATCGGCCCTGAGGTCTCACTCCTCAGGCCCGACCCTGATGTGGAGCTTCAGGTACCTCTATCGCCTGGTTTGAGCCACCACCTGGATCTCACTCCATTTGTACAACTCCCTTCCCTGACGGTATTCTACCACCTATTCTCCACCTCCATCCCAGGATGCTTCTGTATCCCAAAATCCCACATAAATACAAATATACAGCCCGATAGCTTTTCATTTAGATCTATATATTCAACTCTCAATCCACAAACCCTCTACACAAGATTGCATTAAATAGACAAAGATACAAACTGCCCTTTTATTTGAGATATTAGACCTATAAAATCCCTAATGTTCACAGCTTTTTAACACCAATCAATCCCACCTGGGTCTAACTGGTCCTTAGGAACCTCAGTGTTACAATGACCTCTACCCTTCTCCAACCTCTCAGACCTCTCCTCTCTCTCCACCTCCCTTGCCCCGCCCAGTCACTGACTTTCCTTTATTTTACTAATTAAAATGGGAAGGTTCATATGAAGTCACCTCTTGAGTATATGACTAGGCAGCCCTTCTTTGGGAAGTGGAATTAACATTAAAATACAAACAGCTTCAGTACAATCTACAAGAGGTAACAGTATCTACCTGACATCTTAGTGTTTATCTTCTTCTTCTTTGGTGGGTTTTTTTTTTTTTTTTGATGTTTTATTTATTTATATTTCAACTGTTATCCCCTTTTCTGGTTTCCCCTCTGGAAACATCCTATACCATCCTCCTCCCCCCTGCTTCTATAAGAGTGCTCTTCCACCCATCCAACCATTCCTGCTTCCCCACCCTTACATTCCTCCACAGTGGGACATTGAGTCTTCCCAGGACATAAGGGCCTCTCCTCCCACTGATGTCCAACAAGGCCTACCTCTCCTTCAGTCCTTTCTCTAACTCCTCCATTGGGGTTCCCATGCTCAGTTCAGTGGTTGGTTCTGCATCTCATGATCTTAACAGAATTAGACTTTCTCTATTTTGGTTCTTCAAGTATCTATCTATCTATCTATCTATCTATCTATCTATCTATCTATCTATCTATCTATCTATCTACCTACCTATCTATGTAGATACGCAAACACACGGGTGTGTGTTTGTGTGTTGTATAATAATATATGTTCATTGTCTTGTATCTTTTCTTTAATACAATATTGAATCCTCAACTCTCTGGGGAATTAGTTTTAAGATTCCTCTCTACGGTTGCAAACAAGCATCCTTTCCATTCCTCTGTTATTATTCAACACACTACCTGTCCATTCTTCCTCTTCCACTTCCTCTTCATCTTCTTCCTCGTTCCTCCTCTTCCTCTTTTCCTTTTTCACCTTCTCTTTGTCTTTCTAATTCTTGCTTCCTTCCCATGAAACAGGAAATTCCACTCAGTCAAGCATCTCAGTGGAGTTTCTTCCAATATCTAGTGTCACAAGACTAGATTTCAAGTTTTTACCTATGTATTTTCCTAATGGGATACCTTTCTTCATCTTCATTTTTAGAGAAGCTGAAGGAAATATTGGGATCTGTATCAAACTAGCAAATATCTTGAGCCATCATTTAGAAATAGCAACCACATTTATTAAATGAGTATGTTAATAAACAAACAAACTGTTTTTATGGGCATTTGGGGTTTGAAATTATAATAAAAATGAACATACTGTAAGGAACTAGAAAAAATAAAAAATATGACTGTAAGCTATTATTGTCATAGGAATAGGAATGAGTGTCTGAGAACAGAAAACTGTTATAATTACTGTCAGCTTGAAGACTACCTGTAGATAGCAACTGGAGTGATCTTCAGAGAAATAAAACCACTAGAACTCAAAATGTAAGAGAAACAAAAGTTAATGAGTAGGCCGGACAATATTTGAACAACCACTGTGGGAAAACAATGGTATTCATAACTAATATGCTGTTGTTACTTAGAAAAAAATCAATGTTTGCCTCTGAGATAGAAGGAAGTACCTAATGTTAATAGCCTTCATCAAATGATGGGCAAGATGAAACTAAACCCCTCCCCAACACACTAAAAGATGGGATTTGTTTTGTTTTGTGTTCTCCAACTACTCCTGGGAAGATCTGCCCTGGAGTGTGTTGATATACCCAGTTTTACTGCACTGGATAAAATTGATTTTTCTTTTGCTAGTAGCCATCAGTTTCAAGTTGCTTCTTGAAGGGACACTGTTGTTTCCATTTCCCCATCTCAGTTCTAGTATCTGACCTGGCTGAAACCCGTGAAGGCCTTGTATGTTACCACAGTCTCTGTGGGTTTAGACACACATCAGTCCTGTTGTGACTGGAAGACACTGTTTTCTTGGAGTCATCCAGCACCTCTGGCTCTTGCAATCTTTCTTCTTCTTCTCCATAGGTTCACAAGCTCTGTTTCTGGGTAGGGGAAATTACCAAAAAGTTTGCACAAAAAAGTAAAGAAAAATAACATATTGAAAATGGCATTCTGTAATCCCAGTTCTCACCCAACTGGCATCATGTTCCTTTGTGTTGCCTTTTACTGAGATATTTTTTACCTTAGCAATCTTATTTCCAGTACAGTTATTAAATCAGAACTTAAAAGAAAAATAGGTAACACAGGGAAAAAATTGAAGCAGTCTTCAAAATCCAACCTGTAATTCATTATTAACAGGGAACAGAAAGGCTGCCTTATAGATAAATGAATTTTCCCTCTTTTTGTTCATATACAAGTTTTTGTTATTTAAAATTATGTGTCTGTGAATGGGTGTGTCTATTTGTAACCATGGGCACCCCTGTGCAGGTGTCTAAGGACGCTGTGAGATTCTTTGGGGCTGGAGTTTTGGGCAGTTGTGAACCTCCCAACATGAGAAATGGGAACTAAACTCAGATCTTCTGCAATAGCTCTGTGTGGTCTTAACAGGCTTTATCCTCCCTCTCTCCTGATCATCTTATTGCCTTGAATCTTCACAGTTAAATACCTTCCTCTGTCTATAATCACCCCAGCTGTTACCAGGCTAAACAGCTGACAGGTGTATTACATAATATCATTGAGAATATTTAAACTCTCAAGGTCATCTGTAACCAGGAGCATCCAACAAATTCAGTCCTTGGGGTTGTGAGATTAAAAATTACATCAAAGACTTCATTTATCAAATCAGGAGTGACATGGAACCCAGACCTTTTTAAAGAATCAGCAAAATTAAGGTGTTTCTGCAATATTCAGCAACAAAGCTGTTTAAAATGCAGGGCATCACTGCTTCTTTCAAGCATTCTTAAAAAGGTCACATTTAAACAGACTGACTATTCTGACTTAGTTTAAACTACTGGTATTAGAATTCTTTTATTTTTCATCATTTTATTGGATATTCTGTGTTTATATTTCAAATGTTATTCTCCTTCCCCCCTCCCATCCCCACTCCCCTTCAATTGCTTCTATGAAGATACTCCCACTCCCAACCACCCACCCTTACTACTTTTGATATTCTTTGTTTTGTGCATTTGGTGTTTTCACTATGATGTGTCATGAGGAATTTTTTTTTCTGGTCCAATCTACTTGGAGTTCTGTGGCTTCTTGTATATTCATGGGCATCTCTCTTTTTAGGTTAGGTAAGTTTTCTTCTATAATTTTGTTGAAGATATTTACTGGTCCTTTTAGTTGGGAATCTTCACTCTCTTCTACACCTATTATCCTTAGGTTTTGTCTTCTCATTGTGTCCTTGATTTCCTGGATGTTTTGGGTTAGGAGCTTTTTGCTTTATACAATTTCTTTGATTATTGTGTCAATGTTTTCTATGGTGTCTTCTACATTTGAGATTCTCTCTTTTATGTCTTGTATTCTGTTGATGATGCTTGCATCTATGACTCCTGATCTCTTTCCTAACTTTTCTATCACCAGTGTTGTCTCCCTTTATGATTTCTTTATTGTTTCTGTTTCCATTTTTACATCCTGAATTGATTTATTCAATTCCTTCACCTGTTTGGTTGAGTTTTCCTGGAACACTTAAAGGTCTTTTTGTGATTCATCTTTAAGGGCTTCTACTTGTTTTGTGTTCTGCTGTATTTCTTCATGGGCGTTATTCAGGTCCTTCTTAAAGTCCTCTATCATCCTTATGAGGTGTGATTTTTAAATCCAAATCTTGCTTTTCCTGTGTGTTGGGATATCCAGTACTTGCTGTGGTGGGAGAACTGGGTTCTAATGATTCCCATTTGTCTTGGTTTCTGTTGCTTAGGTTCTTGCACTTACCTCTTGCCATCTTGCCATCTGTGACCTTAGTTGGTCATGCTGCCTCTGACTGAATCTTGTCCCTCCTGTGGGTCTGTCAGCTTGTGGGCTTAGGAGTGAGAGTGCTGCTGCAGGCAGTTTTTGTGTCCTGATGGCAGTGGGTTGGCCCCAGCTCTGGGTACAGATGGAGACTAGAAGGGTCCAGTCTCTGGCAGCCCTGCGATTTCTGGTCCTTGTGCATTCCTGGCTGGTCTCTCTTTGGACAGTCAGTGGAGAGAATGTGGGGCCCTACCTTAGGCTTTGGAGTGAAAGTACTCCTGGGAGATCAGCTCTCTGCGGGCAGGTTTTGGGTCGCAATGGCAGTGTCTAGAATTCTTTTAATATTTGTTTCTTTTACAGCAAGATAGAATTAAAATAACATGCAATTTTTTTGTGGCAAACTAAACACAGGGGACAAAGGATCCATATTACCATGTGAACTTTAACAGAAAATCTAAAGGCAGGATAAATTTAGATGGGAAAGTTTTATTTTACACCATGTTAATTTACATACCCCCTAAATTGCGGACAAAAGTTTAAATATTATATACGTTTCTTATAGACTGGTGAGAAGAAAAGCTGATACCAATGGTGAAGACTAGTAAATTCCCTTTCATACCAGTGATGACCACTAAATAAATGAAGGATTAAGGAAATATTTTTATGATAGGACAAGATGCCAAAAATCATACAGCTAATAAATTAAATAATTCTCCCATGCAATAAATCAACTATACCCAGTGTCAGGAAAACTGGTCCTGTAAGAGCTACATCATGGGATTTTTTTTTTCCCTCCAGGGAATCTTAGTAATGATAATGATAAAAAAGTCAAACTTCTACAAACTCTTGAATGTTAAAGCAGCTGTCAACAGTTCTTGTAATCTTAATTCAGGAAGGCTTATATCAACATCCTAAGTCATCTGAGAGATGCAAATTGAAATAACCCCTAGATTACACCTTATAGCAATTAGAATGGCTAAGATAAAAAAGCAAACGAACAAAAAACCTCAGGTTGCAGCAGATGTTGGTGGAATTAGAAGCTGGTACAACCACTTTGGGAATCAATCTAATAGGTGCTCAGATAATTAGAAAAAGTTCTACCTGAAGGTCCAGCTATACCACTACTGGGCATATACCCAAAAGATGCTCCAACATATAACAATAACACATGTTCCACTATGTTCATAGCAGCCTTATTTATAGTAGCAAGAAGCTGGAAACAACCCAGATGTCCCCCAACAGAAGAATCAGTAGGAAAAAAATGTGGTATGTTTATACATTGGAATACTACTCCCATGTTAAAAACAATAACTTCATGATTTTTTTCAGGCAAATGAATGGAACTAGAAAATATCATCTAGAGTGAGGTAACCCAGATCCCAAAGTACATACATTGTCAGTACTCAATGATAAGTAGATATCAGCTCAAAAGCTGAGAATACCCATGATACAGTTTGTAGACCATATGAAGCTCAACAAGAAGAAAGACCAAAGTGTGGATGTTTCAAACACAGAAAGGGAAACAAATAATCACAGGAGGCAGATGCAGGGAGAGACCTGGGTTGGAAGGCAGGGGAGGGAAAAGGGGATGGCAGGGTCAGGTATGGGGAGAGACAGGAGAGAAGTCTAGAGAGCTGGGAGAATTAACAGAAACATGTATCAGGTGATGGTGGGGCCACCCACTCATCTCATCTCACAATCTTTAATCCAGAATTGTTCTGTCAAAGAAAATACAAGGACAAAAACGGAGCAGAGGCTGTCCAGAGACTAGCCCACCCTGGGATCCATTCCATCTGTAGACATCAAACCCAGGCACGATTGCTGATACCAAGAAGCGCTTGCAGAAAGGAGCCTGTTATGGCTGTTTTCTGAGAGGCTCTGCTAACGCCTGACTAATACAGATGCAGATAATCACAGCCAAGCATTGAGCTGAGCTTGGGGACAGCAGTGGGAGAGTTATAGGGACATGCTACATTGCGCTTTTTCTACTTTGCTTGCATCATTCACTGCTTTATTGAAAACTATGGCCACTATTTAGGAGACATATTTGTTTACATTTTGCTTTTTAGGTTAATTTTCTTTAAGGTTGGGTTACATGTTTGTGTTAGGAAAACAATGAAAAGATGTCTTTCCTCTTTTATTTCATGTGAGGGTTGTGCTTCATGTATTATCTGAAGGTTGCTGTGTTTCATAGAAGGCATCAACAAGGTCAACCTGGTTTGGACTTATTTATAAAATTTCTAATCAGCAGCTCAATTTCTTTTAGATAGAAGATTTGTTGTCTCCATTTTGGTAAATTCTGTCCCAGCAGTCTGGCCTTCACGTGTTCTAGAACCTTTGGATCTCAGGTCTCACCTTGAGTTCAAACAGATCTTCATTTGTTTATTTTTAATTTTTCAAATATTTTTCACTCAAATTTATTTTTGTCCCCTTTGAAAAAGTTTGCCTGAAACGAATCCACCACTTCTGCAATGCTGAGAGCCTCAGTGTAGTCAAGATCATCACTGAGGGAGGATGTCATAGGTTTACTTTTGTAGTGGTAGTTTTTGTTATGATTGCTGTTGCTACGTTGTCTACTAACTTGTGTCTGTGGCTGTGTGTACAACTGATTTATAGCCTTCAACTAACCTTGCTGAATAAGAAGGAGGCTTATTTGAAACAGAGGGAAGGGTAGAATGGATGGGAGGATGTCAGAACTTCTTTTCTCAATCAAAAGTATACCTAAGGTTCAAAATCTGAATCATAAGTGAGTTCTGATTATTGCACATTGCAAGGAAGAGTGTGCCAACTGTGAAATATATCCAGAATATGTGTATAAATCACAGTTAGTGGTCTGACTCACAGGAAAGTCCTCAGAAACCATTATTCACAGGTTCTGAAATTAATCTGAGAAGTTATCATTCCAATACACATTGGTGCTAAAATATTCTTCCAAGGTATTTCTGTCTTTTTAAGTGACATTTTTTTTAGATGAAAGTCCTCTGTGTTTTACATTTTAGCTTTTTCATTTTCTTTCTCATTTCATTGTAGAAAACTGTTTGGGGGCAGAGCATGTCCTTTGGATAAGTTCTATGCTAACTGTGATGCCGAGCATTTAGTTAATACAAGCGACTGCCTCTGGGAAGAAAGGATGAACTCTGAACAAGTTCTGAAAATTATCAATGGCTACAGTTAAACTTTGAAAACCTTTAGCTAACAAATAGATTTAGTCCTCATATTAATCTGTCTCCCAGCACTAATGAGCCAGTTACACACCTTGATACTCTTTGTTTGGCATTAAATTGGCATTATGGTGTGAATATGTTACTGGAATTCTCAGACTCACAGTTTCATATAATGTCCCTTCTTCAAAAGCTCTATGCTTGTTTTTTATTAGAAAAAATATTTCCACTTATAAAAAGGCAAGAAAAACATTGTATGTCGTAGAATGAAAATAAAGTGGCAGAGGGAACAATTTCCACATTATTTAATTGTCCAGAAAACTTTGAATTGATCTATACTAAGCAGATACAAGAGCTTCTTAAGGGAAAAGGTAAATGTGTGAGGATCCCATGCTATCAACTTAGAGTCACTGAGACAGGTTACTTTGGTTTTAGTCATTAAAAGCGACTAATAGGCAAAAGGCCCATTTTTCTTGGAATTTTATTATTGACAAACATCAACGAGAAAGACTAGTAGGTTTATGACTCAAGAGTTTTTAATAAGAAACATTTGTTCAAAATCAAGCGTTCTTATTAAAAAAAAAAAAAACAGCTTACAGATTCTAACTATGGATTGATAGCCTTGTTAAAATCAATTCATTTCTGTTTTGATAGAAATAGACATCTCTGGGGTAAGAGAGAGTTTTGCCCTTGCAGCAGTATTCCTGTCAAAGTCAACATTCACCACCGGGAGTTTGATGGCTTGCTTCTAGCTTATAGAAGGTCAGTGGGTCAAGTTATGAGAGGCTACCTGCAGCAATAAATGTGTTCATGTATTTTTAGATTGTGATTGTCATCCAGAATACTGAGAACAAATTAGCCATTAAAGTAAGGTTTTCAAAATGCTCAGTGCGCAGGCTCTCATGTGTTTTCTAGCAGTGGGAGCCATGGGTTATGCTTGACTCTGCATGTGCATTTTATTCACTTAATTCTGAGTTGACACCCGCTACAAGCAGGTGGGTTGTTAACATGAAGCATAGTAAAAACACCGGTGAATATCCTCGAATAAAACCCCATTTGCAGTGATTTAGTATTCATAAAGATAACCAGGTGACTATTCTCTTTGGAGAAAACTAGGAGGATAAATTCTTCTTATCTCAGAAATCTAGTTAAGAGAACATAATCTGATTCAAGAACGAAAATTCCAGTTTGTTAGAATGCATTCATAATTGACAAGCTGTACGTTTATGGGGTGCAATAAGATCTTTTGCTTTGCCGACAGTACAGAATTTTTACATCAGGCTAAATAAGGAATCCGTCCCTTTACACACTTAACATTTTATAGTTACTTCTTTATTTTTATCTTGTGTTTGAATGATCATTTTGCACCTCTCCAATTCCTTTAGAAACTGAAGACAAGTAAAAAACTGTTCTCATTTTGAAATGTTGTAGGTGTTTTTCTTAGAAAAAAACCCCAATAACTTTGTAGTTTAAAACACATTTGAAAACAGTAATCATAAAGTCATTGTTTCTACTATCATGCTGAGTGAGGTCACCCAGTCACAAAAGAACAGACACAATGTGCAGTCACTGATAATTGGATACTAACCCCAGAAAGCTCTGAACACCCCAGAAACAACTGACAGACCATATGAAGCTCAGAGAGAGCGAGAGAGAGAGAGAGAGAGAGAGAGAGAGAGAGAGAGAGAGAGAGAGAGAGAGAGGCCAAAACGTGGAAGCCTCAGTCCTTCTTAGAGAAAAATAATAATAAGTGTATAGCAACCTCTTAGAGTGTGGTATACATGGACGTTAAATCATTAATAACTCAAGAGCTAAGAAGATAACCTTGTGGCAATTTTGGTAATTAAAAATCGTTAAATTTAATCTTTACACACCAAGAAAACTTTGACTATTTCCATGTTATGTTTTATTTTACATATACTTTATGATCTTTGTAAATAGTAAGATTCCAATGCATACTATCAAACCTTTAAAAAATCAAGTACTGACAAAAATATATTCATATATATTAACGCTAAAATGCTTTTAATAATCTGTACATGTATCTCTGATTTTTTTTTAAATAAAGCTGTAAGGAAAAACACAGTATATCAAGAAGAAATTAGAACTATTAAATTTAAGCAAAAATAATTAAAATTTTTATTTCAGAGAAATAGCTGAAGCTTATTAAACTAGTCAAAAATTCCCTGTGTTTGTCTGTAGCATACAAATAATTATGTCACAAACACTGTTAGAGGAGCTCAGCTGTCTTGCTGAGAGGACATTTAGACTTTGACCTTGTTATATCTGTTGCTTTTTAATTTCAACTTTAATGAAGATAAAAGATGGCATTTTTGTTCTCTCTGTTTTATTTTATTTATTTTAAAATTTTAATTAATGTAATTACATTGTTTTCATACCCTCTCCTCCCTCCTAACCCTTCTAACTCGTTGCCACTCCTACATTCATGGTCATCTCTTCTTTAATTATTGCTATAACATAATCATTTAAGTGAATAAGCATAAATAAAATGAGCTGAGTCTGCTCAGTGTTGCCTGCATATACATATGTTCCTAGGGCTGACCATTTGACACTGAATACCAATCAGGAAGCTCATCACTGAGGAAGACTAATTCTCCTTGTCTCACCAGTTGTTAATTACTTCAGCTCATCATCTGAGATGGGCCCTGCAGTGGTTTGAATGGGTATGGCCTTCCCAGGCTCATGTATTTAAATATGTGTCCCTAGGGAATGGCACTATTAGAAGGTGTGATCTTATTGGAGTAGGTATGACTTCGTTGGAGGAAGTGTGTCACTCTGGGGGTGGGATTTATGGTTTTATATGCTAAAGTTATGTCCAGTGTGGTACACAGTCTCCTGCAGCCTTTGGATCAGAATGTAGAACTAACTCATGGATCCCTCTCCAGTATCACGACTGCCTTTGTTTCACCATGTTTCTGATCTTGAGGATATGAACTGAACCTCTAAAACTGTAAGCCAGCCCCAGTTAAATGTTTTTCTTTGTAAGAGTTGCCATGGTTATGGTGTCTCCTAGTAACAATAAAAGACAGACCCCATGATATTTCTCCTACCTGCTTTGAAATGGTTGGAATTGTTTTGGTCCTGCTTAAACAAACATATTGTTAAGATTCCATGGGTACAGCACCCTCAGGTTAGGAGCTTATTCCTAGTTTGGGTCCTCTCTGAAGCAGCTGAAGGGGAAGAGCATCAGTGGGGGCAAGACTTCCTTGATAGAGAGGAGACTGGGGGGCAGGGAAGGGGAAGGGAGGGAGAGAGGAAGAGGGAGGAAGAGAGGGAGAGGTAGAGAGAGAGAGAGAGACAGAGAGAGAGAGAGAGAGAGAGAGAGAGAGAGAGAGAGAGAGATGAGTTACTTTCTATAATAAGTTATGCCTCTCTTTACTTTAAGTTACTGAGGCCAGATGCAGCAGGCCTCTGGATGTATTGAGAATTGTTGTTAACAACAGGGAGATTAGGAAAAGAATTTATTGTGAGGGCTTAATTTTCTGGCCAGGCATCCAGAGCCCTTCACTGGCCTGGCTGGTTAACACATTGTAAAACAGAAAAGGAAAAGAAGCAAAATTGTTTATAAAGGCAAATATATACAGACACATATACATTCATACATCCACACTCTGGCTGGGCCTGACATTCTGACTATATCAATTCTATAGGTATTCCTGCATGATTACATACATACACATATACTTACACACAACCATATAGAGAAACAGACATATATATTTGGATGGATGGGTGGACGGATGGATGAATGGATGAAAGGATGGATGATTGGACGGATGGATGAATGGATGGGGCCGAGTTCTCCAAGCCAAACCATCCGGCCAACAATATTATTTCTGTTCTCTGGACTTTTTATACCTTCTTAGACAAAATTTTCTTTAGAAAATTACCTCATAAATAAAAATGTTACATAAAATGGGAGTTTCAGAAGGATGTTGGTGACAGGAAAGGTGTATCAGATTCAAGAATCAATCCTGAGACTAAGTCTCTTTGGAACCTTGCAATCAAGCCCATCCATAGCAAATCATGCAAAAACAGCGGCCGCCTCCAGGAAGGCCACATGCTAGCCTTAGTACACTTTGAAAGACTCCTGATGCTGTCATCCATAGAAGACACAATTTCACAGTAGACAGTCTTCCTCCTCTCCTGTGGCTTTTTGAGTCTTTGGTATATAGGGGTTATATGGTTTATGTTTCACCTGGGGCTCAGCACAGGATGGTCAGCTCTACTCTACATTGGAACAGTTGTGGCTTTCTGTACAGATCTCTGTCTACTGCAGAAATAAGTTTCTTTGATGAGGGGTAATATTTACTCCTATTGATATTTAGTATTTAGTATTTAGAGCACACTCAGGAAATATTTGTTTGGAAAAGCTACAGTGATACGTTCTTCTTTAGGGTCTATTTTTATTTTTCAAAATACAAATAATAGTTTTCTGCATTTTTTTAGCTTCCTTAACTTTTAACTTTGTTTGTTTGTGTATTTGTCGATGTTTTTTTTAAACAGGGTCTTACAGTGTAACTCTGGCTGACTAGAACTTCCAATGTAGACCACATGGTACTCCAACTGAGAGAGATCCCTGTACCTCTGCCTTTCGAAATCTGGGATTTATGGAGTGTTCTACCACAACAGAATTATATTTTATCCTAGTTTTTTTATATAAATAATTTTCTTAAAATCAGGAAGTTTTTTTTTTTTTTTAATGTATAGGTGTACCCTGAAGTTGTCTTTAGACACAGCAGAAGAAGGCAACAGATCCCATTACAGATGTTGTGAGCTATGTGGTTGCTGGGATTTGATCTCAAGACCTCTGGAAGAGAGCAGTCAGTGCTCTGAACCACTGAGCCATCTCTCTAGTCCAAAATCAGGAAGTTTTAATTCTTTGTCTACTAAGTACTTCATTAATTTGTTTGTTTACTGTGAGACAGTATGTTGTACCAAGATGGCCTTGAACTCTTCTCTGCCTTTACCTACTAGGTGCTGAGGCTATAGGTGCATGCCATCAATAACTCTTCCAGACCTGCTAAATGCTCCAGATTTTCATCATTCTGAAACTTTCCTTAATTGAAGCATACACACAGTGTATGCATTTGCATATCATTAGCATAATCCAATGCTTGTACCTGGTGATAGCAACTGGTACACACACTACAGAGTGCATGAAGAAACTTTGCACCCCTGATTTAAAAGTTGGGGAACAACTTAAAAAATAATTTTAAAATGTTACACATATTCTTGGTAATTTTTAAAAGATTCTAATTAGTAGAAATTCAGTGATATGTAGATGTATCAAGAACTCATTATTTCCGTCATATTTATCCAACTTGTTCCAATAAGTTGTATTTTCTTCTCATTCCTCTGCTTTGTTAGTCAGTTTCTCTACTTTAATTGCCTGTCAATTCAAGTGCTACCTGAAAGATAAGCGCACTTCTCCAGTTAATTACACTCCCATACTGTGAAAATTCTTTATGTTTATTGATAATTTTAAACTTCAAATATCCCCGACTTGGTGATTATTCAGAACTTCCATTTATAATTAAGTAGTTACAATAACCAGATCTGGGGGAACTCACTGGATATTTTAATGCTTGACTAATAATAATCATTTACTTCACTTTTATTTGTATTTTTATGTTTAACTGATTAATGTTAATTAATATATAATTTTCTTACTTTCATTAGTCTATAAGCAAAATTTATTATTATTAATTTGCATCTATATAGCTGATATATTATGTCTAATAACTCATTATATATAATATGTATTTTTTTATTAGTTCTACAATATCACCATTAAAGACAAGGTCCACTGAATGTGCAATCAAACATATTTGTACACATGAGTGAATGTAGTTGGCATTAGTTCATGATTTCGTAAGGCAAATGCAACTGTTAAAATGTTCGTTCTTTTAAAGTTTTTCCTTTGAGATTTTCATACATGCATATAGTGTGTTTTGAGCTTTTCCACCTCCAACACTTCTGGAGCCCTCCCTCTCACACTGTCCTTCCAACTTCATGCCCTCTTCTTATTTTAGTTTTATATCACATAGAGTCTAACTGATTCTGCCTCTATATATGTTGGTAGAAGGCCATTTCTTAGACCACTGGCAACGTATTAAAGTCCACATCCATGAAGTAAATTAATTTATAATTTTTTAGTAGCCATCAAATACCAATAGTTCCTCAGCAAGGATGGAAGCCCCAGAGTCCCTCCACTATTCAATATGTAGTATTGACTGACTTTTTTTTATTCTCCAACAGCCTGCACTGCACAGCATCTTCCCAAACTCTGAAAGGTGGGTAGTAGTGGGACAGTTTCCAGTCAGTGCTACTTTGATTTCCTATGTCCTATGACAGAGGTAGGTAATGTTTTCAGTAATGATGTCTCATCATCAAGTTATTGGATACCTGAGAGCAATGGTAATGAGCTGGACATGGAGGTCTCTTCAGACCACTCCTGATCAGACACTTGAAAATATGTATGAGAGTTTGACAACTATTTTGATGATATAAGAGTTTGTGTAGATTTTTGTTAGAAAACAACCCGAGGATAGTAGCTAAAAGCATTAGTCACTGATCCATTCCTAGACAAATCCATCTTTTCTCTAAGCCTCAGCTTCTTTGTATCGTATATGGAGATGTTCTCAACTCATAGAGTTATTATTAAATGAGTTTATACCTTACATGTAAAATCCCCACTGTTCCTGTGATATCATAAACATGGAATAAATTTCAATCTATTTCTGCCCTACAAGCTAGACAGACTGAGGATTTTGGCACAGAAGATACTTGAATGCATTTTTTCAATACTACATACAGGTCTACCCTTAGCATATGAATTCTGTGCCTTTATGGAGAACATTAGAAGATAAAGACAGAGAAACACAGAAAAAAGAAGCAATCTGTGAAGAGAGCTAAGGAGATTAGGGTTGAAAATCATAGTCAAGATGTTCAACATTAGCAGGCATGAAAGACAATAAGTGAGAGAAGGAGAGAGTGGGAGGATACCCTGATTAATGGGGACAACTATTTCTCATTTTATATACACACATTCACACACATACACATATGTCATGTAAATTACTATTACATTTAGCTATTGTGTATCAACTGCTAGGGTTGATGGCTATTAGAAAGTTTAAACATTTTTTCTTGGACTTCTTTTGTTTATGTGAGATGTCTATCATGCTTGAAACATTGTTCACCTTGATATCTGTGTTGATGCTATAATGGAAGGAAAGGAATCTTATAAGAACAATGAGAAAAAATGATTAGAAGAAAGCATCTGGAAAAGTAAAGCTAGCACTGCATTAATAAATATTCTTCCTTTTGAGAACTAACTTGTCATCAAAAGCTAATTCAGGCTTAAATGTTCAAGCAGCCACACTGGCATGGAGAAATTTAACAATACATTATAATCATGGTCCTCTTATTTTGTGTAGTGATTTTTAAAGCACATTTAAGGCAGTACCCAATTAGGATTTATTATCTTTCTTCTCAAAATTGAACAAAAGTCAAAACTAAAAAACTAGTAAAATAAGAGAAGACAAGTGTTCAAAATTAATGTGAATAGGGCTGTATACTATTACCTGGAGTCATTTACAGGATGTATTTGTGTGGCAGGCCATAAAAGAAATAATTAAAATGATATTTAATTTGTGAATTCAAATTTAATTAAAGACTCAACATCATACGAGTTTAGGTAAAACTAAACATAATGATGACCAGTCAGAAGTGATTCAAAGTTATTGACTCAGGAGGGAAATTACAAAGGCACAAATCACAGTGGAGAATTTTCAAAGAAGACACTAATTCTAAAGTTAATCAGACCACATTTATTACAATGATGATAATGACTTTTTGAATGATTTTCTCATTAGCAAAAATACAGAGCATGAAAATAGCAGGACATTAGGATTCCTTATAGTGAATCTAATTTTTATTGACAGCATCTATGATATCTCTGTGTCTGATGGGGGTCAGAGAAAATGGGCACGACGCTGAATGGGAAAATGATGAAAAAGGAGGCAGCACCATATATGCTAATGTAGATGTGGAGTCCAAGAACTCCTCCCCACAACTACAGGCGACCAAAGAATGCTGAGAGGGGGTGAAATAGTCTTCTCCAGGGAAGAGCACATAATTGGTTATATAGTAGCAAATGGTCAGGCCTGAAAGTATACAAATAAGTAACATTCATTACATGGAATAAACAGGTTGTACTTGTATATATGGTAATGTTTGCAGGTACATATATATTTATGTATGTGTATGTACATATACACACAAAGATATCAATTAACACATATTATTATATATTTTTAATGTATAATATATATATACATATATATATTATATATCTCTAACTATATATAAATTAATAAAAAGAGACCATGAACTTGAAAGAGAGCAAAAAATGACACATAGGAGGATATGAATGGAGGAAAAAGAAAGAAGAAATGATGTAATTTTATAATAATCTCAAAATGTTTTCTAGAAAAAATGAAGGACTAACAAGACTAGAATATTCTGACACCAGAAGACAAATACTTCAAAATCTCGCTTATATATGAGCTCTAAACAAGTTGAGCTGATAGCAGTCGAAAATGGGATAGTCTTTATGGGAATGAAAATGAACAGAAATAAATTATAGGTACATAGGAAGAGTACATATAGATAAATGTAGGTAAAATTTATAGGCACATAAGAAGAGTAAGTTATATTTTCATGCAGCATAGATTGGGTATAGTTAACAAAAATGTGTTTTTAAAAATAGCTAGAGGGGGGATTTTTGATAACTTCAGCACAGAGAACTAAGAAATGAAGTTATGGACATGAAAAGGCATTGGTTTCATTATAAAATGTACACATATATCAAATACAATAGGGTGCACCTTTTACCCTTAAGTTTGAAATAAAAAGTTAAGTAAAACTAAACATTTGAAACTATAATAAATCATAAAATCTGAAGGTAAATTGTACTGTGTGAAGCAAACCAGGCATGGAAAGACAAATGCCACAAGTTCACACTCATATGTGGGTTGTGAGTCCTAGATTGAAATCTTATGTTTTATGTACTTATCTTGATGTACATTTAGAAGCCAGGGAATCAGGAAGAGCTGTAGGTGATGCATTTATTGAAAAAAAAGATAGGATATACAGGTGAAATGAAAGTAGAAAAATATAATACTGGGGTGATAAGGGTGTAATCAGGTTGTGGGGTGATGGGGAAGTGTTAGCCAAAATGAAGTCTCCATGAAGAAGCCACAGAAGAGCCTATGATCTTGAAACCAAAATAAAAAATATATAGGGCAAGAGGGAGTAGAGCACACATGGTGGAAAGAATGGAAGGACAAAGTGGCACCACACAGGCTGATAATAGTCTTCCCAAGAATCATACCTAGAATGTGTAATAAAAATCTTAGAACCAGCTGAACAAAAATTCACTTAATGTTATTGATCAGAGAAATCTAAAAGACTCCCAAACTATTGAAATTGCCCTTGGTTGGCTTCCAGAACTACAAGATCCTATTGCTGAAAACACAAAAATTCAACATAGGACATGGAAACATTGAACAAGAACTGACCTAGAAGCTTTATCCTTAAGGACTAGCTGTCATAGTATATGAAAGTTACACACAGGCCACCAAAGGAGATAGTCAATAACCCTGAAAAGCTTCTGGTTTCTATCTGCACCCTAGAGCTAACTCTGTGCCACAGCTCTTCATACTCAAACCCTGCCCTTAGAGAGCTGGTCTCTCAGGAGTGTTGTCACACTTAAGTTTATAGGTGAGAACAATACTGTTGATTAGATACCTGGCCCAAGAGGAACCCAACAGGAGCCCACATGACACAGGAACCACCAAGTAATCAGCACAAGATCCTTCCTGTTTCCATCTGCTCCCTGGAGCTAACCCTGGGCCAGAACTCTCTTTACCCAAATCCTGCCTGGAGAGAGCTTGACTCCCAGGAGTGCTGACAACATCTAAGATCACAGCTTTCCACATTCTATAATCACCCAGAGAGATCTCTTCCCCCAGGAGTGTTGACACACTTAAAGTTACAGACCTGTGGGTTCATAGGCTCACAGAAAAGACAAGCTTCAGTCAAAGACATCAAAACCAGCTAACACCAGAGATAACCAGATGGTGAGAAACAAGTAGAAGAACTCAAGCAATGGAAATCAAGGCTAATGGACATTATCAGAGTCCAGATTTCAAACCACAGCAAACCCTGGATACTCCAACATAACAGAAAAGCAAGATTCTGATTTAAAATCACATCTCATAGTGATGATAGAGGACTTTAAAAAGGACATAAGTAACTCCTTTAAAGAAACACAGGAGAACACAGGTAAACAGGTAGTAGCCCTTAAAGGGGGAAACACATGAATCCCTTAAAGAAATACAGAAAAACACAACCAAACAGGTGAAGAAATTGAATAAATAATACATGATTTAAAAATGGAAATAGAAACAAAGAAATCAGAAAGGTAGACAACCCTGGAGATCAAAGACTGAGGAAGGAGACCGAGGGTCATAGGTGCAAGCACCAACAAAATAATACAATAGATAGAAGAGAGAATCTCAGGAGCAGAAGATAATATAGAAAACATTAACACTAGAGTAAAAGAAAATGCTAAAAGCTCCTAACACAAACCATCCAGGAAATTCAGGACACAATGAGAAGTCCAAACCTAAGGATAATATGTATAGAAGAGAGCAAAGATTCCCAAATTAGATGGCCAGTAAATATCTTCAACAAAATTATAGAAGAAAACTTCCCCTAACTTAAAGAAAGAGATGTCCATAGACATACAAGAAGTCTATAGAACCCCAAATAGATTTCAAATGAAGAAGAAGAGGAAGGAGGAGGAGGAAGATGAAGACAAAGACAAAGAAGAAGAAGAGGAGGAAGAGGAGGAGGAGAGGAGGAGGAGGAGAAGGAGGAGGGGGAGGAAGAGGAAGAAGAAGAAGAAGAAGGAGGAGGAGGAGGAGGAGGAGGAAGAGGAGGAGGAGGAGGAGGAGGAAGATGAAGACAAAGACAAAGAAGAAGAAGAGGAGGAAGAGGAGGAGGAGAAGGAGGAGAGGAGGAGGAGGAGAAGGAGGAGGGGGAGGAAGAGGAAGAAGAAGAAGAAGAAGGAGGAGGAGGAGGAGGAGGAGGAGGAGGAGGAGGAAGAAGAAGAGGAGGAGGAGGAGGAGGAGGAAGAAGAAGAAGGAGAAGAAGAAGAAGAAGAAGAAGAAGAAGAAGAAGAAGAAGAAGAAGAAGAAGAAGAAGAAGAAGAAGAAGAAGAAGAAGAAGAAGAAGAAAAGAAGGAAGAAGAGAAGCCACAAACTCAAATATTCATAACTGCATATGCAAACAAACACTCATATATGGAATTCAAAGAAAACTCACAAGACACAATACTAAAAACAGCCTACTTATGAATCAGGATAAATAAGAAGAGAATTTTTACTGAATAAAACACAGATAACAAATTATTATAGGCAAAGATGATTACCACTAGCCAGTTGGGAACTTCAGACACAGAACTCAATTGCACACTGATGAGAAGGGATGAAATGAAAAATGACAACACTTTAGTATAGTCCAATTTAAACATTGTCTATGGAAGCTAAAAGAAGAAAGCTTGTTTACAACACCAAGATTTAAATCCTTATTGATAATCTCAATTACATTTAGTTTTAGGTTCAACAGTCATAAAAATTTGAACAGACTTGCACCCGAGAAAGTATTGCCAACAGCAGCATTAATCAATACAGCATGTAGTAAGACTGCTGAAGAATTAAAGAGAAACAAGGATCAATAATATTCCCTTTAAGATAATCTCTCTTTTAGTAAAGATATATTGGAAATTTGACATATAACACTAAAAATAGCTTTTTAAAATAGTCACATTGTAAGATATGGCCATATTTAATCCTCTACCACAATGCCTTTTTTGGCGGTATCAGGATTGAATAATTGATTGCCAATAGTAAGCATACTAATACTCTTTTGAAATGTGAAGGTGTAATGTACCAGTGCATTTTTCCTGTAGTATGAAAAAATATTACAAAAATGACAAAAAGAGAAATGGAGAAAATGTTAAAACCAAATGCTTGTAAATAGTGAACCCATGTTCAGTTAACAACTACACAATAGAGACGATCTTCCTTGGAAGAGGAAAACCCTTTTAGGAAATGGTAATGAGTGTTCAGCACAGCTGTAGAAACGCTGTCACTCACTTCACATGCATAGTCTCAAATAATGCAAAACAGCTGCCTATATATAACTCTAGGCAGTGTATGATGATACATTACCGAGTCTTACGAGTTTTGTTTCATGCTCTTGGTCTTGTCAGTCAAAACTGATCTCTTAAAAAGTGAATTATATTTGGCTTTGCAAAAATGACATATCCATAAGAATGGAAGACCTCACTATCTCTGTGTAGTTCCTATGGACCATCAACTGCTGGGTTTTCACATACTAATATGAAGAAATGTAGAATTAAATTTTAAATCAGAAAATAATTTTAAAGCAATGTATATAAAAGGAACGGTTATTTTTATATGTTTACAAATGGCATGAAGAAGTAATGTAAGATATATAAAAATCTACTAAGAGAGTTACATATTAAATAAAAATGTGCTTAAGATAATAGGATTGGAGAAATGAACATTTCCCCATAGTATGCCTTTGTATATAATTTTATTTTTAATATGTAAAAACATCAAACTTAATGGCGAGAAACTTGAAGCAATCCCACTAAAATCAGGGACTTGACAAGGCTGCCCACTCTCCCCCTACCTATTCAACATAGTACTGGAAGTCCTGGCTGGAGCAATTAGACAGCAAAAGGAGATCAAGGGGATACAAATCGGAAAGGAAGAGATAAAAACATCACTCTTTGCCGATGACATGATAGTGTACTTGAGTGACCACAAAAATTCCACCAGAGAACTCCTACAGCTGATAAACAAGTTCAGCAAAGTGGCTGGATACAAAATTAACTCAAACAAATCAGTAGCCTTCCTGTACTCAAAGGACAAACATGTGGAGAAAGAAATTAGGGAAAAGGTACCCTTCACAATCGTTACAAAAACTATGAAATACCTTGGTGTGACTCTAACTAAGCAAGTGAAGGACCTGTATGGCAAGAACTTCAAACCTCTAAAGAAAGAAATTGAGGAGGATCTCAGAAAATGGAAAGATCTCCCATGCTCATGGATTGGAAAAATTAACATCTTAAAAATGGCCATCCTACCAAAAGCAATCTACAGACTCAATGCAATCCCCATCAAAATTCCAACCCAGTTCTTCATGGAATTGGAAAGATCAATGTGCAATTTCATATGGAATAACAAAAGACCTAGAATAGCGAAATCCATCCTCAACAACAAAAAAACATCTGCGGGAATCACTATCCCTGACCTCAAGCTATATTACAAGGCAATTGTGCTGAAAACTGCATGGTACTGGTACAGAAATAGGCATGTGGATCAATGGAATAGAATAGAAGATCCAGAAATGAGCCCTCATGTATATGGTCACCTGATTTTTGACAAAGGAGCAGTAAACATTCAATGGAAAAAGGACAGCCTATTCAACAAATGGTGCTGGTCCAACTGGCACTCAGCATGCAAAAGAATGAAAATAGACCCTTTCTTATCTCCTTGTACAAAGCTCAAGTGTAAGTGGATCAAAGATCTCCACATTAAACCAGATACACTGAAACTATTAGATGAGAAAGTAGGGAAAACCTTAGAACACATAGGTACAGGAGAAAATTTCCTGAACAAAACACCAATGGCTCAAGCTCTAAGGTCAAAGATTAACAAATGGGACTTAATGAGATTGCAAAGTTTCTGTAAGGCTAAAGACATCGTCAAGAAAACAAAACGGCAACCAACAGAATGGGAAAAGATCTTTACCAACACCACATCAGATAGAGGCCTAATATCCAAGGTGTACAAGTAACTCAAAAACCTAGACACCAGAGAATCAAATAACCCTATTAAAAAATGGGGTACAGAGCTAAACAAAACGTTTTCAGTTGAGGAACACCGAATGGCCGAGAAACACCTGAGGAAGTGCTCGACATCCTTAGCCATCAGGGAAATGCAAATCAAAACTACCCTGAGATACCACCTCACACCAGTCAGATTGGCCAAGATCCAAAACTCAGATGACAGCAGATGCTGGAGAGGCTGCGGAGAAAGAGGAACACTTCTCCACTCTTGGTGGGGTTGCAAGCTAATACAACCATTCTGGAAATCTGTCTGGCGATACCTCAGAAAATTGGACATATTACTACCTGTAGACCCAGCTATTCCACTTCTGGGCATATACCCCAGAGACACTTTAATACACAACAAAGATATATGCACCACAATGTTCATAGCGGCTCTATTTATAATAGCCAGAAGCTGGAAGGAACCCAGATGTCCTTCAGAAGACGAATGGATACAAAAATTGTGGTACATATACACAATGGAATACTACTCAGCCACCAGAAACAATGACTTAACCAAATTCTTAAGAAAATGGCTGCATCTAGAGAATATCATCCTGAGTGAGATAACCCAGTCACAAAAGAACAGACATAATATGCAGTCACTGATAGTGGGATGCTAACCCCAGAGGCTTGCACTCCCCCAGGAACAACTCACAGACTGTATGAAGTCCAAGAAATAAAAAAAACAAAAAATATACATATATATACATATATATACAAAACAATAAGACTTTGACTATTTCCATGTTGCGTTTTGTTTTGCATGTACTTTACGCTTATTGTAACTATTAAGTTTTCAATGCATACTGTCAAGCCCCTGAAAAAAATCAAGTACTGACTAAAAAAATATATTCACATGGTTTTATGTAAAAATTATTTCAATGTCTGAAAAAACAGTTCTGACAAAAATGTATAATTTTAAGCAAAAAATGTTTAAAATCTGTACATTTATCTTTGTTTTGTAAAATAAAGTCGTTAAAAAATATGTAAAAAAGAAGTGAATTGAAATTTAAATAATTTAAAAATATATATGTGACATACTTCAAGGAAAAGATAATGCATTACTTATCATAATTATTATAAAGCCCTTCCTGATTATATTAAGAATTAAAAATATTAAAAACATAAATTATGTCTTCAGAATTTAGTAATTTCTTCTTTACCTGAGTTGTAAACCCTCATTTAGTTTGGATAAATAAAAAAACCTAAACTTATATATGCTATATAACATTCTTAGGATGAATATATTTGTGCACACACAGACACCTAATATGATCAGTGACATTTGTTGAAGGTACTGTTTTTCAATTATGTCTTTCTGGCTTCTTTTAAAAAAATCAGGTGTTCATAGTATTATGGATTTATGTCTGGGACTTCCATTCAATTCCATTAATCAATGAGTCTTTTCTCATGACAAAACTATGTTTTGTTTTGTTTTTTTTTTAATTACTGCAGCTTTGCAGTACAACTTGAAATGGGGAATGGCAAGACTTCATTCTTTTATCCTTCAGAATTGTATTTGTTATCTCCTTGTTTTTTCTTTTTGTTTGTTTCCTTGGTGTGTGTGTGTGTGTGTGTGTATGTGTGTGTGTGTGTGTGTGTGTGTGTATGTGTGTGTGTGTGTGTGTGTGTGTGTTTCCATATGAAGCCAAAAAATGTAATTTCAAGATCTGTGAAGAATTATGTGTGAATTTTGATGGGATTGCAAACAATCTACAGATTGCTTGGTCGGATGGCCATTTTTACTGTGTTAATCCTACCAGTCCAAGAGTATGGGAGTTCATTTTATGTTCTGATATCTTCTTGAATTTCTATTATCAAAGATTTAAAGTTTTTATCATACAAATCTCTCACTTGCTTAGTTAGAGTTAATCCAAGGTATTTTATATAATTTGAGACTTGTGGAAAGTGCTGTTACCCCACCATCTTTCTAATATGTTTTTCATTTGCATTATTGGAGAGCCACTGACTTTTGTGACTTAATTTTGTATCCAGCTGATACTGCACTGTTAAAGAAGTCTTTATAAAATTCAACTCCAAATGGATCAAAAACCTCAACATAAATCCAGATGCACTGAAGTTGATAGAAGAGAAAATAAGGAACAGTCTTGAATTCAATGGCACAGAAGACTTTCTGAAAAGAATGCTATTAGAGTAAGCTCTAAGAACAACAATTAATACATTAGACCTCATAAAACTGAAGAGCTTCTGTAAAGCAAAGGACTCATTTTGCCAATGGGAACAGAGGTTTTATCAACTCTGTATTCAACAAATGACTAATACCCAAAATATATAAAGAAGTCAAGATTCTAAATATCAAAAATCAAAATAACCAAATAAAAATGTGCATGTCTTAATGTAGAATTTTCAATAGAAGAAACTCAAATGGCTGAGAAAACACTTAAAGAAATGTTTAGCATCAGTAGCCATCTGGGAAATATAAACCAAAACTACTTTGAGAATCCAGCTGAGGTTAGGATGGCTGAGATCAATAAACAACTGTTGTATGGGATTTCAAATTGGTACAACTAGTACAACCACTCTGAAAATGAACCTGGTGTTTCCTCGTAGTACTGGAAATAGTTCTTCCTGAAAACCCAACTATATATCACTCTTGGGCATATAACAGATGCCCAAACATAACAACAAGGGCATGTGCTTCACTTGCTCATGCTAACAAGGATGTTAAATAGGGGAAGACTCTTTCACTGCTGGTGGCTGAGCAAACTTGTTCAACCAGTATGGAAAACAGTGTGATGGTTCCTTAGAATGATGAGAATCGATCAGCCTCAAGGTCCGGCTGTACTACTTGGGCATACAGTCAAAAGACACTACATTCTGCCAGAGAATATTAATCAAATGGGCACAGTTTTAGTTTTTATGAAACAGGAAGCCACTGGAAATTTCTGAGAAGTATAATAATCTGACCTGACTTAAGTTTATGAGATAAATTCTGTGGAAGAATTAACAATAGAAACATAGGAGGTGACTGCAGTGTCTAGGCAGGGTCATAGTGCCTAAACAAATGGCAACAGAATGTGACATAAGGGTTCAGACTTGGCGTGTTTTGTAGGTAGAATCTAACTAATTTGAGTATAGGGTAAGAATATAAAAAAGTCTAACATCAATTCATATCTATAGCAATGAAACCACACACACACAAATTATGCTGCCTTCAATGATAATTGAAAAATCGTGTGCAAGAAATATCAGGTATACATCTATAGTGCCAGAAGAGAAGAAGAAAAAAACCTATGGTTGATGTGGGAAACTTCCTAAATGACAAGAAGTCAATGCAGAGTGGTGTAAGTTAATTCTCTATCTATAACCTGAAGGGTTATGGTTATTCCTCATTCTCATTTTTCAACCCCCCCCTAACCAATGCTCTAATGAGACAATGACGTCTTAGACTGTCTACCTGAGGTTTAAGAGTAGCTCTGTTCCAACCAAGAGTCAGGAGTCTAACACTTACATCAAAATTACAAGCAATGGTATCTTGACTTATTGAGTAATAAGTATGCCTGATTATAATGCGATCTAATGATGGTCCTCTAATGTCAACAAGCATGATAGAAATAAAAAAAAAAAAGATACATAATGCTGAGTCATCTTGTACTGACTCTGTAGTACAGCATATAATTCTGAACTAGATTTACATCTCTATTTTTCAAGATTAATATTTAAAGAAACTGATTTCACTGATATAAATTAGCCAGTTTTTGATATGAAAAATTAAATTAGTATACAATAGATTTAAAATTTAGCATGCAAATGTAGAAGTTTGAATAGAATACTACTAACAAATAAACTCAAAAATGAAAGCACCTAAAAGTTACTCCATGAGAGTAATTATTAATTTTTAATTTATTCCTATCTCATTTAAGGAATCCCCTCAGTATTTATCTCAACTATCTTAAGAGTATCTGTACAAAAATTAAATATTTTGTTTTACAAATAAGGACTTTCCACACATATCTGTGACAGCAATATTGAAAGTTGTTTCAGGTTCACTGTACAACTTTAATTTTATTCATGACTGAATCTATGACATTTCATATAAACCTGGGAGAAAAATTTAAGCTTCTGAGTATAGGAAGGTTTTTTCATATAATTTTATGGTATTACTCATTCATTTTAATGTTCTTTTTAATATAATATTTTATTAATTTGTTGAGAGTTTCATCCGTGCGTGCATTGTTTGATCATATTCACTCTCCGTTGCTCCTGCCCCCTCATCTCTCATCTGGTACACCTCCTGTCTCTGTGTCCTGTGTCTTTCTCTCTCTCTCTTTTTTAATAACTCATGAGATTATTTTTATCCAATAAGATTTATTGACTACAAAATAAAAACATTTAAGTCTCAGTTAGTCCCAGAATTATCACTCTGTACAGAGATTCATGTATATATTACCTATCTCATAAATATTGCCAATTTTCTTGTCAGTAGCCAATATTTTCAAGGGTGTCTCCCTTTGTCATATATGATTTTTATCAAATCAAAGTGAATTCAAAAATTTTCTATTCCTGTGGAAATACAGGCATAAGCTCTCCCCCAGTGTAACATATTTTCTGTTTTTGATTTGGAGACCTGTGGCATCTGGAAGAATCATTATTTTCTGTTTAGGACAACTACAATTAAACTATTTTATATAAATATAAGTATAAATATATGTATATAAAGCTTATAGAATAGTAGGTTTCCATGTGGCTTTTTCAAACATCTTTAGTATTAGCTGAGCTGTTGATCTTCTTAGCTATTTAATATGGGGAAAAGTGTAACGGAAAAATTATAAGTATAGCTAGAAAGAGAAGTGGAAAGGGAAGGTAAGATATGGGATATTACTCTATCTAGTGACAATAAATAGCTTTGCTACTGCATTGGGCTTAGAAGACTGTACAGTTTCTACCTTCCATCAAGGGCTTTAAAGAACCCATACAAAATTTTGCCAACAGTACAACCATTTTAGTGATAATTAAAACAAGATACTTTTCCCAAGGAGCAAGCTAAATGAATAAAAAGTGGGTCCCATTACAATTTTTATTAGAATGTTTTATGATGGGAAATTTTTAACTTATTGACTCCATATTCATCAACTAGGGGACACTTTTAAAGATTATTCTAGAAAGTTTTTAAAATGTTATTTAAAACAACACCACATCAGATAGAGGCCTAATATCTAAGGTGTACAAGGAACTCAAAAAGCTAGACACCAGAGAATCAAATAACCCTATTAAAAAATGGGGTACAGAGCTAAACAAATCATTTTCAGTTGAGGAACACCGAATGGCCGAAAAACATCTGAGGAAGTGCTCGACATCCTTAGCCATCAAGGAAATGCAAATCAAAACAACCCTAAGATTCCACCTCACACCAGTCAGATTGGCCAAGATCCAAAACTCAGATGACAGCAGATGCTGGCGAGGCTGCGGAGAAATAGGAACACTTCTCCACTGTTGGTGGGGTTGCAAGCTAATACAACCACTCTGGAAATCTGTCTGGCGATACCTCAGAAAATTGGATATAGTACTACCTGAAGACCCAACTATTCCACTTCTGGGCATATACCCCAGAGACACTTTAATACACAACAAAGATATATGCACCACAATGTTCATAGCGGCTCTATTTATAATAGCCAGAAGCTGGAAGGAACCCAGATGTCCTTCAGAAGACGAATGGATACAAAAATTGTGGTACATATACACAATGGAATACTACTCAGCCACCAGAAACAATGACTTAACCAAATTCTTAAGAAAATGGCTGCATCTAGAGAAGATCATCCTGAGTGAGATAACCCAGTCACAAAAGAACAGACATAATATGCAGTCACTGATAGTGGGATGCTAACCCCAGAGGCTTGCACTCCCCCAGAAACAACTCACAGACTGTATGAAGTCCAAGAAATAAAGAAAACAAAAAATATACATATATTTACAAAACAAGAAGACTTTGAATATTTCCATGTTACGTTTTGTTTTGCATGTACTTTACGCTTATTGCAACTAGTACGTTTTCAATGCATACTGTCAAGCCCTTGAAAAATCTCAAGTACTGACTAAAAAACATATTCACATGGTTTTATGTAAAATTTATTTTAATGTCTGAAAAAACAGTACTGACAAAAATGTATAATTTTAAGCAAAAAATGTTTAAAATCTTTACATTTATCTTTGTTTTGCAAAATAAAGTCGTTTTAAAAAAAAACTCATCATACACCTGCAGTTTACACACGCACTAAAAACCTTTCATGCCATAAGTGCTGGGATTTAATTCTCTCAGCTCCTACCACCCCTGATAATTGAGAACACTTCATTATTTAAAATGTTTTAAACATGCAAAGCATTCTCTCTCTCTCTCTCTCTCTCTCTCTCTCTCTCTCTCTCTCTCTCTCTCTCTCTCTCTCTCTCTCTCTGTCTCCCTCTGTCTCTCTCTGTCTCTCTCTGTCTCTGTCTCTCTGTCTCTCTCTCTCTCTCTCTCTCTCTTTCTCTGTGTGTGTGTGTGTGTGTGTGTGTGTGTGTGTGTGTGTGTGTAAAGCAATTTCAAAAGCCTTAGTCATCTTAGTCAAAATGGTTACGATCAAAATCTCAAGTGATAGCACATGCTTACAAGGATGTCGAAAGAGGGGAGCACTCCTCCATTGGTGGTCTGATTGCAAATTTATACAACCACTCTGAAAATCAATCTGGATATTCCAAAGACATTTGGAAATAGTTCTACTCAAAGATACAGCTATGCTACTCCTGGGTATATACCCAAAAGATTCTCCATGATCTCATAAGGACACATGTTCTGCTGTGTTCTTAAGAGCCTCATTCATACTAGCCAGTATCTAGAAACAACCCAGCTATCCCTCAACTGAAGCATAAATACACAAAATGTGGTTTATTTATTCAATGGTATACTATTCAGCTATTAAAAACAAGGATATCATGATTTTTGCAGGTAAATAGATGGAACTAGAAAATATTATACTGAATGAGATAATCCAGGCCCAAAAGGACATGCATGGTATGTTCTCACTAATAAGTTAATATCAGACAAGGAGGACAGAATACCTACAACATACCCCACAGAACGTAAGGAGATAAACAAGAAGGAAGGCCCAAGTGAAAATGTTTCAATTCCACTTAGAAAGGAGAAACAAATAATCATGGGAGGCAGAGGGGGAAAGAAAACTGGTTGGGAGAATGGAGGAGAAGAAAGGGGGAGACCAGAAATGGAGGTAGGAGAGAGACACAGAAGGCAAAGAAGAATGAATGCAAATATGCAGCTGCCTGATATGGGAGCTTGGAGGAACCTCTAGAAAGTCCCAGAAACCTGGGATTTGAGAGGCTACCATGACTCAGTGGGGATAACCATGGCCTAAATGCTCAACAGTGGGAAGATGGAATCTGAAGAGACACCTCTAGAGATAGGTAGGACCCATAGTAGAGGGATGGGCTCATCAACCCACCTTCAAAATTTTTGACCCAGATTGTTCCTGTCTAAAAGAAATGCAAGGACAAAAGTGGAGAAACGACAAAAGGAATGCATGACTGTGACTGGCCCTAATTGAGATCCATCCCATGGGTGGGCACCAATCCCTTACACTATTACTTATGCTATGTTGTGCATGTAGACAAGTTCCTAGTATCACTGTCCTCTGAAAGGCACTACCAGCAGCTGACTAAAACAGATGCAGGTACACAGCCAAACACTAGAAGGAAGTTGGGAACCCTTATGTAAGAGTAAGGATAGGGATTAAAGGAATTGAAGAGAATGGCAGCCCCATAAGAAGACCAGAATAATCATCTAACCTGGACCTCTGGGAGCTCCTAGAGACTAAACCACAACCAAAGTGCATACACTGTAGAGGGCTCATCAGAGGTTCCCCTGATACTTATACAGTAGAGAACTACCTTGTTTTGTCTCAGTGGGAGAGAATGCACCTAATCCTGTAGAGACTTGTTGCCCCAGGATGTGGGGATACCATGGAAGTCATCCTATCAGAGATTAAGGGGAGGGGTGGGCGAAGTACATTATGAGGAGGGAACAGGATGGAGCAACATTTGGGACATAAATAAATAAAATAATTCATAAAAAAGGAAGTAGTAGATGAATGAAAATAATCCATGCAAAAATCACATACTCTTCTTTTAATTTACTTGTACTCTAGAAAAATTCTAGGGCTTAAGTATGAACATATATAAAATATTTAGTAAGGTGTAGACAATGATGACCACAAAATACAGTGCTCAGATCTTGTGTGACAATCACCTGTTGCCCTTCTGTATGTGCCACCAGTTTCTTTGTAGCCATGTTTTATTTATATTTATTTATTTATATTGTGTCCAGTGACTGAGCATAGCAAAATTTTATCTCATATCTGAAACTATGTGATTCTATTGCTGGGCAATGTTGACTAAAAGATACTTTATTAATCTGACCAAAGTCTCAAACTACCTCCTGTGTAATTGTTTCCTCTTCAAACTACTTTGGAGGTAGTAGACCTGCCTTAGACAATGAGGGTTGTCCACATATATGTCTCCTCTCTTCAATATTTTATAATTGATTCCCCAATAAATATCTTACACCTAAAACTTGGCATCTCCTTCTTATGGGACGAGGTATATCGTAACTCCTAGATATCTGAAAACTTAAGCATGAAACCTATTGTTACCCTATTTATTCTATACCAGAATGCTAGTTAATCTTTACTGAGTTTCTCAGTTGGGTAGTAACTTGTCCCATTCTTAGACCTTTTGAAGAAGCTACTCTGTATTTCAGGCACACAGCTACTCTTTATCAACTACTTTATTTTTATCAACTACTTTTTTACCAACTAGCTAACTACTTTAACATTTCAATTTAACAGAAATATGTTCAGATAGATATTGTATGATCACAGAAACAAAAAAGATAGTTTGTCAGACCACTGTTTATTGACGTTGGTGAGTTCAATATAAATTTTATATATTTGATTATTTTTGTGTGTTTTCAATACCCAAACAAATTTTAAAGGCCAACTCTATTCATTGTGTGGTCAAAGTTCTTCCCAGAGATGCCCAGAGACCCTAAAGTCATAATATATTTTGCATTGAGTTTGAATAAAATTAAGCTGAAATATTTTTTACACGATGTTTAAGATGAATAGTTTTAAGAAGAAAATCACTGCATAAATGTGAATAGAGAAAGGACAGGTAGGGACAGAACAGGGAACAGATTTTTCTCTGAGTTTATTATTCCTTCACTTTAAAAAAGTATTTATCAGATCTAAAGTGTGCAGTGCTGCCAGGTGATAAGTTCTGTTCTACATCATCTTCCTGGACTGTACTCCCTCCACAAAAAACTCAGATAATATCTTCATAAATATTGAAAAGAAACAAGTAGGAATGGTAAAGCATGGGAGGAATGATAAGTATAGGAAGAAAATAATGCAGAGCACTACATGCTGCAGTCTCAGAACACAAAGAAATCAAACAAAACTGAGATGGAATACTGATTATGCAAAACTTCTATCTAGTCAAACAAGATGTATCCCCCAAGTACAATGGTGGCAAATCTGTTACATTGGAAAAATGCTGTTTTCTTATTGGATTTGAGGCCAAATCTAAAGGAATGAACTCAGGTCTAGAACTATCAACCTGAACAAATACCCATAAATGAGGAGGTCATTGAATCATCCAGGATACTACTCCCAGTTGTATTGCTAAATGGTAATGATGAGTACATCAATTTGCCTTCAAAATATCTATTATTCTATTGTACATCCATAGATTAGTGATGCTGACAACTTTGGCCAGAGATAATGCTTTTATTTGTAAGAAGCAGTAACTGCAGAGACTCGTGATTGCAGTGATTGGAAATGACAAATAAATGCTTGGTCATAATTTGAACTATATCACCACCTTCAAAGGTTCAGCAAGCATCATGAAAGGAGAAAAAGAGACTACAGGAGTGAGAGGAAGTGAGGGAATGGTGTGGAATGCTGGCTTCCAGACATGGCATGGCTACTCGACTCTAGGACTGGCAGAAGTAGTGATTATTTTCATAAGATCTGCATAATATCTGACCCACCAACATCTAGCCCCACAGTAAGGAAGAGCTTAAGAGACCTGGGGATTTACACAGATAATCACTGCTTAGGTACAAGGTGACATTTTCTGTAGTGGCATGGTCACTGTTCAGTTTCATGCTACTATACAATTCCTACCCATACTACAGCAAACAACAACAATGACACCCCAAAAACATCTAGGATTCTTTTTTTTTTTTTAAACGATTTTATTTTTCAAAACAAAGATAGATGTAAAGATTTTAAACATTTTTTGCTTAAAATTATACATTTTTGTCAGTACTGTTTTTTCAGACATTAAAATAAATTTTACATAAAACCATGTGAATATGTTTTTTAGTCGGTACTTGATTTTTTTCAAGGGCTTGACAGTATGCATTGAAAACGTACTAGTTGCATTAAGCGTAAAGTACATGCAAAACAAAACGCAAAATGGAAATAGTCAAAGTCTTCTTGTTTTGTGAATATATGTATAGTTTTTGTTTTCTTTATTTCTTGGACTTCATACAGTCTGTGAGTTGTTTCTGGGGGAGTGCAAGCCTCTGGGGTTAGCATCCCACTATCAGTGACTGCATATTATGTCTGTTCTTTTGTGATTGGGTTATCTCACTCAGGATGATCTTCTCTAGATGCAGCCATTTTCTTAAGAATTTGGTTAAGTCATTGTTTCTGGTGGCTGAGTAGTATTCCATTGTGTATATGTACCACAATTTTTGTATCCATTCGTCTTCTGAAGGACATCTGGGTTCCTTCCAGCTTCTGGCTATTATAAATAGAGCCGCTATGAACATTGTGGTGCATATATCTTTGTTGTGTATTAAAGTGTCTCTGGGGTATATGCCCAGAAGTGGAATAGCTGGGTCTTCAGGTAGTACTATATCCAATTTTCTGAGGTATCGCCAGACCGATTTCCAGAGTGGTTGTATTAGCTTGCAACCCCACCAACAGTGGAGAAGTGTTCCTCTTTCTCAGCAGCCTCGCCAGCATCTGCTGTCATCTGAGTTTTGGATCTTGGCCAATCTGACTGGAGTGAGGTGGAATCTTAGGGTTGTTTTGATTTGCATTTCCCTGATGGCTAAGGATGTCGAGCACTTCCTCAGATGTTTTTCGGCCATTCGGAGTTCCACAACTGAAAAAGATTTGTTTAGCTCTGTACCCCATTTTTTAATAGGGTTATTTGATTCTCTGGTGTCGAGCTTTTTGAGTTCCTTGTACACCTTAGATATTAGGCCTCTATCTGATGTGGTGTTGGTAAAGATCTTTTCCCATTCTGTTGGTTGCCGTTTTGTTTTCTTGACGATGTCCTTAGCCTTACAGAAACTTTGCAATCTCATTAAGTCCCATTTGTTAATCTTTGACCTTAGAGCTTGAGCCATTGCTGTTTTGTTTAGGAAATTTTCTCCTGTGCCTATGTGTTCTAAGGTTTTCCCTACTTTCTCATCTAATAATTCCAGTGTATCAGGTTTAATGTGGAGATCTGTAATCCACTTACACTTGAGCTTTGTACAAGGAGATAAGAACGGGTCTATTTTCATTCTTTTGCATGTTGAGTGCCAGTTGGACCAGCACCATTTGTTGAATAGGCTGTCCTTTTTCCATTGAATGTTTACTGCTCCTTTGTCAAAAATCAGGTGACCATATACATGAGGGCTCATTTCTGAATCTTCTATTCTATTCCATTGATCCACTTGCCTATTTCTGTACCAGTACCATGCAGTTTTCAGCACTAGCTTGAGGTCAGGGATAGTGATTCCCGCTGATGTTTTTTTGTTGTTGAGGATGGTTTTCGCTATTCTAGGTCTTTTGTTATTCCAGATGAAATTGCACATTGATCTTTCCAATTCCATGAAGAACTGGGTTGGAATTTTGATGGGGATTGCATTGAATCTGTAGATTGCTTTTGGTAGAATGGCCATTTTTAAGATGTTGATCTTTCCAATCCATGAGCATGGGAGATCTTTCCATTTTCTGAGATCCTCCTCAATTTCTTTCTTCAGAGGTTTGAAGTTCTTGTCATACAGGTCCTTCACTTCCTTAGTTAGAGTCACACCAAGGTATTTCATAGCTTTTGTAACTATTGTGAAGGGTACCTTTTCCCCAATTTCTTTCTCCACATGTTTGTTTTTTGAGTATAGGAATGCTACTGATTTGTTTGAGTTAATTTTGTATCCGGCCACTTTGCTGAACTTGTTTATCAGCTGTAGGAGTTCTCTGGTGGAATTTTTGGGGTCACTCAAGTACACTATCATGTCATCGGCAAAGAGTGATGTTTTTATCTCTTCCTTTCCGATTTGTATCCCCTTGATCTCCTTTTGCTGTCTAATTGCTCCAGCCAGGACTTCCAGTACTATGTTGAATAGGTAGGGAGAGATTGGGCAGCCTTGTCGAGTCCCTGATTTTAGTGGGATTGCTTCAAGTTTCTCGCCATTAAGTTTGATGTTGGCTGTTGGTTTGCTGTATATTGCTTTTATTATGTTTAAATATGGGCCTTGGATTCCTGTTCTTTTCAGGACTTTTAACATGAAGGGGTGTTGGATTTTGTCGAATGCTTTCTCAGCGTCTAGTGAGATGACCATGTGATTTTGGTCTTTAAGTTTGTTTATGTGGTGGATTACATTGATGGATTTCCTTATGTTAAACCATCCCTGCATCCCAGGGATGAAGCCTACTTGGTCATGATGAATGATGGTTTTGATGTGTTCTTGGATTCGGTTTGCAAGGATTTTGTTGAGTATTTTTGCATCAATGTTCATAAGTGAGATTGGTCTGAAGTTCTCTTTCCTTGTAGGGTCTTTGTGTGGCTTAGGTACGAGGGTTATTGTAGCCTCAAAAAATGAGTTGGGTAATATTCCATCTGATTCTATCTTTTGGAATAGCTTGGTGAATATTGGTGTTATATCCCCAATAAATGTCTGATAAAATTCTGCACTGAACCCGTCTGGACCTGGGCTTTTTTTGGTTGGGAGGCTTTTGATGACTTCTTCTATTTCTTTAGGTGTTATAGGGTTATTTAGATGGTTTACTTGGTCCTGGTTCAACTTTGGTACCTTGTATCTGTCTAGGAATTCGTCCATTTCCTCCAGATTTTCCAATTTTGTGGAGTATAAGTTTTTGTAGTAGGATCTGATGATTTCTTGAATTTCCTTAGTTTCAGTTGTTATGTCACCACTTTCCTTTCTGATTTTGTTAATTTGGATACTCTCTCTTTGCCCTTTAGTTAGTCTGGCTAGGGGTTTATCAATCTTGTTGATTTTCTCAAAGAACCAACTCTTTGTTTTGTTGATTTTTTCAATGGTTTTTTTTGTTTCTATTTGGTCTATTTCTGCCCTAATTTTGATTATTTCTTGCCGTCTACTCTTTTTGGGTAAATCTGCTTCCTTTTGTTCTAGGGCTTTTAGCTGTGCTGTCAGGTTGCTGATGTGAGCTCTCTCCAGTTTCTTCTTGGAGGCACTTAGAGCAATGAGTTTTCCTCTCAATACTGCTTTCATTGCATCCCATAGGTTTGGGTATGTTGTGTTTTCGTTTTCGTTGAATTCTAGAAAATCCTTAATTTCTTTCTTTATTTCTTCTTTGACCCTGCTATCCTTTAGCAGAGTGTTGTTTAGTTTCCATGTGTATGTGGCATTTTGTTGTCTTTGTTGTTGTTAAAGACCAGCCGTAGACCATGGTGATCTGAGAGGATGCATGGGAGTATTTCAATCTTCTTATATCGATGAAGGCTCGTTCTGTGTCCAATTATGTGGTCAATTTTCGAGAAGGTGCCATGGGGTGGTGAGAAGAAGGTGTATTCTTTTACTTTAGGATAGTATGTTCTGTATATATCTATTAATTCTAGTTGGTTCAAAGTCTCTGCTAGTTTTGCAGTGTCCTTGTTCAGTTTTTGTTTCCCTGATCTGTCCATTGGTGAGAGTGGGGTATTAAAGTCTCCCACTATTATTGTGTGGGGTGAAATGTATTTTTTGAGCTTTAGTAGAGTTTCTTTTATGAATGTGGGTGATTTTTTATTTGGAGCATATATGTTAAGGATTGAGAGTTTCTCCTGACAGATTTCCCCGGTAATGAGTAAAAAGTGTCCTTCTTTATCTTTTTTGATAACTTTTGGTTGAAAATTTACTTTATTCGATATTACAATAGCCACTCCAGCTTTCTTCTTGGAGCTGTTTGCTTGGAAGTTTTTTTCCCACCCTTTTACTGTGAGATAGTGTCTGTCTCTGTCTCTGAGATGAGTTTCCTGTATGCAACAAAAGGCTGGATTTTGTTTATGTATCCAGTCTGATAGTCTATGTCTCTTTATTGGGGATTGAGACCATTTATGTTAATAGATATCAAGGAATAATTGTTTCTGTATCCTGCCATTTTTGCTTTTTTGGGTTGAGTTGTGTCCGTGTTTTTTTTTTTTTTTTAGTTTTCTTGTTTAGGAGTTTTCTTGTTTTTACTAGGCTGTATTTTCCCTCCTTGTATTGGGTTTTCCACCTGTAATTCGTTGTAGTGCTGGGTTTGTGGTCGTATATTGTGTGAATTTTCATTTGTCTTGAAATATCTTTGTCTCTCCATCGATGGTGATTGATAGTTTTGCTGGGTATAGCAGCTTGGGCTGGCACTTGTGCTCTCTTAAGGAGTGCATGATGTCTGTCCAGGCTCTTCTAGCTTTCATAGTCTCTGCTGAGAAATCGGGTGTGAGTCTGATTGGTCTGCCTTTATAAGTTACCTGACCTTTTTCCCTTACTGCTTTTAGTATTCTTTCTTTACTTTGGGCACTTGATGTTTTTACTATTATGTGTTGGGAGGTATTTCTTTTCTGGTCCAACCTATTTGGAGTTCTGAAGGCTTCTTTTATGCTCGTGGTCATCTCATTCTTGAGGGTAGGGAAGTTTTCTTCTATGATTTTGTTGAAGATATTTACTGTGCCTCTTAGTTGATACTCTTCTCCCTCTTCTATTCCTATTATCCTTAGGTTCGGTCTTCTCATTGTGTCTTGTATTTCCTGGACATTTTGGGTTAGGAGCTTTTTGTTTTTTGCATCTTCTCTGGCTGTTTTGTCTATGTTTGCAATGTTGTCTTCTGCCCCCGAGATTCTCTCCTCGATCTCTTGTAATCTGTTGGAAATGCTTGCTTCTGTGACTCCTGATTTCTTTTTTTGGTGTTCTGACTCTAGGGTTATCTCTTTTAGCGCTTTTTTTATTGTGTCAATTTCTGTTTTAATTTCCCTCTTTCATTCCTTTATTTCCTTGGTTCTGTTTTCGTCTCGTTCTTTGAGTTCTTTGAGTGTTTTTCTTGTTTCTTCTTTAAAAGCTTCTGAATCTTTTTGCTTTTCCTCCCTTTCTTGTTTAAGTAACTCTATCAGCGTCTTGAGGCATGTTTTCAGGTCTGTGTCTTCTTTCTCTGGAGTGTTTGGAATTCCTATGTTTGCTACTATCGGAGAGCTGGGTTCTGGTGTTGCTAGATTGTCTTGGTTTCCTTGGGATATACTCTTTCTCTTTCCTCTTGCCATTTTGTTGTCAGTGATATGTTCTTGCCTTTCCCTTGTATCTGGTCTGTGTCCCTGGTACACTTTCCGTGTGCACTCCTCAGAGATCTCTCTACTCCCCAGCAGCCCAGGTTCCGGGTGGCAGCTGGGCCAGGCTCTGCTCTGCGTACTGAAGTCACCTCCGGGTGGGAACAGATGTTCCTAAGATTTGTTCCTGGTCACAGTAGCTCAGCCTGTACGAGCCGCCTTTCTGGCTGGTGGTTGGGCCAGGCTCTGCTCTGCGACCTGAAGTCGTCTCCGGGTGGGAACAGAAGTTCCTAAGATCTGTTCACGGTTACTGGATCGGGGAGGACAGGGCAGGTCAGGGCAGGGGGTGCCCTTTCCGTGTGCACTCCGCAGAGATCTTTCTGCTCCCCCGCAGCCTAGGTCTCCCACTCACCAGTTGCTCAGCCTGTAGGAGCCGCCTTTCTGGCTGGAGCCGCCTTTCCGGCTGGTGGTTGGGCCAGGCTCTGCTCTGTGACCTGAAGTCCTCTCCGGGTGGGAACAGAAGTTCCTAAGATCTGTTCCAGGTCTCAGTAGCTCAGCCTGTACGACCCGCCTTTCTGGCTGGAGCCCCCTTTCCGGCTGCTGGTTGGGCCAGGCTCTGCTCTGCGACCTGAAGTCCTTTCCGGGTGGGAACAGAAGTTCCTAAGATCTGTTCCCGGTTACTGGATCGGGGAGGACAGGGCAGATCAGGGCAGGGGGTGCCCTTTCGTGTGCACTCCGCAGAGGTCCCTCTGCTCCCCCGCAGCCTAGGTCTCCCACTCACCAGTTGCTCAGCCTGTACGAGCTGCCTTTCTGGCTGGAGCCGCCTTTCCGGCTGGTGGTTGGGCCAGGCTCTCTAGGATTCTTATATCTCCAGAAGTTACTATATTTTAGTAAATCCCTGATCATATATTACCATAAAATATTTAAGACAGTAATTTGCACAAGAGCAGTAAGGTCAAATTCTGTATAGTCAACAATGTATTTTTAACATAGAAACAATGAACTAGAAATATGTACAAGGTCACTGAGGTATAGAATTGTAACTAGAAAATAAATTAGATCATGCTAAGGCTGGCCACTAGTTTCTGCTCTTCTCTCACACATATTTTTCAATGGGGGGGGAGAAAAGGTTTCTGATCAGGCAGGTTTGCTTCAATTGATTTAGTAACAGTGTCTCATATAATAATTGCCTACATCCGATTAAGAATGTGCTCAAAGACTTATTAAGTGGAAGAATCAAATGTTCACTGGTATCAGTAGAATTTGAGGTTGAACAATGATATATAAGCATGAATATTTTATACTAGACTATTTACTAACACCAAGATATTAGGTCTTAATCTCTGGAAGAAATTTTGCCTTATAAAGAAAACCATTGTAAATATGATTAATTTTAAGAATATTTTTGAAGGAAGATAACATTTGATTACTTGTATGGACACTAAATCCAATCACCAGATGCTGTGCTTAGAGTATAGCTTAGTAGTAGTAGGGGCTTCCTGTGTAAAGGGCTTCTTTTCTCTTACATTCTGACTGGTTCTTAATCCCATATATAACAAATTCTGAAAAAAAAAACTCAAGAAAAGATCCAGATTCTGCATTATTAAACTCTCTATTTATGCAAGATAACAATCCAGATAAGTTATCATGTCTTACATGCATGAGAATTTGGGTTTGACAACCACCAACACAGAGAAAAGGCAGAAGATAGCAAGAAAGTTTGCCACACAGAGACAATGAGAAGGCAATATAATGGCAAAGGCAACTGGAGTAGTAAAGCAGTCTAAAAGGTATCATAAATTAGAGACAAATTCTCCCCTAGTACCTCAAGAGGTATCATGACCTAACCAGTGACTGTATTTTAGCCAATGATACAGATGATGGTAATACATGTTTTTGAATTATGGCTTGAAGATCTGTGAAAACCAAAAATTCAGATTTGAGACATCTTTAACTCTGACCTACAAAACATTGTTTTAGATATAAAATTAAAAAGAAAAGCCAACAAGATAACATGGTATTGGCCCTGCCTAATGTATCCACCTGGTACGCAGCCAACAGAATGAGCATCACATTGTATTTTCCCTGCCCCCACATCCAGTTCTCTATTGCCTTCTTTCCTGATCCACCCGGAGAATAGCCAGCAGAGGTGATTTCTACTGTCTCCTAAACTCCACTCTCATCACTCCTACACCTTGCCATCTGGAAGCATTTTAGTAACAACTGAATGACTAAAACACTGCATACTCCTTAGCTATGAACATTTCTGACATTGCTTCAAGCCTTCCTACATTGGCATTGTTTTTTCTATTTCCACTGTAGACTACTTCATAGTGGGTGAAAAGCTCTCACCCTAAGAACTGTGTTACACTCATCATGCAATGCAAGTTCAAACTCATTCTTGGTTCTCTGCATATATTTTATGATCTGATATTTTAAATATAATTGACTCGTCTTACTTGCAATCAACTTCCTGTTACATATGCCACTCATTCCTTCTCTAGATATAGGCTTTTCACAAGATCTGATAATAGAGTGGGAATCTGTCATTTTTGTTTTTTTAGCTAATGTTGCAAATGAAAATATTTACTTATTCAGTTTCATAATCCAATATGAACTGAATTAATGTGTTTTAAATCTGCATCCAAATACCACAGCATTCCTGTTCTAACAGCACAAATATCTTATTATTCTTTCTTCAACTGACTTAGTATACCAAGTATACCTAACCTCTATTTAAATTACTGAACCAACACAAATGACATATGTGAATGCTCACATTATTTAATATAAACTAATTCAGAAATATATGGAAATCTTAATATTTATTTCATTACCATTCTAATTTGTAATGATTCCTGATGACATGGTATTTGGGGACTGTGGTATTTATCTATCATCATGACAAAGTTCATCCTGTTATATATCCTTGTAGGTACTTATTACAATAGACTTAATATCAGAACATTGAATCAGTGACTATTGTGTATGTGTGTTTTTGTGTATGTATATGCCTGCATGTGCGTGAACACACACACACATTTATTACTTCCTTAAAGAGTTAATATTTCAGAGCAGGAGCCCTATGGTCTGAATATGTCTTTCTAGTTTGAGATATACATTCTATACTAACATATATACATTATATACACCCATACATATGTATTATACGTATTTTTACACATATTTTACACAAATACCCATTATATGTGATATATTGTATATGTTATACATAATATATACATAATATACATAAGGTATAAGTATAATCTATGTATCAGAAGCTTTAAATATTGTATTACTACAATAGTAAAGTTTTATAAGAGAGTCCCTCAAACAATGATATCAACAAGATAAACAACCTTTTCTTTCACAAGTAATAATTCATAAATGGTAAGTAATCCCAAGCATGTCTGCCAAGATTCCAGAATCATTCTGAGTTGTGACTTTCAAGTTTTCCTACAGTGATGACCTTCCCTGATTAGCCAAGTATTTGTCACATATCACCATCATATGATCATAATAGACCTGAAAAGGGATAGAGAAAAGGACATGGGTTACAAAACAATTTCAACTGAGAAGACTTGATTTAAACGACACCGACCACATCTCATCATATCCAGTCTCCTCACTATTGATCATATAATTGGCATGAGCTGCAAAGGAGGCTGAAAATACAGTCCGTACCTAGAACAGCACATATCTGCCTAAAACTAAATGAGGGAAAAGTTCTAAACAGATTTTCTAAATTTAATTGTTTAAAAAGAAGTAAATAGAACCACCATCAAGACTCAGGACCTGCCTGCAGGTTGAGCCCACAGAGAAGCCTTGCAAGAGCTCTCCCACCTGAGCCCACGGAGACAGAACGGAGCCACTGCAATTAGAACTCACTACCTGCCCACAGAGAGTCAAACATCCAGAAGCAATTTTTGTCCTGAGCCTATGTATGAGCCCTCAGATCCACACAAGAGACAGGCTCCAGTCAGAAAAAACAAGAGCACCTATAATCACAGACTACAAGATGGCAAGAGGAAAGTGAAAGAACCTAAGCAATGGAAACTAAGAAAATTGACAATATCAGATCCCAGCTCTCCCACCACAGCAAGTAGTGGATTGCCAAACACACCCAAAATACAAGACTTAGACTTGAAATCATACTTCATGATAATGATGGAAATATTTGAGAAGGGCATAAATAACTCTCTTAAACAATTACAGGAGAACCAGGAGAAATCACTAAAAAAAAAAAAAAAAAAAAAAAAAAAAAAAAAAAAAAAAAAAAAAAAAAAAAAAAAAAAAAAACTACAGGAAAACACAACCAAACAGATAAAGGAATTGAAAATGGAAATAGAAACAATAAAGAAAATACAAAAAGAGACAACCCTAGAGATAGAAAACCTATAAAATAAATCAGGACTCACAGATGCAGGCATCAGCAACAGACAATAAGAGATGGAAGAGAGGATCTCTGGGGCAGAAGACAACATAGAAAACATAGACAAAACAGCCAGAGAAGATGCAAAAAACAGAAAGCTCCTAACCCAAAATATCTAGGAGATCCAGGACACAATGAGAAGACCTATCCAAACCTAAGGATAATAGGTGTGGAAGAGGGCAAAGAATATCAACTAAATGGCACAGTAAATATTTTCAACAGAATCACAGAAGAAAACTTCCCTTCCCCAAAGTATGAGATGACCGTGAACATAAAGGAAGCCTACAAAACTCCAAATAAATTGGACCAGAAAAAATCTCCTCCTGACACATAATAGTCAAAACACTGAATTTTTGAAACAAAGAATTGTAAAAGCTGTCAGGGAAAAAGGACAAGTAACATATAAAAGCAGACCAATCTGTAGATTACTTTTGGCAAGATGGCCATTTTTACAACATTGATCCTGCCAATCCATGAGCATGGGAGATCTTTCCATCTTCTGAGACCTTCAGTGTGAATGTGGTAATGGAGTACTTAGCTATTAGAAACAATGACTTCATGAAATTTGTAGGCAATAGGATAGAACTAGAGACTATCCTGACAGGTCTTACTTGACCTGTAGAATCTTTATTTATCACTTAATAATTAAATATTTATGGTAGTATAGTTACTACATAATATTTGGAAACAACCCTATGGAGCACACATGAGAGAAAAACAGGTTGAAATCTGTGTAGGAATTCACAGAGATGCATATTTTGAAAACAGCTCATTTCCCCACCGAGACTCACCCATTCAACTCAATCAATTAAGATAATATATGGAACATTTTAGCTTTCAACAGCTGGAAACAAACTTTTAAGTATTAGATATGTTCAATAATAACATCTTCAAAAAGATTGTTTCAAGCTGAATCAACACCCATTTTATCATACTGGCTATTTATCAGAAGAAACCAGGAAGAAATAAATTACAAATCCATTGTTATTGCTCTATGTAAATATGTTGATACTTATGGGAATTGATAGTTTTTTTCCCTCATAAAATATCACAATTCTTGTAGGAATATCTTGATATAATCATTATTATGAACTTTGGATTCTTCTTTGCTGAAAAAAACATTGGAGGAAAGAAGTGCTTACTTGATTACAAAGCAGCTGTAATGAGGAAAAGGCGAGATGTAAATCAGAAGCAAGTGACAGCAGCAAGTATACATGCTATCTTGCATTTCCCTCTGATAGAACAGTCCTGATTTTTTTTAGCTTCAGACTGATTAATATGAAAGTACTGGTGCCTCTTTGTCCATGACCAGTGAAAACCAGTCCCAATGTTTGCACTACTGATGCATGCTGGAATTCCTTCTAAAAATGAGGGGCCAGTGCATAAGTAACACAGCCTCCAAAGACATACATCAAGTGACTTCATGTAGAGAGCAGAACAACAACCAGAAAACTAAGTGATAGAGTGAGAGGACCATGACACTTGCCGATGATCCAGTTCCTTCTCAATTAAAAAGTGCTGGCACCCACCCCTTTTAAAGTCCTGTTGTTATTCTGGCTAAGAGCAGGTGGATTAGAGAGTCGAGATATTGTAGTCTTGTGTTGTATTTATATTTCTTCCTCAGAAATTAGTCATTTAATTTTATTATTAAGAACATTTTTTTACTTAGTTATATACTAGAAGATATGATACTCTTGGAATTTAGCATTTTATATTTTGTTTTCCACCCAGAAGCTTCTTTTAGTGGGTTTATATTACAAACACCAATGGAAGAGTCAAGATTCAGGCTGATAATATGCTAGATCCATTATTGATGTATTGATGCTTTTTACTTGGTTTGTTCATAAAGTAACTTAAGTTTTCTAAAATAGAAAGAGATAAGTACCAAGGTGACTGAAGTCGGTGGCATGGCTTTTACCTGTGCTACCAGACATACTTGAGTAGTCATTGTCACCTAATGGTGACATCTGCTCCCTCAAGGAATGTGCCCAAGTCTGGAATTTCTAACTACAAGCATGCTGTGATGTGTATTACAGGTAAGATACCTGTTAGATGAGCTTCTGTTAGTCACAAGTTAGTTATTGTGCTACTGGTATGTATCCAGTGTTAATGAATCAATAAATATAATAGATATGATCTAGTGAAACAAAACATACATAAAGTACACAAACTTATTAATCAATTGACAAAAATGTGACTGGAGGTTTACAAAAATCTAGCCTTATGTTTTCCCCAAGAACAACGGTTTCTCATTACTATGTTAGTATGCTGAACAAATGTATACTTTGTACTAGTGGCAAATAAGAAACATATATTAAGACCTTCTTCAATGTACTACTCTAAAAAGAAAAGCTTCATTTATCTCCTGATGGTAGAGTTAGCCACTTCTCTAGTGCACAGTTTATATCCTGTAATTCTTCAAATCAATCATGTTAACATCTTTAGAAAGCGTTTTAATTGCATCTGGAAATAATTAATATTATTCAAAATGATTAATATTACCACATAAATGATTAATATTATTATTGTCATTAGGCTTTACAGAAGATGCCAATCACTGTTTTCTCTCACTGGATGCATTAGTTATGTGGGATTGTGGTTCTTTTTCTCTTTTTCTTTTTCTTTTAATGAATATATTTATTGACATTTTAAATGCTATGACCTTTCCCAGTTTCCATTCCATATTAAATCCCCCATCCCTCTTTTTGTATCTCCCAACCACCAACCCTCTCTCTCTTTTGCCTCTCCATCTAGACATTCCCCTACACTGGGGCACTGAGTCTTGCCAAGACCAAGGGCTTCTCCTACCATTGGTGTCTAACAAGGCCATCCTCTGCTACATATACAGCTAGAGCCATGGGTCCCTCCATGTGTACTTTTTGATAGTGGTTTAGTCCTGGGAGCTCTGGTTGGTTGTTATTGTTGTTCTTATGGGTTGCAAACTCCTTCAATTTCAATTCTTTCTCTAACTCTTCCACTGGGGACCCTGTTCTCAGTTCGGTGCTTGACAGTGAGCATCAACCTCTGTATTTGTCATGATGTGGCAGAGCCCCCACAGGAGAGAGCTATTTCAGGCTCCTGTAATTATGCACCTTTTTGAATTAACAATATTGTCTGGGTTTGGTGGCTGTATATGGGCTGGATCTCTGTGTGAGGAAATCTCTGGATAGCCTTTGCTTCAGTGTCTGCTTCAAACTTGGTCTCTGTATTTCCTCCTGTGGATATTTTTGCTCCCCTTTCTAGAAAGGCTGAAGCATCTGCACTTTGGTCCTTTATCTTCTCAAGCTTCAAGTGGTCTGTGAATTGCATCTTGGGTAATCTGAGCTTTTTGTCTAATATCTACTTATCAGTGAGTGCATACCATGTATGGTTTTTTGTTGTTGTTGTTGTTTTGTGTATGTGTGTGTGTGTGTGTGTGTGTGTGTGTGTGTGTGAGAGAGAGAGAGAGAGAGAGAGAGAGAGAGAGAGAGAGAGAGAGACAGACAGACAGACAGACAGACAGAAGATGGGCAGACAGACAGAGACAGAGACAGAGATTGGGCTACCTCACACAGGATGATATTTTATGGTTCGATATATTCACCGAAGAATTTCATGAAGTCATTGTTTTTAATAGCTGAGTAGTAATTCATTGTGTAAATATACCACATTTTCTGTATCCATTCCTCTGTTGAAGAATTTATGGGTTCTTTTCAGCTTCTGGCTAATTATAAATAAGGCTGCTATTAAAGAAGTGGAGCATGTGTCCTTGTTATATGTTGGAGCATCATTTGGGAGTGGTATACCTGGATCCTTGGTTAATACTATGTACAATTTTCTGAGAAAACTCCAGACTGATTTCCAGAGTTATCATACTAGCTTGCAATCCCACTAACAATGGAGGAATGTTCCTTTTTCTCCACAACCTTGCCAACATCTGGTATAACCTGAGTTTTTGATCTTAGCCATTTTAACTGGTATTAGTGGAATCTCAGGGTTGTTTTGATTTGCATTTCACTAATGACTAAGGATATTGAACATTTTTTAGGTGCTTCTTATGAGAAACCTTCAATATTTCTCAGTTTGGAATTCTTTCTTCAGCTCTGTCCTCCATATTTTTGGTTATTTGATTATTTACAGTCTAACTTCTTGAGTTTTTTTTTTTATGCAGCATATTAGCCCACTATGAGATGTAGGATTGGCAAGGATTTTTTCCTAATCTGTTGGTTGCCATTTTGTCTTCTTGACAGTGTCCTGAGCCTTACAGAAACTTTGTGATTTCATGAGGTCCCATATAGCAATTCTTGATCTTAGAGCAAAAGCCATTGTTGTTCTATTCAGGAAAATTTCCCCATGTGTTCAAGGCTTTTAAATAAAGTTTTAAGAGAAAAAAATAGTCAAAATTGTGTCTACAGGGAAGTCTGAGTTATAGGGTAGGAGAAAGAACAATGATTCCACAAGCCTGAGAAGCCAGAGATCTACTACTTTAACCAAGTCATCTCTTTTGAGGTTTTTTTTTCCCCACAGATTTGGAAGAAGGTACTGAAGTGTAAGTTTCTGTTTTTTTCATATGATGCAGACTCACAAGGTGTTTTGTTGAGACAAGATCCATGGAAAGACATGTGATATTTGGAAAGAGTATAAATAGAACTCAAGGTACAGTGTGATGTATTTGCAGGCCTCCTATATTTGGTGATCTCTACTTCATTGAGAGAGGCCCAGAAAAGAACTTCTCCTGGAATCCTGGCCAGTCTTGTTCATTCCCCATGACTTGTGTTAATTTGGTGGAAGCCTGGCTGTTTCTGCTTAATTGTGCCACTGCTGCTGATTTGTGTTTGGTATCCTGACACTACTGAACTAAACTGCTGTTATCCTGACAAACAGATTGGGATATCCAAAACAACAACAACAACAACAAAAAAAAAACTACTTCTAAAGAGGTCCTGTACAGGCTGGTTTTGTGTGAACTTGACATAAGCTGGCGTTTTCACAGAGAAAGGAGCCTCAGTTCAGAAAATGCCTCCATGAGAACCAGCTGTAAGGCATTTTCTCAACTAGTGATGAAGGGGGGAGGGCCCAGCCCACTGTGGGTGGTGCCATCCCTGGGCTGGTAGACCTGGGTTCTATAAGAAAGCAAGCTGAGCAAGCCAGGGGAAGCAAGCCAGTAAGTAACACCCCCCACCCTCATGTCCTGTGCACCAGCTCTTGATTTCTGACCTGCTTGAGTTCCAGTCCTGACTATCTTTGGTGATGTACAGCAACGTGGAAAATGTAAGCTTTCTTGCCAATTTGTTTCTTGGTCATGATGTTTTGTGCAGGAATAGGAACCCTGACTAAGATAGGTTCATAACCCACTGTCCTATTTACCATCTTTTCTGCCTTATGTTTGGATAGTGGACTAGAAGGGAGATCAAAGCATTTGAGAACATTTATTGATAATAGGTTTAAAAAAATATAAGCCTTCAAGGTAAAACTTAACATTTAAGAGTAATTGGATTTAATTTATATATGCCTTAACTAGCTCTGTGATAACCCTCTTACAATAGGCAGAATAATAATTCTGATAGCAAAGAATATGGTATGGAAATTAAAAAAGCAATAATAAAAAAGTAAGAAGTCACCCACTGAACTGTTAATAAAATACTACAATTTTATTTTAAAACATTCTCATGATAATAAGAACTGAAGACTTATGTTTGAAACTAAATATTTACAAATAATAATTATAAAGGATGGCTTCTAAGGTTACTTATGAAACCATTTTAGAGTTATCACATAAAAGATATGATTTTTTTTTACCTCAAATAGACCTCAACCTCAGGTTATTTACGTGTGGAACAAAATAAAGTCTCTAAGTGATCTTACTGTTTAAAACTCCATGAAGTTGTTTTGTATTCAAAATTTTTCCATTAACCCAGAGGTTAGTGTCTGTTTTTGCCATACAAATAGATACATATTCATACATTTAAATTATGAACTAATCATAATGTGCTAGAGATTTATAATACAGGGAATATGTATCATATTACATGCCCCCAAACAACCAAAATACCCAAAAAGAAAAGTATGATCCTCAGATCTTTGGTTAAGTAATTATGAGCTGCTGTTACTAGAAACGGGCAGACTAGAAAGCTAGTTTGCCTGAGAGAATGAACAAGTTTGCAGTGATTGCCTTATCACAATTGTTATCATTCTTCTTTCTATTCAAAAGTAACCAAATGAATAATGCATTCTATAGTCCATCTAATAACAAATGCCATGCAATTCATAGTCCCTACTCTCTAAAGCATTACTAAATAAATGAAGAGAGAAGACAGAAATAATGATATGCTGTGAATGGATTGAAATTATGGCTCTCAGCAAAGAAAACACCCAGACAGCAGGCACTTTTGGAAATGTGTGGGTGTGTGTTAATATTCATAGGAGTGAACGACAGAGCTACTTCTATGAGATATACATACAGACTACCCAAAAAACAGTGAATTGTATCTATACCAAAGCAGTTTTATGAAGAACAGCTATTACAAGTATTAGGTGACTATTCTCTGTCTCTCCTCCTCCCAGAGAAATCTAAATGATGGTGAGGATGCCATTTACCCACTTCCTCCTGATGCTGTAGTGCCTTGCTGTGCCAGAGAATCAGAGTAGCATCCTACACCCACTACCCAGGCTTAAACCTCAGATGCTCCATTTGAGTTATGTGGCTTTGGACCTGAGCTCTTCATGCGGATGCATCCAGTGAAAGAGGGTAAAAGAGAATAGTGTCTTGAATTTTGTTGTCCAGAGTTTAAATCTGTGATATGTTCACAAATGTCTCCTTGCCTGACAAACATTCTAAACTTGTTTGCTATTGTTACTACATGTTAATCAAGGGGAGACAAAGTTTACAGTAGGAAAAACTTAGAACTTATAAAAAACTACTGAACTTACCACCCTCAGCCCAATTATACTTAGTCTTGCCAAATTTGAAACATCACTGGAGTCTTTTCTAATCAGTGAATTGCTTACATAAACAATATTTGATAATAATAATAAAGTCTGTCATTAAATTGTGATGATATGACAACTTCTGAATAAACTTATGGCAGAGAAAGAAAGAAAAGAAAGAAAAAGAAAGAAAGAAAGGAAGGAAGGAAGGAAGGAAGGAAGAAAGAAAGAAAGAAAGAAAGAAAGAAAGAAAGAAAGAAAGAAAGAAAGAAAGAAAGAAAAGAAAAGAAAGAAAGAAGACTTGGAGGAAAAACAGCATCATAGCCAGAGCTCTATCCACAACATTAAAACTGTCTGGATTAGAAGCAGGGAAGAGGCACCATTGATCATTGGTGCACATTGAAATATTAGTCTGAAGTTCATTAGCATGAACAGTTTGTGTGAGGGAATCAAAAGGCTGAAAAGCATATTCAACTAAGCTTGTCTTATAGCATTTGTTTTGACTTCTTTTCTCCCCGTCTCTCCTTTTCATTTTCTGTTTTTTAATGTTGTGAAGAATATTGAACAACTGCCTTCTAAATGCATGTTTATATCCATAGATTTGTACTTAACTTGGCCTTCTCCAGAGAAGTTTCTTATTGCCTTGGACATCAGTTAAGGCAGAACCTTCTAGCTGTCTAGTTAGGAACAAGCAATTATAGAGAGCTGACCTCAAAGTGGGACAATATGTCACCCTGCTAAGAATCATGAAACATTGTGGAAGCGGAGGCAGAATTAATGTAAAAACCAGAAAGTGAGAAAATACTCAGAAAAAGGACATTGCTTTTACAAACTTGGCTTGTTGTTGGTAATTTGGACAGCTAGAAGTCTCTGCCTTAACTGATGCCCAATGCAATGAGAAGCTTCTCTGGGAGAAATGAGTTCAGTACTAATCTGTGGATATAAACAGGTGTATTTAGTAAGCAGTTGCTCACCATATTTTTGTCACAACATTAACCTGGCTCATGATATTTCTGCAAAGAACACAGGTTCTGTGGGGAACTGAACTATATGTTACATCCCAGCAGTGAACCCAGATGAGAAATTGGAGGAGGCTAATTTAGAAAGCTATATACGGATTTGTTTGGTGGAATAGAGTTCAAGACAGCACAGAAGTTGGATTTTGTCATGGTGTGGCCCAACAGTCTTACCCAGTTACATTCTGATATGGCATGGCCTACTGCTTTACCAGCTATGTTTTGTCATAGTGTGGTCCATTGCTCTTATCCAGACATGTTCCATCATTTATGAATCACTGCTCCTATCCATGTTTACAGTGAGAGAGAATAGTAAGTAAAGCAGAAAGACATGGATCATGGGAAGTTTGGTAAGGAAAGAAATGGGAGTGAGCATGAGGTTGTTAACAGGAAAGACTGCAGAGAAAGCAGCTAAAGTTAAGCAGGTAGGTACAGTTAAGGAGAAACTTGAGATTTTATGCTAGGATAGTAGGAAAGGTGTCTTTTGGGGGGAGACTACCTACTGGAAAAAACCCCTGAAAATGCAATTTTAAATGCATTTTTATTTTTTTTACACAAAGATTCTAAAAATGCAATTTCATTTGAAAGACACTGAGCCGCAATAGAAGGGGTTCCCCACTGAAAAACATCCTTCCAAAGAAGCCAGTGTAGCTCTCAAATTTAAACACAAGTTTACATTTCAAGTTGACAGCAGAATTTAGAAGCATTATCTGCATCTTGGTGACTTTTCAGATTTGAGTCATAGAGTCACAGGGTTTCACACTAAATTTTGAGAAAGCTGCTGAAGCCAGTCGGGGTGTTGGGTTTGGCTTCTTGGCAAGAGGTTATATCTCAGATTTCTTATGAAGCTGTAAAGATAAAGCCTGAGTTGCTCACTGGGATGGCAGTCCCTCACATCTGACAAGTGGTAGATCAGTAAGAGACAACATTTTCATCTCAAAAAGGAACTATAATATCTGAGAGACAACATTCAATGTGTGTGTGTGTGTGTGTCTCCAATCCTCTTCTCACTCTGAATATGCAATCTACTGACTTCAAATCCCATATACTTACAACTTATAATCATTATGCTACACACACACAGAGAGAGACAGACAGACAGGGATTTTCTTCCCCTCCCAGTCCACCCTCCTACTGTTCCTTATCCCATACTTTCTTCACATCTTCCCTGTCTCCATGAGAATGTGCCCACCCTACCCACCCTGCCAGTCCTCTAAACTCTAAACTGGGGCTTCCAGTCTCTTGAGGGTTAGGTGCATCTTCTCTGACTGAACACAGACCCAGAGTCTTCTGCTGTGTATGTGTTGGGGACTCATCAGCTGGCGTATGCTGCCTGGTTGGTGATCCAGTGTCTCAGAGATCTCAGGGGTCCGGGTTAATTGAGACTGCTGGTCCTCTTATTGTGCACATGCATGGGTTCAGAAAAAGCTAATCAAATTCAGCAGAATGATTAAATTTAATTACTAATGGAAGAGCAGCAATGTGTTAATCAGTTTGAATAACTATAACGAAATCCCTAGCATAATCAAGTTAATAAACAAAAAGGTTTGTTTTTGCTCACGGCTTCACTACATGAGTAATCCATACATGACTACTCCTGTACATGTTTACCCCATTGTTTGAGCCTGTGGTGACAAGTTACATAATGATGGGAGTATTTGGTACAGGAGGTATGTTTACTTCATGTCAGCTATGAAGTAAAGTGAGTTACCGTTATCATACCAGATCCCCTCTCCCAGATCTCAGCACTTCCGGTATCATAGGTGACTATTAAAGTCTGTCAAACTGCTTCCTCTACAGGATTCATCAAGGTTGACTTCCTTCTTTTAAGGTACTCTACATAGCTTCATTTTCTGAGCAAAGAAGCCACCTCTTGCTCTTACAATCTCTTGTTTTGTCCTCTAGCATCTCTGTACCCATTAGCTTTCACACACTGTGCCTAGTGGTAGCTTTTTATGATTATTTTATTGTAGGAGAAAAATTCCTCTCTAAAGATAGACGTTTCTCTAGTTAAGTAACTGAAAATATTACAGTTCTCTACTACATTCCTTATTGCATTAGAGATTGGAAACCTTAGAATCTGGCCCACTGCTCTGAAAGTGTTCTGAGTACACTTTGCATACTTCAAAGTGGCTGACATCCTTTTAGCTTTCAGTTTTTCATTTCTTGTGATATTTTTACTCCCAATCCATTTGTGATCTTTTCAGTAAGTCTGTTGGAGGAAATATGAGAGTTATTTCTCTGTTAAGGATAAATTCACTTGACTTTTCCTTGATGTGGTGTAGAAAACACTCGGTAGTCCCTGGAAACAAACTCAGCTCTGACGTTTTATGTCTTAAGTGTACTACAGTCATCAACAGAAACAAGAAAAAGATTTCACAGTGTGAAGTGGCAACATCTTTTTGAGTGAACAAAGCAAATTCTAAAGGTATTTTCTGAGTTACTGAAAGTGACGTGATCAGTTCTGTTATTTGTAGAGGCCTGAGATGCCTCTTTCCTCCCAGCAGAGCCAGCAGCTTGTAGAATGAGCTGTCTGTGGGACTGGAAAAGGAAACTGAGTCAAAATCTCAGATTTGATTTGGCGTCTCTCAGATAGATTACTCTGCTAATTTGCGGCCCTCTCTAATCCTCTTTCTCTACAACCTTGTCTTGCAGTACAAGGGTAGGTGGAGTCTCAGTAGCCATTGAGCCATTAATGCATTTATTTCAGAATGCTCTAAACACAAAAAAACTTAGACATATAAAGAAACCTTTCTATTATTAATGTAACATAGATAGTTGTTTGTTTTGGTGTTTATTCAAACCAGAAGATGAACTGGAAGACATTCACATGAGTAGTTTCTTCATTATTTTATTTCAATTGAATTTGAACTAATATTTACTGCCATTGTATATGTCATTATTGACAAGAGTTTCAACTATAAAATCAGGTTTGGCTGATAACTGTAACCCAGTACTAGAGCAGTCAGTCTTCTAGCATGTATAAAAACTTGGCTTCAGTCTGCATTACCAGGAAAAATTTGACCAGAATCTGTCAGCTAAAAGTGTTTTGAATTTTTAAATTTTATATGTATAATAATTGCATCCTATATGAATTTAACAGCTTATAATGGGAAAAATCAAATGAAAAATATCATATGGGTAAAAATGAGTAAATAATCCAAGCTTATGAAACCAATTCATTTATTAATTTTTTTATTTTTAAAAGTTAAAAACTGATTTTTTGTATGTTATTCTCCAATCATTGCTTCTCCTTCTCCATCCTTCTAGTTTCTCTCCATCTTTCTTTGTCTTTTTTTGAGATTTATTTATTTATTTTATCTATATGAGTACATTGTAGTTGTCTTCAGACACACCAGAAGAGAGCATTGGATCCCATTACAGATGGTTGTGAGCCACCATGTAGTTGCTTGGAATTGAACTCAGGACTTTTAGAAGAGCAATCAGTGCTCTTAACCACTGAGCCACCTCTCATCCCAATCCTTTCCATCTTTCCACCCACCTAAATCTATACCTATTCTTTCTTTTTTATTAGAAAACAAACATTTAAGAAATAATAGTAAGACAAAACAAGGAGCTATCTGCCTCTAAAGCCACTGTTAACTGCTGTTGCCCACAGAGACATTCAGATGCCTGGTCATGAAAATATGTGCACTGAGGAAGTATGAACAAATGGGGCACTCATTTATTTTTTAAAAGAAAATAAGCCATTTGCTTTTTATTGTTGGAGTCTAGCCTTAACAAGAATCAGGGGTTGTCAAGGATTAGGGATGTCTTGTAGGCAGATAAGAAAACACACAATTGAAATACAATTATGACAGTCTGATCTTACCTTGAATACCTTTGAACTCAGGAGCCAGGGTGCTCACATAGACTTGACTCAGCCCCAGTCTGTTATTGAAATCGTACAAGGATTACACAGTTTATAGGTGTGGTATAGTGGGTAATGCTTCTCTATTTGGGGGGGGGGGCAATATTTTCTTGTGATACAGAGTAGTACAAATTTAGAACAGAATAAAAGGAACTATACAATCTTAAACATAAAGTTTTTTACAGCAAGCACAATTATTTTTATATCTCCAGACCACCAGTCTCTAGTGAGGTCCCAGACAGCGGTATTGCAGTTACAAATTCAGTACCTTTTAAACATATGTGAGACAGTATCTTTTCCTATAAGGGCAAGTTTGGGGTCTGTAAGTTTTAGACCTCATCTCTCTTTCTACAAAAACATCCCCACTTAACCTGTATAGAGAATTCATAGGGGAATGTCAGCATCATCCCTGAACACAAGGAACCCATTGGTGACTTTCTGGGAAACACCTGTATGTTATTCCATTCTTAGTTTTATGACTTAAAAATGTCTGGTTTTTATTATACAGAACTGAAACTAAGAATGGGGAAACAGCTGCAGATTTACACATCTTTGTCTGAGACTCTAGATTACTTTCATTTCTACCTCGAGCGAGTAACTGTAACATACATTTTTTTTGAATTCATGAACAGCCTTCATTTTAGTATTATTGGTAACATTTAGTTTCTGAATATCAAGTAGGCTCCTACTAGGTCTTTCCAGGTCACCATATGCCAGTTTAATGAAGGAAGGAGGAAAGAAAACGAACAGCAAATAGATAAGGAGAATGATAAGTACTAAGAATAGTTGCAGAAACCAACAGATTGGAAAGTTATCTTTACCAATCCTACATCTTGTAGAAGCCTAATATCAAATATATACAAAGAACTCAAGATGTTAGATGCCAGAGAATCAAATAATCCTATTAAAAATGAGATACGGAGCTAAACAAAGAATTCTCAACTGAGGTATATCGGATGGCTGGGAAGCACCTAAAAAATGCTCAGCATCCCTAGTCATCAGGGAAATGAGAATCAAAGCAACCCTAAGATTCCACCTCATGCCAGTAAGAATGGCTAAGATCAAACACTCAGGTGACAGCAGATGCTGGTGAGGATGTGGAGAAAGAGGAACACTCCTCTACTGTTGGTAGAGTTGTAAGCTGGTACAACCACTTTGGAAATCAGTTTGGCAGTTCCTCAGAAAATTGGACATAGTACTACCTGAAGACTCAGCTATACCACTCCTGGGCATATACCCAAAAGAAGCTCCAACATATAACAAGGAAACATGTTTCACCATGTTCATAACAGCCTTATTTATAATAGGCAGAAGCTGGAAAGAACCCAGATGTCTGTTCTTCAACAGAGGAATGGATACAGAAATTGTGGTACATAAACACAGTGGAGTACTACTAAGCGATTAAAAATAATGACTTCATAAATTTCATAGGCAAATGATGGAACTAGAAACTATCATCCCGAGTGAGATAACCCAGTCACAAAAGAACCCCCATGGCATGTACTCACTGATAAGCAGATACTAGTCCAAAAAGCTGGGAATGCCCAAGAAACCATTCACAGAACTTATAAATGTCAAAGAAAAGGAAGGCCAAAAGGTGGATGGCCTTCTTAGAAGGAAGAACAAAAACTCATAGGAGGAAATAAAGGGACAGATAGAGGAGCAGGGATTGGAGAAAAGATCAATCAGAGACTGCTTCATCTTGGAATCCATCCTATATGCAGTCACTAAACCCAAGCACTATTGCTGATGCCCAGTAGTGCTTACTGGCAGGAATCTGATATGGATGTCTCCTCAGAGGCTCTGCCAGAGCCATACTGATACAGAGTAGGTAGCTTGCAGATAACCATCAAACTGAACTTGGGAACCCCAATAAAGGAGCTAGAGAAGGGATAGAAGAAGCTGAAAGGTTCTGCAACCCCATGGGAAGAACAAAATTATCAACTATTGAAACCCACCACAGCTTCCAGAGACTAAAACACCAACCAATGAGTTCCCATTGAAAGACTCATGGCGCCAGGTGCATATGCAGAGAGGATAGCATTCTCTGGCATCAATGGGCAGACAGTCCTTTGGTACAGCGATGGTTTGTTTCCCCAGTGTAAGGGAATGCCAAGGTGCTGAGGTGGGAGAAGGTGGGTGGTTGGAAGAGGGAGTACCTTTATGGAGCCATGGAAGGAGAGGGCTGAATGGGGTTGGGGGGAAGGAGGACAACATCTGAAATATAAATACAGAGAATAGCCAATAAAAACAATAAAAAAAGAATAGTTGCAGAAATCACACCACAAGGTGCTTGTGCCAAAGAAGCAGGCATTGGGACATCTCAGGAATCATACTGGCGTCAGCAGGGTTTTCTTGTCATCAGGGGTTCCAGGCATCTGGAGATTAATGTGGGTGTCTCCAACAGTTTTTAAACAATGACTGAAGTGAACAGCACTACATAATTACTAAATAATAATAGTGTAATAGAGGAAAAATAAGGATGGAGAAGTTTAGTTACATACTTCACATTCCAGTGACAATTCTACCAGCAACGGCTGTTCTCTCCTTCTTATTTGACAACTGTTACTGGTGGTGGCCAGGATGCATCTGTAGGGAACAGCCTGTCACTGTTTTGCGGATGGGATTCTGTGACAAGGCCCATAGAGACCCCTTTCCACTTTGCAAGGACCTGTGGTGAGTTTTGCTGGCCTCTGATTCCTTAGATTGCATTGCTACAAGCACACCTTGATTTCAATTTGCTGTTTCCACTCACAGTGACATTTTGGATCACTGAAATTGTGCTTTGTACTGCAAAATATGAATAAGGGTGACTGACACAGCTTGGGACGAGGCAGGGTGGAGAAAGAGAAACTGTTGGGGCTTTTACAAAAATGGGAATTTTCTTTTCTTTTTTTTAACAACTTTATTTTAAAGAACAAAGATAAATGTACAGATTTTAAGCATTTTTTGCATAAAAGTATATAATACATTTTTGTCAGTACTTTTTTTTTTTTTTTTTTTTTTTTTTTTTTTAAGGTTTGATAGTGTGATCAAGATCCCACCAGTTACAATGAGCAAAAAGTACATGTAAAACAAGATGCAACATGGAAATAGTCAAAGTTTTCTTGGTGTGTAAAGATTTTTTTTTTAACAATGAGCAGACAGTACATGTAATACAGGGTACAACCCGGAATTTGTCAATGTATTCTTGGTGGGTAAGGATTGAGCATGACTATTTATTTTGTTTTGTTTTCTTTTTTTCTTGGACTTCATACAGTCTGTGAGTTGTTTCTGGGACAGTGCGAGCCTCTGGGGTTAGCATCCCTCTATCAGTGACTGCATATTATGTCTGTTCTTTTGTGACTGTGTTATCTCACTCAGGATGATATTTTCTAGATGCAGCCATTTTCTTTTTTTTTTTTTAGATTTGGTTTTTGAGTATTTTAATGAGTATTTTTGTATTGATATTCATAAGAGAAATTGGTCTGAAGTTTTCTTTTTTTTAAACGACTTTATTTTACAAAACAAAAATAAATGTACAGATTTTAAACATTTTTTGCTTAAAATTATACATTTTTGTCAGTACTGTTTTTTCAGACATTGAAATAATTTTTACATAAAACCATGTGAATATATTTTTTTAGTCAGTACTTGATTTTTTTCAAGGGCTTGACAGTATGCATTGAAAACCTAATAGTTACAATAAGCGTAAAGTACATGCAAAACAAAACGCAACATGGAAATAGTCAAAGCCTTCTCCTTTTGTAAATATATGTATATTTTTTTGTTTTCTTTATTTCTTGGACTTCATACAGTTTGTGAGTTGTTTCTGGGGGAGTGCAAGCCTCTGGGGTTAGCATCCCACTATCAGCGACTGCATATTATGTCTGTTCTTTTGTGACTGGGTTATCTCACTCAGGATGATATTCTCTAGATGCAGCCATTTTCTTAAGAATTTGGTTAAGTCATTGTTTCTGGTGGCTGAGTAGTATTCCATTGTGTATATGTACCACAATTTTTGTATCCATTCATCTTCTGAAGGACATCTGGGTTCCTTCCAGCTTCTGGCTATTATAAATAGAGCCACTATGAACATTGTGGTGCATATATCTTTGTTGCGTATCAAAGTGTCTCTGGGGTATATGCCCAGAAGTGGAATAGCTGGGTCTTCAGGTAGTAATATGTCCAATTTTCTGAGGTATTGCCAGACTGATTTCCGGAGTGTTTGTATTAGTTTGCAACCCCACCAACAGTGGGTAAGTGTTCCTCTTTCTCCACAACCTCGCCAGCATCTGTTGTCCTCTGAGTTTTGGATCTTGGCCAATCTGACTGGTGTGAGGTGGAATCTCAGAGTTGTTTTGATTTGCATTTCTCTGATGGCTAAGGATGTCGAGCACTTCCTCAGATGTTTCTCAGCCATTCGATATTCCTCAGCTGAGAATGTTTTGTATAGCTCTGTACCCCATTGAACCCGTCTTGACCTGGGCTTTTTTTGATTGGGAGGCTTTTGATGACTTCTTCTATTTCTTTAGGTGTTATGGGATTATTTAGATAGTTTACTTGGTCCTGGTTTAACTTTAGAATCTGGTATCTGTCTAGGAATTCATCCATTTCCTCTAGATTTTCCAATTTTGTGGAGTATAAGTTTTTGTAGTAGGATCTGATGATTTCTTGAATTTCCTCAGTTTCAACGTTATGTCTCCACTTTTCTTTCTGATTCTGTTAATTTGGATACTCTCTCTTTGCCCTCTAGTTAGTCTGGCTAGGGGTTTATCAATCTTGTTGATTTTCTCTAAGAACCAACTCTTGGTTTTGTTGATTTTTTCAATGGTTCTTTTTGTTTCTATTTGGTCTATTTCTGCCCTAATTTTGATTATTTCTTGCCATCTACTCATCTTGGGTATATGTGATTCCTTTTGTTCTAGGGCTTTTAGCTGTGCTCTCAGGTTGTTGATGTAAGCTCTCTCCAGTTTCTTTTTGGAAGCACTTAGTGCTATGAGTTTTCCTCTCAGTACTGCTTTCATTGCATCCCATAGGTTTGGGTATGTTGTGTTTTCATTTTTGTTGAATTCTAGAAAATTTTTAATTTCTTTCTTTATTTCTTCTTTGACCCTGCTATCGTTTAATAGAGTGTTGTTTAGTTTCCATGTGTATGTGGGCTTTTTGTTGTCTTTGTTGTTGTTAAAGACCAGCCGTAGACCATGGTGATCTGAGAGCATGCATGGGAGTATTTCAATCTTCTTATATAGATTGAGGCTTGTTCTGTGTCCAATTATGTGATCAATTTTCGAGAAGGTGCCATGGAGTGATGAGAAGAAGGTGTATTCTTTTACTTTAGGATGATATGTTCTGTAGATATCTATTAATTCTAGTTGGTTCAAAGTCTCTGCTAGTTTTGCAGTGTCCTTGTTCAGTTTCTGTTTCCATGATCTGTCCATTGGCGGGAGTGGGGTGTTGAAGTCTCCCACTATTATTATGTGGGGTGAAATGTATTTTTTGAACTTTAGTAGGGTTTCTTTTATGAATGTGGGTGCTTTTTTATTTGGAGCATATATGTTAAGGATTGAGAGTTCCTCCTGACAGATTTCCCTGGTAATGAGTAAAAAGTGTCCTTCCTTGTCTTTTTTGGTAACTTTTGGTTGGAAATTTACTTTGTTCGATATTAGAATAGCCACTCCAGCTCGCTTCTTGGAGCTGTTTGCTTGGAAGTTTTTTTCCCACCCTTTTACTCTGAGATAGTGTCTGTCTTTGTCTCTGAGATGAGTTTCCTGTATGCATCAAAAGGCTGGATTTTGTTTATGTATCCAGTCTGATAGCCTATGTCTCTTTATTGGGGAGTTGAGTCCATTTGTCTTGAAATATCTTCATCTCTCCATCTATTGATTGATAGTTTTGCTGGGTATAGCAGCTTTGGCTGGCACTTGTGCTCTCTTAGGGTCTGCATGATGTGTATCCAGGCTCTTCTAGCTTTCATAGTCTCTGTTGAGAAATCGGGTGTGATTCTGATTGGTCTGCCTTTATATGTTACCTGACCTTTTTCCCTTACTGCTTTTAGTATTCTTTCTTTGCTTTGGGCACTTGGTGTTTTTACTATTATGTGTCCGGAGGTATTTCTTTTCTGGTCCAACCTATTTGGAGTTCTGAAGGCTTCTTTTATGCTCGTGATCATCTCATTCTTGAGGGTAGGGAAGTTTTCTTCTGCGATTTTGTTGAAGATATTTACTGTGCCTCTTAGTTGATACTCTTCTCCCTCTTCTATATCTATTATCCTTAGATTTGGTCTTCTCATTGTGTCCTGGATTTCCTGGACATTTTGGGTTAGGAGCTTTTTGTTTTTTGCATCTTCTCTGGCTGTTTTGTCTATGTTTACAATGTTGTCTTCTGCCCCTGAGATTCTCTCTTCCATCTCTTGTAGTCTATTGGAAATGCTTGCTTCTGTGACTCCTGATTTCTTTGTTAGGTGTTCTACCTCTAGGGTTATCTCTTTTATTGTTTTCTTTATTGTGTCAATTTCCATTTTAAATTCCCTCTTCCATTCCTTCATCTCTTTGGTTCTGTTTTCCTCTAGTTCTTTGAGTTCTTTGAGTGTTTTTCTTGTTTCCTCTTTAAAAGCTTGTGAATCTTTTTTCTTTTCCTCCTGTTCTTGTTTAAGTATCTCTATCAGCATCTTGAGGTATGATTTCAGGTCTGTGTCTTCTTTTTCTGGAGTGTTTGGCATTCCAATGATTGCTGTTATGGGAGAGATGGGTTCTGGTATTGCCAGGTTGTCTTGGTTTCCTTGGGACATACTCTTTCGCTTTCCTCTTGCCATCTTGTTGTCAGTGATATGTTCTTGCCTTTCCCTTGTTTCTGGTCTGTGTCCCTGGATCTCCACTGGTCCCGGTGTCAGATTGGCCAAACCCTGTTCTGCGACCTGAAGTCACCGCCGGATTGAAACAGAAGTTCCAAAGTTGTGTTCCTGGTCCCTGGATCAAGCAGGGCTGGGGGTGTGCTTACCGTGTGCACTCCGCAGAGATCTCTCTGCTCCCTGGCTGCCCAGATCTCCTACTCACCAGTCTTTAAAGCTTTAGGAGCTGCTGATCTGGGTGGCAGGTGGGCTGCACCCTGTTCTGCACCCTGAAGTTGCCGCCGGGTGGAAACAACAGTTCTAAAGTTGTGTTCCTGGTCCCTTGATCAGGCAGGCCTGGGGGTGCGCTTACCGTGTGCACTCCACAGAGATCTCTCCTCTCCCTGGCTTCCCAGATCTCCTACTCACCAGTCTTTAAAGCTTTAGGAGCTGCTGATCCGGGTGTCAGATGGGCCGTGCCCTGTTCTGCGCCCTGAAGTCACCGCTGGGTGGAAGCAGAAGTTCCAAAGTTGTGTTCCTGGTCCCAGTCTTTAAACCTTTAGGAGCTGCTGATCCGGGTGGCAGGTGGGGATTTTTCTAATAAAGATGAATCCTTTAAATAAAATTAACCAAGTATGTCACTGCTCAAGTGAGCTGGCTTCTGATTGAATAAATAAAGTTTGTTCAAGTTTTAGGGCCACTTGCTTAAACATTAACAGATGGTCAGTGTATGACTTTTCTTGACATCACACCTCTGTCCTCATGTTCCAGGAGTGTGCTAGGGCTGGTCACCAGCAGTAACAAGCACAATGTTCTACCAACACGAGCCACAGTTTTTGAGCTACATTAAAAACTGAGTGAGGTTGTACATAATTTCATATGAATAGAGCAAATACCTAATAATTAATAATAAGGCTAGGTGAGCTGGTTCTTCAAGATTATATAACCTAAAGGATGCCCCTTGTGATTCTCTTAAGTTTTGTCATTAAGATGTTCATTTTTTAGTTCTGTGGTGTATATGATACATGAAAAGAATACTTTTAAACTTGAATTGGACGTTTCCATTTACATCATGAAATTCAAAAATTGTGTAAATATCCTTCATCATTGCCAAGTGTGCTGAGGTGGAGAGCTTCAACTTTGTGGAAATTACTCCTTCTTTCATTGTCTTTCAAAGAGTTGAATGAACAGCACAGTTTGGGTATGGTTTGCATGGCAATGTCTTTCTAACTGTCCACAAGAACCAGGTAGCTGTAGGATAATTCCCAAGGATGTGATAGTGTATGAGCTGGAAGGATGTGGAAAGATGGCGGGCCTGCACAGAACATCAAGAGCAACTTGTGTTCTCTTCTGTGTCAAACAACAGACCGGTTTGGTTGATCTTAGCCATTCTGACAGATGCACGATGAAATCTCAAATTAGGTTTCATTTGCATCTCCCTGATGGTTAAAGATGTTGAGATTTTCTTCAAGTGTTTCTCAGCCACCTGAGTTTCCTCTATTAAGAACTTTCTGTTAAGATCTGTATCTGTATCCCATTTTTTAAAAAAGCAGATTGCATTATTTGGTTTTATAATGTTTAGAGTTTTTTTTTTTTTTAGTTCTTTATATGTTTTAGATATTAGACCTCTGTCAGATGTAGGGTCAGTGAAGATCTTTTCTGGGTGCTGTTTTCTTCTATTGATAGTGTCCTCTGCCTTGTAGAGGACTTTTGTTTTCATGGGGTCCTATTTATCAATTGTTGACCTTAGTGCTTGTGCTAACAGTGTTCTGTTCAGAAAGTCTTTTCCCATGCTAGTGAGTACAAGACTATTTCCCAGTTTCTTTTCTGTTAGGTTCAGTATATCTAGTTTTATGTTGAAGTCTTCAGTCCACTCGGAGTTGACTCTGTGCAGTACAATAAGCATAGATCCATTTAGATTCTTTCACATGCAGACATCCAGTTTGATCTGCACCATTTCTTGAAGCTGTTGCCTTTTTCTACTATGTATTTTTTGCTTCTTTAAAAAAAATAAGATATCCTCTGGTGTGTGGATTTATTTCTAGGACTTTAATTAGATGCCACTAATCAATATTTCTGGGATTTAAAAAATTGTATTTCATTCTTCAACACTTTTACAAATATGCTAATTAATGTATTTTTTAAATAAGACAAAGCAGATACAGATAACCCAGAATTCTGACCAACAGATTTATTAACAATCATAAATCCAGGTCTTCTACAAGAGCAACAAGTGTTCTCAACTATTGAGCCATCTCTCTCTAGTCTCAGTGGATCATGTATTTTAAATATAATTTGATTTTTGTGTTTAAATATAAAAGGCAAATATTTTGGTGACTTGTATATTGGAGAGTGTAGCTCAGTATAAATGCATTCATAGCAGAAAAGATCATAGTAAATCACACACATGCATAAACACACACACACACACACACACATACACACACACACATTCATATCCCAATCCTCAGAATATATGAGTGTTTGAGCTTAATAAAGGAGGATTTGTAGATTTAATTTTATTGCAGATCTTGAGATGGGAAGGGTGATCTAGATTATGTAAGCAAGTGGAATTAAATAAATTCTGAGACAGAGGTGTGTGCATCAGAGGTAGATATGTGATGAAGGAAGTGAGGTTGTGGGGACGTGCTTCCTGATGAAACTGAAAGGGGGAAGATGTCACATGGAGGTGCTGCAGGCAACTTCTAGAACATGATCATTTTCAGGATGTAGACTCTTCCTGATAGGCTCCATAAGGAACAAACTGCTAGTAGTCTGATATCTGGCTTGGAAGACACATTACATATCTCCACCGACCTGAAGAGCTATAAAGTAAATTTTTTACTGTTTTAATCCACTGAGACTAGAACTTTGTTTAGACAGAAGTAAGAAATGAAATAGCAGGCATAATCACTGTGCAGAACTTGTGAGTTTAATTTCTATCCTGCCGAGAACAAAATGCATGTTGAAGATCATGATGTGTCATCACCCAGCTAGAGGACTCCATGGGAAAAGAGCAATGTGACAATTTAAGTTAGTGTGCTCAGCTCTTCAAACACAACAGCACTAGCTCTTGGGCTGTTAAAAACAGGCTTCCTCTAATAAGCATAGCCACAGTTCCAGCCAACCAGCAAGTCTCAGTTAAGTAACAAGCTTCCACTTAAAAACGTTAATCACACTTTCACTATTCAGAAAGACCATTAACTATGTTTTTCTAGCTTGCTTGTTTTCTATTTGTTTTTTTCCTTTCTTTGTTTCATTTTTCCTTTTTTCCTTTCATTTCTTATTTTCTTTTTTAAAAATTTATCAATCAGATTTACATCAGTAAATCCTCACTCCACAAAATGTCCACACAGTAAACTCACAGCCAGTTGATACAAACAAATTGTAGAAGACAAATTGTCCTGTACCAATCCATCCCTTACATGATATTCATAGCTAGCTGTGGCTATTTAAAGGATGGGGGTGGGTCATCCTTCTCCTCCTGCATATTCTCCTCTTCTCCAATCTCCCCTGCCTCTCAAGAACTTTTCCACCCCCCTTTCTTTTTCACTGCCCAACCACGGGCTTTGCTTTATCTTGTGACAGCCTGCACCTGGATATAGACATCAGCACACAGTTACATTTGCAACAGAATAACTGAGAGAAACCTAAAAATTTAGTTTGGCTTATATAATTTGAGTTTCCAGTCTTTGAGAACAGATAAGGCACTGTGACAGCAGGTAAAGCATCTGGTCACAGGACAGTCAGTAAACATTCTTTATTCAGTCTAGTACCCTAGCCCATGGGCTGTCACTGCCTGTTTAGTGTTTTGTTTTGTTTTTTTTTTATTGAACAACTTTATTTTATAAAACAAAGATAAATGTACATATTTCCTTCCTTTCTTCCCTACTTCCTTCTTCCCTTTCTTCTTTCTTTCCTTCTTTCTTCTTTTCCATTATTACTTAACATCCTTTTTTTTTAAAGATTTTAAACATTTTTTGCTTAAAATTATACATTTTTGTCAGTACTGTTTTTTCAGACATTAAAATAAATTTTACATAAAACCATGTGAATATGTTTTTTAGTCAGTACTTGATTTTTTTCAAGGGCTTGACAGTATGCATTGAAAACGTACTAGTTGCAATAAGCGTAAAGTACATGCAAAACAAAACGCAACATGGAAATAGTCAAAGTCTTCTTGTTTTGTGAATATATGTATATTTTTTGTTTTCTTTATTTCTTGGACTTCATACAGTCTGTGAGTTGTTTCTGGGGGAGTGCAAGCCTCTGGGGTTAGCATCCCACTATCAGTGACTGCATATTATGTCTGTTCTTTTGTGACTGGGTTATCTCACTCAGGATGATCTTCTCTAGATGCAGCCATTTTCTTAAGAATTTGGTTAAGTCATTGTTTCTGGTGGCTGAGTAGTATTCCATTGTGTATATGTACCACAATTTTTGTATCCATTCGTCTTCTGAAGGACATCTGGGTTCCTTCCAGCTTCTGGCTATTATAAATAGAGCCGCTATGAACATTGTGGTGCATATATCTTTGTTGTGTATTAAAGTGTCTCTGGGGTATATGCCCAGAAGTGGAATAGCTGGGTCTTCAGGTAGTACTATATCCAATTTTCTGAGGTATCGCCAGACAGATTTCCAGAGTGGTTGTATTAGCTTGCAACCCCACCAACAGTGAAGAAGTGTTCCTATTTCTCCACAGCCTCGCCATCCTTATCAAACCCCTGTTCTCCTCTAAGTTTCTGCACCTTGCCCCCCTAACTCTATTCCCCGCACCCCTCTTCTTTCAGAAGGAGGCGCCTCTCCTCTGAGTATCACCCCTCCCTCACACATCAAGTCACTGCAGGACTAGGTACATCTTCTCCCACTGAGGCTAGACAAGGCAGGGGAATGGGATCCACTGGTAGGCAACAGACTCAGACACAGCCCCTGCTCCAGTTGTTGGGAGACTAGCGAAACACCAAGCTTCACATCTGCTGCATTTGTGAAGGAATCCTAGGTCCAAACCATGGTTGCTCTTTGGGTGGTTAAGAATATTTTTCTAATTCTACTTACACCTAGTGATACTAATCCCTTTATCTGCTTAGTGTGGAGGGCATTTCTGTCCAGCACAACCCTTCCTGCATAAGCTGTAACAACTCATCCATATATTAAGTTTCACATCAAGAGTAATTTATACAATTTTTAGCCAACAGTGGAGTTTCCACTCAAATTGTATAGAAAACCCATGTTTGGAGGCACCCCACGCACATTTTAACCTCATACTTCCAACCAGGATACTTCCAGACACCTTGTGTCAAAATTCAACTATGGTTCCAATGTAAAGGCCATTGAGTAAATTTTACCAAAGTTTTGACCTCTATTGTTTTTCTTAAATTCTCAATTTTATGCCTATTTCCTTATTCTTGAATTTATAATAAGTTATACATGTATAAGCCATTTCTTTAAGGTAATAGAAGCTACTTCTTTCTATACAGTAATTACTTCTGAAAGACCCTACTTATATGCAATTTAATTTAGGTTTCAATATAAAACTTTAAATCTTCTGTTTTTGTGACAGACCATTTGTTAAATATTATTTAAATTAACTTGGGCAGAGCGGAGCCTGGCCCAACTGACAGCCAGAAAGGCGGCTCGTACAGGCTGAGCAACTTTGACCGGGAACAGATCTTAGGAACTTCTGTTCCCACCCGGAGACGACTTCAGGACACAGAGCAGAGCCTGGCCCAAAAGCCAGCCGGAAAGGCGGCTTGAACAGGCTGAGCAACTGGTGAGTGGGAGACCTAGGCTGCGGGGAAGCAGAGGGATCTCTGCGGAGTGCACATGGAAAGGGCACCCCCTGCCCTGCCTTGCCCTGTCCTCCCCGATCCAGTGACTGGGAACAGATCTTAGGAACTTCTGTTCCCACCCTGAGACGACTTCAGGACACAGAGCAGAGCCTGGCCCACCTGCCAGCCGGAAAGGTGGCTTGGAGAGGCTGAGCATCTGTGACCAGGAACAGATCTTAGGAACGTCTGTTCCCACCCGGAGGCGACTTCAGTACGCAGAGCGGAGCCTGGCCCAGCTGCCACCCGGAACCTGGGCTGCCGGGGAGTAGAGAGATCTCTGCGGAGTGCACACGGAAAGTGTACCAGGGACACAGACCAGATACAAGGGAAAGGCAAGAACATATCACTGACAACAAAATGGCAAGAGGAAAGAGAAAGAGTATATCCCAAGGAAACCAAGACAATCTAGCAACACCAGAACCCAGCTCTCCGATAGTAGCAAACATCGGAATTCCAAACACTCCAGAGAAAGAAGACACAGACCTGAAATCATGTCTCAAGACGCTGATAGAGTTACTTAAACAAGAAAGGGAGGAAAAGCAAAAAGATTCAGAAGCTTTTAAAGAAGAAACAAGAAAAACACTCAATGAACTCAAAGAACGAGAGGAAAACAGAACCAAAGAAATAAAGGAATGGAAGAGGGAAATTAAAACAGAAATTGACACAATAAAGAAAGCACTAAAAGAGATAACCCTAGAGTCAGAACACCAAAAAAAGAAATCAGGAGTCAGAGAAGCAAGCATTTCCAACAGATTACAAGAGATCCAGGAGAGAATCTCGGGGGCAGAAGACAACATTGCAAACATAGACAAAACAGCCAGAGAAGATGCAAAAAACAAAAAGCTCCTAACCCAAAATGTCCAGGAAATACAAGACACAATGAGAAGACCGAACCTAAGGATAATAGGAATAGAAGAGGGAGAAGAGTATCAACTAAGAGGCACAGTAAATATCTTCAACAAAATCATAAAAGAAAACTTCCCTACCCTCAAGAATGAGATGACCACGAGCATAAAAGAAGCCTTCAGAACTCCAAATAGGTTGGACCAGAAAAGAAATACCTCCCGACACATAATAGTAAAAACATCAAGTGCCCAAAGTAAAGAAAGAATACTAAAAGCAGTATGGGAAAAAGGTCAGGTAACATATAAAGGCAGACCAATCAGACTCACACCCGATTTCTCAACAGAGACTATGAAAGCTAGAAGAGCCTGGACAGACATCATGCACTCCTTAAGAGAGCACAAGTGCCAGCCCAAGCTGCTATACCCAGCAAAACTATCAATCACCATCGATGGAGAGACAAAGATATTTCAAGACAAATCAAAATTCACACAATATCTGACCACAAACCCAGCACTACAACGAATTATAGGAGGAAAACCCAAAACAAGGAGGGAAAATACAGCCTAGTAAAACCAAGAAAACTCCTAAACAAGAAAACTAAAAGAAGAAAAAAACACAAACACAACTCAACCCAAAAACCCAAAAATGGCAGGAAACAGAAACAATTATTCCTTGATATCTATTAACATAAATGGTCTCAACTCCCCAATAAAGAGACATAGACTATCAGACTGGATACATAAACAAAATCCAGCTTTTTGCTGCATACAGGAAACTCATCTCAGAGACAGAGACAGACACTATCTCAGAGTAAAAGGGTGGGAAAAAAACTTCCAAGCAAACAGCTCCAAGAAGCAAGCTGGAGTGGCTATTCTAATATCGAATAAAGTAAACTTCCAACCAAAAGTTATCAAAAAAGATAAAGAAGGACACTTTTTACTCATTACCAGGGAAATCTGTCAGGAGGAACTCTCAATCCTTAACATATATGCTCCAAATAAAAAAATCACCCACATTCATAAAAGAAACTCTACTAAAGCTCAAAAAATACATTTCACCCCACACAATAATAGTGGGAGACTTTAACACCCCACTCTCACCAATGGACAGATCAGGGAAACAGAAACTGAACAAGGATACTGCAAAACTAGCAGAGACTTTGAACCAACTAGAATTAATAGATATATACAGAACATACTATCCTAAAGTAAAAGAATACACCTTCTTCTCACCACCTTATGGCACCTTCTCAAAAATTGACCACATAGTTGGACACAGAACGAGCCTTCATCGATATAAGAAGATTGAAATACTCCCATGCATCCTCTCAGATCACCGTAGTCTACGGCTGGTCTTTAACAACAACAAAGACAACAAAATGCCCACATACACATGGAAACACTCTGTTAAATGATAGCATGGTCAAAGAAGAAATAAAGAAAGAAATTAAGGACTTTCTAGAATTCAACGAAAATGATAACACAACATACCCAAACCTATGGGATGCAATGAAAGCAGTATTGAGAGGAAAACTCATTGCCCTAAGTGCTTCCAAGAAGAAACTGGAGAGAGCTCACATCAGCAACCTGACAGCACAGCTAAAAGCCCTAGAACAAAAGGAAGCAGATATACCCAAAAAGAGTAGATGGCAAGAAATAATCAAAATTAGGGCAGAAATAGACCAAATAGAAACAAAAAAAAAAAAAAAAATTGAAAAAATCAACAAAACAAAGAGTTGTTTCTTTGAGAAAATCAACAAGATTGATAAACCCCTAGCCAGACTAACTAAAGGGCAAAGAGAGAGTATCCAAATTAACAAATTCAGAAAGGAAAGTTATGACATAACAACTGAAACTAAGGAAATTCAAGAAATCATCAGATCCTACTACAAAAACTTATACTCCACAAAATTGGAAAATCTGGAGGAAATGGACGAATTCCTAGACAGATACAAGGTCCCAAAGTTTAACCAGGACCAAGTAAACCATCTAAATAACCCTATAACACCTAAAGAAATAGAAGAAGTCATCAAAAGCCTCCCAACCAAAAAAAGTCCAGGTCCAGATTGGTTCAGTGCAGAATTTTATCAGACATTTATTGGGGATATAACACCAATATTCGCCAAAATATTCCAAAAGATAGAATCAGATGGAATATTACCCAACTCATTTTTTGAGGCTACAATAACCCTCCTACCTAAGCCACACAAAGACCCTACAAGGAAAGAGAACTTCAGACCAATCTCACTTATGAACATTGATGCAAAAATACTCAACAAAATCCTTTCAAACCGAATCCAAGAACACATCAAAACCATCATTCATCATGACCAAGTAGGCTTCATCCCTGGGATGCAGGGATGGTTTAACATAAGGAAATCCATCAATGTAATCCACCATATAAACAAACTTAAAGACCAAAATCACATGGTCATCTCACTAGACGCTGAGAAAGCATTCGACAAAATCCAACACCCCTTCATGTTAAAAGTCCTGGAAAGAACAGGAATCCAAGGCCCATATTTAAACATAATAAAAGCAATATACAGCAAACCAACAGCCAACATCAAACTTAATGGCGAGAAACTTGAAGCAATCCCACTAAAATCAGGGACTTGACAAGGCTGCCCACTCTCTCCCTACCTATTCAACATAGTACTGGAAGTCCTGGCTGGAGCAATTAGACAGCAAAAGGAGATCAAGGGGATACAAATCGGAAAGGAAGAGATAAAAACATCACTTTTTGCCGATGACATGATAGTGTACTTAAGGGACCCCACAAATTCCACCAGAGAACTCCTACAGCTGATAAACAAGTTCAGCAAAGTCGCCGGATACAAAATTAACTCAAACAAATCAGTAGCCTTCCTATACTCAAAGGACAAACATGTGGAGAAAGAAATTAGGGAAAAGGTACCCTTCACAATAGTTACAAAAACTATGAAATACCTTGGTGTGACTCTAACTAAGGAAGTGAAGGACCTGTATGACAAGAACTTCAAACCTCTAAAGAAAGAAATTGAGGAGGATCTCAGAAAATGGAAAGATCTCCCATGCTCATGGATTGGAAAGATCAACAACTTAAAAATGGCCATCCTACCAAAAGCAATCTACAGATTCAATGCAATCCCCATCAAAATTCCATCCCAATTCTTCATGGAATTAAAAAGATCAATGTGCAATTTCAAATGAAATAACAAAAGACCTAGAATAGCGAAATCCATCCTCAACAACAAATAACATCTGCGGGAATCACTATCCCTGACCTCAAGCTATATTACAAGGCAATTGTGCTGAAAACTGCATGGTACTGGTACAGAAATAGGCAAGTGGATCAATGGAATAGAATAGAAGATCCAGAAATGAGCCCTCATGTATATGGTCACCTGATTTTTGACAAAGGAGCAGTAAACATTCAATGGAAAAGGACAGCCTATTCAACAAATGGTGCTGGTCCAACTGGCACTCAACATGCAAAAGAATGAAAATAGACCCGTTCTTATCTCCTTGTACAAAGCTCAAGTGTAAGTGGATTAAGGATCTCCACATTAAACCAGATACACTGGAACTATTAGATGAGAAAGTAGGGAAAACCTTAGAACACATAGGCACAGGAGAAAATTTCCTGAACAAAACACCAGTGGCTCAAGCTCTAAGGTCAAAGATTAACAAATGGGACTTAATGAGATTGCAAAGTTTCTGTAAGGCTAAGGACATCGTCAAGAAAACAAAACGGCAACCAACAGAATGGGAAAAAATCTTTACCAACACCACATCAGATAGAGGCCTAATATCCAAGGTGTACAAGGAACTCAAAAAGCTAGACACCAGAGAATCAAATAACCCTATTAAAAAATGGGGTACAGAGCTAAACAAATCATTTTCAGTTGAGGAACACCGAATGGCCGAAAAATATCTGAGGAAGTGCTCGACATCCTTAGCCATCAGGGAAATGCAAATCAAAACAACCCTAAGATTCCACCTCACACCAGTCAGATTGGCCAAGATCCAAAACTCAGATGACAGCAGATGCTGGCGAGGCTGCGGAGAAAGAGGAACACTTCTCCACTGTTGGTGGGGTTGCAAGCTAATACAACCACTCTGGAAATCTGTCTGGCGATACCTCAGAAAATTGGATATATTACTACCTGAAGACCCAGCTATTCCACTTCTGGGCATATACCCCAGAGACACTTTAATACACAACAAAGATATATGCACCACAATGTTCATAGCGGCTCTATTTATAATAGCCAGAAGCTGGAAGGAACCCAGATGTCCTTCAGAAGACGAATGGATACAAAAATTGTGGTACATATACACAATGGAATACTACTCAGCCACCAGAAACAATGACTTAACCAAATTCTTAAGAAAATGGCTGCATCTAGAGAAGATCATCCTGAGTGAGATAACCCAGTCACAAAAGAACAGATATAATATGCAGTCACTGATAGTGAGATGCTAACCCCAGAGGCTTGCACTCCCCCAGAAACAACTCACAGACTGTATGAAGTCCAAGAAATAAAGAAAACAAAAAATATACATATATTCACAAAACAAGAAGACTTTGACTATTTCCATGTTGCGTTTTGTTTTGCATGTACTTTACGCTTATTGCAACTAGTACGTTTTCAATGCATACTGTCAAGCCCTTGAAAAAAATCAAGTACTGACTAAAAAACATATTCACATGGTTTTATGTAAAATTTATTTTAATGTCTGAAAAAACAGTACTGACAAAAATGTATAATTTTAAGCAAAAAATGTTTAAAATCTGTACATTTATCTTTGTTTTGCAAAATAAAGTCATTTAAAAAAAATAAAAATAAATAAAAAAAAAAAAAGAGGTGTGACCTTGTTGGAGTAGGTATGTCACTGTGGGCATGAACTTTAAGACCTTAGTCTTAGATGCCTTCAGAAGAAAAGGTGGAACTCTCAGCTCCTTCAGCTCCAGGTCTGCCTGGACTCTGCCATGCTCCTGCCTCGATGATAATGGACTGAAGCTCTAAACTTGTAAGGCAGTATCACTTAAATGTTGTTCTTTGTAAGAGTTGCCTTGGTCATGGCATCTGTTCACAGCAGTAAAACCCTAAGACATTGCCGGATCCATCTTTCAGACTCTACAACAATAGATTATAGCTAGGTTTTGTATTGTTTTGTTCATTTCAGTTTATTATTATTATTATTGTTTGTTTGCTTATTTGTTTGTTTGTTTATTTACTTTATGTGTGTATGTGTACCAAATGTGTCTGATGTCCATAGAGGGTAGGAGAGAGCATTAGTTCCCTCTGAACTAGAGCTACTGATACTTCTGAGCCACTATGTGGGTGTCAGAATCAAACCCAGTTCCTCTGCAAGGGCACAAGTGCTCTTCACTGCTAAGAAGTGATTTTAAGTCAGATTGGCCAAGATCCAAAACTCAGATGACAGCAGATGCTGGTGAGGCTGCGGAGAAAGAGGAACACTTCTCCATTTTTGGTGGGGTTGCAAGCTAATACAACCACTCTGGAAAACTGTCTGGCGATACCTCAGAAAATTGGATACAGTACTACCTGAAAACCCAGCTATTCCACTTCTGGGCATATACCCCAGAGACACTTTAATACACAACAAAGATATATGCACCACAATGTTCATAGAGGCTCTATTTATAATAGCCAGAAGCTGGAAGGAACCCAGATGTCCTTCAGAAGACGAATGGATACAAAAATTGTGGTACATTACACATATCTTTACATTTATCTTTGTTTTGCAAAATAAAGTCTTTTAAAAAAATAAAAAATAAAAAAATCCTTAAAAAAAATTAACTTGATTATTTTTTTTGCATGTAATTTCTTATACCCTCATATGTATACTTCATGGAAGTATTAATATTCATGAAAAAAGTTATTTTCCATATTTTTGTGTGTATATATTTTCTCTACATTTCTTAAACACTTTATAATTTAGTATTTGTAATTTACATTTAATACACTGTTTCATACATTTTAAGAGCAACAAGATTCTCCCACACACACCAGGGAGGATTCACAGGTTGAAATTAACAAGAAATTTATTTCTACTGTTTTTATTTCCATGTTATAGGCTCCATACTCATGTAGGTAATACTGAAAGATGATGCAGCCTCTAAAAATGGAAGCCTAGTGAAAGGGTATTAGCTCATATAAGAGTTATGAGGACAGTTACATTTTTTTAAAAAAAAAGTTGTTTCTGGCTATCATAAGTTGATCAGCTTTCTGCTACCTCATGTCCTCATGTGTCCCCACAATAAACTACTCGTCCCCAGATCCAAAAGCAACAGGATAACTGACCATGAAATTGAAATAGACCAAAATAAATCTGTGTGTTTCTGGGATGCAAATAGATTATGACATAAGAGAATTTGTCACTATCACAACAGGACTCGGAAGCTGGAGTGCCTTTTTTTTCTGTTAACAATGGAGAACAAATACATTTCAAGTGCTTTCTAAGGGATTGTAATAGGCTCAGAGAGGAACAGTAAACATCCAGTGGACCAACAGAACAAACAATGGATAGAAATGATTTTCTGTGGGACAGAAATAGAGGACAATGTGATATAAAATGTCTGCCCAGGTATATTAACCTGTTTCAGTGTTTCCTACTATTCTGTGGGTATTCTTCTCTGGATAAAGGCATTTCAGTAAAAAGAATGTTGTGGTGTGAATACTGTTGTCCCCCAGAGGTTTGTGTGTTCACAGGCAAATATAGACACACATTTGAAAAGTGATGGCATCTTTAGGAAGTGGGACAGTCCTACTGAAAAAAATAGATTCATAGAAGCATTCCTGTAACAATGGGAACCTGAGTCTTTCCTCTCTTTTTCCTTCATAACTAGCCTTCCTTGCCATATAGTTCCTCTGCTGTGATGTTCTACCTTATGACAGATCCAAAAGCAATGGATCCAACTGTACTGGCTGGTTTTGTGTCAAGTTGACACAAGCTGGAGTGATCACAGAGAAAGGAGCTTCAGTTGAGGAAATGCCTCCATGAAATCCAGCTGTAAGGCATTTTCTCAACTAGTGATCAAGGGGGGAGGACCCAGCCCTTTGTGGTTGGTGCCATCCCTGGGCTGGTAGACCTGGATATTATAAGAAAGCAAGCTGAGCAAACCATGGGAAGCAAGCCAGTAAGTGAAATCCCTCCATGGCCTCTGCATCAGCTCTTGCTTCCTGACCTGCTTGTGTTCCAGTTCTGACTTCCTCTGGTGATGAACAGCAGTGTGGAAGTGTAAGCTGAATAAACCCGTGCCTCCACAACTTGCTTCTTGGTCATGATATTTGTGCAGGAATAGAAACCCCTTCCTAAGACACCAACCAACCACAGACCGAACCTCTGAAACTATAAAATAAAGTAAATCGCTCCCCTGTATTAGTTGGTTTTTAATACACCAGTGAAAAGCTACCACACATGCTGAAGGTATTCCTCTTTTGAATTAATCTGGCCAGATGAATAGAGATAATATAAAATATATCTTTCTTTGAATTGGGAGTAGGGAAAACAAAGAAAGGTGAGAGAGACCTAGATTCTGAGACTTCTCTGTTATCTTCATCATCATCATCATCATCATTGTTGTTGTTATCACCATTAACATCACCATCAGCAGCAGTAAAGCTCTCTGAGGCATCCTTTTTCTGAGCTCCAATTATAATGTAATAATCCAAAAAAAAGGATAGGACTTAAGACCCATTGACTTCCTGTCAGGTCTGGCTCAACCGTCTGGCTCAAACACTGGAGGTTGGTTTGCTGATGTTCTGTGGAAAAACTGTCGAGCAATCTATAGGTTGATCACATACGGAATGTCATGATATCACTTTGTATATTGCTAACTTGTAAAGGAGAATCATCCTTCCACTCATGCTGTTTGCTAAGATCAACAGTAGCCCTTGATTATAAATCTTCCCTGTAGCCTGTGTTTATCAGGAACCCAGCACACTGGAAACACCAGCTCCTGATGACACTAGCAGTGACATATCTTTCCTTTTTGAGTCAATTTTTCACTTTCAAAGCCTATATCTCTACACAGAAGCACTTTGGCTGAGATAATAAATTGGTACTCTAGTTCGCATTACTGAACACTTCCTAGCATACTAAAAGAAAATATCTAAGATCAACAGTAACCATTTCAGAGAAACCATACTATATGGAAATCAGTAAAACAAAAATACATTTAAATTTTTCTTTACAAAGTATCTAAAAGAAATAACACATAGCCTTCAAGATTTTAATTCCAAGAAACTGAAAAACATTGTTTAATATACTAGAAAACACAGGTTTAATTTCTGAATGGCAAAATATACAGTATGCTATTAGGATTTGTAAAGCAGAAGTTTAATGGTTACACTAGGCTATATGCTATGTGTTTCCAACACACCTTAAAAAACTATATGATGCCTTAGTAATATTTCCAATAATGGAATTTTGTGTAGGAAGTGCGCATGTACAAATATGTTTAATCTATGTATGCCACATATGGATAATTCCAATTTATAATTTATAACTGTAAATGTCTCTGTGAGTGATGTGGTAGGTTCTGATGATTTTTATTTAGACAACATGAGTTCAGAAGCTGCTTAGAAAAACACTTCAGATAATTTTCATTCTTCATGGATGGCTTATTAAATTCCAAAATAATGTGTGCAGTGCTGTTTTGTATGTGAAGTAAGTGACATTGGAGAAGCAAGAATTGGCTGGACATTTTGTAAAAGTACCTCAGCTCTTCCGTGAATGACATGTATGAGTTTGTCAAGCTGAGTGGGCAATCAACCTTGAGTAAACATTTCAGACTCAGAATTGCCTTTGGTCAAGTCTCTTCCCACAAGAGAATATAGCCATTTCTCTTACAACTAAGAGATTAACTGATGCTGGCATCTCACTTTTATTATTATTATTATTATTATTATTATTATTATTATTAATTATTATTGCATCATATCAATGCAATGTTTTAGAAGCATGTCAGAGAAGAAAATTTTAGAGGGATAACTTCTAAACCATTCCCATGTTTCCTGGTAAGAAATTTGTATATGGAGCTCACTTGAGTCTTTCCCCACACCGGATTATTTCCTAAGTCAGTGAAATCCCATCACCCTGAAAGATTATTTGATGTGCTGCTGATACATCTTCTCAGCCTAATTAGTTGACATGAAGTAATCAATAAAAAGAGATTAATTAGGGATGAAAATATATGTTTATATCACTTTCTATGGGCTATCTGATTCTAGTGCAACACTAGGAAACACATCACTGATATTGGTGGCAAAAAAATCCTGATCAGAATAAGTTAATGTACATTATTATAAAAGGTGACAGTCATAGCTGTTCCAATGAGTTAAGATTCATGCCACATTTGAGTTAAATTTTATTGAATTAGGATGCCATGTTTTAATTTCTGGAGAAAAGAATGCATTTTTACGAAGCTTGTAGTATATATTGGATGACGGGGGGGGGGGGGCAAAGAATGGTTCACTTGAAATTGGTTGGGGAACTCCTTCATCAACTTGTGGTTTGAGAAGTTTATGATGCCTAGAATTTGTTTTTTTGTCTTTTAATTTTGTCAAGACAGTGTTTCTCTGTGTGGCCCTGGATGTCCTGGAACTTTACTCCCTAGACCAGACTGGCCTCACAGAGATCAACCTACTATGTCCTCCCAAGTGCTAGGATTAAAGGTGTATGCCACCACTGCCCAGTTAATAATGGACTTTTAATCTGGAGTATTATGACATACTTTTATTCAAAACATAGACACTAGAAATGTTTTTACTTTCAAATTTTCCCCAATTTTCTTTTTGGTTCTGAGTTACCTCACTCAGAATGATATTTACTAGTTTCTTCCATTTGCCCACAAAATTCATGATATCCTCATTTTTAATAGCTGACTAATATTCCATTGTGTAAATGTATTAGCCACATTTTCTGTAGTAAAATTTCACATGATAAATAACATGATAGAAATACTAATCACATTATTAAGACATTTTACAGAGTATGAATTTTATCTAAACATGAGTGATTGGGGAAATTTTTAAATGTTTATTATTTTGGTAAAGTTTAAGTTTTTAAGCCAAATGTGGTCAAGGATCATGAATTTGTTAATGTACACTCCCTGCATAGCTTTCAGTGAATAGCAATTTGCTAGCAAACAGGGGAAATAAACAATTCCCTCCAAGGACAGGAGAATTCTCCACTTGCTAAAACAAGAAGTTTAACTTTTGGATATAAAAAGGAAGAAGAAACAAAGCTCTTGCAATAATTTCACATGCCTTGGTAATCTATATTCTAGAAACGACAAATGTTTCACTTAAGGAAAATTTCTTACTAATCAATAACAAATATATTATAATTATACAATTATACATTTTTAGACTTTCTGGTTCTATTCTAATTTTTATGCCTTTCTAATTAAACATAACATGTTACTTTGTTTATGGAAATATCTATTAGCTTAGAAGTTGCTGCTTTATTACCAGTTTTTAAATTAATTATAATTACATTTTAATACTTGAAATCTGCTGTTAGAATTGCCATGGCAACAGCCACAGTCTCACTGGAACCTCTTCCAATATGTAGATGACTCACATGTTCGTTCACTTACTTGTCAACTATGAGGAGTTTCCTCATGCCAGACATTATAGAAAACACACTGATGAGTAAACACAGCATTTACTCTCAGTCGTTGAATGTAGATGTCAGTATTTATAGATCTCCTTTAAAAATGTATCTGAAGAGACCCTTGGGTAAAATAAAATACATTGGTTTATATGTAAGTAACCAGTGCATATATTACATACCAAAAAACCCATCCACATAAACATATCCAGGAAACCATCTTAATAAAATGTTTGTCCTCACAAAGCTGCAAGCCAAAGACATGCTATTGGAGACAAACCTACCAGATAAAACCAACTGTCTCAACTCTGATATGAAAGTTAATGTGGTGTCATTGAACTCCACACATAGCTTCTAGTATTGTTATCAAAAAGATGAAATAGGCAATATTTTGTTTTCAAAAAGTTATTTCTTTAAAATATTTCTCCAGTAGGATATATGCATGCAAGTGAGTTGCACAGATTAATGTTTTAAATGAGTTTCCACTTAATATAAGAGCAACGAAACTATAGATCATCATATATTTCTGTTACCTACCTTGGGAATGTATTTGTGTTGTACGTTTTGTGATCGCTGTTTCTATTAATTGACCAGACTCTTTGAGGGTATTTGTTTTACTACACTGCACCCATGTACTCTATCAAAAATAGACCAAAAATCACATTTTATGTTTATATAAGCTCAGTAGTCTGTTCTGTTGTTTGAAGTCATAGCATGCACTGAGTGAACCCAGAATATGTATTTATTAACATGAGCATATATAAAGTGTGTGTGTGTGTGTGTGTGTGTGTGTGTGTGTGTGTCTGTGTGTCTGTGTGTCTGTGTGGTGTGTAAGGAACAGGCAATTGTTTTTATTTGATTATATAATTGCATAATTCTTTGGGCACTTAATAAGTACGTATCTGAGTTTGAAATGAGAAAATAAATATCTTGTGTCAAGTTACATGAGTTGTTCTACAAAGAAGCACTCTTCTTGGCTGTTATGTCTGAACTCCATTTCCATCATATGAATATGGCTGGCTTATATGTGCCTTATATGAATATGTTGAGTAAGAAAAGGAAATAAGTGATGGCTTAACATACCTTGTAATTTAAGAAAATTGTACAGTAAATTTGGGGAGAACCTGGTCAAAACTTTGTTGCCCTATATTCATTATACTAGGTTTTGTTTTTTACTTTACTTTTATTTTTGTTGAGAATTTCATGCCTAAGCACACCATATTTATATGACTGCCACAACTCTCTCTGCCCATTCGAACTATTCTCAAGTTCTTCCACTCATATCATCCTCCAAAAAGTATAATCTCTTCTAGTATATATGTGTATACATATATAAAAATATGTTATAACATTTTACATACAGACACACACACACACACACACACACACACACACAGAGAGAGAGAGAGAGAGAGAGAGAGAGAGAGAGAGAGAGAGACTATACAGAGTTCAATTAGTGTTATCCATGTATACATGGGATTAAGCTAACCACCCAAATTTGGGCAGCCAGTTAGGGAGCTTGTTGCTCAAGAAAACTGATTCTCTCTTTCTCAGCAACCACAGATTGCCTGTAGCTCTTTAACTACACATGAGACCTTGTGACCTTTCACCTTTCTGTGTTTGCACTTCTACAGATCTTGTGCAGGCAACCATTAAATTGGAGAGATCATGGGCACCACATACTGCTATTCGCAGAAAACATGATTCTCTGTCACTTACAATCTGTGTTCACCCTTTCTCATGATGTTCCCTGAGCCTCACAAAGGGTTTGTGTTATAGACATCCTATTCAGAGCTGGGCTCACCATGTCTATTCATTCTCCTCAATTAGACCAGTTGTTCTTTTTTATAATAGCTCCTATTTGCTGCAAAAATTGAAACTTCTGTGGTGTGGCCTGAGAGTAGCACACGTATATGGCATTCTGCTGATTATCAAAAAATCTTAGAAATGCTGACACTGACCAAAATTATCAGTTTTCAACAAAGAAATTATGGTATGATGTGAAAAAGTCACAAACACCATCATGATGGCATGTTAACAAATATATAGAAAAGTACTTCTTGTTTGTATGTCTCCAAGAAAAGCATAAAGCATGCCTTGAATCTATAAAGTAGGTTGTGGTTGGTTGTGATAGTGAAGAAGGGGGATTAAACTCTCCTTGAAATCACAAACACAATGGAATCTGCAGGCAACAATCACAGAAAAGAGTTGGTCATGAAAGTTTGCCTGTAAAATTCTACTTGGTGATGTTTCTGATTATTTTGAAAGCTTTATGATTACCTCTGCCCCAGTAGTAAATGTATATTTCAGTATGAAGGTGGAAACAGTTGCTTTAAAAAGTATTTTATAATTTTCTATTGAATTTCAATCTCACAGAACTTGAATGTCAGTAATTAAAAAGAACTTTTCTTAAAACAGGGTCAATTTTTTTAACTAGGGTGTTGGATGCATTAAAACTTATCAAAACAATATTGTTAAAAATATGACTAAATTACACAAACATCTCTACCTAATCAAGGAGAAAGTAATGGCTGATTATTTGTGGTATGAATGCTCTCCTTCCACCTTCACCTCAACAAACTGCCAAAGACGTTGTGAGAACAAGAAACATCTAATTATTGGTGTTACAAATGCTCTAATATAACAGGAGTGGAATTATATGAATGTTTAACCCTACACCTAATTCAAGAATTATGCATATCTTGAATAAGCAATATATATAAGCAGATAGGGAATGTATTGCTTGGATTTGAAAATCATATTTTCAATGACATCAAAATAAGTTATTTGCAATTCTCATTTGTTTTCACAAGTCATAAGACCAGCTATTATGGCAAATAAGCAAGCAAGCAAACAAACAAACAAAAACAAAAAAATAACAACTTTGTGATCCAAATATAGTGATTGTTTTAAAAGAATTGTAGCCAACCTCTTGGTAGTTTATCATAAAATTTATACTTTAGAAATATACTAATATGAATTTACTAAATATACTAAATATTCTGATTTTCATTGTATAAAAGTAAAAAATTTAGAATTATGTGCTTACTTGTTGCAAATATTAGCTTTTATAGAAAGCATAAGAGTTTGATGTCAACGTCAGTCTGAAAGGTTTTTATACCTCAGCTTGGCTAAGTTCAAGAACATTTGTCAAGTGAAAGCCAAAAGTGAAGATGATCTTATCAGGCTTCTTCTCTCTCCAGATGTCAGATATATACATAGATATCATTGCATCTCATTCAGTGCACACAGAGTTTTCCCACTGCAGAGGCCACATGGCCATGGATATTCCAAAACAACCGGTTGTAGATGTGGTAGAGTATGAGACTGACTCCACATGCTACTCAGCGAATAAACAGGCTGAGAAAGAAATTAGGGATTCCACAGCCTTTACAATAGTCACAAAGACAACAAAATACATTGGAGTGACCCCAACCAAGCAAATGAAGGACCTGTATGACAAGAACTTCAAGATTCTGAAGAAAGATATTGAAGAAGATCTCAGAAGATGGAAAGATTTCCCATGCTCATGGATTGGCATTGTAAAAAATGGTCATCTTGCCACAAGGATTCTACATATTCAATGAAATCCCTATCAAAATTACAACTCAATTCTTCATAGAGTTGGAAAAAGGAATTTGCAAATTCATCTGGAATAACAAAAACCTAGAATAGTGAAATGTATTCTCAAGAATAAAAATACTTCTGGGGAATCAACATTCCTGATCTCAAGCTATATTACAAAGCAATTTTGATTAAAAACTGCATGGTATTGGTACATAGATAGGCAGGTAGATCAATGGAACAGAAATGAGGACTCAGAAATGAAACCACACACATATGGTCACTTGATCTTTGACAAAGGAGCTAAAAACATTCAATGTAAAGAGGACAGCCTCTTCAACAAATGGCACTGGTTCAACTGGCAGTCAGTCAGCATGGAGAAGAATGAAAATCAATCCTTTCCTATCTCATTGTACAAAGCTCAAGTACAAATGGATTAAAGATCTCCACATAAATCCAGGTACACAGAAACTATTAGAAGAGAAAGTGGGGGAAAGCTTAAAAAACATAGGCACATGGAAAAATTTCCTGAACAGAAAACCAATGGCTTATGCTCTAAGATCAAAAATCGACAAATGGGACCTCACAAATTTGCAAAGCTTCTGTAAGGCTGAGGACACTGTTAAGAAGACAAAACAGTAGACAACTGATTGGGAAAGGATCTTTACCAATTCTACATTCGATAGAGGGCTAGAATCCAATATATACAAAGATTATAGAAAAATCAAACCATCTTATTAAAAATGAGGTACAGAGCTAAACAGATAATTCTCAGCTGAGGAATATCAAATGACTGAGAAGCACCTAAAGTAATGTTTAGCATCCCTTGTCATCAGGGAAATGCAAGTTAAAACAACCCTGAAACATCACCTCATACTAGTTAGAATGGCTAAGATAAAATACTCAGGTAACAGTAGATGGTGGTGAGAATGTACAGAAAGAGGAACACTGCTCCAATGTGGATGGTGCTGAAAGCTGGTACAACCACTCTGGAAATTAGTCTGGAGATTCCTCAGAAAATTGAACATAGTACTATCTGAAAATTTAGCTATTTCACTGTTGGGCATATACCCCAAGGATGCTCCAACATATAACAAGGACACACGCTCCACCATGTTTATAGCAGCCTTATTTATAATATCCAGAAGCTGGAAAGAACCCAGATGTCCATCAACAGAGGAATGGATACAAAAAATGTGGTACACAATGGAGTACTCTTCAGCTATTAGAAACAATGACTTCATGAAATTTGTAGGCAAATGGAAGGAACTAGAGAATATCATCCTGAGTGAGGTAACCCAGTCACAAAAGAACACACATGGTATGCACTCACTGATAAGCAGATACTAGCCCAGGAAAGCTCTGAATACCCAAGAAACCATCCACAGACATTGTGAATCTCAAAAAGAAGAATGGCCAAAATGTGAAAGCCTCAGTCCTTCTTAGATAAAAAATAAGTGTATAGCATCCTCTCAGAGCGTGATAAACCTAGACCTTAAATCATTAATAATTCAAGAGCTATGTAAGAATGCAGCCTTGTGCAATCCTTGGTATTTAAAAATCATTGTGTTTAATCTTTACACACCAAGAAAACTTTGACTATTTCCATGTTGAATTTTGTTTTACATATACTTTATGCTCATTATAACTAGTAAGATTTCAATGCACACTATGAAACCTTTAAAAAACTCAAGTACTCACAAAAATATGTTCATATAGTTTATGCAAAAATGCCTTAATAATCTGTACATTTATCTCTGTTTTTTAAAATAAAGTTGTTTAATTTAAAAAAAGCTATTCTACTTTGTTTCCTGTCACTATAACAAAATAATCCTACAAAAGCAATTTAATAGAGCAGACTTATTTGGTTTACAATTCCATGTTATCGTCCATCATTGCAAGAATTCATGACAGGAACTTGAACCAGCTAACCACATTATTTCCATGCTCAATGTCTTAGTAATTTCTCTATTGCTATGACAAAATGCTGTGACAAAATAAACTTATAATTGAAAGAATTTGATTTGAGACTTATGGTTCCAGAGGTTAGTAAAGTCCATGACCTTATGGCAGGAAATATGTCAGAAAATAGACAGACATGGTAGTGGGGCAGTTCCTGAAAAGTTATATCCTATCCATAGGCATTAAACAGAAAAATTGAGAGAGAGGGAGAGGGGGGAAAGGGAGGAAGGGAGGGAGAGGGAGAGACAGACGGACAGACAGACAGAATTTATTTCCTGTGTTTCATAAATTTGTCCAACACCTGTGGATCAGATATAATTTCTTAGGTACTTAGAATGGCATGGGCTCTTGAAACTCAAAGCCCACCCTTAGTGACACACTTTCTTCAACAGTCCTCCCAATCACGAACAGGTTTCAAATATATGCCTATGGGTGCCAATTTTAGTCAAATAACCACAGTTAAAATACAGTGAATTAATGCTGATATGAAAGACCTCAACTAAATCAGTCTGGCAATTCCTCAGAAAATTGGACATAGTACTACCTGAAGATCCAGCTATTCCACTTCTGGGCATATACCCCAGAGACACTCCAATATACAACAAAGATACATGCACCACAATGTTCATAGCAGCTCTATTTATAATAGCCAGAAGCTGGAAAGAAGCCAGATGTCCTTCAGTAGATGAATGGATACAAAAATCGTGGTACATTTACACAATGGAATACTACTCATCTATCAGAAACAATGACTTAACCAAATTCTTAAGAAAATGACTGCATCTAGAAAATATCATCCTGAGTGAGATAACCCAGTCACAAAAGAACAGACATAATATGCAGTCACTGATAGTGGGAAGCTAAACCCAGAGGCTCAGACTGCCCCAGAAACAACTCACACACTGTGTGAAGCTCAAGAAAAAAACAAAACAAAACAAACAAACAAAAAAAAATTATGCTCAATCCTTACACACCAAGAAAACGTTGACTAATTTCGGGTTACATTCTGTTTTACATGTACTTTTTACTCATTGTAACTAGTAAGATCTTAATGCAGAGTATCAAACCTTAAAAAAAAAAAAAGAAAAAAGAAAAGCCAAGCACTGACAAAAATTTATTTGTATACATTTATGCAAAAATATTAAAAATTTTTTCCTTTTATCTTTGTTTTTTTAAATAAAGTTTAAAAAATAACAAAAAAAGAAAACAAGAAAGAAAGACCTCAACTTACTCTTTCTTCTTCATTCAGACTATACCAAAGCTCATCAAATAGTGCTTCTGGGTATATCTTGCTACCTCAGTTAACCCAAGTAAGAAATTCCCTTACATGAAAACCTAACCTAGAAATTCCTCATTAGTACACCCTAATTCGTATTTTGGTTCACAGTATCACAGATTTGGATTCATTGCCAATAACCCTTTTCCTTTGGACATGAAGTGGTATAGTTGATCATAGTGGGGATGTATGACAAAGGAGATTCTCATCCTATATCATCCAGCAAGAAAAATGAGAGAAAAAGACTTAAGTTTCCCACATTTGCCCTGAAGTGCATAACTTATAATCCAATTACATAATTTTTTACTAAGATTTGTCATTCAAAGGAAACCTTGTGATAATGCCATAAACAGGATAGTTAGCCTTCAATGTATAGGACTTTAGGGGACATTCAACTCGAAATTGTATCAGGTTTTATGGAATTTTTAAAAAAATGTTAAAAATCTTTTCATTTCTAGTAATTCCATTCCCGGTTTGCTTTAGTTAACCTTCTATTGATGTAAAGATACACCATGACCACGGAAAATTTTATTAAAAAAAAACATTTAATTACGGTTGGCTTACAGTTTCAGAGATTCACTTCACTGTTACTATGGCAGGGAGCATTGTAGCATTCAGGCAGACTGGATGCTGAAGAAGGAGCCAAGAGTTCTACCTCTGGATCCAAAGACAGCACAAAGAGAACCAATTGATCTGGTTTGGGACCTTCAAAGGTCAAAGTTTACCAAGAGTTACACAAGTCCTTCAACAAGGCCACAAGTTCCCTAATAAGGCCACACTTCCCAATATCTCCCATGTACTGCAACTCCCTGTTGACATTCAAACACATAATCCTATGTGAACCATTTTCATTAAAACCACCACATGGCTATATATTCAAGGTCAATTCAGTATATAAACAAGGTATCTTATTCTCTTATTTATTGAAACACTATTCATAATAGCCAAGAAATAGAAAGAACTAAATGGCCATTAACAGGTAAGTGAACAACAAAAATATGAAATTCATATTCACAATGAGGTAATATTCTATTATAACCAAAATTCTATTATCCACAATAACATACACAGAGTATGAGATCATTTTGTTCACTGAAAGGAGCCAGGCACAGGAAGGTAAATAGAATCATATGTGGAATATAGAAAGTGAGCTCAGAAGAATTTAAGACTAGAATAGCGACTATCAAAGATTGGAGAGTAGAGAGTACGAGGAGTTTCCATTAGATTGAATCAACAGTTCTAATGTGCCATTGTGCAGTAAAATGACTATAGGCACTGACTGTACACTCTGAACCTAAAAAAATGTACAGAAAATGTTTGATTTGTTTTTCTATAAAGAAGCATTGTGTATGAGAAGATAGATATGCTAAACCTGCATACAATATCTGAGTGTATCAAAATATCATTTGGTGGGAGCTGACACTTTATTTATATGTATAATATTTGTTTTATGTACCCATTCAGCAAATAATATTTGAAATTTTAAAATGAAATGAAAGGCACTAATTGTATGTGAATATTGCTGTGAATTAGTGTGTTTATTTCTATCATAATGACGTCAAATATCTTTGAGGGGAAAGAATATTTTAACATTTACAATTAAGGGAAATTATGGGTTAAATGTGTTCTGTGTATTAAAATGTCACATAATAAAGTTTCTGACAAATGATTCATCATTCTTGGATGCTTCTACTGAGTTTTGAATCATCAGCCCTTACTTTTCAAATAGAAAAGAAGTAAATAAAACTATAGTTATAAGTAACCCGGGTATAAGATATTGTCATGAATTTAATTTCACTCTACTCTAGAGTCTAATAGTGAAGTGTAATCAAAATGAGTTAAAATTAAATTTTTACACCTTTCAACCAATATAGGAAACATATCTAATTTTAGAAAGATGTGCACCACCCTGTATGTTAAAAATCCAAGTAATTTTTATACAAAAAATTATATTCGGAAAGAATAAGAACATCATTTGCAAGAAAAAATCATAATACAGAGGCCCAATTATTTCTATCTTCACTTTTCTGTAAATTTCAAGAAGTACAGGAATATTTTGAAAAAAAATGACTAATTAGGATATAATATCAATAATTTACCTAATGCAGAATACCAATACGGCAACATAAATTATTTTTCAAAATAATTATAAACACAAAAATAAAGAGTTGAATGTCAAATGTAGAAATAAAACTTCCATAAGGGGGATATAATAATCAATTTGATTTGACAAAAAAAAAGAATGATGAAGCTTGAAGAAAGATTATTAACAAAAGTTATGTAAGCAAAAGATCAGAAACAATGTGGAATAAAGAATAAATAAATATGTAGATAAGAGACATCTTGAAGGATATACACATCTACCAATGTGCATCTATTTCCTGAACATATATATTTTTGTACTATGGAGAAGAAAGAAGAGAGGCAGAGAAAGATAGAGAGAGAGATAGAGATAGATAGATAGATAGATAGATAGATAGATAGATAGATAGAGAGAGAGAGAGAGAGAGAGCAAGATGAAATATACTAAAATTCTTTCTGTCAATCCTCTGAATTCATGAATCTGAATTCCCAGCTATCTCAATCAGCAGGTCATGAATGTCTGAAAATAATAATATACATGCCTAGGAAGTTTAACCAGGTCTAAGCTAGATAAATGCAGGTGCATCTCCTCTAAACGTACATGAAAATCTAAGTCAGTTAGATAATGATAAATATTAAATTAAAAAAATAGTAATAACTCAAAAGCAACAATCACAAAGGAGCTACAATAAGGCTAACAACTGACTTCTCAGTAGAACCAACAGGGGATGATGAATTAAAAATCCATCTGCTGTTTTAACTCTTTTAAAAAGCAATCCCATAAAGTAATATCAAAAATTATATTTTAGCCCATAATCGTTAGAAATACAATTCACATGATTGGTACAATAGGAGAAGGTACGCAGGAAGCTATATTAATTAAGAAAATGGCTCACAGATAGTACTGAGAATCTACAGGATTATATAAAGAGATTTTAAAATGATTATTAAAATATTAATTAAAATCTAGGTAATGCATCTATATTATTATTTTTACATTTAACATAAAAGACATTAAACTATCTAAAGCAATTATTAGCACAAAATATTTAGGTAATAGCATGAAAAAAATTAATGCATAAACAAAATCATATAACAACTTGGGGACAATAGAATTGCACAATATAAAGTTTCTATATATTAACAGAATTTAAATTATTTTATACCTGAATTATTTTGAGAAATTAAGATATATACGGAAAAATACCTAAAAACTATCTTTTAAATTATATTTATATTTTGTTAAAGAAACTACAGTACCACACTAAAAAAGTGTTCTATTGAAAAAAGTACTGGAGAGAGAGAGAAAGAAAGAGAGAGAAGGAGAGGAAAAGGAGAGGGAGAATATTTATGAAACGTGGAGAATAAAAAGTAAGAAAACACACAAAAATCAGACTTTATCATTATTACTTTCAAATATGCACAGGTTAAACAGCCCAACTGAAGAGCAGAGACTGTCAGGCTATGGAGCCTGAGTAGATGACTCAGTCAATATGTGCTTGCCACATATGAATGAAGATCTGTTCCTCATCCCCAGAATCCACTTGCAAACCTACACATAAGAGGACCAATCTAGAATCCCAACATTTTGGAGCCCCAGACAGGAATATGTTTTAGACTTACTGATCCACCAATCTAGCTTAGTCAGTGAGCTCCAGGTCAATAAGAGCCAACTTGTGTTCTAGTTTGTTTGTTCTTAATTTGATAACCATTATAGCAAAAAATAATTTAGGGAAAAGGGGGTTTGTTTCAACTTATAGCTTGTAGCCCATCACTGAGGGAAACTAAGGCAGGAATTCAAGACAGGAGCCTGAGTCAGAAACCATGGAGGAATGCTGCCTACTGTCTTGCTCTGTCTCCTTCACCAATTCATTCGCAGCTAACTTGGTTATTTGTACAACCCAGACCAACTTACCTAGGGATGCACAGCTCACAGTTAGCTGAATCCACCTATATCAATTAACAAAAAAGAAAACACTCCACATACATGTGTACAGGCAAATCTGATGGATGCATTCCTCAGTTGAGATTACTTCTTCCCAAATGAGTCTAGTTTGTGTAAGTTGATCATAAAAATGAATCGGTACACCAGGCTTCAGTAACTAAGGTAGAGATAATTAGGGAAGACACTTGATACTGAACTCTGGATCTGTTTAGAGGCCAGAGAACATCGATTACTCCCTACCTTATTATTAATTTGCATGTAAAGTCAAGATTCTAACCATAAATACATGTGTGGCACCAAAAGAACAAAGGCTCCAAAAGCAACTTAAACAAATTTAAAAACACAAGAATGTTTCCTGGAAAAGAATTCCTATTGTCTTAGTCAGGGTTCCTATTTCTGCACAAAATATCATAACCAAGAAGCAAGTTGGGGAGGAAAGGGTTTATCCAGCTTACACTTTCACATTGCTGTTCATCACCAAAGAAAGTCAGGACTGCAACTCAAGCAGGTCAAGAAACAGAAGCTGATGTAGAGGCCATGGAGGGATGTTACTTACCTGCTTGCTTCCCCTGGCCTGTTCAGCCTGCTTTCTTATAGAACCCAGTTCCACCAGCCCAGGGAAGACACACCACCCACAATGGCCTGGGTCCTACCCATTTTGATCACTAGTTGAGAAAATACCTAACAGCTGGATCTCATGGAGGTACTTCCTTTACTGAGGCTCCTTTCTCTGTGATTAACTCCAGTTTGTTTCAAGTTGACACAAATCAGCCAGTTACACCTATCTTTTGAGCAGACTATAAGGAACCTAGATTAAAAAGCACTGGGAAGCTTTGCCCGCTGGTGTCATTTCTCCCATAATCCAGAACAGCTAATCCTCATAGTTGTGCTCAATATTACAAATACTCACTGGAATAGTAAAAGAATAGAATCCCATTTTTTCATCTCCAGGTAAACATAATTGCATATATATAATTACTTGCATTCTTATATTTCTTGGATAACCGCAAAATATCAAATTATTTATTTTCGTTTGTGATAAAATTATTAAATACTCCCATATGTATTCTGTGTCCTATTTTTGTATCTCAAGTCCAGAGTATGAAGGCTCAATAAAACCAATCTGTATGGTGTTTCTCTTACTTCTCACTGGGACACATTTTAGTGCTGGCTGACATTCAGTTGCCATTTGTACCCGAGATAAAGCCTCCCTTGTCCACCAGAGCCTGAAGATTTCTCTTTTATCTGAACTTTTTAAAAACTTGAAATTGTTGTTCTTAGTTGGCCATTCATCATTTCAGCTCTACCTCATGACATATTTTCTAGTGTAATACCAACTCAAATTAACTTGGGGAATACATTACTAAGTCTCTTAGACTGGTATCCCACTAAAAACAAACCACATGGAAATACATAGAAAACGATTTATTTAACAATAGGTTGGAATTTTTCTGCTTGTTTCTTTCTTGAAGAGATTGTTATTAGTTTATACAAAGGTAGTTAAATTTAAAATGTTTATGTATATTTGTTTTTTTTGTGTGTGGACGCTCAGGCGTGTGTGTGTGTGTGTGTGTGTGTGTGTGTGTGTGTGTGTGTGTGTGTGTACTCCTTTTTCAGAACTTCTCTTACAATGAGATATAGAACTTTGCAAAGGTCTTTACTGCATCGATCAAGATGCTAGAAAGTTTTCTTTTTCTTTCTAGTTACATGTTACATTAAACTCATTTGAATCCCTTGAATGAAAAAAACTTGTTCCTGGTGTATGATTTTTGTAAAGAGTCCTTGGATTTTATTAAGAATCTTTGCATATGTCTATCATGAAAAGTTTTCTATAGATTTTTCCTGTGCCCATTTTGAGTACTGGTTTTAGAGTAACTCTGACTGCAAAGAAAGGATGGTTTTTGGTAATGTTCTTTAAAATTCCCCTTAATGTACAGTTTATGGAGCATTAGCATTCAACCTACTTTAATGCTGTGGTAGGATTCAGTAGTGAACATGCCTTATTGGAGTTTTCTTTGTTAGGAGAACCCTGAAGACAAAGTTTCTAGCATGAGAACTGCAGAAAGATTTTACAAAATTATTTCAAAACCACAGCATCTATTCAATATGTTTACTTCATTCTATACCTGCGTGAACACCTAAAAAATATTACTTATTAACAAACCTAGAAACGTGCATGTTACCACTTTGAAAATTGTTAAATATTAGTCCATTGTGTATATAATTCATAAGATGTTATACATTTATCTTTGTTTTTAAAATAAAGTTGTTCAATTAAAAAATAAATAAAAATTAACTAAGAAATATAAATTAAAATTTGTATTTGGCATATTAATACATTGTGTTAAAAATAAATACATGAAAAACTTTTTTAAAAAGGTGCTATACCTTATACTTCAAATAAGAAAATAGTAATTAACATCTAATCATTAAACCTCACTATTTAAATTGCTTCTCTTATTATCTAGTTTTTAATATGCTGACAATTAAACTAATATTAAGTATGTTGGTGTTCAGAAGCCAGATGGACCCAAATGAGGATAACTAGAATTTATTAGACAGTCATGATTTGCCCTCTAATTTCAATGTTTAGAGCAGAGGAGACAAAAATTAAGTAGTCATGGTGCTGTGTTCCACACTTGTATTTCCCGTGACAATATGGTGCAGAAACTCATGGTCTGAACCATTCACATTATACAAGTATTTGGTACAGTCAATAAAGCTAACATGCATGGGCATACATTACTTTGAGAATGAATTCAGATTTAAAATTCCTAATCTCAAACTGGCTCAAGGTTCCCCCTCCGGTGTCTGACTAGCTTTTCTTTTTCTAATACGGATGTTACAAGCTGATGTGAACGGCTTCTAAGACTCTTCGATGTTAAGCTGCTCTGGAGAATTACTCAGAAGTATCTGCACACTTAGCAAATGTGTTCAAGAAACTTTTTTCTCTTTTTTGTTTTCATTGAATATTCTCTGCATTTATGTCTCAAATGTGACCCTCTTTCCCTCTACCCTCCTCCCTCCCCCTCCACTTGTTTCCATGAAGGTGCTCCCTCTCCCAACCACCCTCTCTCATCTCAGCACCTTGGCATTCCCCTACACTGGGAAAACGCACCTTCACTGGACCAAAGGCCTCTTCTCATTGATGCCAGACAATGCTGTCCTCTGCTGCATGTGCAACTGGAGCCATGAGTATCTCCATGTGTGCTCACTGATTGGTGTTTTAGTCCCTAGGAGCTCTGGAGGGTTTGGTTGGTTGATAATGTTGTTCTTCCCATGGGGTTGCAGACCCTTTCTCCTCCTTCAGTCCTTTCTCTAGCTCGTTCATTAGGGACCTCATTTTCAGTCTGATGATTAGCTGCAAGCATCCTCAACTGGATCTTTATGACTCTGGCAGAGCCTTCGATGAGGCATCCATATCTGGCTCCTGCCAGTAAGCACTTCTTGGCACCAACAATAGAGCTTTGGTTTGGTGGATCCCAAGGTGAGGCAGTCTCTGAATGATCTTCCCTTCAATCCCTGCTCCTCTGCTTGTCCCTGTATTTCCTCCCGTGAGTGCTTTGTTCTACCATCTAAGAAGGACTGAGGCATCCATATTCTGGCTTTCCTCCTTTTTTGAGCTTCATTAGGTCTGTGAATTGTTTCTTGGGATACAGAGCTTTTTGGGATAGTATCTGCTTATCAGTGAGTGCATTCCATGTGTGTTCTTTTGTGACTGTGTTACCTCACTCAGGATGATTGCTTCTAGTTCCATCCATTTATGTAGGCCATATCTAAATGCCCTGCTGTCTAAGTGTTAGAGACATTCAGATACCTCACAGGATACTATCAGTATACTAGAATACAGGAAGATCAAGTTGTACTGAGGCTTGGTAGGTGTCTAAAATTTTTCCACAGCACTTATCCATATAATCTCTCCAAAGCAATGTGCAATAGTGTATTAAGATTAGAGAAGTAAACACATAAGCAGAAGGTGAAATGCTAAATTGTCCCACACAACAAGACTGGTTTTATTCTCATAAAAGGCACTCATATTATTTGTAGGAACAGGAAAACAGCCACTGAGAAATCAGATTCCCAAGTCTTCTGGTTTCTTACAATATTCCTTTGAAGCAGACACAAATATAAATTTAAGAAATAAATTTGAGTATAACATCAGTCTTCTTCGCAGTTTAAGATCACTCGCTCTCACATAAATCTTTAAAAGGTTAACATGTTTGTTTGACTTTCCTTATAAGTCACAGTTGCTATCTTCCTTCTGCCTCATAGCTGGTGATACACAAGAGCAATTTATTAGCTGTATGAGTCAGGGAAAGGAAATGGTAACAGGCTTATATATATATATTTTTATTTTTATTTGGAAACAACTTAGATGTCAATAAGTCAGTGGCAGTAACTAAAACAGGAAATATTAACACAGTAAAATCAAAAGGACAATGCTTCCTCCTGACCTTTTGTCTTGTGGGTAGATGCCAGTGGGCTCATGTTGAGCAAAGAAGTGCAACTCTGTCCCCTACACAGCTGCCCAGCATATTTCACACAGCCTGAACTTAGTGTGAAGCATTTACTCTACTTGGAATTTTGGAATAAGTATTTAAAAGAAAGGAAAAGAGTTCAAACATAAATTAGAAATTAAATTCGTTCTCAAAATTGTGATTAGTGGTACCCTAAGGAATTTCTGCGTACTGAACAGCATCAGAGGAGAAGAAAACAAAGATGCCTGGCTATTTCTAACTCTAGCCCTTTATTCACGTTTTCCTACCAACACACTACCCAGACTTCCCTTTTGCCTGGGCTGTGTGTCTAGAAGAAAACAAAGATATTTTCTTTCAGTCTTCATAGAGCTTATAGCAGATATGACCACAGAAATATTTTGGGGTTAACCAAAATCGCCTAGGAATGAAACAATTATCTAAACAGAAGAATGAAAAGTATTGATAATTTTCACTCAAGAAAATAACTCATTCACTGATTGGCTTTGGGAAAACATAAATCTGAATCTTGTGCTGCACATTCATTGAATTCAATCACACCTTTGGGTTGTAACACATTATACTAAAGAGAGAAACAGTGATCTCTCTCCTTAGAGGTCTCTCCTTTGCTAGGTAGGAGACCAAAGCATGAATCACAGAAACAAGAGATTCTGAGAACAGATGATCATTGTGACTTTACCTTATTTTCAGGGGTTCTCAGATCATTATTTTTCTTCTTCAATTTTTCGTTATTATGCAGAATGTATCTTCATAAGTCATTACTTTCTCTTCTGCAAAAGTTGGCTTAAAGAGTATCTTTGCCACTAGTGAGACGTGATGGCCCTAGGAGTGTGTTAGGAGGCTAATAAAGGACCCAAAGCCCCTTTAAATTTACACCCTCAGATTCTGCAGTCAGAGTTGAAAAAGCAGGCTTTATTGCAGGGAACCAAGTAATCTGAATCTCCAGAACTCTATTCCCTTTCCCTGATGCTCATTTCAACAAGGGTAAGGTGGCCCAGAATGCACCAAGAAATAACAACAGGGTATCATTAGCATCCCTCTACCTCTTACTTAGCCATCAGCCATTCCACAGATGTATCTTTTCCATGGTGATTCACTCGTTTTTTTCTGCCAGGGCCAAAGGCTACTGATGAGTGGATGAACTCAGAGACATCTGTTGCTCAATCATCTCCAGAGTTGAAAATAGCTCTTCTGTTATGTTAGGTTTAGCCTATGGTTCAATCAATACATTTGTTTTACCATAGATGCTTTAAACAGTTTCTGCATTTTTGTGAGATATTTGATTCAGAACAGTTGTTTTCTTTTAAAAGCAGCATCATTAAGCTTGAGTAACTAACATGAAAAAAAAAAAAAAAACATGTGACTCAGTGCAAAATCTATCTTGATTTTTATAGTTTGGGATGCTTTACACATTTCATGAAATATATTTTAATTTTTAGGTTTGTGTTCTTTTGATGGAGATAGTGCTTTTTCTGAGATATAAGAATACAAGTGATTTCAAGAAATCAATGCTTGGTTGTATTTTACTTAGTGAATTCAATTGTTCACCTGGCTTGGATGGTTTACAAAGAAGCATCAACTCTATATATCCTTTTTTTCAGAAACTCTCTGTTGTAGTAATGGATTTTTATATAGCAACTATTTTCTTCAATATACTTTTTATACTAATCAAATGGTACACATTTTAAGGTTTATATTTTTAAAAAGGAATGTCTGTAAAATGGCTTACCAAGTAAGTAAAGGTGCTTGCTGCTAATCCTGAGGATTTTGATTGATCCCTAGGACCTATGTACCTGACTCCCACATGTACTCCTACATTCATATGGGGACCTTGGTACATATACATACATACATACATACATACTTACATGCATACATGCATACAATCACTAAATTAAAAAAAAGATGCAAAGTTTTAAAAGTAAAATATAAAAAAGAGAATCAATTAATTTATTTATATTTCCTCTCTTACCTCATAGTAAAAAAATCAGCCTCTGTATAACATTTGCAAAACCACTAAATTCATCACAACTTGGAAATAATACAAAAATCTCATTTATGTCCACTAATCATTCTCTTTCTAAGCAACATTCTTTTGAAAATCTAAAGATTATTCAAAATGCAAATTATAGAACTCAAATAAATAATGAAAAAGAGATAAATAATATGCTCCTATACAACAATCAAAAAATACAAAATCTTTCCACAAATGAAATTTAATGCTTAGAAGACTTCTGGCAAAAATTTCCAAACAGTTTAGTAATAACAGTAATTTTAAAAATATTATTCAAAATAAAAGGACCACAGCGTCAAACCTATTTGTATGAAATCACAACTTCACCAATACTTAACACCTAAAAATAGTAGTATATTTATTAAATTATAGACAATTTTCTCAAAGAAAAGCTGTATGTGAATGTTTAAAAAAAAAAAACTGCTGTGCAGAAACCAGGCTAATCAACTACAATGGGTAGGTGACTTCTTGTCGGAAGAAAACCATGAGAGAGGAAATATTTTTCTAAGATTTATTTCTCATGCCCAACAAAGACAATTTTATGTTCTTTATTGAGAGCAGAAAAAAGAATCTTTATGCTTTAGGAGAACTTCTGGGACACATTTAGGGATACCCTTGCTTATGAACCATGTGTGTGGTGGCCTAGCGGGAACACAGTGGCCAGAAGGTCAAAACATTATGACTGATTTCCCAGGTTACTCCAATGAGCAAGAGAGACCAAGCCCAAAACACATAAGTTTAAATGAGTAACTTCTAGGGTTCTGTAAATATGACAGCATCATGTGAAATAAGAAAAGGGAGGTGGGTATAAATCTAGTTCACTGTATCCCAGTCACTTTCCCAGAATTCCTTCCATCAAATCCTCTCCATAAAGTATTACCAAAAACATGGTAAGAGAACATGCCTACCTGCAAGGAAAACTGAGCAGTGCCTGACAAGGCCATCCTCTGCTACATATGTTGCTGGAGCCATGGATCTCTCCATGCATACTCTTTGGTTGGTGGTTTAGTCTCTGGGAGCTCTGGGGCATCTGGTTGGTTGATATTGTATGTAGCCCAGACCTAGCAGCCTAGAGATCACGCTGACTACAGGGGGGGATTGTAGACCAATGTGCTAATTAGCAATCAAGATAATATCCCAGAAGGAAGACCAGAGTCCAGAATAAACTAGACAATTACTCAGTCAGTTTTTCCTCCCAGGTGACTCTAAGGTGCGTTGACTTAACAATAAGTCTAACTAGGACAAACACTGTCTGGGTTCCCATGGACCATATTTCCTTTTTTCTGTTTTTGTTGTTTTCATCTTAGGTTTCTTTGCTTAGGTTAATCTGGATTTTTCCTGTTGATAGGATTTAGATATGCCTAGAAAACTAGTGAAATAGACATTTAGTATGTCTGTGAAATCTTTGAGATGCTTAGAGTATGGGGGCTTTGTCATAATGAATCACTTCATCTACCAACAGATCAACTTTTGATTGCCCTTCTGGAATACAGTAGAGTTTGGGGTGATGGGTCCTGATTAGGGGAAGTTAGCCACCGGGGCCATGTTCTGGGAAGATATCTTGGCTGGACTCTTCTTGTTACTGTTTTATACTTTTCCTGTCTGCAGTGATGTGAGTTGTTTCACCACGTTTTTCCTTCCATAAGAGGCTAAAATCTCCTACCTGCCATGGCATGAGTACTTTCTGCCACAAGTCCCCATCACTAGAGTTCTGCTTTGTCATGGGCCTAGAATTCGTTAAAGCCAAGAAAACAGACTAGAATCTGAAATTTCTACCCCTTAAGTTATTTCTTCTAGAAATTTTGTGAGAGTAACAATAAAATTAACATATCTGATGACTTTCTTTGCTGACTACCAAATATGGAACATCTCAGTGAACTAATCAAATTTTATAAATTATTTATTTATTTATAACACTGATAACATACCAATAATTATCCAAGGTACAGATTGACTCTAAAATTACTGCAAATACCAACAATGTAATCCCAGATTTTATCTGACATCATTGAGCATCTGCTGATTTCTAAAACAAAATTTGAATTTTCTTATTACTCAAACTGTTCCATCAGCACATGGTGCAACAGGTCACATTACCAGTTATATTTATGCCAATATTAAGATTTATTAGACCTAACAATATATAAGACCTCTAATGTGTTTAATTGTTATATAATGCATATCATCATCTTTCCCTCATAGACTGTATGATGTCATAACAGGGTACCAGACTTATTCTGGCAGAGGAGTAATACATCCTGTCTAAGTCAAGTAAAAGTGGACTTTGGAAAATCAAGATGGCAAACAATTGCAAAAGCTCCATTTCTCTCTTTATCGTTTAGTGTTTTGATAAACACAAAAGGGAAATCCTACCTATGCTTTAGGAGAAATTGCCATATGTGCTCTTACCTATGATTTTCCCTCTTTTCTTCTCCATTGCTTGCCCTTAGTGAATTCCCAGTGAGTGTAGATACCCAAAGTGGCCAGAGGTATCAGGTTCTCCTAGGCAGTACTTACAGGTGATTGTGAGCCACCTGACACTAGTTCTGAGAACTCAGGTCAGTTACAAAGGTAATACATGCTCATAACCACTAAGCCATGTCTCCAGCATTGCACACACATGCGTTTTGCATGCTACACACACACACACACACACACAGAGAGAGAGAGAGAGAGAGAGAGAGAGAGAGAGAGAGAGAGAGAGAGGTGGGGGAAACACATCACTCCATAGGAAATGTTCTTATAGTAATATTTACACTCTAGAGAAGAGTTCACCTATAACACTTATTCAATTATAAGCATGAGTCACTGGTCTAAGAATAAAGAGGATTTGGAGGGATGAAAGTGCATCTTTCATTGTGACTCCCAGTTATCCACTGACCAAATATAAATTCTATTTTCATTAATGTGCCACTACACTTCATTACGAAACATTCTGTTACTTTTCCTGATGCAGCATAAATATCTACTCACTCCAGACATGGAGTCAATGGCAGACCAAGGTAGAAATTCCACCAAATCTCAACTTGCAATCGAAGGAAATTATTGCTGTTACTTATAGGAATGTGAGTAAGGAATGAAGTAAAACATGCTATTTAAGTTGTCTATTGATTCCATATCTTCAGAGAGGAACTTATAAATCTTGTGAGTTTCCAGGAGGAAATATTTCAATTAGGAGGAAATTTCTAAACACCACCAATTTAATTTATTCTGAGTTGAAGGAAATAAACAACTCAGACGCTACCTGTATGTAGATGTAGTCTTTGGGGTTTTAAAGATAAGTGCTCTAGGTGTAGTATCTTAAATGAAATTTTCTGTCCTGGCCAATTCCTTCCCTTATACACACATCCATCTATAAAGAGAACTACTGATTGTTTTTGTGTGCAAATGCTACTGTCCTCCACTGAACCATACATGATGTGAAAAAAAGGAACCAGCTTATGGGCAGTGGGAACTGTAGTGCTTCCTGTTATCTGTTTGAATACTGAACATTTATGAAGTACTCAGGAAGAAATTTCCAGTAAGAAATTAGTTCTGTGGTTTTGAGGAGATGCAAATTATTGTGAGTCATTGTTGTGTGAGATGCAGGGTGTTCCTATACAGTGTTGCCAGTGATGCAGAAAAATGCTGGTATTACAGAGCTGAGGTGTACCAGTATTTTAAAGAGGATAACGTACCAGATGCTGGGAAAGAAACCTAAAAAGAAGACTGTTACTAAAGAGCTCACTGAGGAGTTGCCAAGATTAATTTCAGTGGTTTGGTAAGAACAGAAGTTTCAGTATGCTAGTTAATAATCAACAAGCCTCCCAAGGTGTAACTCAACGAGGGAAAGGTTTGTTTATTTTAGATTTGAGGAAAAATCTCAAAACTAACAAAAAAAAAAAACAAACAAACCAAGTATAGAAAATATTTCTCCAAGTTAGTTATTTAAACAAAATCCCTCAAAGTAGCATCATTCTAAAGACTGCAGCCCAGGACATGTTCATTGCATTCCTCCTCTTGTGGAAGTGATCGGGTTAACTGTTTTCATAGTCATAACAGCACTGAATAGTTGATGCTGTTTTCTTTATCACAATCATTGAAGGAGCCACCATTCAACTACCATGTGACCACAAAGAAAGTCCATATTCTTCCAGTGTTAAAGTGGTTAATGAGTCATCATTGTCATATATGAAAAAGAAAAAAATGGGCTTTCACGGGGAAAATAAGTCACTCCATTTAAGCACGAAAGCCAGAACCTTTGTCATTGGACATTTTAGAGTTTATATACTTACTTGGCTCATCTTTCTGTGAGCTATAGAAGCAGCGGCTTCATTTTAAAAGAAAAAAGCGGCATTAATGGATTCAGCCTTCTTCATATTCTAGTTTTAAAGCATTTAAAACTAAAACTATTGAAAGAGTGTTTTGTTTACAAATAATGTCTACATTGAATATCTTGTTTACCTTGAAGTCTAGTGGTGATGGTAAGCCTTCATTACACTGATGTTTCAGGCTGGAAAATGGCAATTTTTGCATAAGAACGTTGCTAAGCAATTTGCTTTGCTTTGGATAAGTACAGTGAAACAGCAAATGAATTCTGATGTGAAATTCACCAAAAATATTGATTTATTTTTAACTTCCAACTGAATCAAAGTGCAAAAGAAACATTGCACTGACTTTTACCTTAAAGTAATTTTGGAGCAAGGAAGGGGATACCCATGCTTACAGGCAGAAACAATGTTACTTGTAACTGTGTTCAACTTAGGCCTACTCTAGCTTAGTAACCAGAGGGAGGCCCACATCTCCTGATTTCAGGAGGAAGTTTGTAATATTTAACCTCAAACCAACCAATAAAGTATATGCAAAGAGGGATGAACTTTACAATATGATAATGCCTTTTTCTTCATCAAAAGATATTTCTACTTACCAAATATTCAATTATATAATTCTATTTGAAAATTTAAAAAAGAATTCATTTGTTCACTCTTATTTGTATTTGTGCATATGCCTCTGTGCTCCACGTGTATACAGGCGCCCTTAGAAAACAGAAGGCATCAGCTCCTCCAAATCTGGAATTACAGGTGGATATCATAGCCTTTGGAAATGATTAGATTAAGGAGACCAAATGACTGTTGTACTAATGAGAATTGTGCTTTCCAGGGATTACCAATGAATTTAATGTAATAAAAGTTATATATGAGCAAAATACACCAGAACTGTATTCCAATTAGAGGAAACAAACTTTCTTTCAACCAATAAAAGTCTCAATTTTACATTTTAAGCCATAGAAACATTCAGGAAAATCGCTGACTACTGGTCTGAGAGAGAATGTGTTGTGTTGAAGCTATACTTGATTTGTGTATAAACACACAACTCAGTTTCTCATAGTAAATTCTTCTCTGACTCTGTCCTTCTCTGTCTCTGTCTTTCTCCCGCTCCCTCCCCCTCCATCTCCACTCCCCTCTGGTGAAAATGAAGTCAAGGATTCATGCATGCTACATAGATCATCTACCACTCGGCTATACCTACAGCCTCTTTGTGCTTTCTATGTTTGAGACAGATCTCTCTCAGTCTAACTTGTGATCCTCCTGTCTCAGACTTCTTAGTATCTGGGATTCTAGGACTGGGAAAGGAAACATGGCTGAGTTAAATTGCTTGTCCTTCTTTCAGTAAAGCCTCTTTGCTTGGTTACAAGTGTTGATTCTACCCCTTGCTTTGGCATTTCTTCTTGAAGGGTAAAGATCATTTTCTCCTAAAGCCTGTTATCATTTTATTTAATTTTTAATCTTTACTTTCTTCCAAAATGCTTATGTTCTAGAAGTTGATTTCTATTTCTTGTTATTTTCTATTTCTTGTCTAATCTTTTCTTAGACATCAGATTATAGAATTGAGATTTTGTTGCCTAATTACCCTTTTTATGACAAAGATCCACTGAGATGGGAAAATCCTACCATTTTCCCAGCCCTGAATTTAAATACATGCCTGTACAACACAAGTAGTTCATCCATTTACTGATCTCAAAAGTAAATTTACTTTTAGTACCTGCTCTATGCCTTTAAATGTCTATGTATTTCCATCACTGAAACTCCAGATTGAGTTTGCGTATAATTCCCTAACAGCATTTTCCCTGAGAGTTTAAGATTACCACTCATAGTCTACCTGCTTCCAAGGCTGCTGATAAATAAATCAGAAGTTGTGAATTTCTCTCTCTTTTAGTTTTCTTAATTATGGGTGACCTTGTGTTTGAAGAATAGATGTTAAAATTGATACTTTATCTTGTTTTACTTTTTAAAGTATGCATTAAGTGTTTTTCCTTATCTCTTTTAATCAATTTTGTTTTGTAGTCTATTTGTTAGATATTGATGACTGCACCACCTTGCTTTGTAGGTCCAGTTGCATAGAAGTCTTTCTTAAACTTTTACTCTGAAGTATTGTCTATCTTTGATGTTGAAATGTGTTTCTTATATGCAGCAGAAGAATGGGTCCTGTTTTCCTACACATTATTAGTCCCTGTCTTTTTATTGGGGAATTTAGTCCACTAGTATTGAGAGATAGCAAGTGCCAAAGATTGTTAATTTCTGGAATTTTGTAATTGTTGTTGTTGAAGTGTGTCCTAGATTTCCTGGATGTTTGATATCAGGATTTTTTACATTTAACATTTTTGACTGGCACATCTATTACTATCATGTCTTCAATACCTGAGATTCTCCCTTCTAGCTCTTGTATTACATTGGCAAACTTTGAGTGTAAACTTAGATTTTTCAAAACATACTTTTAATAAGGGATCTTAAATGCTTTAACATCCCTTCTAGCCCACTGTCTATCAGAGGGAGTGAAAGGCAAAAGTTAACAGAGCAAAGGAGGATGTGAACCTGTTTAGAAATGGTTCTGTGCAGCGAATCCAATCAGCATTGTCAGGATATCAGCAGTTCAGGTCACATGAATTACCAGTTTTATCCACTAGTGAACAGCATACTAGAATTAGCATCAGCAGGTCAATCCAGAAGAAACCACAAGGCTCTGCCAATCAGCCCAAGTCTGCTTGCAGAGCAAAAAGCTGCAGGAACCACAAAACCTACAACTCACAACATGTTCTGTCTGTAAAATGCACTTGGAAAATGGGGGATCAGAGCTTCTGGGAAGAGCCAACCAATGATTGCTCTAGCTTAAGGTCTGATATTTTAGAGGGAACCCATATCTATCACTGCCTAGCACCTTCCTTTCTATTTTCTATGAAACTGTAGACTTCAAAACTACATAATGAAAAAACTTTTAGCAAAGAATAAAAGAATCATAATTACTCAGTCTACTTCTGATACAGTATCATAATACCATTGAAATTGTACTAAAAATTTCAGAATATTTATAAAATTGAACACACCTTTAAAAAATAAAAAAAATATGAACTCGTCTGTATCAGTATCAAAGAATATTTAACATGCCATACATCCATTTTCAAGGTTGTAGATAATAGTGAATTTTACCTTAGAAAAATAGTATCAACATAGTCTTTCAATTGTGAGATTGAATAAGTCATCTTAATCACTAATCATATTTTTGTTTAAAATATAACTAAGGAGTATAGTCTATGCATATCTTAAATTCTATGCTTATGCTATACAGTTGATATTCCACAATATCAAAACCAGGACACCCATCCCAACCTTGTTTTCCTATTGCTCTGTATAACAAACATTCAAAGTCCTGATCAGAAAACCTGCTCTAAAAAATACTATAATGAAAACTAGGGTGTGTTTTGAATGCTAAAAATTATTGTAAAAGAAAAAATTTAACTAGAATAGCATTTGTCAATCATTCCTGTTTGGCATTATTGCAATTCAGCTTACCATACTCTGCTTCTGCTCCTGGATTAGAGAATTTATTGTTGCAGTTACATAGAACTGTGAAAAACTGCTTACATTAATCAACACATATATCACTTAAATCAACATATACTTAATTTGGCATTTGTCTGGCATGTTTTCGAATTGTTTAGACTTATGACATAACTTAGATTAATACCTAATTATAAGAACACACACACACACACACACACACACACACACACTTAAAGTCAGAATAGTTCTTTCAGTGTACAAATCACGACTGACAGTACAAGTTTAAATCACATAAGTTATTTAATGTCACTAAACTTCATGGTCAAGGCTTACATCCAAATGAGGTCAAGAACTACGAAACTTTATGTCACTTAGATGACAACCTTAGGTCCACTAGAAATATCACCTCCTGTAAAAATAGTGACACAATAAATAGTTTTAGTTTTCACCAATTTTATGGACCTAATAATTAATGTTTTAAAGCACCATTAAGTAGTTTATATTTACAAATTGAACCATTTATAAAATATATAGTTTTAATATGTAATAAGATCATTATGTTTAATCTATACACACCAAGAAAACTTTGACTATTTCCATGTTACGTTTTGCTTAACATGAACTTTATGCTTATTGTAACTAGTAAGATTTCAATGCATACTATCAAACCTTTAAAAAAAATCAAGTACTGACAAAAATATATTCATATAGTTTTATGCAAAAGTGCCTTTAAAAATCTGTACATGTATCTCTGTTTTATAAAATAAAGTTGTAAGAAAAAAATGTCCAGTGTGAATGCTCTGAAAAAGTTTCCAAACTCTAGCTTGAGAAAATATATTAAGTAGAAATTAGATATTAAGAAATGGCTGTCTTTTCCTATATTATTATTACATATGTGTGTGTGTGTGTATGTATGTATATGTACCCACAAATACTTAGTTACAATCTTAAAAATGTTTCCGAAATAAATAAAAAATAAAAATAAAAGAATGTATCTTTAAAAAAAAGCAACAACAAAAAAGAAATGGCTGTATCTTTAGTAGAATATCATCACTAATGGAAATATGAATATTCTAAAAGCACATATCTATGGCACACACTAATGTTATTCTAAATTTTGGAATCATTCTCTTATAGTTTATAACATTATTAAAGACCTTAAACTTCATCTTCTGAATTTTCCTGAGGTCAACAAAAACTGAAAAAGTGTTACAAACCCAGCTACTTTTCCTTCCCATCATTTTCCTTCTTGATATTTCATCTTTCTTTTCTTAATTCTGATAGCATCCACATGTCCTATGCTCCTCTGTTCTCACATTTTTGTCTGCACACTCACCTTATCATTTCTTTACTAGTAAATAGTGTAACAGACAAATTGCAAGAAGGAAAAGCCTCTAAACTGAGGTCTGTATCAGTGTCTTATGATTTCCTGAAAGTATGTGAGGAAGACAATTCTGGCATTTATGAGGTTCTTCCTATAGCATTATTGTAAAGCAAATTTCTCCAAATAAATCGATTTTCATCTTTAGTGAAGGCTTACTAAGATTCAAACAGTTTTAACAGTTGGCTCTTTAAGAATTGGAAAGCTAACAACTCGCAAGTCTCAGGAGTTCCTAAAACCTACCAGATTTACAAGGTCTCAACAAGTTTTTGAAAGTAGTAGATAGAGTAGAGAAACAGAAAATTTATTTCTGATCTCTGGAGCTACCTGTAGGCCTGCAAATCGTCACAGGATATCAGATTTCATGACATCATGATAAGGTAAGATTTTGCAGCTATTTATGAATTGTCTATGTTCTTATAAATACACTGTTACAAGTAACCCCAGTAAAGTCATGAGCTTAGAACCTTACACACCAAGAAAACTTTGACTATTTTCATGTCATGTTTTGTTTTACCTGTACTTTATGATCATTGTAACTAGTAAAATTTCAATGCATACTATCAAACCTTTAAAAAAAATCAAGTCCTGACAAAAATATATTCATATGGTTTTATGCAAAACTGTTTTTAAATATGATAAAAATACCTGAAGATTCAGTAAATATTTAACGTTGTCAATGATAAAAATTTCTTTATACTTGAACAAATCTATGATTTAACTTTCAAGAAGCAATTTAACATTGCTTTTGAGAAATGTAAGTACTATTTTCCCACTGGCAAAAATCTTACAAGAGAGGAATTAATTGTAGTGGTAAGAAAATAGAAATGCTTTACTTAAATGTAGATAAACTTCATAGGTTGTCAACAGGTCCATATACCAAAGATGCTTTTTACTAAGTAAAAAATTAATAAAGTTAAGCTCATAAAAATGTATAAATATATGACATTTTAAAACCATCTGTTAAAGTTTCTTTAACGATGTGAAATGTAACTCCAGTAAGTTTAACTAATTGTAACAACCTCACATCTTTGAGAGGAGAAATGGGAAGTGTTTTTTCTTCCATTAATTTGGAAGCATAGCTGTGAGAACATCCTGAGTTTGTTAAGATAGTCGGGAAGCTAGACAATGTGCTAACCAACAGATGTACTTACTGGGTACCAGGATGCATACATACATCAAAGGGCAAAAAGAAAATAACACTATTTCCTCAATAGTAAACATAGTGCTCACAGTATAAAAAAAGACATACATTTGTTACAAAATCAAAGCATTTTTCCCTAATGATTACTATAATAAATTTGCTTCTGTCTAAAAACCCATAATGATTATGCAGGATAATTCAGACAAAAAAAAACTTTAGTTTGTTTCAATACCATGCTCAGAATAATCATGCCTATGTTTAGCACCACATTTAGATGATATGCTCAAATAATTTAGCATGTCTTAAAGCCATGCTTTAAAACTTAAAACCATGCTTTAAAATTATATTTCAAAGTGGAAAAAAATAAAGCATTCTTTGGGGGTCAGTAATAGATAATAAAACAGTGAGTTCAACAAGTCAGACAACTTGAATTTGATTCCTGAAACACATGTAAAATCCTGGCTGCTATGCATATAGATGTCAGCACACGTGTGGTGAGAGGGAAGGCAATGGGAGAGTTAGCAAGAAGCTCCAAGCACAGATAGCCTGAAGCATGCAGTGTGGTGGTTCAGATGATAAATATGTCCCATGATCTCAGGTATTTGGAATCCCCAGTTGACTCTTAGTGGAGGAGGTATGGGAGTTGTGGCAACGCTGGAAGTATGGCACTGAGAACAGGTTTGAGAGCTTAAAAACGTGTGCCATCTCGAATTTGCTCTTTCTGCTTCTTCCTGGTGGTTAAAGATGTGAGCTCTCAGCTATGTCTGCCTTTCTGTCGCACTCCCCAATGTAGATGGTGATAAAACCTTTCCTTATGGAACCATGAGCCCAAAATAAACTCTTTCTTCTCTAAGTTGCCTTTGTCATCGTGTTTTCCTTCTTTAATAGAAAATAACAAATATAGGCAGAAATAATGGGAGAAACCCCACCTCGAAACAAGGTATAGGGAAAGAACTCACTCTCAAGTTATTTGTCCCCTTAGCTGAACTCATATGTCACAACACTGATGCACTTACACACACACACACACACACACACACACACACACACACACACACACACACACACACACACACACGATGAAAGCTCACCTGTTCTACAGAGCAGGTAAAAATCCACTAAACCTGCACAAATAATCCAGAATGTTTAAACCCCTACTATGAAATATTGAAAGCGTTATAGAAAGACTTGTGATAATTTTACATGAATGGAAGAGTTGAGTTCTCAGGGTCTGAAGCCAGAGCTTCCCTATGGCTCTAGCACCAGGCCATTACCAGATGTGCCAAGCACAGCCCTGATTTTCTAGAAGCCTCTCTGTTTCTTCTCTGTCAGTCAGAACCTTAGAAGAAAACTCACGATGTCCCAGCCCAGGAAATCACTGGCTCTTCCTTTCATAGTTTTTGTTTTGAGATGAAACTTTATTTCTGGGCTTCAGATAAGGCCTCTGTTGACCAAGCCAGCTATCCACAATCAGCACTGGTTCTTGATGAGTTTTCATTTATATGTTCTGTCATTTAAAATATTTCTTCTAACTGGTTTTAGTGTGAAGTTTGATTTGACTGATATAAAAATAGCTATGCCTTTTGATTTTACTTTCTATTTGCTTGTTTGTTTATTTTCCATCCTCTGATATTAAATTCCTGTTCCTTTAATGTCTCTACTAATACAAACAATGTATTGCATTGTACTTAAAGTAAAGGGAGCATTCTTTGACTTCAACAACAAAACACTTGTTTTTCAAGCTAATGATAATTATGCAATATAAGATAGATGGTATTAAATTAATATATGGTCAATACATTTCAAAGAAAGTATAAATTTAAAAAGCAAATGGACAAGTATAATTAATATTATAGAAATAATTAACAAGAATGCATTTTTGTATATTTAAAAATAATAAATTTTGGTCATTTTGTAGCTTAGCAAATGGAAAGTCTTTAATACTTCAATATTTATAACCTACAAATATGAATCAAATATCAATGTTTGTACTAAGCCAAGTTTGTATCTTCTAGAAGTCAATACCTGTAAAATAAAATTGATTTGAAGTACTTACTACTTTCATATTATAAAGATATTCAATTTTCTTCAATTTATTTAAGATAATATAGAAGTACTTTATTAGGTCTTCTGAAATTCTCAAGTTACACCCTGTATTTCCAGATATAATCTAAATACTGAACTGGTACCCAATACTTTATTCTTCATATTTGTATGAGGAATTTTATTCTCAAGGAATTCACAGTATAGTGAAAATACATAAGGGTATTTATAATGGATGTGGTAAGAAAATTTTTTGTGGGGAACCTAAAAGATAAAACTTGTCCATATGTTGAAGCCATTAGATGAAACTATATCCAAAGTACAATTGACAGAACAAGAAAGGTCTTTTATGATAGAAGATAATGGTTGCTATTGGAGATGTATAGAATGCTCACTTGCATGACATTGTAATGTCATCTACTATCTTAGGGTTTCACTGCTGTGAATAGACACCATGACTAATGCAACTCTTATAAGGACTACATTTAACTGGGGTTGGCTTATGGGTTCAAAGGTTCAGGCCATTATTATCAAGGCAAGAATATGGCAACATCTAGGAAGGCAAGATGCAGAAGGAGCTGAGAGTTTTACATTTTCATCTGAAGGCTGTGAGCAGAATGCTTGCTTCTAGGTAGCTAGAACAAGTGTTTTAAAGCCCACAGCCACAGTGCCATGCCTTCTCTAAAAAGACCACACTTACACAAACAGGGCCACACATTCTAATAGCACCACCCTCTATGCCAGGCATTTTCAACCCACTACATCTACTATGGCTAGAAAGAGGTTACTTGCCTGACATCATTATAAATGTACATGAATTTACCTACAACAGCTAGCTATTCGCATGTGGCTTTGAAAATAAGAGCTAGTAAAATTGCTTAAAAATGAATTTTTTCTGTGATTTTTCTTATTGGAATGCCACACTTAAATGCATGAATGATCAATACCTTTGGTGAAATAATTATTAAGTTGTCAAACCTGAAAGTAAAAGCTCAGATCTCTTATTGAAAATGTTATCTTGCATGTTCCAGTTTCTGTGTTTTATATTTGCAGTTGTTCTTTGGAATTAGATCTTTGCAGTGCTGAAATCTCTTTGTTAAGAGAAGAGAGGCGTGTGTTTGTATCCTATGTTTACTAATATGCCAATTCTGATTACATAACATACTGCATATTGCATCTTGAGAAGCAAACACCTTAAAAGGAAAACCTTGGAAGAAAATTAGACATGTTCCTCATTACCTGTTAAGTACAGTCATGAATAATACATTCATGGAAACCCCATTGGAATATAAACAATAAAATTCTTCAAGATTCATTGTAAGAAAATAATATTTTAGAGAAACTATAAGCCAAACTGTAAAATGAATCACCTTTTTTCAAAATTTGCAGAGTAGATTGTATGTCAGTTTCAAGTGCAATACACAGGAAATTCTGGAATTGATTCTTAGAAAAATATGGAGCAAGGTATGAGGAGAAGGAAAGGAAGACTTGGAGTGTCAGACATTGCTGAGGAACTTGAAAACAATATTCAGCATTAAATTGGTCCTTGTATGTTATTACAGGAATAAGAAGCATTAATTAAAATGTTCTCATTTCACTTCAAATAAAATGAAAACATTCAGTTTGATTTAATTTAAATCTCAATATTCAGAAATTTCAGAGAAAAATGGTATGACAGGTTAGTTTTTTAAAAAGTCCAGATATCGGAAACAAATTATACACATACCAAGAAATAAACACTCAATTGATAATTTTCAATGAAAGTGTGAACCTCAAACTGATTCCAAGTTCTAAGAAAGATGGGCTTCTTGCAAGATATTCAAAACATAAATCCCAGCCCTGAGGGTGAGACAATGGAAGAGCTAGCCTTTTTTTTTTATTAGATATTTTCTTTACTTACATTTCAAATGTTATTCCCTTTCCTGGTTTCCCCTCCGGAATCTCCCTATCCCATCCCCCCTTCCATGCCTCTATGAGAGTGTTCCCCTACCCATCCACCCACTCCCCCACTCACTCACTCCCACCTCCCCACCCTGGCATTATCCTACACATCAAGCCTTCTCAGTCTTCACAGGACCAAGGGCCTCTCCCATCTTTGATGCCCAATGAGGCCATCCCTGTTACATATGTGGCTGGAGCCATGGATCTCTCCGTGCGTACTCTTTGGTTGGTGATTAGTCCCTGGGAGCTCTGGGGCATCTGGTTGGTTGATATGGTTGTTCTTCCTATGAGGTTGCAAACCCCTTCAGCTTGTTCAGCTTTTTCTCTAACTCCTCCATTGGGGTCCCTGTTCTCGGTCCAATGGTTGGCTGAGAGCACCTCCCTTTGGATTTGTGAGGCTGTAGCAGAGCCTCTCAGGAGACAGCTATATCAGACTCCTGTCAGCATGCACTTGTTAGTATTAGCAATAGTATCTGGTTTTGGTGACTATATATGGGATGGATCCCCAGGTGGGAGAGTCTCTGGATGGCCTTTCCTTCAGTTTCTGCTCCACGCTTTGTATTCTTATTTCTTCCCAGGAGTATTTGGTTCCCCCTTCTAAGAAGGACTGGTCTTTCTTTTTCTTGAGCTTCATGTAGTCTGTGGATTGTATCTTGGGTATTTTGAGAATTGGAGCTAATATTCACTTATCAGTGGTAACGTATGTTCTTTGGTGAGTGGGTTACCTCACTCAGGATGATAGTTTCTAGTTCTATCCATTTACTTAGGAATTTTATGAAATTGCACTTTTGATAGCTGAGTAGTACACCATTGTGTAATGTTCCACATTGTGTAAATGTTCCACATTTTCTGTATCTATTCCTCTGTTAAAAGACATCTATGTTCTTTTCAACTTCTGTCTATTATAAATAAGGGTGCTATGAACATAATGGAACAGAACATGTGTGCTTGTTATATGTTGGAGCATCTTTTGGTTATATGCTCAAGAGTGGTATAGCTGGGCCCTCAGGTACTATGTTCAGTTATCTGAGGAACTCCCAGACTGATTTACAGAATGGTTGTACCAGCTTGCAATCCTACCAATAATGGAGTAGTGTTCTTCTTTCTCCACATCAGCACCAGCATCTGCTCTCACCTGAGGTTTTGACCTCAGCCATTCTGACTGGTGTGAGGTGGAATCTCAGGGTTGTTGTAACTTGCATTTCTCTGAAGACTTTGGACGTTGAACATTTCTTTAGGTGCTTCTTACCCACTTGACATTCCTCAGTTGAGAATTCTTTGTTTAGTTTCATCCCCCATTTTTAGTAGTGTTATTTGAGTCTCTGGAGTCTAACTTAATGAGTTCTTTGTACATATTGGATATTAGCCCTCTTTTGGATGTAGGATTAGTAAAGATATTTTCCCAATCTGTTGGTTGCTGTTTTGTCCTATTGATAGTGTCCTTTGCCTTACAGAAGCTTTAAAATTTTATGATGTTCCATTTGTTGATTTTGATCTTAGAGCATAAGCCATTGGTGTTTTGTCCAGGAAATTTCCCCTGTGCTTATGTGTTCAAAGTTTTCCCCTACTTTCTCTTCTAATTAGTTTCACTGTATTTGGTTTTATGTGGATGTCCTTGATCCACTTGGACTTGAGCTTTGTGCAAGAAGATAATAATGGATCAAGTGACATTCTTCTACACTGACCAGCAGTTGAGCATGTTTCCTTGTTATATGTTGGACCATCTCTTGTGAGCTGGGAGAACCCTGTGGGTGTGCTTCTGGGAGAGCTGTCCCAGCTTGTGGGACTCAGCCATATGTGACTGGATGACAGCACAGAGGAACTGGCTCTCCAGGCAAGGGTGGCTGAACCAGCCTTGAGAACATGAGCACAAGAGAGTTGACCTTGCCCCCTGCTGATGGCATTAATGGGTAGCCTAGCCAGAGCAGAACTGGAGAGCTCTACCTGGCAGTGTGGATAAGGGAGAGTTGGGTGGCTGACAAGCTCAGCTACCACCCTGGCCCTGATCAAGGACTCTGAGTTGGCCAACCCCCAAATCTATATTATCTGACAAAGGTTGGAACTTATGAAAGGTCTAGTCCTACAAAACACCAATGGCTCAAGCTCTAAGGTCAAAGATTAACAAATGGGACTTAAAGAGATTGCAAAGTTTCTATAAGGCTAAGGACATTGCCAAGAAAACAAAACGGCAGCCAACAGAATGGGAAAAGATCTTTACCAACTCCACATCAGATAGAGGCCTAATATCCAAGGTATACAAAGAACTCAAAAAGCTAGACACCAGAGAATCAAATAACCCTATTAAAAAACGGGGTACAGAGCTAAACAAAACGTTCTCAGTTGAGGAATATCGAATAGCTGAGAAATATCTGAGGAAGTGCTCGACATCCTTAGCCATCAGGGAAATGCAAATCAAAACAACCCTGAGATTCCACCTCACACCAGTCAGATTGGCCACGATCCAAAACTCAGATGACAACAGATGCTGGCGAGGTTTCGGAGAAAGAAGAACACTTCTCCACTGTTGGTGGGGTTGCAAACTAATGCAACCACTCTGGAAATCAGTCTAGCGATACCTCAGAAAATTGGGCATAATACTTCCTGAAGACCCAGCTATTCCACTTCTGGGCATATATCCCAGAGACACCTTAGTACACAACAAAGATATATGCACCACAATGTTCATAGCAGCTCTATTTACAATAGCCAGAAGCTGGAAAGAACCCAGATGTCCTTCAGAAGATAAATGGATACAAAAATTGTGGTACATTTACACAATGGAATACTACTCAGCCACCAGAAACAATGACTTGACCAAATTCTTAAGAAAATGGCTGCATCTAGAGAATATCATTCTGAGTGAGATAACCCAGTCACAAAAGAACAGACATAATATGCAGTCACTGATAGTGGGATGCTAACCCCAGAGGCTTGCACTGCTCCAGAAACAACTCACAGACTGTATGAAGTCCAAGAAATAAAGAAAACAAAACAAAACAAAACAAAAAAATCTTTACACAACAAGAAAACTTTGACTATTTCCATGTTACATTTTGTTTTACATGTACTTTATGCTCATTGTAACTATTAAGTTTTCAATGCATACTATCAAACCTTTAAAAAAAAATCAAGTACTGACTAAAAAATATATTCATACAGTTTTAGGTAAAAATTATTTTAAAATCTGAAAAAAAGTACTGACAAAAATGTATTGTATAATTTTATGCAAAAAATGCTTAAAATCTGTACATTTATCTTTGTTTTGTTAAATAAAATTGTTAACAAAAAAAAGAAAGGTCTAGTCCTGCAGATCCAAAACTGTAAGATCTCCAGGACACAGGACAACTACAGTATAACCAGGAGGAGTCTTGATGAGGTTTTAATATTGATGGTGTCAAGGAAGCCAGAAACCATGAACCAGAGCATTGCAACAAACATCTACAAATGAAGATGTGTGATTGTGTGGCACACCGTGACACACTATAGGTTTCATGACGAGATGTTTTATGTGCTTTGTTTGTCTGATTATTTGTTTATTTTGGGGAATAAGTTGTAAGGGCAAAGTGCAGATATATGGAACAAAGAGATGAGGTAAAACAATCCAAAAAAGTTAAAAATAATAAATCTATTACACTAATAAGCTTAAAGTCAGATTAAACAGCTAACACATATCTAAAGATTTTGTAAATTGTTTGCATTATTAGCATTTAAATGACTGTTAAATGTCTAATGTAAAATGTTATCACTCAGACGTAAGTTATCCTGAATCACTTAGAACTTGAAAGCTAAATCACTTTGTCTTTGACAAGATAGATATCTGAGTTTGCAGACGAAAGGTACTGACTAAAATTTTTCTCATGTAGTCTATTATTTATATTCCGAATGCTGCCCCTGCATGTTCCCCCCTCACAGAGTCCCTCCTTTACTCCCCCTCCCCTTCTCTGAGAGGATAGGGTCCTCCCTGGATACCCCGTACTGGTATATTGAGAGAATGCAGGACTAAGCACACCCCTCCCACCGAGGCCAGCCAAGGCAGCCCTGTTGGGGAATGGATACCACAGTCTAGCTACAGACTTAGGGGAGAGCTTCTGCTTCATTTGTTAGGGGACTGAGCTCCATATCAGCTCCATATGTGCTGGAATCCTCAGTCCAGCCCGTGTATGCTTTTAGGTTGGTGGCTCATTGACTCTGGAATTTTCAAAACAATTATTGAGTCTACACAAGTGTTTATCCTTCATTTGGCTAGTTAGTTAGTTGGTTGGTTGGTTGGTTGGTTGGTTGCTTGATTAATTAGTTTTTGCTGAAACTAAGCCAAACTCGTTATTCTAGAAGGGGAAACTGTAACATGAAAACCCCAGGTATGTTTTTATATATAATGACTAAGGCTAACCTCCCAGGTACCAAAGCAGCACCCACACATGTAAATATCATTCATGGTGATAATAAATATTTTCATCTTTACATTGGTGGTGATATTTGTATTTAACCCACTTGTCAACATTTAAGCAACTGACTTCCTCAATTTTTACCTAAGACACAGGCTCACTTTATAAGGAAGCTGGCCTTAAACTGAGCAGTCCATGATACTTTTGAACTGAGATACCCCTTGCCCTATGTTTCCAAGGCTGCGATTGCAGGTGTCCTATCTTGTCTGACTGCCTTATCAATTTCAAGTGTCTTCCAAGAAGTACTATCTTGCATTCCAGTTTGTTTCTAAACTAATCTGCTTGTTGAAATAATTCTCTGATTTCTAAAACATGCTTTAAATTTTTTTCTTGTGCTGACCATTTAGCATAAATTTATTCCACATCTGACTTTCCAGAAAAAGAAATACAAGTACTCTCACTAATGTACCTCAGTCATTAAGACTGAAAACAATTACAGACAAATTTGCTGTTTCCCGGAACTGGTGCGGAAGGAAGCAGAAAGCTCATTTGGAAACTTCATTGGTAGCATGAAGCCGTGTATCCTACATCTCACAAAGCCTTTGATGTCGTAAAAACTGGACATAAATAGCATGCAAACATTTCCACTTTGGGATATGTGTTCCCACAGAGTCTCTATAGTTCCCCGATCATTGTATTTCCATTTCAAAGGTTGTTGTCACCCTAGAATAGTCTGTTGCTCTTACAAGGAATTACTGATACTTATCTCCACAGAGCCCCTTAAGAAGTAGAGAGCTAGATATGGTGTGAATATAAATTGAAGTGCCCAGCTTGCTACAGAGGAAATGTTAGCAGGCAGAAAGAACCTCATTGATCTTTGGTTTTACCCTTTTTATACTGTTTCACTCAGAGGCATGCTGAATTGGGGTTTAATCTCGTACTTGCTGGGAGGCACATATCACCCACCCATGGGGTCAACAGTCTGCTGTTTACATCCACTTCTGTTGACAGGTAGTAATGGTGTAGAATTTGGGGCAATGTGATCACACACTGCTGACCTTGAGAGGAGACTAGGGCTCCTCATTCCCTCAGTGACCTGAAGTTTTTCTAAGCTGAGAGTATACATATTGTTTTATTGTTGTACTGTGTACATGCTTCATGAATCTTAATTTATCATTGAGAGGGAGAGAACATAAGCTAAAGGTTAAGAGTGTGTTCGTTAAATCTAGTCTATGATGGGCTAAACCTAACTCTCTGATTTGCTATGTTGCCAGGTCATTACCAATATCAAATATGTTTAGGTCATCCAGGAGAGTTTGACATTGTTACTCCAGTCGTGAAGTGGACTGTGCACCCATTTTAATTCTCTACTTTGTGAATACTTATCTTTTTCCAGGGATACATATGTTTAAGAGGTTGAGAGAGAAAATTTCAGTGGGAAATGCAGGTCCCTGAGGTTATATTGAAGTTGTGTAAGAGCCTGTGAATCTCTCAGACACGGAGTCAAGCCCATCCTCTGGATTTGTCTGACTTGGACACAAATGGGTGGCCAGAGAAGGCTTAGCTGCTGCTACTGTCCTGAGCACCATCTTCATCTGTCCTATAATGGGATGTTAGTCTAAAGAAAGTTCAGCATCTTAACTGCTCCTGTTAAGTTTAATACATGCTATATCATGTGTGAGCAAAATAAAAGACTGAACTTACAAGTCATATAACTCAATTCTAAAGCTGATATTTTAAAATTCTCTTTGGAAAACTCCAGTTTCAACCCTCAGTGGCACTCTGATGCTGTACCTGAAATCTGGCTTTGTCATTTTTCACAAAGGGTATGGTTTCACAACTCAGCATCTGAGGTGAAGAAGACCCCAAGAGGTTCAGAAGTTGTCTGCTGAGGATTTACAAGTGAGAAATTAACCCTGAACTGTGGATAATGTCGAAGAATCTCCATTTCAACCACTCAGGCTTTTACATAATCAAAGCAAACACATCAATAGCAAAGAGTCCATTTCTGAATGACTTTTCTACCTGCTATGACATCCATCCATGTAGCTTACAGAATTCAGCTTCCCAAAATAAAACAAATCTTCCTCAAGTGTGTGCATGTGTATATGTGCAGGTGAGTGAGCACACATGCACATCTGCATGTCTGCGTGCAAAGACACACAAGCACACACACACACTTACACACATACACACATGCACACACATTTCATAGCCAAATGACTTGAAGTCACAAGGATAGAAACACACATAGCCTTGGAAAGAAAATGTGTTCTCAACCTGTGGGTCATGACCCATTTGGAAGCCACACATTCACATATCAAACACAAATCAATAGTAACAACATGACAGTTACAAAGTAGCAACAAAATGGTTTTATGGTTGGAGGTTATCACATGAATAACTGTATCAAAGGATTACAACATTCAAAGGTTGAGAACCACTGCCATAAGGTAAACAAAAGGACCTGTAAATACTGATTAAAGATATAAAACATTAACTTCAAATTCACACTTGAAAACTTTTAAAAGTATAATGAAATTATATAAATCTTTTGAATTGGCACATGGTGGACTTTGAGCTTTGCCTGTTTTCTCAACTTTTCACTTAAGAAGCTCTTGGTCCTATGAAGGCTCGTTTCCCTAATCTAGGGGGAATGCCAGGGTGCTGAGGTAGAAGTGGGTGGGTGGGAGTGGGCGCATCTTCATAGAAGCAGGAGAGGGGGGTGAGGGGAGAGAGGGCATAGCATTTGAAATATAAATATGTAAAATATCCAATAAAGAATAAAAATAGAAAAAATATTATCCACAAATCACTGAGAACATTCTCACTGTTTTAAGACACTTATAAATCAGTGTATACTCCTGAAGCTATTGTGGGATCGGAGCTGTTAGATCAATTATATTCAGACAATTTCATATGCAGTCTGTAACCTGCACAGCAAGGGCAAGTGAAAATTTACAGAAGATATTTACTCTATATCACCACTGATGTGGTGGGTTAAATTGTCAATTAATTCTAAGTATTTCACCAAGCATAACAGATACTTATATTTCAGCAACAAAAATCTTGATATGTCAGGCAACAAAAAAATAGTATTGTGAAGCAACAGCTACATTTTATGTGTAAATAGACTTTTGTGCTTTGAATCCATATATGTGAAGTAGTGAGGATGATAGTGGTAATAATGGTGACGATGACGATGGTGATGGTGACAATAATATTGTCACTGAATATTATATTCCAGTTATTGCCCATAATAGTTAACGTATAGTAAATTTATAGTTCACAGCATTCTAAGACACTTACTGATCATTACTATAGTTTACAGAAAAGGGAGCTGGAGTTGAGGCTCATCTGGTAGAATATTTGTTTAGTATGCACAAAGTGCTTGATCTGATCCTACCACCTCCCAACTGCACATAGTTGTACACAGATACTGTCCTGACAACTGGATGGTACAAGCAGAAGGATTAGAAGTCCAAAGTTCTCTAAAAATATAAAAAATAAATAATAAGGCCTATAAAAAAATAAAATTCTATAAAAAAAATAAGGCCAGTTTGAGCTACATAAGACCCTGCCTCAAATAATAATAATAATTAATAATAATAATAATAATAATAATAATAATAATAATAATACGAGAAGGGAGAAGGAGGAGGAGGAGGAGGAGGAGGAGGAAAGAAGAATTTAGAGATAAAGCACAGAGAAATTAAATAACTTAACTCGGTATCATGCAGAAAATGGTTTACATCATGATTATGAGCCACATGAATTTCTTTTTTTCTTTGAAGAGCATCCATGCAATTCACGCACTCAGTCTCCTGCCCTCACGGTGCACAGCTCAGATCACACAGACACGTAGGTATCTATAGCAAGTAACAGTGATAAAATCAGTGCCAAGGGGCAAAGTGAAAATGTTAATTTACTTTTTTAAAACAAAATTGGCATTGTATTTAAGGAAAAGGGTGACAAACAGAAGCAGTATAAAATCTATTTTTTATCAAGTTTTATAAAAATGCAGAATTTGGTTTTACTTTCTTAAAACTATATCATTAGCACACAGAACACTCCAGTGTTGGGGGGGGAGGGAAAGTCATGTGTTACTAACAAAATATTACCCAAGCTGTACTGAGGACAGAAAAACCTCTTTTCTTGATAACTTTGAAAGGTTCCTGGTCCTGCATAGGTGGCTACCAAGGCACAAAATGCCTTGTGGTCTGGGAAAACCCTAAATTCATTTTTACCTCTTCCCCCTGTGTACCATCAATATAAACTTAATTCCCTTAAAACCAGAGACCTGTTGAAACATCACCCTCAAAATTGGCTTTCAAGTCTAGTGGACAATGTGGAATTTGCAGTGACTTCATCAAGTGTTCTCAGAAGAACAATAGTTTCTTTCATAAAAGACTGTGGATCTTCAGACTGATAATTCTGCCATGTTCATTTCCTGAAAGGTTTGTGTAAAGTTGCTAAACAACAACCTAATGTGAAATATCAACCCTCACTCTGAGCTACCGACCCCTTTTCAAAGCATTGAATGAAGAGTTCATTGGGTTGTACAGTGCCTTTCTGATTTTGGCAGTCTATACAAGAAGGGAATTTGGAAGTTTTTGTATATTGTTGATTGTCTGCCTATGTCTTGCTTGAATACCACAATTACTTATGAAAACTATCTTTAATAAAGCTGGTTACAGTTACACAAAGGAATATTCATGTTGAAACATATAGTAGGGGCACAGAAGAAAAACCTAAGTTGTTTATAATGAGATAAATTCTTTATATGTAGAAAATCATATGCAATAGAAAGGGGAAACTCTCACTTGAATAATGGAATTTTCAATAGAGATGTCCAACGTGAAATGTCACATAGCACTGTTTCTCAAATATGTTGATATTCAAGATTGTTTTAAGTAGTACAGATGTCAGTACATATCAATAAAAGCTAATGGAACATGCGTGTGTAATGGGCTGATTGAACATAGTTGGACTGCTGAGATAATTGAAATGATGAGAAATATATAGTGTAAGTGCTAATGTATGGCTGCAGTAGGTAGGTGTAGAAAGGAATTATGATTGTATGTTCTAAGTAGTTTGAGGTAGGGTTCACTTAAGACAGTCTTTGCTTGTGTTAAATGATGTTAGCCAACAGGGGTAACTAACAAACATCACAGTAATTTTCATCTAGAATGTGAGAAGAAGTAATACTTATGTGGCTAGAATTACCTTAATGGTTTTTTTTTCATTGTTAAATTATATTTATTTTGAGATATGACTAAAACAAAAGTTTGTTTGATCAACATATATTGATTAGAGACACTTTATGACTAAGCATGGCATTCTGCATGGGTTCATATTGCTAAAGAATCAGAGTCTTTCATTATGGATCCATTAAGATATACTGCCAGCTTATAGCCACTGGCACAGGGGCTATATTCACAGCATTTGATTAGGAATGGTGTATTGAAACGGAGATAAACACCAGATCTTCTAAAATCATAGAAATAAACCTGATTACAAGAGACTGCCTATGACATCCTTTACTCTGCTTGAAGAATAACACATGCTTCGGTAAAAGAATTTTACTATCTATTATTATAGAAAGAAAGTCTAAAAGACTTTCTTTATTCCATCATCCTTTCCATGATTCTTTTAGATTATGTTTTTCTATATACCGTTATAATCTCATGTAAAATCACAGCTTCTGCTGGCATGAAAGAGGAAACATGAGTCCTGTCATTGAACTTTTTTAAAATAGTAACATAGTGGCAATTTATTAACCAATGAAACAGAGTTAAAGGGAAGAAGGAAAATGGAGAAAGCAAAGGGGATAGCAGTTCAAAAAGGCAACATTATATAAATAATAGTGGGTCTTGTATCACTTGGGTAGACTTGTCCTATGTAATAAGTATCTTCTGATTTGAAAAAGGAACTACAGCTTTTACTTTTTAGAAGTCTTAAATTGATAATATGAAGTGGTTTGGAATTTAAGCCTATCCATGAAAGTCTAACATATTCAGAATTACCCTTATGTATTTTCATTTTGAGCTACATTATAAGGGAAGACTGTTTTTGCTAATTTTTGCATATGTTATAGGATATATTTTATTTACATTTCAAATGTCATACCCTTTTCTGGTTTCCCTTCCATAACATCCTATCCTATTCCCCATTCTTCTTCTTCTATGAAGGTGCTTCCACATCCACACACCCACTCCTGCCTCTTTGCCCTGGCATTCTCCTATACTGGGGCATCAAACCATCATAGGACCAAGGGCTTCTTCTACCATTGATGGCAGACAAAGCCATTCTCTGCTATATATATACAGGTGGATTCATGGGTCTATTCATGTGTACTCTTTAGTTGCTGATTTAATCCCTGGGAACTTTGGTAGTCTGGTTGGTTGATATTGTTGTTCTTCCTATGTGGTTGCAAATCAATTTTATATTTTGTAACAAAACAGAAAATTCTGGGTCCTGATATATAATTACAAAATGTGATGTAATCGTTGACTTTAGAGATGATTTTCTGTAATGCATGTTGTTTATGGGTTCTTATCAAAGAATATCAATTATGAGGCTTATAGAGAGTAAAATGCTCATGTAAAATTTTTAGGAAGCTTCAAAGAAGATTAACAGATAATATCTGAGTCAAGGTTATATTGCTGCATCAAAACATAATGACCAGATCCTCTAAAATCATAGAAATAAACCTGATTACAGCAGACTGCCTATGACATCCTTTACTCAACTTGGGAGGAAAGGGTTTATTTCTCTTACATTTCCACAGCAGTTCCTTCACTGAAGGCATCAAGGAGAGTAATTCAAACAGGGCAGAAACCTAGATGCAGCATACGATTGAAGGCCATGAATGTGTGCTGGTTATTGGTTTGTACTCTATGGTTTATTGAGACTACATTGTTATAGCAGCAATGACCACCAGCTCAGGGATGTCATCATAATAGACTCTGCCCCATCAATAACTAATTAAAAAGATGCTCTATATGCTTAACTGCAGCCCGATCTTATGGAGGTAATTTAATTGGGATTCCCTCTTCTTAAGTAACTTTATCCTGTGTCAAGTTAACATAAACCTATTTAGCACACATGGAAAGACTCAGAATTGTGTCAGATTTTTTCCTATTGACAGGATGTCAGGGTTGACGGGGAAGTATGTGGGGAAGTGTATGGCCTATGCAGAACCTCCTAAATTATGCAAGAATTCACAAAAAAAACTAAAATTAAATTATATAGCTAATATATTTACACTAATCAACATCTTCTGTCAAACACACCATCTAGATGGTATCCAGAGTGTTATGGGCCAACAACAAGACTCATCTTGGAAGTAGGGTACATCTCTTCTATTGTTCTTGTAAGCTAGCATGCCAGAGGTTTGCCATCTTCTTTTTTTTTAAACTACTTTATTTTACAAAACAAAGATAAATGTACAGATTTTAAACATTTTTACATTTTTGTCAGTACTGTTTTTATTAAAATAATTTTTACATAAAACCATGTGAATATATTTTTTAGTCAGTACTTGATTTTTTTCAAGGGCTTGACAGTATGCATTGAAAACCTAATAGTTACAATAAGCGTAAAGTACATGCAAAACAAAACGCAACATGGAAATAGTCAAAGTCTTAGTGTTTTGTAAATATATATATATATTTTTCTTTATTTCTTAGACTTCATACAGTCTGTGAGTTGTTTTGAGGGGATTGCAAGCCTCTGGGGTTAGCATCTCACTATCAGTGACTGCATATTATGTCTGTTCTTTGTGACTGGATTATCTCACTCAGGATGATATTCTCTAGATGCAGCCATTTTCTTAAGAATTTGGTTAAGTCATTGTTTCTGGTGGCTGAGTAGTATTCCATTGTGTATATGTACCACAATTTTTGTATCCATTCATTTTCTGAAGGACATCTGGGTTCTTTCCAGCTTCTGGCTATTATAAATAGAGCCGCTATGAACATTGTGGTGCATATATCTTTGTTGTGTATTGAAGTGTCTCTGGGGTATATGCCCAGAAGTGGAATAGCTGGGTCTTCAGGTAGTACTATATCCAATTTTCTGAGGTATCGCCAGACAGATTTCCAGAGTGGTTGTATTAGCTTGCAACCCCACCAACAGTGGAGAAGTGTTCCTCTTTCTCAGCAGCCTCGCCAGCATCTGCTGTCATCTGAGTTTTGGATCTTGGCCAATCTGACTGGTGTGAGGTGGAATCTCAGGGTTGTTTTGATTTGCATTTCCCTGATGGCTAAGGATGTTCAGCACTTCCTCAGATGTTTCTCGGCCATTCGGTGTTCCTCAACTGAAAACGTTTTGTTTAGCTCTGTACCCCATTTTTTAATAGGATTATTTGATTCTCTGGTGTCTAGCTTTTTGAGTTCCTTGTACACTTTGGATATTAGGCCTCTATCTGATGTGGTGTTGGTAAAGATCTTTTCCCATTCTGTTGGTTGCCGTTTTGTTATCTTGACAATGTCCTTAGTCTTACAGAAACTAATAGTTCTTTAGAATGAGTTACAATATGAGAAGAAAAAATGTTAGCTAATAAATCCCATATCAATCTGACTTTTATGCTTTGCGTATTGGATTTCAATGTGGACTTATTTTGTCTTAATTTATTGTCATTACAAAATGTTTTTCCCCAACATTGATGTTCTGAAAAAAAAATTGAGTATTGTTACTTGCATTGGGGGGGCCAACTACCACAAAACACATCCTACAGAACAGAAAGATAGGCAACATTGTGGAGACATAGAAAGAAAGGGAACCCCTGACCAAATTCTCAAAAATGATCAATTCGATCAGATCAAATCTCTTATTAGATTGCTTTTGGTAGGATGGCCATTTTTAAGATGTTGATCCTTCCAATCCATGAGCATGGGAGATCTTTCCATTTTCTGAGATCTTCCTCGATTTCCTTCATTAGAGGTTTGAAGTAATTGTAAACAGGTCCTTTACTTGTTTAGTTAGAGTCACACCAAGGTATTTCATAGTTTTTGTGACTATTGTGAAGGGTATCTTTTCCCTAATTTCTTTCTCCACATGTTTCTCCTTTGAATATAGGAAGGCTACTGATTTGTCTCAGTTAATTTTATATCCAGCCACTTTGATGAACTTGTTTATCAGCTGTAGGAGTTCTCTGGTGAAATTTGTGGGGTTCCTTAAGTACACTATCATGTAATCTGCAAATAGTGATGTTTTTACTTCTTCCTTTCCAATTTGTATCCCTTTGATCTTCTTTTGCTGTCTAATTACTCCGGCCAGGACTTCCAGTACTATGTTGAATAGGTAGGGGGAGACTGGCAGCCTTGTCGAGTTTCTGATTTAGTGAGATTGCTTCAAGTTTCCCACCTTTAAGTTTGATGTTGGTTGTTGGTTTGCTGTATATTGCTTTTATTATGTTTAGGTATGGGCCTTGGATTCCTGTTCTTTCCAAGACTTTTAACATGAAGGGGTGTTGAATTTTGTCAAATGTTTTCTCAGCATCTAGTGAGATGACCATGTGGTTTTTTTCTTTGAGTTTGTTTATATGGTGGATTACATTGATGGATTACCCTTTGTTAAACCATCCCTACATGCCAGTGATGAAGCCTACTTGATCATGATGAATGATCATTTTGATGTGTTCTTGGATTCGGTTTGCAAGGATTTTGTTGAGTAATTTTGCCTCAATGTTCATAAGTGAGATTGGTCTGAGGTTCTCTTTCCTTGTAGGGTCTCTGTGTGGTTTAGAAATGAGGAGTTTTGTAGCCTCAAAAAGTGAGTTGGGTAGTTTTCCATCTGATTCTATTTTGTGGAATAGTTTAGAGAGTATTGGCATTATGTCAGCAATAAATGTCTGATAAAATTCTGCACTAAACCCATCTGCACCTGGGCTTTTTTTGGTTGGGAGGCTTTTGATGACTGCCTCTATTTCTTTAGGTGCTATGGGATTATTTAGATGGTTTACATGGTCCTGATTTAACTTTATTAACTTGTATCTGTCTAAGAGTTCATCCATTCCCTCCAGATTTTCCAGATTTTTTGAGTATAGGCTTTTATAGTAGGATCTGATGATATCTTGAATTTCCTCAGTTTCAGTTGTTGTTTTTCTACTTTCCTTTCTGATTTTGTTAATTTGGATACTCTCTCTTTGCCCTCTAGTTTGTCTGGCTAAGAGTTTATAAATATTGTTGATTTTCTCAAAGAACCAGCTCTTGCTTTTGTTGATTCTTTCGATGGTTCTTTTTGCTTCTATTTGGTCTATTTCTGCCCTAAGTTTGATTATTTCTTGCCGTCTACTCTTTTTGGGTGTATCTGCTTCCTCTTGTTCTAGAGCTTTTAGCTGTGCTGTCAAGTTGCTGATGTATGCTCTCTCTAGTTTCTTTTTGGACGTGCTCAGAGCTATGAGTTTTCCTCTCAGTGCTGCTTTCATTGCATCCTATAGGTTTGGGTATGTTGTGTTTTCGTTTTCATTGAATTCTAGAAAATCCTTAATTTCTTTCTTTATTTCTTCTTTGACCCTGCAATCATTTAACAGAGCATTGTTTAGTTTCCATGTGTATGTGGGCTTTTTGTTGTCTTTGTTGCTGTTAAAGACCAGCCTTATACCATAGTGATCTGAGAGGCTGCATGGGAGTATTTCAATCAATTGAGGCTCGTTTTGTGACCAATTATGTGGTCAATTTTAGAGAAGGTGCCATGAGTTGCTGAGAAGAAGATGTATTTTTTTTTTAGGATAATATGTTCTGTAGATATCTATAAATTCCAGTTGGTTTATAACCTCTGCTAGTTTTACAGTATCCTTGTTCAGTTTTTGTCTCCCTGATCTGTACATTGGTGAGAGTGGGGTATTGAGGTCTCCCACTATTATTGTGTGGGGTGAAATGTATTTTTTGAGCTTTAGTAGGGTTTCTTTTATGAATATCAATGATTTTGTATATGGAGCATATATGTTAAGGGTTGAGAGTTCCTCCTGACAAATTTCTCCTGTAATGAGTAAAAGGTGACCTTCCTTATCTTTTTTGATAACTTTTGGTTGAAAATCTACTTTATTTGATATTACAATGGCGACTCCAGCTTGCTTCCTTGGGCCATTTGCTTGGAAGGTTTTTTCCCACCCTTTTACTCTGAGATAGTGTCTGTCTTTGTCTCTGAGATAAGTTTCTTGTATGCAACAAATTGCTGGGTTTTGTTTATGTATCCAGTCTGATAGCCTATGTCTTTTTATTGGGGAATTGAGTGCATTTATGTTAACAGATATCAAGGAATAGTGGTTGCTGTTTCCTGCTGTTTTGCTTTTGGAGGCTGAATTCTGCCTGTATGTCTTTCTTCTTTTAGTTTTCTTGCTTAGAAGTTTTCTTATTTTTATTAGGATGTAGTTACCCTCATTGTTATCGGTTTTCCACCTATAATTCATTGTAGTTTTGGGTTTGTTGTCAGATATTGTATAAATTTAGTTTTGTCTTGGAAGATCTTAGTCTCTCCATCTATGGTGATTGAGAGTTTTGCTGGGTATAGCATCTTTGGCTGGCACCTGTGCTCTCTTAGTGTCTGCATGATGTCTGACCAGGCTCTCCTAGCTTTCATAGTCTCTGTTGAGTAATGAGGTGTGATTCTGATTGGTCTGCCTTTATAAGTTATATGGCCTTTTTCCCTTACTGCTTTTAATATTTTTTCTTTACTTTGGGCACTTAGTGTTTTGACTATTATGTGTCAGGAGGTATTTCTTTTCTGGTCCAACCTATTTGGAGTTTTGGAGGCTTCTTTTATACTCATGGTCATCTCATTCCTAAGGGTAGGGAAGTTTTCTTCTATGATTTTGTTGAAGATATTTACTGTGCCTCTTAGTTGATATTCTTCGCCCTCTTCTATTTCTATTATCCTTAGGTTTGGTATTCTCATTGTGTCCTGGATCTCCTGGACATTTTGGGTTAGGAGCTTTTTGGTTTTTGCATCTTCTCTGACTGTTTTGTCTATATTTTCAATGTTGTCTTCAGCCCCCGAGATTCTCTCTTCCATCTCTTGTAGTCTATTGGAAATGCTTGCTTCTGTGACTCCTGATTTCTTTTTTAGGTGTTCTACCTCTAGGGTTATTTCTTTTAGTGTTTTCTTTATTGTGTAAATTTCCGTTTTAAATTCCTTCTTCCATTCCTTCATCTCTTTGGTTCTGTTTTCCTCTAGTTCTTTGAGTTCTTTGAGTGTTTTTCTTGTTTCCTCTTTAAAAACTTCTGATTCTTTTTGCTTTTCCTCTCATTCTTCTTTAAGGATCTCTATCATCATCTTGAGGTATGATTTTAGATCTGTGTCTTCCTTTTCTGGAGTGTTTGGTATTCCACTGTTTGCTGTGATGGGAGAGCCTGGGTACTGGTGTTGCCAGGTTGTCTTGGTTTCCCTGGGGTACGTTCTTTTACTTTCCTCTTGCCATCTTGTTGTCAGTATTGTGTCCCTGGCTCACTGCTGGTTCACTGCTGTTCCAGTCCTGTTTCCCTGAATCACTGCTGGCTCACTGCTGTTCCACTAGCTCACTGGTGTTCCTGGTGGTGGGTGGTCTGAGTACAGTTCCTCACTCCTTGTTCTTCAGCTGGGAATAACCTGATGCAGGGTTTTGGTTTTCTGGAGCAAGCTGGGGCAAGGAGGGGGAACCAGGGGACCGCATGCAGGCTCACCACTGGCTCACTGCTGGTCCTGGTGGTGGGTGGTCTGAATGTAATAACATGTTTTAAAGAATGACTTTTAATAAGTGGCAGGTTTTTTTTAAGGAAGCCCACACTTCCTCTGGCATGCACGTACACTTTCCAGGGACCACTTCCTTTCTAAATCTTTCATCTCTTATGCCAACACAATGATACTGAAACGTCATTGTAAATTCTGAAGGGAACATATTCAAAACCAGGCCAGTACTTTTCACTTAACTGTTACTATTTTAATGTAACTAGTGTAGAAAACCAATAAGATTGAATTAGTAATAGAAAACAAGTAAATTTAAACATTGTAAAACATTACTGAAGTGTCAAGAGCCTGTGGCTTTTCTGTAGAAATGTTAGCAGCCTTTAGGGAGTTGTACTAGACTATATATGGTAAATTCTATACCACAACTCTATTCTTGTCCTGTCTCTCAAAATTCATTCCCATTTCATCTCTAAATTTTGTTTACTTAACAAAAGTCCTTCAACATGAAATATGACATTAGTGTGAAAATGGCTATCATGAAGCGATTGTGCCCCAAGATGGTTGTTTCATAGACCTGTAGCATTCACAAGTCTGCTGCTTATGTCCTCCATACTCCTCACAAAGCGTGACTTCTCCATTCAGTCCTGTTTGGGCAGAGTTTTTGTCTTCACCCATTCAGCCTTTGTCTTCTAAAACGTCACTGAACTCTTCCTTCAGCTAACTGTTTCTATATTCCACATGGGAAACTCGAGAGCAATATGGAGGTAGAATGTATGATGTCAAATGAAGGTCAAATGAAAGTGAACAGTGAGATAGGATTGAACAGAATTCTTAGCACCCATCAAGTATTGGCAACGTGTCTCTTGAAGCCAAACATCTCTTCATTGATCTATCAATGTATTTGACCCAACACTTCACTCACCACTAATCTGTGACTATCTAAAACAGAGTGAAACACATTTATCAACATGATGATGATCCTTTACTAGCAGATAACTTTCTGAATCCTCACCAAACTAAATGTTCCTAAAAGAAATTATTAAATTTATTTTTTGTATTTTTTATTATGTTCAATGATTCAGTTGTAGGCAACATGATTATATTTTTTAAAAAGATAACATTGAATTAGTACTTAATTTTTCAGGAACACCAAATAACATAAAATAATTACTAATTAATGTTTCAAGATTTTCAAATCTAGACCTTTATAATCAAGCATACGTAGGTTTCACAAATAGAGAATAATTTTTCGTTTGGTAAATTATACATACAAAAATGAGTATTCTTCCTTTTGAGAATGAATTAATTTTATATTAATTTTCATTTTATATTTCAAGGGAGTGTGCAATGGGAAGAGAAGCCACTTATGAAAGTAGATATTTGAATATATTCCTGACGAGCCATGCAGTTAGTTGTGATGCTATAGCAGCTGTCAGTGTCTCTGCCATGACCCATTTTAGGCTGACAAAATTTTCACAGCCAGCTTAAAGAGTGATTAAACTTTAGCAATATGTCTCACAGTTACTTCTGATACCCTGAAGAATCATCAGAGGATCAGAATGACAGCTGCAATAAAGGAACGCTTGTCTTGAAGAAACTAAATATATTAGGACATGATTTAAAATGACAGAAGAATGCTCATTAACTCATGAATTTATTTCGCTTCTCTCAGTCCCCACTGTAGAAATTTAGAGCAACATGAAAAAATAAACAAAACCACACATGAAGCTAAGACACTCCGTTGATTTAATGCCAGTACAAAGTCAACGTAAGAAAGACCCTGGCTGTCCTTTTATTCACTCTTGGGACTATGGAAGCCCAGTCCTCCACAAAGATGCTGAACACTTTGGCAAGTGACCTCAGAACTAAACCAAAGTCTTAATTAACAAGAAGATTTCATTGACACATAAAAAATGCTCATGATATGCAAGTTGTAGTTCTTACTACACCAGCTATATTTTTCACCTTCCCTCAACCACGAAGTCTTTGACCAAACATGATTTGCTCCTTTTGAACATTCTTTCCATTTGATTTCATTTGTACCCCTAGAAATAGCAAAAGACTCCAAGCCTCTCTGTTCTGCAAAGCTAGGCTTGAAATGTTATTTGTCTTTCCAGTTTGGAATGACTTGTATCAGAGGATCCTCGTTTGTGTCTGGCTGCATTCAGTGGTTTGGTTTTGCTTTTGCGGTCCTTACTGATGACAGGGTTTTCATCACTTTCTTCACTGGCCATGGAAACTGAGGCAAAGAAAGACTTGTTCACTCTGGAACAATTACCTTGTGCAGAAGCAAATAGTCTGAAGCATTCTTTGTACAGATTCATGAAGAAAAATGCTCTAAGTATGACTGGGAAGTGGTTTGTCCTGAGAAGCAGGAGAATCTCTGAGTTTGGTTAAGAAAGGTCACCCATAGGTATCAAACTCTCTCAGCTCTTTCAGTCCTTTCTCTACCAGGGTGTTGAAGTGAGTGAGAGGGGGGACGTCCTCATAGAAGCAGGGGGAGGAGGGATGGGAGAGGGAGGAACCTGGACAGGGAATAACGTTTGAAATGTAAATACATAAACTGTCCAATAAAAAAAGAGAACCATACAGTGTAAAAAAACTAAAATAAAATAAAAATAGCTTGCTATTTGAAACAGAAAATGAATGGTCACCCATGGGGAAAATAAACTTTTATTTTTATTTGTTTTGCTTAATTTAAACACTTTTTTTCAAAGAAGTTCAATATTGTGGGTGCTGCCTGCTGCATAAAAAGTCTAATAAAGTTGGCAGCAAAGAGATTTAAGGAAGATAGTGTACAATGGCTGGAAAAAAAGCACATTTCCATAAATAACTTTAAACTCTGAATACAGAATTAAAACACTTTTTTCTATGTTTATTCAGCAATCCTTCTCATTGCAATGTTGGTAAAATTCAAAACTGTACTGAAGCCTGTTTGGCCCTGCTCTATTGAATTTTCCAAATAAGAAGTTTGCTGTCTGTTGTGAGAACATAAAACAACATTTTCACTGTTCTTCATTTTCTGCACTATCTTGGATAAAAGAGAGTCAGGAAACACTACAGCATGATTCGTTTTTAACTGTTTTTAATCAAGTGCTGTATATGCAAGCAAAGATGTATTATAATAAAAATTTATATACATAAATAAAAATTTAAAAGAAAATACATGGGCAGTGCACAGTGCAGGACATCTGTATCAGAAAAATATTGCTGTGTGTCTATACTTGGAAAAATATATTTATATAAAGTATATATACTTGTATATTATATAATATAATTTACTTATTAATACAATTATATTCACATAATATTATAATGATAATATATTGGTGTGTATTAATTTATATTTATAATGATAAATAAATACAATATATCAAATATATTTTTTTGCTCCTCTCTTTTTCTGAGAGTTTAGGTTTTTCTAGTATATCATGTATTGGAATGGATTCTTATATATTCTGAAGTCTGGAGTAAACCTAAATTAACAAAAATTATCTTCTAATTTTGTACTTTGGCCCCACTGATTGTCTCGAAGATAGACTGTAATCTTAGTTAGTCCAATAGCAGTGAACTCTGCCATTTCTTTCAACAGCTTGGTTAGGAGATGTTAACTCTATGGAAACACAAAGCAAAGAGGCTAGGTCCCGTTACCTCCTTTCATGTGTTTAGGAAAGGAGAGACTTGAAGATGCAACTAAGACACAGAGATGAGGTTAAGACACTCTCATAGAAGGGGAATGCCAGGGTGTTAGGGTGGGAGTGGGCAGGTGGGAGGGGGAGCATCCTCAAAGAAGCAAGGGGAGGGGGATGAGAGAGGGGTGAACTGGGAAAGGGGTTAACAGTTGAAATGCAAATATATAAACTATCTAATAAAACATTGAAATAAAGTAAAATAAAACAATTTTGTAGTTCAGACATGAAACTTCTCCCATACCTCAGCTTTGGCAATCTCCAACTTATGGTGCCACTTTGAAGACTGTAGCGCCTTGAGGAGGGGTGTCCTGGCTTGCAGAAATGGGTCATTAGAGAGGACCTTTGAAGATTATTTGTCCCCTTGGTTCGGGTCCACACGCTGCACTTCCTCGTCCGCTGTCAAGATGTGAAGAACCTGGGCTGCAACGTTGCAGCAGCTCTCCTGAGATGGTGGGCCAAGGTCTCCGAGAGCCTAAGATTATTGTCTCCCATTGTTAGTCCTGAGCACTGGACAGACATAGGAACAGAAAACAAGCTCAGACTCTGAGTGATTGTTCTGATGCCTGGGTCACACCCTGTCACATACCACATAGTCCCATTCCTTAAGGCAAGAAATCACCCAATGCTTTAAAAGACCCTAAGCCCTAGCTTTCCACCACACTGAGTCCCAAGTGGGAAACAGTTATGATGTCCCAAGGTAAGACTGGGGAACTTATTTTTACCCAAGCCCTTAATCACTTAAATACTTTTACTCTTTCAAAGTTTTGGCCTTCAATCTACTATTTTTCATTTGAATACTCATTTTATAAATTCATCCCTTAGTAGTTTTAATTGATTAAATTATCTTTCATTTGGTTTTCAGAAAATTAGATCCACAATGACTATTTTTTTCTTCCTCTTCCATTTCTTAACTCTATAGTGTTTTAAAGAATTAGAGGCATGTATCATCTTTTATTTTCAATGCATTAAATTTTTCAATTAATGAATATACTAATGAAATTTTTTCATTTAAAATCTGTGTATTTTGTCTTAATGGCCAAAGTCTATTTCTAAAAGCAGTATTATAAAGCTGATATAGAGTTCCCAAAAAAAGATGAACGTCAGACAATTGATCCATCTGTTCCTTTTTTCCCCCATTCACTCACGCCTTTTCTATCTCTCACTTTAGAGACAAGACCTGGTGTCTTTATAAAATGAAACAGCAGATGAGTTAAAGGCAGAAGGAAGATGTAGCCAATCCTTGGCCAGTCTAGAAAGACAAATCACTTTGATCTTGGACTTCCACTGTCTAGCAAAATTTTAAAAAATGTATTTCTGTTGCATGTCCCAGAAATTGTTTGGTGTTTTGTGATGGGAACCCCAGGAAAGTTCTATACATAGAAACTTCAGATAATAATAACCAAGACTGAAATGTGAATTCCCTTCATCTAAAGAGGGCCATAAAAATACAAGTTAAATTTCTATGGAAGCTGTAAAAGTGATGGGAGATCCAGTTCGCTACCTTATTGTTTTTTCCTCTGGAGACTGTTCTTATCTACACCATTCAGTAGGTGCTAAAGGGGAGCCATGTGTCTGCAGCAGGCAAAGGAAGACAACTAATGAATATCCCTTCATTTAAGAAAATTCCTCAAACCTAAGCAAAATGTTGCATATGTCATTAACCAAAATACAGCACAGGGAAACCCTTGTTTGCGAAAACATAAACAGTAACATTTTAAATAATAGCAAATGATTTCAACTAAAAATTAAGAGTATTTCTCAAAGAATTCATGAAAGACATTCAAAAATTATATCTATAACATCCTTTATAATAAAACTTATACCGTTAAAAGGCAAATTAAGAAATGCCGCTTAGAAATTGCATATGGTGCTGACCAGGGATTGACAACACTTGAGCTGGGTCAGTGAGCCAGATGGTGAACACTGCTCTGTCCCTGAGAGCTGCGGGGCTGCATTTCATAAGCAAGAAATAGCCTCACGTCTGGAGCAGTGTGGGGGATGAGGGTGACTGCAATTTAGTTCTGCTTAACAAAGCATCTGCCCCAAGGCTTCAGTGCTCCACAAAATTCACTGAAAACACTTCATGCTGCTCGGTTTCATATTACATAAGAGAAGGACAGGAGCATGAAAAAAAAAAAAAAACAATCATTTCTTTTGCTTAAGACAATCTGGATATATTTCTATACAATCATTATATACAAATTTCCAACATGTTTTAATCATCATCTGTTAGATTTCTTGGAAGAGACTCCAAATCACCAAAAACTTCTAACATTATACTTTTAAAAATCATTTAATCCTGTCATGAAAAATATCAATGTATGTATGTGTATTATATATATATATATATATATATAGTTGTCTAATTAATTTATTAATAAAGAATTATAAGTGCTTAAATGTTAAGCTTTTCAAAAATTATTTTAGCATTTATAAATTATTTATTATTATACAACAAGCTAGTGCAGACCTAGTGACATTTAACAAAAAAATTCAATATGGATCTGGTTTTTATGGTTCAGGAACTAGAGTAATTACAGAAAAAAATTGCCTTTGGGCCTTAGCGGGGAGTTCTCAAAGGCTAAAATAGATGATGTGACTGTGGATGTAGGGGTATCTTCATTCATATAGGAGGATGTTAATGACACTTCCCTGGTACTCAGGTGGGCTCTCAAATCAAACATCTTCAAATAAGTTCTAGGTTTTGCAGTTACTCTGTATAATTTGAACTTACTACATTATGGCAAGCAGTTACTGAGGCAAACCTCTTAGGTCAGTAAAGCCCAAAGACAGCATTTTGTGGCTTATTGTCACAGATTACAGTACCCTTTCTTGAGAATATTAACAAAGAAAATAACAAGTCGTGCAGGTTCATGAAAGTAACACACACACAGAGACAGAGACACACACAGATACACACACACACACACACACACACACACACACACACACACACATACACACAAAACCTTAGAGTGCCACAGAGACTTTGTAAGAGTATCTTAGTGTTGAGCATGATATAGATGCTGTGACTGTAAGTTGAAGCCACAGCTCTCTCTTTCCTCTGTACATGTGTGTGTGTGTGGGGGGGTACTTTCTCTCCCAATGTACTTAGCATCTCCATTATTTCCTGACATGTTCGATTCATCTGTTTGTACCATTTGTTTAAAATCTGTCCACATATCTTAATAATGGAAGATATAGTTCATTGTGATTTCTCAAATTCGACAGCCAAGTGCTCAGTTTCCTGGTAAGCATTCATCTGGAAACATGTCACAAATTTAGCAGCTAGGACTCAGCCTTAGTTTTTAGAGATTCTTGATTTTTGCTCTGCTGTTTTGTTTCCAACCACCGAGCCAAACTTTTTTTTGTCACAAAGAAGCCCATAACCAATTACAACTAAGTAATTTCCACACACAACATTTATTTTATTTCCGTGGGAGGATGTGATAACCTCTGAATTTAAAAGCTTTGTTGGTCTAAATCCAAATTAACATGGTTATTTTAAAATTATTGTGAGTTCTTACATACAAAGTGATATTTAATTCTATTTCAAAATAGGAATAGCCATAGCTTTCTTCTACATAAATTTATCTCTAACTTAGCCTCATAGTGGCATAAGCCTAATGTCTTTATGTCTTGTTATTTAAGGAATAAATCTGAATGGCCTATTGGAAGATCCGTTGTTACTAAAATATTTTTGATTGTCTGAAAGCTTATAGGAGCATGACACAATTCTGAAATGTTTTATTAAACTCATTTCAATTTATGTGTAAAATAGGAGGGGAGTTGTTCTGGGACTAGAAACCCAGCCAACTATACCAAGCTAGGGAGGTCATGGGCCTGAGAAAAGAATCTACCCCTGTTTCTTTACTAGAACATAGAATCTCCTCATGATGACAGACATAGTGTGGTCCCACTATAATCAAAAGTTTTATATTTTTTTAAAATGTATTCCCTCCCTCTTCTTCCTCTAGCATCTCCAAATACCTTTTATCCCCTTACCTTCTCTCACGCTGATATTTTCTTGTCCTTTATTATTGTTACATTCTGAGACATGGGTGCAGAAACTGTGATATCAATAAAGATGAATGATAATGGCTCACGGATTTATTATTGGAAAACAGGCTCTTTAAATAAGAAAGCACAATTTCTAAGGAAATATATGAAAGAGTTCAATGATATAAAATGAAGAATAAAAATATCGACAATATAAATTATGATTGAAGAAATAACTGTTGGGGGGCTGGAAATGGTGTAAGTATGATAATCTGGTATGAAATTCTCAAAATGAGTCAATAAATATAAGAAATGAACATAAACTCCCCAGTGTTTACTGTCGTCCGCCATTATTCTCTTAAATGCTAACATTATATCATAGGTTATACTGACTAACCACACTCCTCACTGGAAAGCTTCGATATTTACTTGATAGGAAATCATGATAGGGTGCTTGAGTCTATTCTTTATTAGAAACATCCAATGAAATAACGGGATGAAAAACCCACCTCACTTATAGAAGTAACGATGTCCACTTGAAGGTTTCTGCTGTCCTTTAAATAAAACACTATCCTCAAGCAGCCACTTGCCCTTTATAAGGACAGTTTCATTATGAAAGAAGGGAGGAATTTGATTAAATGACTGACAGCCTCACCGAGACTGATCTGGTTATCTTACTGACAAGACTTGGCAATTAAGTCATTTGGCTGTGAGTTAGAAGTTGGACCTCACAGGCAACAGACACCCCTGTTAAGCCTTAGGATTGTTATGACCCATGTATGTCTTAGGAAAAGCTAGCTTTCAGTCACTTCAGTACCAGAAATTCTCTATGGTTCCATCACACTGAAAGGAAGGCTTTCAGTCAAAATAGTTACAGTAAAGGCAAGATAAATGACAACTAACCAAGATTATATGACAATTTTGAATGTATATTCACTAACCCAAGAATGCCTACAGCAAGCAATGACAGAGTCAAGGGAGGAAATAAATAGCATTAAAATAATTCTTAAAGCAATTTCAACATCCCATTTAAAAGGAACAAGCCAGAATTTTTCTCTTTTTTTAAATTTCATATCATAAGGTAATATAAATTATTGGAGTTTGAAAATGCTTTCAAATTATTTGGTTTAGCTCCTTTGCTTTGTAGGAAAAGAAACCAAAAAGGTCACCTGAGTTACCATAGGTCACACTGCTAATTATGGTATCAAATGTATCAAAGCCTGTTAGGAACTGTTCTGTCATAGTGTTCTGAAAATAATTACAGTGTTTACTTGTCCACATATTTCAATTACAAATTCCTTGGGTTTATTTTTGTGTGTGTCTCTTTCTTTCAGAATCAAAGTAAACATTAACCTGTAGCCATTATTTTATGCCTGAAACACAAAGATGACATTTAGAAAGACTTGCTAGATGCAGACACGAGCATGTATTATTCAGGATTCTCCTGAAGAATACAAAAATACATAATGGCTACATTTTACAAGGGGATGTCTTAAATTGGTCTGCATGTTATGGGATAGGTAGCCCAAAAACATACTATGCTGAGAACCTAGAAGCTGCTTAGACCACAAGACAAGAGTGTAGTCTCAATTGACACAAACTACGTGCTACTGGTCTCCATCCAGTATCGCAAGAATGAAAATCTAGGCTCCAATGTCATCAAATATTGAGAGCATTAAGGGCAGCAGCAGAGTAGGTGTAGTCACTTGCAAAAGAGAGAAGGCAAGAAGGAAAAAGCTTTTTTGTCAGACCATTTGATCCTGCGCTGCTCACAGAAAGCCCTATACACTCAGAAGAATAATTTTCTCTCATCAGACCTCTCATTAATTACCATTATAAACCCACTCAAATATGTGCCTATAATAGGATTCCAGATCAATTTGGCAAAGAGGATTAGCCATGATAGAACATATGGCATGGAACACAACACCAAGATAGGGCACCAATGATGGTTGAACTTGGTGAACCAACAAAGTTATTTGAGTTTGTTTAAAAGAATATGGATGGCCAGTTACTTTTCAGGAGTAGAAATTACTCCAAAAACAGTGTACAGCACCAAAATATTATCAAAGCATTGGTGACATCTCATAAGAGCTGGACACCTGGAGACAGTGTCAAGTCTGTGGGTTACAGAGTGTTCTTTTTAGGTAGCTCAGTTAGTGCAGGCCAATCCCAAGTAGATTAGCAGATATGATGGGGTTCCTTAACATTTCTTAGTGCTTCTAGACTATTGGGGAGGACGAGAACTAGTGAATCTGCTAAGTTTAATTCTTTCTGAAATGTTTTTGAGTTATTTACTTATTGAGCTTATGAACGTCCCTGAAAACTAGCATGTTCTCCCTCATTTAGAACAGTGGTTGACATATGTGACCCCTTTTGATAAACTTCTATCTCTGAAAATATTATATTGCTCATAACAGTAGCAAAATTAGAGTTGGGAAGTAGCAACCAAATCATTTTATGGTTGGGGGTCATCATAGCACAAGGATCTGTACAAAATGATCGCAGCGTTAGGAAGGTCGAAGGCCTGTCCTGTTGACAGTGTCCTTCACACTGACAATTGACAAATGAAAATTGAAAAAGCTTTTCAATTTTATGAGATCATATGTGCCGATTCATGATCTTAGAGCATGAGCAATTGATGTTCTGTTCAGGAAATTCACTCCTGTGCCCATGTGTTCAAGGCTCTTCTCTTTCTCTTTTATTAGATTCAGTGTATCTGGTTATATGTGGAGGTCCTTGATCCACTTGGATTTGAGCTTTGTACAGGGAGATAAGAATGGATCTCTATATTCTTCCTGCCAGTTGAACAAGCACAATGCTGTCTTTTTCTTTTCTTTTCTTTTTCTTTTTTTTTACTGTATGGTTTTAGATACTTTGTCAAAAATCAAGTGACCATAGGTATGTAGGTTTATTTCAGGGTTCTTTATTCTATTCCATTGATCTGCCTGCTTGTCTCTGTACCAGTACCATGCAGTTTTTTTATCACTATTGCTCTATAGTACAGCAACCCACAGATTGGAAAAAGATCTTAACCAATTCTATATCTGATAAAGTGCTAATATTCAAAATATACAAAGAACTCAAGAAGTTAGACATCAAAGAACCAATTAACCCCATTAAAATAAGATGCAGAGGTAAACAGAATTTTCAACTGAGGAATCTCAAATGACTGAGAGCACTTAAAAAATCCTAGTAGACCAAGAACCTCCACATAAATCCAGGTACACTGAAACTAATAGAAGAGAAAGTGGGGGAAGAGTTTTGAACACATCAGCACAGGAGGAAATTTCCTGAACTTATGCTCTAAGACCAAGAATCAACAAATGGGACCTCATAAAATTGCAAAGCTTCTATAAGGCAAAGGACACTGTCAAAAGGACAAAACAGCAACCAGCAATCTTACATCTGATAGAGAGATTTACCAATCTTACGTCCGATAGAGGGCTCAAGAAGTTAAACTCTAGAGAATCAAATAATCCTATATAAAAATGGGGTACAGACGTACTTCAACAGAAGAATAGTACATTTACACAATGGAGTACTACTCAGCTATTAAAAAGAATGACTTCATGAAATTCTTAGGCAAATGGATGGTTCTAGAAAATACCATTCTGAATGAGGTAACCCAGACACAAAAGAACACACATGGTATGTATTCACTGATAAATAGATATTAGCACAAAAGCTCAAAATACCCATGATACAACCCAGAGACCATGTGGAGCTTAGGCAAAGGTGTGTGGATGCTTCAGTCCTGCAATGAGGGGAAAACAGGATATTCTCAGGAGGTAGAGGGAGAGGTACCTGAAAGGTAGAGAGAAGAGAGAAGAAATAAGGAGACAGTATTAGGTATTGGAGGAGATTAAAGAGAGGTAGAGAGTAACAGGAAATCTAATAAAATAGATGTAGCAGTGGGGAATGGGGATCTAGGTGTAGCCACTGGAGGGTCCAGGATACCAAGGAACTAAGAGGCTTCCAGGACCCAACAGGGACGACTTTAGCGGAAATGCACTACAATGCATAGAGTCTGTAGAGACCACCTCCAGTAGAGAGACACGGTCCCCAGTCGAGGGATGGAGCCACACACCCATCTCAAAATTTTTAATCCGGAAGTTTTCCTGTCCAAAGAAAAAACAGGGAAAACAACTGGAGCAGAGACTGAAGGAAGAGACATCCTGGGTCTGTCCTGCCTGGGGATCCATCCTGTCTGCAGTCACCAAACCCCCACACTGTTGCTGTTGTCAAGACAGGAACCTGATATGGTTGTTCCTTGAGATGTTCTGCAAGCAACTGAGCGTACAGACATGGATGCCTGGAGCTAACCATCAGAATGAGCTTGGGTACCCTGATTGTGGAGCTGAAGGAAGGACTAGAGAAGCAGACAGGATTGCAACCCTATAGGAAGAACAGTGTTGGCTTGCTGGACCACCCAGCGCTCCTAGGGACTAGACCACCAACCAAAGAGTGTACAGGAAGAGATCCATGGCTCCACATACATAGGTAGCAAATAATGACCTTGTCTGACATCAGTAGGAGTGGAGATCCTTGGTCTTCTAGAGGTTTGATGCCCCAGCATAGGGGGGATCCTGGGGTGGTGGAGCAGGAGCATGAGGGGAGCACACTCATAGAGCCAAAGAAGAGGGAGAAGAGGGGCTGTGGATGGGGAGTTTGTGAAGGGGTAAATGGAAGGGGGATATCATTTTTGAGATGTAAACAAATAGAATGATTAATAAAAATTAAATAAATAAATGAAGACTTAGGATCATTGCTTTGAACATCCTCCTGTGTCTTAAATTTTCTTCTAGGCAGAAGATTTCATATATGCAACATGCAGTGTAGAGAGTTTTACAGACTATATTTAACAATATCAATAAAAACTGCAAAATATTTTTTAAGAGTTAGGGTGAGAAACAGGAGCTCTTAATAGCATTATTCTCTGTAAAAATTTTTAATTTATGTAATAGATCGGATATTAATGTTCTTTGAGAGTGACTAAAAGAAAACCCAGTCTTCAAACCATCTCCTTAATCCAGAGTAATAATGGAGGCTTGAAATTTAGGAATAAGACAGAGTCACCTTTTACCGAATACTTTGTAGGACACTTGCCAACTCTAAAACAGGTTAGTTGACACTGTAGAGGACATTGTCTTGTGGTGTTCCTGGTGCCTTCACCCTGCCAGTTTATTTAATTCTATCCCTTTTTCTTCCACAAGATGCCCTGAGTTCCAACTTGTATTTGGCTGTGGGTCTCTGCACCTGCCTCCATATGCTGCTAGATGAAGTCTCTCAGGAGACACTGATGCTGGGCTTCTCTCTGCAAGTATAGCAGAGCATCATTAATAGTGTCAGGGGTTGGCTCTTTCACATGGAATTGGTCTCAGGTTGGGACAGTCATTGGTTGGCTATTTCCTCAATCTCGGTACCATCTTTATCCCTGCACATCTTGGAGGCAAGACAAATTCTGAGTTGAAGGTTTTATAGACAAATTGATGTCGCCTTCCCTCCTCCAGAGATTTTGCCTAGCTAATGGAAGTGGCACTCCAGTCTCTATATCCCGCTCTGGTAGGAATCTCAGTAAGGGTACAATTCCATAGACTCCTCATATGTATCCCCATTACAGGTCTCCAGCTACTCCCAAAGATGCCCCTAACTCATTTCCATTTTTTTCTCCCAGCCCTCTTCTACATTCCTTCACCAATGATCCTCCTTCTTCCCCACCCCAAACTCCTACACAATTCCCTCTTTACACCCACTTTCAATGACTACTTAGTTTCCACTTTTGAATGAAATTTGTGCATCTCTCATTGATACATCCTAATAATCCAATTTCTTTAGGTTCTGTTTCTGTGGACTGTAGCATGGTCTTACTGTGCTTTATGGTTAATATTAACTTATAAAGTGAGTATACATCTCATACATGCCTTTCTGGCTCTAGGTTACTTCACTTAGGGTGATAATCTCAAGTTTCTTCCACTTGTCTGCAAAATTTATGATGTTTTTGTGGATTTTTTATTGACTATTTTCACTACTTACATTTCAAATGTTATCCCCTTTCCTAATTTCCCCTCCAGAATCCCATTATTCCCTTGCCCCCTCCCCTGCCTTTATAGGGGTACTCCCATACCATCCCACCCACTCCATTCCACCTCCACACCCTAACATTCCCCTGCACTATGGAATCAAACATTCACAGGACCAACGGCCTCTTCTCTTCTCTCCTCCCATTGATACCAAATAAGGGCATCGTCTGCTACATATGTAGCTGGAGCCATAGAACACTCGATGTGTACTATTTGATTAATTATTTAGTCCCTGGGAGGTCTGGGTGGTCTGGTTGGCTGATATTCTAGTTCTTCCTATGAGGTTGCATACCCTTTAGCAACTTCAGTCCTTCCTCTAGCTATTATTTGGGGGAATCCAGTTCTCAGTACTTCCCTCTGCTTCTATTTTGCAGAATAGTTTAAAGAGTAATTAGTATTAGGTCTTTATTAAAGGAAGATAGAATTATGCACTAAATCTATCTGGTCCTTGTCTTTTGTTTGTTTGTTTGTTTGGGAGACTTTTAATAACTTTTTCTATTTTTTTAGTGGTTGTGGGACAGTTTAGATGCTTTATCTGATCTTGATTCAACTCTGGTACCTGGTATCTACCCAAAAAATTGTTTTTAATAGCTAAGTATTACTCCATTGTGTTGATAACTGGCTTTTGAATCCCTTATGTAGAAACAAAAATTGGCAGTATTGTTCTCTCCATCTTGTCCTCTAAAAATTAGAATTATAGAACCAAACAAGTATTTCAGGAATGGAGACCCATTAAGTACACAAAAGAAACATAGAAAAGAGGCATAGATGAAATCTATCTGCTCCAGAAAGTTTAAAGCATATAATTGTTTTAAAAGAAATACAATTATATGTAATAACTATATGAGGCTTTACTTATACATATTCAAATTTATTGATTTTTATGACACGTAAATATTTAAACACTGAAAAACTCATTGATTTTTTTAAAGAAAAGGTTTTGGTTTAAAATAGTTAGTTGTATTACCAAAAATTTCACACCCATGTGCATCCTGTAGTGATCTAAGATGTAAAGTTTAGCACTTGCTTTGTATTTTGTGTTTTATTCATTACTTTTGTATATGAAAATGTTGTCCATGCTCATCATCAAATTTAAGCTATGAAAATTAACATTATTATTTAATACAATAAAAAGAAAGCATCTTTATTTTAGTAGTAGAAAGATTGGGATATATTTGATTTATACCTATACTAGTACTTTACAATATTTCTCTTAATTCACTCCCACTTCCAAGTGGGATATAAGTTCTATAAAGAGGATATTTGATTTGAGTTAATTTTCTACTGGTCTATTCCAAGTGCTTCAAAGAGTCTGTCTGGAAAGAAATGAAAACACAATAAGTGTCTAGAGTCAGGTAACAATTCACACAAGACTGAAGAGGCAACGCATTGTGTTACAGCAAAGCACAATGACTGGTGTTAGTGTTTGCTCTGCATGATGCTATGTGGGTGACTTCAGATGAACAGTTATCTTTCCCCAGTCTGTGTTCACTATAACCCAATGAATGCTTCACAGCAATATAGTCTTTTGTATTCTAAAATTTCTATGCAGAGCTCCATTTTTGTCTCGAAATTATTATGCAAACCAAATAATTCAGAAGAGAAAGTAAAGCTTTACAATCCACCTGTATTTTCTTGTCTGTCATGGTTAATCTTTATTTATCCCTCTCAAGATTCTTACTCTACTGTACCACAGTTCATCCCTAGTTTTATATTTTCTTCAATTTGGTTTTTTTTGTTTTTTTTTTTTTTTTTTTTTTTTTTTTTTTTTTTTTTTTTTTTTTTTTTTTTTTTTTTGCTGTATCTAATAACCTGACTATATCCTGGGGGAAAAAAAACTACTGAAGTGAGTACAGACAACTGTGATACATGAAGGCACGATGATCTCAGGTCTGGGATTCTTGATGGCTCCTTTACATCATGTCTCAAAGGCAAATGAATAAATGTAAGTAAAAATTATAAGCTATAATTATAATGAAAGTCTCCTTCCATTTACACTATATACATGGGATTATTTGTTCCAGAAATATATGGTTTTCACATGCATTTGTATATATGGTGCTATGGATGTGTTGTATCCAATGTGGTTTAAGCGCTCCCACCAGAGCTGGTGTTTAAAATTCTTCATGAGTTTTTAATATGTGTAATATTTAGAATGTGATTGGGTCCTAAGAATTCTGTCTTGATGAATGGATTAATCTATTCATGAATTAATGAGAAAAGAGTCTGTCCTGGATGACTGAAAGCCATAATGTATTTTGTCTCTTAGTGCATAACTTTTTTTCAAGTGATACTCTATGACACCCGGAGATTTTGTAGTGAAAGTACAGGAAAGATCACCTCTTCTGCTTTGAAGGACCTGCCTGGAGCCTTCAGGACACAGAAATTGAGAAGCAGTTTGGGGCATGATCCTTCCAGCATTTGTGTGCACCCTGTGTTGATCATGTACCACAGCTCTCTATACTGAGAGGTTGCTGAGAGGGAGTGAGTCCCCAGTAGGGCTGACACACAAGCTTACAGGAGGGCCAAGCCACTGTCAGAGTCAGCAAGAACAGATAACACCAGAACTAAGCAGATGTCGAGAGAAAAGTCCAAGAACCTAAGCAACAGAAACCAAGACCAATTGGCAACAAAATGTTGCAGTAATATTAAAAAGTGGCTTAACCTTATATCCCACACTAGTTCCAGCTCCCATGGGCACTATAGGACTGCTGGGGTCTGTAACTGGCAGCTTCAGGTCGCCTCTAAGAATTTAGGCATGGTTTACTCCATGCCCCTGATGCGTCTGTCCTGGGTGGATATGACCACCCCAGAATGTTCCTTTTCTCCACTGCCGAGTACAAACATGACTCATAACCATCAACTTATCAAACAGGTTTATATGTTAAATCCTCAATCTAAAACCCTCTACACAATCAGCTTAAAACCAGCAGAAAAAGATATAAACTGCCCATCCAGAAAAGATAAATTATACACATAGAAACACTTAAAATAATCATAATAACTTCATGAAGCTAGAGATGTGCCAAGAGAAACATACATATGTGCCTCCATCTCCTCCCATGTCAATCTCTGTCTCCCACCTCCCTCTCTTCCACTCCTCCAGCCTCTTTCCCAGCCTACCTCTCCACTATCCAGTCATGTATCACCTTAACATAAACCCTCACCACAACAAATCCTGGTTACCTGCAACACACCACAAAAGCAAGATCACAAAACATGATGATGTTAGAGGACTTTAAGTAGACCATAAATAACTTCCTTAAAGAAATACAGGACAACATGGGTAAATAGGTCAAAGCCCTTAAAGAAAAAAAATGCAAAAATCCTTAAAAGAATTACAGAAAAACATGAGCAAAAATAGGTAAAGGAATTGAACAAAACTATGCAGGATTTAAAAATGGAAGTAGGAAAAAAATAAAGAAGTCACAAAGGGAGACAATCCTGGAGATAGAAAACCTAGAAAAGAGATCAGGAGTCATAGACACAAGCATCACCAACAGAATACAAGAGATGGAAGAGAGAATCTTGGGGGCAGAAGGTACCTTAAAAACCATTGATACAACAGTCAAAGAAAATGCAAAAATCTCCTAATCCAAAACACCCGGGAAATCAAGGACACAATGAGAAGATGAAACCTGAGGGTAATAGGTATAGAAGAGAGTGAATATTCCCAACTTAAAGGGCCAGTAAATATCTTCAACAATATTATAAAAGAAAACTTCTTTAACTGCCCTGTCACATGAGGTCTTCAATGTATACCTGAGGAGGGGACTGGCAAATGAGAGACAAGAGACACAAAGAAGAAGAGCAAGTCTAAAGTGCTAATCAAGCTCTTGTTTATTATGTGCCAAAACCATTTCTTTTAAAGAAAATTGGGAGAATTACATGAGGAGGGGGAATATTCGGGTGCAACAGAATGTTCTGCCAAGCAGGATCTATTGTCTGAGTGACCATTTTACTCAACTAACTACATGACCACAGTGAGATCACCTGATTTCTGGGGAAAGGCCTCTATCATGGGAAACAGAAATCTATGCAAAATGGTGTGACTCAGGCTAAGAAAATTTCTTAATTCTATTGGCTCCTGGTACCTAACATAAAGAAATATATGCCCATAAACATAAAAGAAGCCTATAGAACTTCAGATAGATTAGACCAGAAAAAAATTCCTCATGTCACATAAAACTAAAACCACCAAATGCACAAAACAAAGAAAGACTACTAAAAGCAGTAAGGAAAAAAGGTTAAGTGGCATATAAAGGCATACCAATAATTATCACACTAGACTTCTCAACAGAGACTATTAAAGCTAGAAGATCCTGGGCAGATGTCATACATATCCTAAGAGAACACAAATGCCAGCCCAGACTACTATATCCAGCAAAATTCTCAATTAAAACAGATGAAGAAACCTAGATATTCTATGATAAAACCAAATTAACATAAAATCTTTCAAAAAATCCAGAACTACAAAGGATAATAAATGAAAAACTTTAACACAAGGAGAAAAATTACACCATAAAAAAGCAAGAAATTAATCTATTTTCAACTAACCCAAAAGAAGACAACCACACAAACATAATCCCATATCTAACAAGAAAAATACCAGGAAACAACAATCATTGGTTCCTGATATCTCTCAACATCTGTGAACTAAATTTCCCCAAATAAAAGACACAGACTAACAGACTGGATACATAAAAAAAACCCAAAAATTTTATGCATACAGGAATTAAGGAATCATACCTCAGTGACAAAGACAGACACTTCCCAGAGTAAAGGGCTGGAAAACAATTTTCCAATCAAATTGGTTCCAAGAAACAAACTGGAGTAGCCATTCTTGGGGAAGAGCCTCAAACACATGGGCACTGGGGAAAGTTTTTGAACAGATCACCAATGGCTTAGGATATAAGATCAAGAATTGACAAATAAAACTTACAAAATCGCAAAGCTTCTGTAAGGCAAAGGACAATATCAATAGGACAAAATGGCAACCCACCAATTGGGAAAAAGTCTTTACCAATTCTACATCTGATAGAAGGCTAATATCCAATATATATAAAGACCTCAAGAAGACTCCAGAGAATCAAATAACCCTATTGAGAATGGGGTAAAGAGTTAAACAAAGAATTCTCAACTGAGGAATATTGAATGGCTGGTAAGCACCTCAAAAATGTTCAACATCCTTAGTTATTAGGGAAATGTGAATCAAAACCACCTTCAGATTCTACTTCACACCAGTCAGAATGTCTAAGATAAAAACAACTCAGGTGACAGCAGATGCTGTTGAGGATACAGAGAAAGAGAAGCACTCCTCCAGTGTTTGTGGGATTGAAAACTAGTAAAAAAAAAAAAAACCCTCTGGAAATCAGTCTGGAGTGTTCCTCAGAAAATTGGACATAGTACTACCTGAGGACCCAGTTATACAACTCCTGCGCATATACCCAAAGATGCTCCAACATGTAACAAGGATACATGCTCCACCATGTGGATAGCAGCCTTATGTAAAAACATCCAGAAGCTGGAAAAAAATCAGATGTCCTTTAGCAGAGGAATGAATATAGAAAATATGGTAATTTTCATAATGGACTACAAATCACCTATTAAAAACAATGACTTCATGAAATTCTTAGGCTAATGAATGGAACTAGAAAATATCCTGAGTGAGGTAACCCAATAATCCAATCACAAAACAAAAACAAAACAAAAAAAATACACAAATAGTGTACACTCACTGATAACTGAATATTAGCCCAAAATATTGGAATCCCCAAGATACAATTGACAGATCACATGAAGCTCAACAAGAAAGAAGACCAAAGTTTAGATGCACCAGTCCCTCTTAGAAGGGGGAACAAAAATATTCACAGGAGAAAATATGGAGACAAAGTTTGGAGCAGAGACCAAAGCAAAGGCCATCCAGAGACTGCCTCACCTGTAGATACAGCCCATATACAGCCACCAAGCCCAGACAATATTGCTGATGCCAAGAAGTACATGCTGACAGGATCATGACATAGCTGTGTCCTGAGAGGCTTTGCCAGATCATGACAAATACAGAAGTGTATGCTAACATCCAACTATTGAACTGAGAGCCAGGTCCCTAATGGAGGAGTTCGAGAAAAGACTGAAGGAGCTGAAGGTGTTTGCAACCCCATAAGAACAACACCAACACACCAGAGCTCCCAGGAACTAAACCACTATACAAAGAGTACAAATAAACAGACCCATGGTTCTAGCTATGTATGTATCAGAGGATGGCCTTGTTGGGCATCAATAGGGAAAGGAGCCATTGGTCTTGCCAAGGCTCAATGTCTTAGAGTAGGAGAATGTCAGGGCAGTGAGGTAAGAGGGGTTGGTGGGTAGTGGGTCATCCCCATAGAAATGGGGGTGGGGGTATGGGATAGGAGGGGGTTATGAAAGAAAAACCGGGAAAGGGGTTAACATTTGAAGTGTAAATAAGATATATTCAATTTTTAAAAAAATAATGATGAATATAATGTACAGTGAGAATCTCATTGTCTCAATTCAATTGTTATTTTCAAAGACTCTTTAATAATACAGGCAGTCTAAGTAGAAAATAAGGGAGCGTTTTTCAGGTGCAATGTCATGGATAGTCTTACCTCTAAGATTTTCAGAAGTTAGAGTTAGTTTGTATTCTTCAAAAAGTTTGTGACTATCAGCAGAGGCACCTCTTTTATATTAGCTATAAATCCAGAACCAGTATATTTTTAAATCTTTTAGTAACTGGTCAGTCCTTTGTGCTCTCCTTTCAACCTCATAGCAGAAATCACTCTCTAAGGAAATTTAGTATTCCTGATATAACATTCCACTAATGTATAATGCTGGTTTTTTATTTGTCTCAGTTGCATAATGCCTTCATGATTATTTGAAAATAATTGGCTCCCATTGAAATACGAAAATTTGATATTTTTAAGAGCATAAAATTGCTTCATAATTAACAGAATGAATAAATAGAACAAAAGAAAAAGGGAGTGTCGGGAGCCATCACAGAACACGCTAATAACTAGCAGGTGATCGTTCTCAGATGGTCTGCCTCAGATTATAGTAATCCGTGTCATATTTGCACCCACAGGCATGGCCCAGGAGAAAATCATTTTAAGAAAGATCCCTGCTATTAATATGCTTCTCTTGTTATTATTACATATATAACGATCACTAGGTATTAGCCTTCACTTCTTTTGAGCACATCTCTGTAGATATATGAAAATGTGCTGTCTTATAGTGATGCTATATAAGAAAAAAAATAATTCCTTAATTCTTAATGATGAGCCTATAAGAATTCCTAAAATTATGTCAGTATTTATTAAGCTCTTTTATAGTGGAACTACTTTTCTGGTAGTCAAAACTGCAATGAGATCTCTGCCAGTCTCCCATGTGTCACCAGTTAATGCTGCTGATAGTAACCAGACTTTCTCCTACTCAGAGCACATACTAAGAGGTTATAAGACCATTAACCAAAGGTTGTGGAATAGAACCTAATGATTTATTATATGTGCTAGGATAAAAGATAAGTTTCAAGTGGGTTTATCTATACAAAAACTTCTCTAATAACTTAGTTATGGTTTTTAAATTTCAATGAACCTGTGAAGCTGTCACAGGTGATGAATGTTTAGACAGATAATTACTCCTAATGGATATGCATGTAAGTATTCTCTATTGTAAACTTCTTACTCGATTTGTGATCTCAAATAGTGTCAACTTGTGATGAACGTTTTAACCTGTGATCATGCCTTCTGAAAAATGTATAAGTACTGAGGACAATGAGTCAGAACTGAACTGAGGAGAACTTTTGTGGACAGAACGCCTCTTAAATAAAGACGGGAAGAAGAACTTACCCTTATTTTCCTTTTTTATTCAATTCCCTTCCTGCTTTTAAAAATAGCTTTCACGGGAAAAGTTTTTTACAACTCTGTGTTAGCAGACAAGTCATCATTTCTCAATTTTGAGTTAATAGTTTAGGTGATAAATATACTGAAAGTCACAATTCTATGAATTGTATTAGAAAAGATTTTTGTGAATTTATGTCTATAAACTGTTATTTGTTAGGTCTGCTGATATAATAATTACTGCTTAATGTACTGGCAATATTCATCCTTAATGAGAAAATATGAATAAATATAATTAAGAAGACTCAAAAATTATATCTTTAATTTTAAGAAAAATTTTAATTTTTATGCATAAAGTTAAAAATAAAGTTTATTGCCTGTATACATGTGCTCTACTCTGTTAATTATCATTTGAAAATTTTATTCGTGAATACATATTTTGATAAAACTCACAACCTATTTCTTTCCTTCTAATTTCATTTCTATTTCATGTCTAATTTTTCTCCCAACTTCATGTGCCACCTTGATTTGATGATCAAGACTATGTGTCTTGAACCTATCCTGTATGCTAAATGTAGTAAAACTCATCCAGAGGTTAATGCATTTCTATAACAGGATCTGACAATATCCATCTTACACCCTTCAGGGCAGACTAGTCTCTACAAAGCCTTAAAGATTCTCAGTCCAAATCCACAAAATGTCAAGTGGACATCAGTAGCAATAATGATTCAACCATAGCTTCATGGCTGACATAAAGACTATAAATTCAAACAAAGAATCCCTCACGCTAGCATGGGAACAGGGGCACGTGTTGTTCCCACCACCAGCTTATGTAACATCAGCCGCAAACAACAGAAGTGATCATCAGAGCTTCACACTAGCCCAAGATGCTTTGATTCACTATATTGGCTCCCTTTGAAGACACACACATGCACACACACACACACACACACACACACACACACACACAAACACATGTACACACATGTTAATTGTTAGAACCAACATGCTATACATCCATTTGTAACTAACTCTTTTGAGGATGCACATACCTTTTTCTGTTTTGTTTTATTTTGATCTTGTTTTTCTAATTTTCAGAGAGAATTTTCACCTGGCCATCTTCTCTCTAACACATTATTTGTATAGTTCTTATTAACTTTCATTCATTTAATATTTTCTCACCAAAACAGCATATCATGACTTTCTTTTAAGAGAAAACATAATATTTAAAAATAATACTCAAGCTATTGGTACTTTATGATCTCAAATTTTGCCTAAACATTCATTTTATAAGGGTACAACATAGGTATGACATAGGTACACAGTGCACTCTATGTTGTTGTGTTCACATGATCTTATGCAACACTCATAGAATTTGTGGACATCCCATGAGTAACCTCCTAGGATATAATGATACTTTACCAAGCAATTTTGGCACACTTTTGTTAGTGGTAGAAAATAAATTCCCCCAAAATGTCTACTATCATATCATATGGGTTCTTCTTAACCTTATGCTGAACTTGTGGCATATCTGTTGGTTTATATAATTTCATGTTAAATCTTAAAAATTCTAAATCCAATGTCTTCTGAAGTAGAAAATGTGTGGAGAAACCCTGCCTTTGCTGTTTGAAAATGGAAAATCATGTATAGTGTTTTTTATATCTAACCTCTAACTTTTAACTGCCCAAATGAACCTGCTTTCCCTTCTAGTGTGTGCAAGAATTCCAGGATGCACACCGATTTGCTTGAATATTTTTGTACCTCCCAACTCAGGAAAGAAATCTCAACAACAGCTTCCATACTTCCTGTAAAAGCACCTCATTTCTCTGACAACTGGAGGGCTTACTAGTGAACTTTCTGCCAGGCTTACCTACCCTGTATCCTAACACCCTCAAAACTCAAAAGATAATCCCATAATGTCTTAGTGGTGGCTGGCTAAATATAGTCTTTTCTTGAGTCATACTTAAATTCTCATGGAAAATAGCTTGAGCTGTGTTCAAATGACAAGCTATAATAACAAGGTCAATGATAGCAGGACCTCTCTTTGTCATCAGTGGTGATTTCTACCCTTTGCATCTAAACAGTTCTGTGAGTATTCTTGCTGTGTGCTCTTTCACTGAGATTATAGAAAAAAGGTTCTTATTTGTCAAAGGTGAAGGTATAGTTTCTGTATTTTTATGTTTTGTATGTAGAGATACACAAGGATAGATACAGACAAAACATCTCTGTTATACTTGCAAACAAACTAAAATTCAGAAAATAGTTTTAAGTAATCAAAAATTTTCAATTTTTCACTGGTTTAAAAAAAACAGTCCCCTTTGTTCCTTAGTGAACCAGAATGTGTTCATGATAACCTCAACACAAACATAAAAACTAAAGAAATTATGATCACAGTCATACTGGTGACTTTACTAAAAGGAATCAATGTAATTAGTAAAATAAGTGACAGGTGCACTTTGAAAGAATGATACAGATTTATAATTTTTCAAATGTAATTTTGTTCTGGGTTCATTAAATTTGTTTCATTGAGAATAAGTCATTAACAAACACCAGTGCACTGTAAATATGGAATAAATCACATGAAAATGTTTCAAGTTGAGCTAGGTACTTCAACTAGTTTTGTTATTGTTTTAATTAAGTTTTTGTTCAACTATTTCAAATTTAAGATGGGCTTTTATGAGATTAGAGGAGAGAAAATATTCTAAAAGTTTCAAACTTTTTTTAATTTAACACAAAATAGATCCTGTTAAAATCACCCCAGTAGATGGTCATTAAATGGCCATTTAATGACCCAGTTAATGTTCATTAAAATAACCTATCACAAAATCAAAACATCACAAAAATAATAACCCTGAGAACAGGAGGATTACATGAGGAAGAAAGATGGGACTAGTTTAAAGAATGCAGGGAGAGATGCTTAGAATTTAGAGATATTTAAGTTATGCTATGGAATCCCGGTGCTTTTTAAACCTCCTAAAATGTGTGAAGGCAAGCCTAATGAAGTCTCCAAATAATGTAGGTGATAGAACTCCCAAGTCCTCTTGTCACCAGTGAAGCTTCCAGTACTGAGACTTGGTTATGTACAATTGAGTTATTGGTCAAAGGGGTTTCATGGAAATTTCCAAACAACCCAACTTATTGCAAAGATAATAGGCTGTTCTTCACTAATGTGACAACCAGGCCACATAGTTGAATACAATACCTATACAAGTCATGGAATATGGGGATGTTGATCTGGTGTTCACATAACATCTGGAAAAAAAATAAAGCATAATTCACATCATTTAGAACTATCCAAATTAGTCAAGACAAATAGTGTTACCAGTTCACCATGAGGCAAATGAATAAAAGTGCAAAAGTTACTGCCAGGTAATTTATTATAAAAACAAATATGCTGAAAATTGGAATACCTTTTACACCATTATTTCTAGGGTCTGTCTCATAGTTACCTGACTCACTATAAATGAGTTCGTTTGCTCCCTCCTTTTCCTCTTACCCTCTTACCCTCTTTCTGTCTCTGTCCCTTCTCTTCCCAATCCCCTCTGCCCTCTATCCCCCCATCTCCATATGTTTCTGGCCTCTCTCTCTCTCTCTCTCTCTCTCTCTCTCTCTCTCTCTCTCTCTCTCTCTCTCTCTCTCTCTGTGTGTGTGTGTGTCTTCCTCCTCCTCCTCCTCCTCCTCCTCCTCCTCCTCCTTCTCCTCCTCAGTTTCCCTTCTCATGCCTTAAATAAATTCTAGTCCATACTATATCCATCATATGACTGGTAGCTCAGGGCAAAGGAATGCCTCAGCATGGGCCTACAGAGGTTCTTCCTCCCATCTCACCATAATGTGCCTCTACCAAACATATCCTGGTTCTTTCTTTTTTATAAAAACTTTAATAAAGTTCATAAGTTATACACTTAGTACTGCTGTGTACACACATGTGTTCTTGCATGCACATATGTATATACATGCATATATCCTTTAGGGCCCATTTATTGCATTTATTGTTGTTCTTATGTACATGGTATACATTATATATGCTAAGATTAAAGAACCCATCAGGAGGCTTGTTTCTAAAGACTGGCTTTCTCTGTCAGGAGTCACCAGTTGCCTGTAACTCATCACCTAGGAATGGAATCTAGTGAAAGTTCCTATCCTCACTGCATACTATTTCTATTTTATTTTCAAGGCTTTTATTCATTTGTATGCTTTGATTATTTTCAGCTGGGAGCTCTTTATGAGTAGGAAATCTCTCTGAACATGTTTCTCCATCACCTGTTTATCTCTAATGCCTCAAGTCTGTCACAGTCCTGAAGTCAGCAGATTTATGATGCTTACAATGATAATAAGAGATAAGTGACAGGCTGGTGTAGATTTATTTCCTTTTTGAGTCCTACCTGTGCCTCAAGTTGAGAAAAGCAGTTGTCTAATCTTCTCTTTGCCCATGTTGACCCCTTCTAGTCCTCATGCACAAACCAAAGATTTTCAGCTTTCAGAAGAAAACCTTAGTTATGGATCAGTTATATCACTGACTTTCTACATTTATCTTGGAGGTTGAGAAAGAAATTTAGTACATTCTGTTTTCCCGATTTTTGTCTCTGGAGTAAGCTTATGTTTTCTTCTCTATGATAGCAATGAGGAATAGAGAAAAGAAAGATAGCGAGAGACGTGGTATTACTCCCTCACCCCCATGCGTGTCATCAAAGAACTTCTCCCAAATATCTCAAAGCTGGACAGGAAAACTAAAAGGGAAAAATTAAATAGAAAAACTCAGAAAAGATAAAGCATTTTTAGACTATAAAACACATATTTAAAAAAACTGTCCGGATGCTGAGTCCTGATTCAGAAGTGAAGTCAAAACTTTCACTCTATTTTCTGACAACACTCTCACAATACCTTTTAAAAGCCACTATTATCCCTGGGGTGTAAGACAGCCCAATGCTGCTCAGCAGTGCAAGGGACACATTATGAACTCAGGAACAGTTAATCCTGGCATTAGGATGATACTCACCAGGAAATTAAGCAAACAACTTCCTTAGATGCTGTGCAATTACATATTGTTATCATGAGCCAAGTCGAAATCATTAAAAGGGAATTTATTTTGACTCATTTATACAAACCTCGAGCCACCTGTTTTGCATTACTAAAAAGATGTTAACACAGTTTTTAAACAAAACTTGAAAAACTACTAAAAGGCAAGCACGAGCTCCCATTAAAACACGGGAACAGCTTGAACACTTCCATTTATAGTCCTCTTCATCTCTTATGTCTGCAGCTCCGAACATCATAATCGGCTCTCGGTGCTTCTGGCTATGGAGGCAGGAATAATATCAGAAAGGGCTCTGTTTTCAAATAATTTGGAAGGTGTTATGGTCTTGCTATTTTGTTCTGTATACACAAGCCACCGTGGCTCTTGGCCCCTGAAGTTAATGACTTACCGAAAGAGTTTCTCGAAGAATCTTTTCAGAAAGGGGAATGGTACCGCTGCAGCAACTGCCAGTTCTAAGTGGGACCTGCATATTCTTAGATGATCCTGCAGACTTCTTACATAATACATCATGAGCATCTCACAGATGCAGCCCCTGAAGCTACAAGATTCCGTGCAATGCCTTCTTTCCAGAGAAATTGCTTGAGTGAAGGAAAGACAAAGACTAATAAGTTTCCTAATGAAGGCTGTGCAACAGAGATTTTTAACCTACTCCATTGATTTGTGCATGAAATTATATATATATATGACACCCTTTAAGGATTAAATATCATTCTAATCTAATTATTATTGCTGTCATCAATTACATGCATTAATGATACCACATTTTTCTCTGAAAAAAATACATATCCCTTAATAAATAAAAAGAGCATATAGAGGAAGTAAGTCCCCTCCCATGATGATATTCACTGACTAAGGTCAAGACATGGGCAGTAGTTCAATCTTCTTAGGGCCTGCTCATCCCTATTTATGCCCCCAGGCAATGCTAGTAGGGAAACAAGCAAAAAGGCAAAAACTCACTTTGACTTTTCTTACTCCAGAAGTGGGTGTTTACTTTTGATCATATTGTGTGCTGACATGAAATGTGAAGACCTGTGTGGATTTAGATGGGTGACCAACTGAAAAGACGTATGGTACATAGTTGCCTGTTGAATGGTATTTGCTGACAAACAGACCCTGGTGGTTACTTTAAGGGTATTTTCCTCATTAGGTAGAATATCTTTCAAGTATCAATAAACAATCGGTCTCCTGAGGTGACCACTGACCACCAAAGCAGTCACAGACTGGGTAGTCTCAGTCAGGTGTTCATGTCCATTTGATTTCCTTGTGCTTTTGTAGTTCCAGAGTCTTTGTGCTACATGTTTCTCTGGAAGAAACAGACAAACACAGTCTAAAATGTGGGCAAGCTGATTTTAGTTCTGAAAGTGCTGTTTGGAAGGCTGATGAGGCTCTGAGTGTCTAGTTTCCTTCCCCCACCCCTTTGCTTTACTCTCACATTAATCTTTCCCGTAGTCTAGCTTTTGTGTATTTATTACCTATAGCCTAGATTTGCTTCTCCAAAAGCATTGATGTAAGAATGACAGGTGACAAAGGAAAGAAAGAAGAAAAAAAAAAAAGAAAAAATGTTTGCTTTTATCTCATTGAGAAAAGTCCATAGCAAGAAAAGTCAGATTGGAGAGAAGAGAACCATCAAATAATAAGGGGGAAAAAAATCTCTTTTTTTTTTTTTAACAGACTTGGTTCATTTATTTTGTCTTTTATAAAAATCCTTATGTGGTAGCCACAGCTGGAGCCTGGGTCCTCTGAACAGAGACTCTGGTGTGGGTTTTCACAAGATGATCAGTGAATTCCTGATAAGGAGACTTAGCGAACACAGTTTCTTTCCAGAGGTCAGGGGTAGAGTAGCTGTACGTTTTTGAGATGGCATCAAAGGTGCCTTGGCAAAGTTGCCCAGGGTGGCAGTGCAGCCTCTGGCTGAAGTGTAGCAGTCATCTACACTGGCCATCAGAAGCTTCTTGGGCACAGGAGCAGAGACAATGCCAGTGCCTCTGGGGGCAGGAATGAGACGCACCAGCACAGAGCCACAGCGGCCTGTCACCTTGCATGGGACAATGTGGGGCTTGCCAATCTTGTTCCCCCAGTAGCCTCTCCTCACAGGGACGATGGAAAGCTTGGCTAGGATAATGGCCCCTCGAATGGCAGTGGCAACCTCCTTGGAGCACTTAACACCAAGACCAACGTGACTATTGTAGTCCCCGATAGCGACGAAAGCCTTGAACCTGGTCCACTGGCCAGCCCGGGTCTGCTTCTGCACTGGCATGGTTTTCAGAACCTCATCCTTTAGAGATGCACCCAGGAAAAAGCCGATAATCTCAGACTCCTTAATGGGCAGGGAGAACAGGTAGATCTCCTCCAAAGACTTGATCTTCATGTCCTTAACCAAGCGGCCCAGCTTGGTGACGGGGATCCACTCCTTGTCTTCAGCTTTACCTCCACGAGCCCCGTGGCCTCGACCACGGCCTCGGCCTCGACCACGACCTCGGCCTCTAAGACCGCTGCCGAATCCTCCGCGGAAGCCGCCACGGCCTCCTAAGCCTGGGCCCTGGTCCTCCTGGCCCTCCCGCTGCACCGGCGTCATCCGCCATTTGGTGTTTTCCCGAAGAAGAAGAAGCTCTTTTTTTTTTTTTTTTTTTTTTTTTTTTTTAATTGAAGAACTTTATTTTTAAAAAACAAAGATAAATGTACAGATTTTAAGCATTTTTGCATAAAAGTATACAAATACATTTTGTCAGTGCTTGGCTTTTTTTTTTTAAGGTTTGATAGTGTGCATTAAGATCTTACTAGTTACAATGAACATAAAGTACATATAAAACAGGATGTAACCTAGAATTAGTCAAAGTTTTCTTGGTGTGTAAGGGATAAACATAATGGTTATTTCTTTTCTTTTCTTTTTATCTTTTCTTGGACTTCAGACAGTCTGTGAGTTGTTTCTGGGGTGTTCAGAGCTTTCTGGGGTTAGTATTCAATTATCAGTGACTGCGTATTATGTCTGTTCTTTTGTGACTGGGTTATCTCACTCAGGATGATATTCTCTAGATGCATTCATTTTCTTATGAATTTCATAAAGTCATTGTTTCTTATAGCTGAGTAGTACTCCATTGTATAAATGTACCACAAGTTTTGTATCCATTCATGTACTGAAGGACATCTAGGTTTTTTCCGGGTCCTGGCTATTATACACATGTGTTCTTTTGATAGTTTATTTTAATTTCCCCTTTTCAATCACTAAAAGTTTATCTTTTTGTCTATTTTAGCTCTCCTACTTTGCTTTCCAATTATAGAAACATAAATTTAATAATTGCTTCCAGTGGTAAGAGCACAGAAATTAAGATACTTGTGCTGAGAAATTTAAGAGTATCACTGACAACGAGTCTATGCAACTCAAGTGATATATGTTCAAGCAATTCAGAAATAGTTTCCTTTTCATTTTTATTTTTTTTCATTATTAATACAGTATCCTATAACTAGATCCATCTCAGTATATGTTATTATTCTGACATTGCACCTACCTTCCTCCATGGCTTGTTTTCATTCACTAGTTCTAGGTCAGGTCTACAGTCATGAGAGAAATAAGCAACATTTAAGTTTAGTAGAATTTATGTCACATTATGTAAATATGGGTATTAAGTGAACACATGTACATGCATGCGTGTATCCAAGTATTAAATAAACACACACATATATGCTTTATGAAGAGCAGTTTTATTTTATTCGTCTTTGAAGGGAAGACGTTCTTAGCTTCATTGAGCTGCAATGTGTTTCAAGCACTCGGGTAAAATACAATATAAAAAATCGTTTTCTTTCCTTTTATCTATTTAGTATATTACTATCAAGTATGGTGATTTAATGTATATTTAGTGTATTTTAGTGTATCTAGAAAATTGGCAACTTACCACAAATAATGGACTTCTTTGCACACTTGATCCTAGGGTATTCTGAGGAATCTGAAGATTCTCAGAGTTTGTAGCTAATTTACTGTCCTTCATTTATAGCATTTATGTGGCAGCAGGATCCAATTTGGGTTTGAATCATGATGCACTGAGGCCAAGTGTAGAAGCCTCAGAACTCTCTCCTACCATGCAGGAAGACAAGGGCAATGCAGGGATTTACATTCACCCCAGAGTATGGCTGCACAGACATTAACAAGGTTTTAAAAGAAATCATTCAGATCCAATTTAGAATAACTGCCTCAGAGCTTTCTAAAGACCTGGATGGTGCTGGTGACAGAATGCCTGAGAATTCTTCCGATGAGACTAACTGCCCACTGGGGTTTAGCATTTCACATCTGAAATAGCACACAGGACTTCAAGTCACTCCAAAAAAGGAATGCTTTTCTGTTTGGACAACCCTCTAGGCTTGTCAGTTCATTTCCGATGCTGACTTATACCCATTCCAATAATGGGACAATAAATAAAGGGTACTTCAATCACTTTCTTTCCTACACTGTTGGGCCCAACTGTCTGAAAGAATCTATCTTTACCTGCTAATGTTTTTATATACTATGATGGCTAAGTTTACATCAACTTGACACAAGCTAGAAGCATCTGAAAGGAAATAGCCTCAATAGAGAAAATGTCTCTATAAGATCAGACTATAAACAAGCCTGTAGGGAATTTTCTTAATTAGGGATTGATGAAGGGGCCAAGCTTACTGTGTATGACACAACACCTGGAATCACGGTTCTAGGTTTTTTCAGCTGAGCAAGCCATGAGGAGTAAGCCAGTAAGTAGGATCTACCATAACCTCTGCAATAGTTCCTGCCTGTAAGTTCCTATATTAGTTGATCTCCTGCCTTGGCTTCTGTCAATACACTGTGATATAAACTATGTAAGTCAAACAAACCCTCTCCTCTCAAATTTCTTTTGATCATGATGTTTATTACAGCATTAGTAACACTAAGACCTACACCTCAGCCCTTAAATAGAATCCTGTGTTTGCCATTCTTGTTCCAGTCCATTTACAATAAAAACCCTTTCAATCAACATGAGAGGATGCTAGCCTATACTATATACTATATTATACTATACTATACTATACTATACTATACTATACTATACTATACTATATGGTTCTATTCTATACTATACTGTTCTGCACTACACCATTTTTAGAAGAAAAGAGACATGAGAAAATAGTGTAAGAACTACTTAAAGCACCGAGGATAACCAAAATTAAAGCATATTTTCTCCTATTGCTTTCCTTCTTTCAACATAATTTAAAACTTCAAGTGTGCAGGTCACCAGTGATTGCTTAAGAGGATATCAAAGTTCCATCCATGCAATGTGAATGCAATGTGAATATTAAAATAAAGGTATGAAAATATTTCCATTAGTCTTCTGTACCTTGGTACAGATATGGATAGCTCAGTTGATATTATAAAGCCTCTAAAAGAAGGCTACTGTCATAAGGCAAAAAGACTGAGTTCAAGTCCACTGAAAGAGAAGGTGGAAGAGTTGAAATAGTGAGTGTTTGGGTAAGAAATTACTGGAGAATATTAAGGAAGAAGCAATCAATTACTAATGACATTATTCAGACAGAAAGGGAATAAAGAAGGCAGATTAGCACTTCAATGATGTGTTCTAAAGAAGCCTCATCAATGTTGATAATTCTGAAGATTCATTTATTAGAATTCCATGATTATGAAAAGACATTATGTTGTAGATCAACATCCAAATGACCCTGGCCTGTCTTTATCTCCTTTCACAGCCATTTGCTATCAACCTTGTTTATTAGATAGAACTTTTGGACTGTAGGGTGCAGAAGGCTATGGGCTTCCACTAACTGGAAGCTATGGGCTTTACAAGGCAGAACCCAAAACTCACAGGTGAGAATCTGATCTCTCCTGTAACTTGTGACTTGTGTTTCCCACACACAAATTGGTAAATGATTGGCTGATGGTTTTCTTTTGATCTGTGGCTATAAAGGTCCATTTCTGAAACGAATATCATGTCTTTGAGGGTGATTGGAATCCATAATCTAGGACATGGCCATTCATATATCCCTCAGTATAAACTATCTCTTGCTTCCTTTGAAGAAAGAGCCACTTTATTATATCAGCAGGAAGAAAGAAAGAAAGAAAGAAAGAAAGAAAGAAAGAAAGAAAGAAAGAAAGAAAGAAAGAAAGAAAGAAGGAAGGAAGGAAGGAAGGAAGGAAGGAAGGAAGAAAGAAAGAAAGAAAGAAAGAAAGAAAGAAAGAAAGAAAGAAAGAAAGAAGGTAAAAAAAATAATGAAGTGGCATTTTAGTGAACTTTTAAAATCATGGTTAATGGTTAGTCAAGCAAAATAATTTTTATTGATCTTTAATTTACTTATTTATTTCTCAGTTACCTTAACTCTACTATTGAATCCTAGCGAATCTTAATGCTATTGGTTTAGCCAGTGCTGAAATCCCTACTTGGCGTTTCTTTATGTTATATTTCATTGATGATATTTTTGTATGCATTTCTAGAGTATGCATAATTACTAAGGCATTTTACCTACTTCTCTTAATTCCTATAAAATCTTCATCCTTTAAATATTCTTTGTCTTAGTGTCTGTTGATATTTTCTTCTCATTTAAGTTACCACTTGCTGCTACACTGAGAAGCTAAGTGGATTCCACTTGTACAAACAGCATCTTTAGACATAATCCAAACAGATGGAGCAGCTGCCTCTTTACTGCCAGTATCATGATAGACAGATGGAGCTCTTAGGCACAACTTTTAGGGACATCCTTAGCTCAAAGATCATCAAAGATTTGAGGCCACGGTATTGCTTAGCCAGAGTGACAAATGAATTTTTCCCTCCTATAGCCCTAGTAGACAGAGGCAGGCAGAGAAACCAAGCTAACATCTTATGGAGGGAGAATAGCAGAAAGGTAGATTTCTCAGGCATGGATATGTGTAGCTAAAAAGTTGAAGTTGTCTCATTACTGGAGAAAGCTAATTGATTCATGCTTTATCAATCACCTCAACCAATGCCCACTCTAGCAACTGGGAGCTGCTGTGCTCTTACAGGAGGAAGTTAATACAGTCAGTTCCTTCTCATACATAGTCCCACCTCAGACACTAAACTGATTAGATGAAGCAAGCTCCTCATACACAGGGATCAATGGAACAAAGACAACCACTGATATTGCCCCTGAGAAGGAGATAGAACTTTGCTCATGTAGTCTTAGTACCATTCAGTTGGAATCAAGCTTATCTTGTTACCATGTCTTTCTTAAAGGCTTCCTACTCTCCAGTTATCAGGCTAGTGGCATTAAGTCTCTCTCTGTCTCTCTGTCTCTGTATCTCTCTCTGTCTATCTCTCTTTCTGTTTCTCTGTCTAACTCTCTGTTTCTATATATCTCTGTCTATCTCTGTCTCTCTTTCTTGATAGCAATCTCTATCTGCCTGCTTCTCTCTCTCTCTCTCTCTCTCTCTCTCTCTCTCTCTCTCTCACACACACACACACACACACACACACAGGAATCAGGAAACAGAGCAAAGAGTGGCAGAAAAAGGTCAATGACAAGTTACACTTTCTAGGACAGGCTTTCAGTGACACACTTTCCCCAACTAGGCCCCACCCCCCACAGTTCCCTTATCTCCCATTCATCCCAAAAGCCTATTTAAAATTTGAATACATTAACCTCCACCTACCTAGGAAGACACAACTGGGATGATATAAACACTTCCTTTCTTAGAGAGCTTCAGGGTTCAACCTGACACAGTCCAGAACTACACAAGGGACTCTTGCTTGGGGTATTACTTCTATCAGATTAGCCTGCCTGCACAACTGTGGAATATTTTTTTTCTCCCCCGTGCATCCCGCTTCCATGGAAACAGGGTTGGTCTATGTAGCCCTGGCTGTCCTGGAACTCACTTTGTAGAATTAGCTGCCCTCAAACTCAGATATCTGGCTGCCTTTGCTGCCCAAGTGCTGGTATTAAAAGTATATGTCACCATACATAGCTTATATTCTTTTTGTGTTTCTTTGTTTTGTATTGTTTTGAGGGGGTGTTTTTGATTGGTAATTGATGTATAAGTGTCCAGCCCAGTGTAAGTGGTACATCTCTAGACACATTGTTCTAGGTTGTATAAGCAAGATATCTAAACTTGATCCTAGGATCAATCCAGTAAGCAGCATTTCTCCATAGTGACAGCTTAATTTCCTGCCTCTAGTTTACTGCCTTAAGTTCCAGCCTTTACTTCCCTCAGTGATGAACTGTGAAGTAGAAAAGTTTTATGACACACACTGAGAACTGGGGCATTCTCATGACCTCCATCCATGAACGAACTCCATCAAGGGTGTTTGCTGCAGTGATGAAGGATTGAACACATGAACTTCTTAACAATTCACACCCAAAGTACAACCACCTTCAGCAAGAATAAATAGTCTGAAATGGGTTCCTAATAATGCGTAGGCAAAAGGCAACTGTAGAAGCAGAGGTTTAAATTGCTCAGTTGATTGATACAATGATCCAGGGCAGAAGGTGCAGAGGAGTAACAATATCAGTTTTTGAAGGCAAGAAACTATTGCCATTATTTTATCTTTGGCTGTATCTCCATTTATTTTAAAACTTGTTGAATAATAAAAACTATGGTAAAACATTTTCTCCATTTCTTTTTAACTCAGTAAGCACACCCAGAGTCAGACACAGTATGAATTCTGTAATCATGCAGCTGCCTTTACATATAATCTAAAAATTAGGAATGAATAGAGAAGCACTATGTGAGAATTTTTCTACCTAAACATAACTGTTAAAAATTCTAAGTTGGACATGAAAAATGGAAGTCTCAAGTAAAATCATTTCTATTATATCCTTGAAAAAGGATGAATCCAGTTTCACTATGAATTCAAAAATATCTACAAACAATTACATTGAAAAATCATTATATTCTTTTATATAGGAGTTTGGAGAAAGACCTCAGCAGCACAATATCTTTACCATGCAGAGTTGTTCCCAGCAGGGTCCCAGTTTTGATGTTTACATAAAATCTATAAACCTTTATAAAATACATGAAGATATGGATTTAGTTAAATATTATCTGTATATAGGGAAAGATTAATACCCTTTCAACAAAATTGTCATATGCTTTAGTTTAAAATACATTGTATTTTTAAACACCTTTAACAAATGAAATACAAAAAATTAAAAATAAAAATAAAATGTGGGCCTGTGTGGTGGCTTACTAGATAAAAGCACCTGCTGTCAAATAGAATTACCAAAGTCCAGTTCACAGTTCACTGTAAAGGAATGGAATTGAGTCCCCCAAGTTCTCATTTTACCTCAGGGGACATGTATGACACAAGTATACACACACACACACACACACACACACACACACACACACACGCACACTTACACACACATACCTCAAAACTAACTAAATAATTATGTGTAGAGTATTAAAATATTGATTTTTTGGATATTTAAAACAGTGGGTACCAGACACTGGAAAGTGGAGAAGACTGGGAGGGATGGAGAAGATCAGTCAGTAGAAACCGCATCACAGTCAGAAAAAGGAGGGAGAAGCTGTGGTAACTACAAGGTAGGGTAACTACAGATCACTAATATACACACCTCAAAAGACTAGAGAAAAAGATCTGTATTGTTTTCATCACAAAGAAGCGATAAATGTTTGAGAATATAAATATACTTAACATTATTTAAGTATTATATGTACATTTATTCACATCCTAGGTGGGTAGTTTACATGTATAAATTTTATATATTTATGTATGTATGTTAGACACATTTTTTTCACTGTAACCAAATACCTGGCTTTGGAGGCATCAGATACTACACTAAGAGTATATGGCAAGGTAGTATAGCTTTCATCATGGTGAACAAGAAGTGGGCAGAGGGAAACCTTGCACTTCTTGGCATTCTCAGTTTTTATCACAGCTGGACTTTAAATTATAGTTTTACTCTACCCACATTTGGAACAAATTAGTAATCCACACTCAAAATACTTTATAGATACCTATAGAAGTATTCTCTACTTCCTCAACAATTCTCTGTTCATTAAAAGTAACCATCAAGATTGACTATCATAATTAGCTAAAATACAATTTTAATTTTAGACTGTATAATTGGCAATTTTTTTATACATTAACATATTGATGTGAGGATCCCTGTAAGCATCATGTCCAGTATCAAAATAATCCACAGAGAAGTAAGAATAAAAACTAGGTTCAGATCAACTAGGCTGGATCAAAAATTTGGAGTCTGATGACAGTCAGTTCATTGTAAGCATATTTAAATACAGTACAGTTTGGGGAGGAAGTCCTCCTTACAAACCCAAGTGCACAAGGAAGCATAACTAAACTCAACCAAAATACAAGCCATTTCTTCCAAGAAAATGAGTTCTAGAGATAAGGTACATGTATTAGCTTGGGGGCCTAGGGAAGGATTTGACATAATCTTGCTCATACAGATAGCATAGAGGTTACTTAGACTATTAGTCACATCTGGTTGTAGTTGGGGGAGCTTTCAGGAGTCTCTGGTTATGCAGATAATGTAAAGGTCATCTAGCCTATTAATATCTCTTGTCCTGATTGTGGGAACTTAATATGGTCTAGCCCTTCAGATAATTCATATCACCAGACTACTCACCTCCAATTCCCGACCTTCATGATAGAAAAGGTAAATTATGGATCTTTTTCTTTGAAAAGTTTTCTCAACATTTCTTGGTGTGTCCTTTGTGATTTGTGGTCTAAAGGACACTGATGCTCCCAATATAATGCCTATAGAAAAGTAGCATATCACAGGACCAAGGGACTCCCCTCCCATTTATGCCAGATAAGGCCATCCTCTGCTACATATGTAACAGGAGCCATGGGTCCCTCCATGTGTGCTCTTTGTTTGTTGTGTTAGTCCCTGGGAGTTCTGGAGGCGAGGAGGTGGTTGATATTGTAGTTTGTCCTATGTGGTTGCAAACCCCTTCAGCTCCATTACTCCTTTCCTTAGCTCTTCCACTGGGGTCCCTGTGTGTAGTCCAGTGGTGGGCTGCCAGCATCTACATCTGTGTTTGTTAGTGGGTAGGTGGGTGGGGGAGCATCCTCATGGAAGCAGAGAAAGAAGGATGGAGGAAGGGGTTTTAAAGGAAAACTGAGAAAAGGGATAACATATGAAATGTAAATAAATAAAATATTCAAAAAAAAAGAAAATTAGGACTTTAAATGTTTGTTTTATGTGGAACGAAGAGCGAAACTAAAGCAGGTACAGTTAACATTGAAGATTCTTTATTGACTAAAGACATTTAAAATATTTTGAGGAAGGAACAAAAGATTACATGAATTTCACTTATAATTAAAGTCATGTGTTATGAAAGTTTGAGAGGAAGAAATACTATAATTAAACATGGTAAGTTTAGAATAAATAATAAACTATGATATTTAGAGTTCTTCTAGGAACTCTAAAGAAATGCAAAAGTTGCAATGTTATCTCCTAAGGAAGGAAATCAAACTTCATTTGAGATGTGGGTTATAACCTATAGAGTGGTTGGAACTTCATTTGAAATGTTTAAGTTATAACCCATAAAATGGCTGGAATATCATTTGAGATGTTGTAGGTTATAACACCAAGAATTGCAGGAAATGTTTCTATTATGTGAATCACTCAACCACAGTCACTGATAAACAGGAAGCAACACCATCATGTTTAACTGAGCTAATGCTTGTGGATGTGTATGCAGAGAAATTTTTAACACCATTGTAGAATGAACCATGTTAATTCCAAGATGCCAAAAAAAAAAAAAAAAAGGTAATATGAAGTTACTGAAGGACTACACTTACTGTGGGTTATGACTAAGTGGAACAGGACTGGAGGAGTCCATGTGCGTTGCATGGACCATGAAACAGAAGGAAAACATGAACGAAGCCTAGTTCTCTGTAACCGGAACGAAATGTACTTTCTTCTCCAAAGTTTTCCTTAGTGACCAGTAGGCTTTGTTCACTCTAAAAGAGAAATACTTGAAGAGTCTAGTCCATTATCTCAGATCAGGTGCTGAAGAATGAATTTAAAGCTGAGAGCACTATGTTCGTACCTAGGAGACAGAGAAATACAGGGACAAAAGAGCCTCTTGAAATATTGGTTATTACTGAAATCAAGAAAAATCTTATGTTTGGCTTGAGTTCTGATGTAATCAAAACTGATTTCTTTTACTGTATTTTTTCAGATCATGTATGACTCAGCGTTTTGTATCATGATCTTTTACCTTGGAATGAATTTAATGCTTCTGTGATTAAAAACCTTTTTTGGGATAAACATAAAGCAAGCAGTCAATTTATAAGAAGATTCACAGTGAATCACATACATTAGTGGAGCTCAGCTACTTTTTTATTTAATTTTTTGAGAATTTTATAATAAAATATTTATAGCATTTCTACTTCCCATCTTCTCCTCCCTCAAACTCTTTCTATGTTCTTCTACTCCTCACTCAAATTCATGACCTCTTCTTCTTTGATTATTACTGCCACACACAAACATAGTGTGTGTGTGCATGTGTGTATGCACCTGTGTGAGAGAAAGATGTGTCAGAACTGATGTGTCTCTCAGTCATGAAAAGTCTTTTATTATTAAAACATCTTAAATACCATATTCTGTAGATCTCTATCTGTGTAAAGAATATGTAAATAGACAAATGTTGCTACTGCCTAGTTATTTACTACCTGCTTAACGTTGAAAGCACATACAAGAGGGTAAATAAAGCTTATTTCTGTAATTAGCTGAACTAGTATCTGTCATGACTACACATCTGAGTATTTAAAGCTGACAGGCAACTAACTTGCATTTCTTAATTGTTCTAAACAGTTCATGATGATGCTTTTATATGACAAGAGCTATATATACATTAAAATTTTAAATAAGTTATATGTGTACATATGCCTTAAACAAGAGTAAAAATCACATACACCATATGTTGTAACAAATACCACCTTAAATTTATATCAACATAAAAAATTCCATACAAATCTAAAATGTTTAAGATTTGTTACTGTTTTCTAGTTTAAAGGAAGATAAAATGGGCTAGAGAGATGGCTCAGGGTTTAAAAGCGCTGACTGAGGTCCTGAGTTCAATTCCCAGCAACCACATGGTGCCTCATAACCATCTGTAATGGGATCTGATACCCTCTTCTGGTGTGTCTGAAGACAGTGACAGTGCATGTGTATACATGAAATAAATATATAAATCTTTAAAAGGAGATACAGTAAGCCACCTTTCATTTTCCTATCAAGAAGATGCAGTGATTCATCCTTGTTTTTCCATTTTAAAAAGATAGAATAATCCCTTTCTCCCTGACCTTTCATTCATTTTCCCCTAATTTCTCCCTTCACACACACACACACACACACACACACACACACGGGGGGATACACATATATATTGTTGGAAATATGTGTGCATATGTATATGTATGTATATATGCATATATCTAAGTAACTGAGTTTAGTGTTGTTTCTATGTGCATGTATTTAGGGATGACTACTTGGAATCAGATAATCTACAAGGGAATGCATTCTTGGGAAAAGCTAATTCTCCCTCTCTCGGCAGCCTATAACATTTTTATAGGGGTAGGACCTTGTGAGATTTTCCCATCCACACTGCCATATCAACATGTATTAGCATTGCTTAGGTGACCACTTTGCTGAAATGGCATAGATACAGCTCTTGTCATCACAGAAGACATAGTCTCACAGCAAATGTCCTTGTTCTCTGGCTTTAAAAATGTTTAACCTCTTCTGAGATGCCCTTCTTGTTGTAGGATTGTATCATAAATATATCAGTTTGAGTTTGGTAACTGACAGGTAGGTAGTCTCTGCATTTTGACATTGTACACTTCCCTATTGGTCTCTGTATCCAGACAATGAAGGTTCCTCAATATTATATGAGGGCTAAACATAAATGTGGTAATAGTGATACATGTTTATAATATGTTTGGGAATTACTCTCATTAAGGAAGTCGCATTCATAAGAGAAACTTTACTAAGGCTCAAAGCACACATTGTGCCACACACAATAATAGTGAAATACTTCAACTCTAATCAATGGACAGATTATAGAAACATAAACTAAACAGAGACACAGTGAAACTAACAGAAGTTATGAACCAAATGGATTTAAGAGGTATCTATAGACATTTCATCTTAAAACAAAAAAATAAAACTTCTCAGCACCTCATGGTATCTTTTCCAAAACTGACCACATAATCACACAAACAGGCCTCAACAAATACAAGAAAATTGAAATAATATCATGCTGCCTATCAGATTACCGTAGACTGAGGCTGGTCTTCAATAACAACAAAAACAACAGAAAGCCCACATACACATGGAGGCCCATACCTAAATATAGTAAGAGCAACATTCAGAAAAACAGTAGCAAACATCAAATTAAATAGCAGTCTTACTAAAATCAGGAACTAGACAAGGCTGCCCACTCTTTTCCTATCTAGTCAATATAGTACTTGAAGTTCTAGCTAGAACAATTAGACAACAAAAGAAGGTCAAAGGGATACAAATCAAAAGAAAAAAGTCAATATATCACTATTTGCTGATGATATAATACCTGATAAACAGCTTCAGCAAAGTGGCTGAAAATTGTATGGTTATAAAATTACCTCACACAAATCAGTACCCTTCCTCTCAAAACATAATGGGTTGAAAACAAAATTAGTGAAATGATTCCCTTCACAATAGACACATATAACATAAAATATCTTGGGGTAACTCGAACCAAAAAAAAGAGAAAGATCTGTTTGACAAGAACTTAAATTCTCTGAAGAAAGAAATTGAAGAAGACCTCAGAAGATGGAATGATCTCCCATACTCATGGACTGGGAGGATTAATAGTACTTATGGCCATCTTGCCAAAAGAAACATACAGATTCAATGCAATTCCCAATAAAATTCCAACTCAATTCTTCACAAAGTTGAGAAGAGCAATTTGCAAATTCATCTGGAATAACAAAAACTATCTAGAATACCAAAATCTATTCCCAAGAATAAAAACACGTCTGGGGGAATTACCATAGCTGATCTCAAGCTATATTACAAAGCAATTGTGATAAAATCTGAATAATATTGATACAGAGCTAGGCAGTTAGATCAATGGAACAATATTAAAGACCCAGAAATAAACCCATACACCTATGGTCACTTGATCTTTGACAAAGGATCTATAAACATTCAATGGAAAAAGATCAGCCTCTTCAATAAAATGTGTTGGTTCAACTGGAAGTCAGCATTCAGAAGAATGCAAATTGATCCTTTCATATCTCCTTCTACAAAGCTCAAGTCCAAATGGATCAAAGATCTCCACATAAAACCAGGTACACAGAAATATTAGAAGAGAAAGTGGAGAAGAGCTTAGAACACATAGGCACAGGGGAAAAATCCTGAACAAAACAACAATGGCTTATGCTATAATAACAATGATCAACAAATGTAACCTCATGAAATTGCAAAGCTTCAGAAACGCTAAGGACATTGTTAAGAAGACAAATGGCAGCCAACAGATTGGAAAAGGATCAATCCTACATCTTTACCAATCCTACATCTGATAGAGGACTAGTATCCAATATATACAAAGAACTAAGGAAGCAAGACTCTAGAGAATCAAATAATCAAATTAAAAAATGGGGTACAGTGCTAAATAAAAATACTCAGCTGAGGAATATTGAATAGCTGAGAAGCACATAAAGAAATGCTCAACATCCCTAGTCATCAGGGAAATGCAAATCAAAACAACCCTGAAATTTTACCTCACACCACTTAGAATGCCTAAGATAAAAAATTCACATGACAGCAGATGCTCGCAAGGATGTGAAGAAAGAGGAACACTCCTCCATTGGTGGTGGGGTTGTAATCTGGTACAACCACTCTGGAAATCACTCTGGCAGTTCCTCAGAAAATTGGACATAGTACTGAAAACCTAGCTATTCCACTCCTAGGCATAAACCCCAAAGATTCTCCAACATATAACAAGGACACATACTCTACCATGTTTATAGCAGCCTTATTTATAATAGCCAGAAGCTGGAAAGAACCCAGATGTCCTTCAACAGAGAAATGGATACAGAAAATGTGGTATATTTACACAATGGAGTACTACTCCCCTATTAGAAACAATGAGTTCATGAAATTCATAAGCAAATGGATAGAACTAGAGACTATCATCCTGAGTAAGGTAACCCAGTCACAAAAGAATGCATGTGGTATGCACTCACTAATAAGTGGATACTAGCCCCAGAAAGCTCTAAATACACAAGGAACTATTCACAGACATTATGAATCTCAAAAAGAAGGAAGGCCAAAATAGGGATGTCTCAGTCCTTCTTAGAAGGTAAAACAAAACACTCACAGGAGTAAATGCAATGTCATGTAGAGGAACAGGGATTGAAGAAAAGGTCACTCAGAAACTGCCTCACCTTGGGATCCACCATATATGCAGCAGCCAAATCCAAGCACTCTAGCTGATCCCAAGAAGTGTTAACTGGCAGAAACTAGGGAGAAATGCCTCCTCAGGAACTATGTTAGAGTCATACAGCTAAACATGCTTGCAGCTAACCATCAGGCTGAACTCGGGGACCCCAATGAGGGTGCTAAAGAAAGGAACTAAGGAGCTAGCTGAAAGGGGTTTCAACATCATGGGAAGATAACAAAATTATCAACCAACCAAACCCTACAAAACTCCCATTGACTAAAACACCAACCTTTGTGCACACATTGAGAGACCTATTGATCCAGTTGCATATATAGCTGAAAACAGCAGTGTCTGGCATCAATGTGAGAAGAGACCTTTGGCCCAGGGAGGGCATGCTTTTTCAATGTAGGGGAATGACAAGGCAATGGGGTGGAGAGGGTGATTAGGAGGGAGTGCACCTTTGTGAAGGCAAATGAGGAGGGAGGAGAGGTGGGAGCAGGGCTTCAGAAAGGAATAACATCTCAAATGTAAATACAGAGTATCTAATAGAATACTTATGAAAAAAAAAAAAAGAAGGCAACTTGCTCCTGTCTGCAAGCATGTCAGGATGTCAGTAATAGTGTTAGGGACTGATGCTTACCAATGGGATGGGTCTCAAGTTGGGCCAGTTATTAGATGGCCATTTCCTCAAACTTTGCTCAATTCTCTGTGCCTGAATTTCTCGTAGACAGGATACATTTTAAGTTGAAAATTTTGTGGGCATATGGGTGTCTCTATTACTCTAATAGATAAACAAACCAAAAGAAAAATATATGATTTTCTCATTAGGTGCTGAAAAGTCTTGGAAATAATTTGTTGAAGGTATTGGACATAATCTGTTTCTTAACACAGATGTTATTTATAACATAGAAATAGCAAAGTTCGCTGTGATGATGTTCTAGAGGTTGGCTGTTCAGATTAGGCCTCATTTGTCAAATTTCTGTTCTCAATGATATAAGGTCACAAATTGTGTAAATTTACACCGAGGACCAGAAAACAATTTACTTAGAAGAAGCATTTGGAAAATTAAAACATAAATACCATGGAACAACATGAATGACTGAAAGTAGGAATCCACAATGAAGATAGTTCAGTATTGGTATTTATGGGGCTCAGAAAGGTAATGACAGCAAAGCTTGCCTAGTTCTTTGGTGATGATTAAATTATTGTCATGTTTTGTGTTTTCCTTCAGAGACATAAAGAAAAGTTTCTTTATCTCAGATAGAGAGATCATTGCCAGAGCAAGAATCTTTTCCAAGTCTATGAGTGTACTAGAACTACTTATAAATGACTACGTATGAGTGACTCATAGAAACTATTACCAGAAAGTTCCAAAAGTAATTTGCACTACACCATTGTGAAATCCCACTACAATCCTGCCTCTTGTGTTTTGTTTGAATTCTGGGCATGGGAAAAGACTCCACAAGGATGTTGTGAAAGCCTCATCAGTCTCTTGAGCCTGTGCTACCCACTTTCATCTAGAAGAGAATGTTAATAATTAAAGTTGACAACAGCCATGTATAGTTCAAATGAGCAACTATATTCTATAGTCAGTCATATTTTAATGCTTGTTGCTTTGGAGCTCTGCTACATATTCAATAGGACCAAATTACTCTTAATTTTTCTCTTACTAGAATAATTAGTACACCAGCCATTAGGTGAGGGTACTTTATATACACAGGGACTTTTTAGGTGACATTGATTTAAAGATCTTGGAAAGTGTTAAGGGTGTTTGGATGCCTTTCCTTTCTCACTTTATGAGAGGTATAGCTGACTTGTTTTATTGAATGCAAAATAAGGTGATATTATAATAAGAGCTCTGTCCATTTGCTATGATCCTGATACCACTTGGCCTAAAATTTTTTCTCAAATACAGTCTCATACCTTTGTAGCAGTATTATTTGAACTCAAAAAGATTAGCACTAATAGGAAGATTAGATTGCCTATACTACTAATTCTGTTTCTTGTCTACAGAAAATTTATCAGACAAGAATCTCTAGAGTAATACAGTAGAATATATATGTGTGTGTTTAAAAGGAATATTTATTGGATTGTTCTATAGGGGATGAGTATCTAACAATGACTGGAGAGGCTGGAGAGGTAGAAAAACTAGTGGCTGCCGATTTAGAAAGTTTAATGGTCTCCACAACTTGTTACAGGCCCAGAAGCACACTGGGGATTCACCAGTATCAGTACCGTACCATAAGAGAATAGTAGACTAGTAGGACATGCCATAAGAGAGTAGTAGAATAGTAGAACATGACAAATCCGAAAGAAAAAGTATTTACAAGTGATTTGCAGTTTTCTATGTAACTTTCTTTTTCATCAAAACCTGGAGGTTATTAGTAGGCATAACTTCCATAAGTGGTAGATCCCACTGTCCCACTGCCCCATGTGTGAATTCTCTCTGTGAATGAACCATGGACTTAGTAATCCTAGATAGTCCTTAATCTAGTCCAGCTGACAACTAAAGCTAAACATCGGAGAAAATAGCCTACTTATTTCTTGCAAATATTTAACATAACCTTTCGGTTTTCAGAAAGAACATAGTGATACCAGGAGAACAATAAGTAGGTATACCATACAGTATCAATCCATTCAAGAAAGAAAAGAAAGACATGTAAAAGGTATAGTCAATAATGTGCAGAAGAATCAATGAACAAAATATTGTTCAAAATGGCCAAAGTTGTAAATGCTCTTATTTATATTCCATGTAATTCTAATCATGCAAAGCAAGTATTACCACAAAAAACGAGGATATCTCCAGAAAAAAATGTTTTTGATTTTTTTAATCTTTTTCCAAATCAAGTATAAAAATTACAACCATTCTAATATTAATTCTAATTTTTAAGAATTGAGAATAAAAATGAAGTCAATAAATAAACCTTTACTCCCTGTGAGGCAGAGGCATATTGTGGAAAGTGATATCTGGAAGAAGTGTCTAGTGCAAAGCCTTACAAAATGAACACATGAGAAAAGAAATCTCTCTCTCACACACACACACACACACACACACACAGAATAGGAAAAACTTCCAGATGCAAACTGACCCCTGGTGTAGGCACAGTCACTCGATCTTAGAAGATGACTCATAGCTCACCATAACACTGGGATGTACAGCTCTGGTGGAGATTAAAATACCAGTGCGACAAGTGATTCATGGACTTGTATGTAGTACTATATTTTGCACACAGGGTGTGCAGCGCAGAAGAGCCTTCACTGGGCAAATGAGGCAGCAAGAACTTACTGTATGGTACAAAATCCTCCCATACCTGTGCAGTGGGGCTGCTTGAGCTGCTAAGTTTATCTTGGCCCCAGTTCAGCATTTCAGTTAATAGCAAGTATGTATAGACAAGATGGGTATAACTTTGAGTAAACATTCAAGAAACTGCCATTGTGTTTATGAGTTATTTGCATCAAAAGTTGTATGTCAAAAGAATAGGAAAACAATTAAACATATTTGACTTTTACATATAAAGACACAGGGAAAATACAGAACGTCATATAACTTATTGTTCCAGGGTTACACAAAATGAAATCAATACTCTATAACCTTCAGATTTGCAAATCAAAAGGCAATATATTAAAGCCAGTAAAGTTGCAACATTCATATTGTTAAAAAAAAATCCTTCAATGTTTCTTTGGTTCATGAAATAAAGCCAAGACCCACTTGGTAGTTATTTTTCTTTATAATTTTCTACGTTCTAAATTTTACATTTCTTAAAATTCATGATGCAACTATTTACTCTTTGGATTGTCCTATAATAATCATATATTAGTTTTAATTTTTCATAAGGTGTAGTATGCAAATAATGTTCCTTCTCCCTGCTCAGTTAAATTATTCCTAATACTGATAAGCCATTTGAAATGTGAACTGAAAGATGGCTTATTTTATCTGTGCCAAACACAATTTGTTTTCTTGAAAAGTAGCAGAAATTGATTTGCTTAGTTTACAATTTGTACTTTTTGACTGCAATAAAGGTGACTCAAAGTTGTTTCTATAATTTCTCTACTATTTAAATTCTGCTATCTCTAAAATGCAAAAGCATAATCCTCAAAAATTCAAATGCCTAGAATTTTTGAAAAATTATAATACTATCATAAGACATGAGTAATAATATTGTAATGAATGTCTTCAGGTGGATAGCATTCTGCCAAGGCTCTAATCTAAGAACATGAACCATGAGTCATTCATGGCCTTCCCTCACCAGTAGGAGGACCTTGGATTTGGTTTTGATCATTTTCTTTTAGGACAGAGTCATTACATCCTTAGCCATCAGGGAAATGCAAATCAAAACAACCCTGAGATTCCACCTCACACCAGTCAGATTGGCCAAGATCCAAAACTCAGATGACAGCAGATGCTGGCGAGGCTGCGGAGAAAGAGGAACACTTCTCCACTGTTGGTGGGGTTGCAAGCTAATACAACCACTCTGGAAAACTGTCTGGCGATACCTCAGAAAATTGGATATAGTACTACCTGAAGACCCAGCTATTCCACTTCTGGGCATATACCCCAGAGACACTTTAATACACAACAAAGATATATGCACCACAATGTTCATAGCGGCTCTATTTATAATAGCCAGAAGCTGGAAGGAACCCAGATGTCCTTCAGAAGATGAATGGATACAAAAATTGTGGTACATATACACAATGGAATACTACTCAGCCACCAGAAACAATGACTTAACCAAATTCTTAAGAAAATGGCTGCATCTAGAGAATATCATCCTGAGTGAGATAACCCAGTCACAAAAGAACAGACATAATACGCAGTCACTGATAGTGGGATGCTAACCCCAGAGGCTTGCACTCCCCCAGAAACAACTCACAGACTGTATGAAGTCCAAGAAATAAAGAAAACAAAACAAAACAAAAAAAATTTACAAAAAAAAAAACAAGAAAACTTTAACTATTTCCATGTTACATTTTGTTTTACATGTACTTTAGCTCATTGTAACTATTAAGTTTTCAAGGCATACAATCAAACCTTGAAAAAAATCAAGTACTGACTAAAAAATATATTCATATAGTTTTTTTGTAAAAATTATGTTAAAATCTAAAAAAGTACTGACAAAAAATGTATAATTTTAAGCAAAAAAATGTTTAAAATCTGTACATTTATCTTTGTTTTGTAAAATAAAGTTGTTTAAAAAAAATCAAATTAAACATACATATTGTAACCTGAAAAAAAAAATAAAATAAAAAATTGTCAGAAAAAGTATTGAATGTGAACAGAAGTATTATGAAGAAATAATTCAAGCAAATGGCTGAAAGGGGACATTTGCATATGGAAATAAAATGTCATTACAAAAAGTCCACAGACTGATATTTTTAAAATAAAATGTTTCAGATATGTCTAATCGGAAGCACACAAGCTGCAACCTGTGTCAAGGAAAGTTATGAATGCAGAACACAAAAGCCGTGAACTCAGCTTCCTGGAATAGTGATACATGCCTTTGATCCCAGCACTCAGGGGGCAGAGACAGGCAGAGCTATGAGTTCAAGACCAGACTAGTTAACATAGTGAGTTCCAGGGTAAGCAGGACTATACAGAGAACCCTTATCTTAATGTGAACAAGGAAAATCCCCATTGGTCATAAACTTCTTCATATATTATAAAACTTTTTTCAGTTCTTTTTGTAACTTGGTAGTATGGTTCTTGAGGATGAACTTTGTGGAAGATAATGTTCATTTAGAATTTTCAAAGTGTTGGGTGTGTCAGAAGCCAAGAAATGTTCTACAGACAGCTGTCAAATTACAACCCTGTAGTAGTTGGTGCCTATACTTAGACTATGCACACGGGCCTTGTAGTAGGATCCAGTGATAACTTGAGCTCAATCAATATCAATGACCAAGACAGGCTACCTGTTGCCTTTAGCAGGCTAAAGTTGAGCAGGTTTCTGCTCCCCAAACTCTTCACTTCCCTCTCATTAGAGCAGTAAACTGTAGAAAAGTTTCAAGAGTTTTCAGACTACTGAAAAAGAAACATGGACACCAACTCAGCCACAAAATATGTCCTGCCTGAAAAATATGCTAGGGCAATGGTTGCATAGAACTTGTAAGAGAAGCCATACAACATCTGATTTGATGTAAGGCCCACTCTATGAAAACTCCATACTCAATATTCTTTTGGGTAACCAAGAACTAGAGACTAGGTACCTCAAAGGTCTAGAGTAAAATCAAACACTAGTCTAAAAAAAAGGTATTAATAAAATGACTCCTATGATAACCTGCTATTCATATAGATGAGTGCCTTATTCAGTCATTATCAGAGAGGTTTCCTTCAGCAGCAGGTAGAAACAGATGTTATGACCAGACATTATGCAGAGAAATGGACTTTAAATAAGTTTTGACCTAATCCTCTCATAGATTAGAGAATCAGAGATAGATTGTAAGAGCTAGAGGAGATGAAGGATACTGGTACAACCAAGGTCATTCATAAATGAGCTCACAGAGAATGAAATGGTAAGGCCAAGGCCTACATGGGTCTGTACCAGGTCTTCTGCATTCATGTTATAAGCTTTAGCTATAATATAGTCAATGTATTTTTTCTTTATATTCAATTTAATATGTATTGAACATATCCAATTTCTTTTTAATGACCCTGTCCTAAAAGAAGATTATTAAAACCAAATCTAAGATCCTCCCACTGGATAAAGAAGTCCATGAAAGTCTCATGGTTCCTGTGCATAGATTAAAGCCTTGGCAGAATACAATCCTGACGGAATCCTCCTGACTGTGAGAAGGAGTGAGTCTCTGAGTCTTGTGTCTTCTCTTAGGACTCTTTCCCCTGTCAAGTTGTTATGTCCAACTTCAATATCACAGGTTTTCTTCATCTTATTACATTATTGTCATGTTAGGTTGTTATCTCTTAGAAGCCTGTTCTTTTCTAATGAGAAACAAAATGGTGTAGATCCAGAGAGGAGAGAAGGGAAAGGAAGAAGAAAGATGAAGAAATAGGAACAATGGAGGGTAGCTAATGATCAAGATATATTGTATGAGAAAAGAATCTATTTTCAATAAAGGGAAAAATTTTTCAAGTGTCAATTCTTCTGTTTTTTTCTAATGTAAATCTCTCTGTGAAACGCTTTCTTTAGGTTTATAATTTGAAATTGTCCTTGCTAAGGATTTGGGGTTGATCTTTGAAATGTAAGCAATTAAGAAACTAGTACCCTTACAATTCAGTCACTACAACATGAAGAAGTGTATTAAAAGGTTGCAACGTGAAGAAAATTAAGAAATATTAAGAAAGGTTTTGCTATTTTTGAAATCTAAGGTGACTGTATCTCCACTATAATTATGGGACAATTATGGACACATTTTAGTTTTAGCAATAAAACACCTTGGTTACTTTTATTTCAAAAGATAAGCCTTGAAAGAAAATGTGATAGATACTGAATCCTAATCCTTGTGAGTTCTACTAAAAGAACTAATAGTAGCCACACAAAATAATATAGAAGAAAAGTATGATGTATTGCAAAGTAAGGTTGAACACATTCATGAAGTGAGATTGGAATGTGGACCTAAGGTCTGTCTTTATCTACATTTCAGGCAAGCTTTATATTATTTCTAAAAGGGAGCTTTTTCCTGTCCATGTAATTTACAAATAACAGTCTGCCTTTGTTATTTATTGGAAACCTTCTGGCTAGATAGAAATCTTGTAGAACTTAACCGGCAATTTACTAACTGAAGACAAAAAGTATTTGGGTGACATGACAGATGTAAAATCAAATTCTTGGAAGAAGCTACAATTTCCACTGAACCTTCTGCAAGGCAGATTAACTAACCATGCAGAGTCTGAAATAATGCAAGTCCAGAGCCAAATTATGTTGGGACATCTTTAGCTTTTCTAATAGTCATTTATTGCCCTTCTTTGTGTATGATTTAGTATCTTTGTGACCATCAGGTAGTTTCCTTTGGATATGCACACAAACACCTACGTTCTATCAACCATAAGCTTGAGCATGTAGTCAGATGGCATCCAGAAATTATAGCAATTTCTCTACTTTGCTTTAAATTTACCAATGTCTCCACCAACGTATTTTTAAATTATCTTAATTTGTTTGTTTGTTTTTTTATTATTAAAAATGCTTCCTGAAACTGCTTTTACATTAGAACATGGAAGTTGAAGTAAAATAAATTCACATTTCCTGGCCATGGTCACTTTTATTTAACTTCAGAATAAACTATTTCTGAATCCCTTTGAGGTGAGAAGTAGTTTACATTGGGATAAAAGTAGAGATCTCATAATCCTGAAATCCACACAAAGTTTCTTACATTAAAGAAAAATTCTACACAGTTAAAAACTGCGTATGGCCTTACAATCCTTTCCCCATTCTAAATCTTCAGTTTTCTAGGATTCTCACCAAAAACCCCATTTATAGGGGGTTTATATCTCTTTTATTTTATCAAAATATAATAACTCCTAAAGTACCCCAAAGCCAACCTGTAATCTCAATTATCAAAGAAGGAATAAAGCAGAAGGGTTAGAGTTCCAAGAAAATAATTGATCTACAATATACTTTCTAATGCTTCCAAAATTCCATATAGAGTTAAAACCTGGGCACTTGAGACCAGACTTTCACAGAAAGCCATACACACATGCTCTCTGATGTGGTCATGTTTGCTTCTTGAGTGATTTTTCTCTCCAAATATTGTTGATGACACTTCTAAGTTGGCTATATAATAGTAGCTAAGCCTAAAATTCCTTTTAGCATCAGAGTCATAAATCATTCTTTGCTCTGCATTGAGGTCCCTGAAAAATTAGGGGAACTCCTCGGGCTGAAGGTCACAGTACTGAGCTATCTCTGTCCCCGACACCACTGATATAATGACCTTCCAGGCAGTTCAGAGCATCATGTCTCTTCCCAGAGAGATATGACTCAGATTTCATTTCCCTATCCAATAACCATAATCCTGCAGTTCCGGTCCTTGACTTACCAAAGAGTCGCTTATGAAAATGATCTGTCAGCACTGTCTCCAGGTCTACTAATATCCAACAGCTACCTGATGGCATCCTCATACACAGGAATTAAGGATACCTGTGGTCCCAGGTCTTTGTCTTGGTTTTAGTTGCCTTGGGAGCACAGGACAACAGTCAGTGTTTTTCAGCAATAGTAGTTTCTGAATACCTATTAAAATTTCATCACAAAAAGATCAGATCGTACAATAGAGGAACAGCTAGAGCTAGAATGTTCACTTCTATGTAAGGGTCCAACTGTACTTCTGTAATTGTAAAGGTCTTTTCTGTTTCTTAGAGTTACAATTTTTTAGCCTTTTATGATGTGGGTGGTTCTCTTACTAGCAAAAAATTAAAGGACTTTTTAAAACCACTTATCTCCTATGGAAGTGTAAATATCTGAGTATACCAATTTACTTTTAAACTTGGTGAAATATTTTGACAACATGTTATCACATCTATAAGAAGCAAAATTCTATAGGGGTTATGGAGGGCAGTGAACTCCCTTGATAATTTTCTAAGTCAATTTCATGAGGTGATTTATTAGTTTGTTCTAGTTAATTGCTTCTCATACAGTCATTTTAGCACAGTAACTTACCTCAATTGTTATAAACTTCAGAGATAAAAAATCTACATAGCAAAATCTGTGCCCTTTCTTATTACAAGACATATTTTGATCAGTATAAATACTGAACTCTTAGTGAGTCACTCAAATGCTATTTTATAGGAATGTGATAAATTGTGTAATGTTATCCTCCAAAGCTATAGGTCCTAGTTCCATTTCTCGGTGGATTAGCATATTAAGGCATATGGTTTACATTTGTTTATTCTGCCTAACAGTAGGATGCTGCTGCTGAAGAAAATGTACTTCCTGTAGCTCAGACCATCTTGCAAGGCTCTTGGTTTATATTAAAGTAAGGTTTCATTTTAAAAATTAGACCTTTTGGTATATAGTTGTTTTATAAAGATGACAACTTATATTTTAAACGGATGAGGTGGCATCTCAGCAGAAAGAGCATTTGAAGAATGGCAGGCATGCTGTTCACATGGACAGAAAAAGAAGCTGTGGCTGCCTGTGCTGCTGTCCAGACAACAGCGCTATGGACTGGACCCTGCTCTCCTGAAGCACAGGTGCACCCAGAAGTCTCCCGAAGATGGATGATGGACATGTGTACAAATGGACAAGTGCATATTAACTTCGAGGGCTTAGAAAGTTATTAAAGTTAATTTGCCACAAAAAAAAAATATTTGAAGATTAGATTTCTAAGTTAAAGGTATTACAATGGGGCTGTCCTCTCCAGATCAATCACAATATACACACCACGTCACTATACACCCATTGCTGGCAGGTTTAACGGTAAGCAGAGAAAATAGAATTACATAACTCACTAAATGATGGCTATTGGTGTTTTGTTTTATTCTGTCTTTTATACCTAACTTTCTTTTCTAAGCCAAAAATGTTGACAGTTCATTTTTCTCTTCTACTTGGCTATTAAAGGTGCTGGGTTTTACATTATTTCTAAGGTGAATGCAATGTAGACATTCAATTAGAATAGAATGTTAGAGTATGGTTTCCTCGATGTGGAGCAGAACAGTTTTTATCCACAAACTAGTACAAAAGTAAGAATCTTCTGCAGGGTTAAGAACTCAGAGCCTTCATGTCCTTAGAAATGTGATATTGTTGGGCTTCAGTCGGCAGTGTGTATCATTGACCAGAGAGTGTAAAGTCTTCACCAAGGAATCCCAATTAAATTGTATGGATGTGATAATAATTCATGAGGAAACCACTTTGATCTTTGTCATTTCTTTCATTGATCTTAATTCACTTAGTAAAAATAATGCAACTAAGGTTGAGGCATTATCAGAGGAATTCTCTCATTGTTGTTTGTACAGATTGAATCATGCCTGTTCACGTCTCCAAACTCACAGGTGCATTGGTATTCCCTGGTTGGTGTACCTAAAGTTGTCCCCATCCCAGTCACACAGCTGTAACATCATCAGGGACAGGCATTTCACCCTTTACCTAGTCTTCATTCCTCTTTCTGCCTTTCTATGCCATGAAATTTCTGGAAAGTAAGCCTTACATTTTCTTTTGTTTTGTTTTATTAGATACTCTCTATATTTACATTTTAAATGTAATCCTCCTCCTACACCCAGCTCCCATACCCCCTCCTGCTCCACTTGTCTTCATGAAGGTACACTCCGTCCTAATCACCCTCTCCATCCCATTGCCTTGGCATTTCTCTACATTGGGAAAATGTGCCCTCCCTGGACCAAAGACCTCTTGTCACATTGTTGTCAGACACTATCTTCAGCTACATATGCAACTGGAGCTATAGGTCTCTCAATGTGTGCTCAAGGGCTGGTGTTTTATTTAGTCCATGAGAACTTTGGAGACTTTGGTTGGTTAATAATGTTCTTCCTATGAGGTTTCAAACCCTTTCAGTTCCTTCAGTCCTTTCTTTAGCACCTTTATTGGGGTTCCTGTGTTCAGTCTAATGGTTAGCTGCAAGCATGCTCAGCTGTATCTGTATGACTCTGTCAGAGCCCAGGAAGAAGCATCTCTATCTGGTTCCTGCCAGTAAGTACTTCTTGGCATCAGCAATAGTGCTTGGGTTTGGTGTCTGCAAATGATGTGGATCCCCAAGTAGGGCAGCCTCTGAAGGATCTTTTCTTCAATCCCTGTTCCTCTATTTGACTTTATATTACCTCCCTTGAGTGTTTTGTTCTCCCTTCTAAGAAGGACTGAGTCATTCCAATTTTGGCCTTTCTTCTTTTTGATCTTCATAACATCTGTGAATTGTTTCTTGGGTATTCGGAGCTTTCTGGGGCTACTATCGCTTATCAATGAGGGCATACCATGAGCGTTCTGTTGTCACTGTGTTACTCACTCAGAATGATTGCTTCTAGTTCCATCCATTTGCCTAAGAATTTCACAAAGTCATTGTTTCTAATAGCTGAGTAGTTTTCCATTGTCTAAATGTACCACAATTTCTGTATCCATTCCTCTATTGAAAGGCATCTGGGTTCTTATATTTTAAATATGTTGCAATGAGAACTTGTCCCAACTATTGCATTCAACCTAAATATAAAAGATTGACCTTGATTTTAAGCAACTTTATTGGTATATAATTGACATTAAAGGGGTATATTTAAGCAGCACTTTGAGTTTAAAGATACCTTTGTTTTGAGATTTGAAATAAAGTCAACAATAATAGTAAAGAGGTAGGGTCTGTTTTTCTTATTTTATTCTTTTAATACTGTGCTTGCCTGTATATAACTAAATTTTTATGATTCACTGATAAATACCAGGAACTTGAGTGAGAACAAAGCTTATAAGTGTGGTATGTCACTATTTCCGAGCTGTGGCCCCTGAGTAGATGCATTGGCTTTATCACAAACGAGAGAATAGAGCTGCTTCTTCCCCTCTGTAACTCATCTGTTTCTCTTCTATTTAGACCTCACCTTGGACTTTGACTAGGTATTAGATTACTATACAGAAAAAAATCATAGTTGAATAAAGCCATGATATGGAGGTTCATTAAAATCAATCATTTTTATAAGACTATAATTCAACACCCAACTGTGTATAAGAACAGGGAGTTACCAAAAGAGATGATCAAGTGCTTGCTATGCAAGCATTAGGAGATGAGTTTAGATCTTCAGCATCCAAGTTTTGTTTGTTTGTTTGTTTGTTTGTTTTGTTTTGTTTTGATGTTACTTGGGGATTTGGCTTTGTTTTTAATGTCAGAAGCTATAGCAACAAGAGTCAAGCCAGGACTGACATAAGCCATTTGAGTTCCTCAGATTAGTTTAGACAGGTACCTGGATAGAGTGGAACATCTCTGGAAACTAAAAGTTCTGCTCCCCATTACATCTTTACTTCTGTGTATTTTTCTTTTCTGGTTTTCCTATTGTTTTCTCCAAACCTATTGAATTTTCTCTCCTGCCAAACTGTCTACACTTTTAAACATCTGTCAGAATTTTTGTTTTTTTAATTCTCTATCGAGGTGTTAGCCAATGGTCATGTTACCATTCCCTGTTTGCTTGTAAATGACCTGCTCAATCAGTTGACAAGGAAAGCAGAGACAGACAAGATTGAAGACACTAAGAAAAAATAACAACTTCAATGAGAAGAGTGTGCAGTAAAAGGAGAAAGGAGAAAGATAAGACAAGGAGGGAGAATGGGAACAAGAGGTTGAGAAGAAGAAAGGTGAGGAGTATAGAAGTTTGTTTTTTTCTCCCAGCTCCATTTTCTCAGAAATAATTGTGATATGTATATATATATATATATATATATATATATATATATATATATCGAGAGAGAGTGAGAGAGAGAGAGTTACAATAACCATATTAATAGGCTAGATATAATCTGTAATAACCCATTTATCTTAACCTACATTTTGCTCTGCGGCTGATTTGAGCTCCTCAAATGCTTAGGTACTATATGTCTATCTTGTAACATCTTTTCAGGTAAATCTCCTACCTGGCATTCTTCCAGAATCTTCTCTGCCTACCAGATGTCATCTCCTATTTCCTGCCTAGACTATAGGCCTTGGGCTTTTTAATTAACAGAGGATACATCTATACAATGCACATGATATTCTCTCTACAGAGAAGAATAGAAGAAAAATATAAAATGGTTTTTCATTCAATTATATGTACATATATATTTATAGCTGTGTATTTCTTACTCCCAGTTAATCCTTAAGGAAGTAATCTATGTTTGGAAAAAGGAAACACATACTTGAGCTTCTGAAAAGATCTGAACTGTGTTGGCAAATGTTAGTATGCAGGGTGGTTGCACAAAGGGAAACATAACTAATGCTTGATAAGCAGAAGTTGAATTTGGTACATGAGGAAGTTTCTGAGTGTTCTTTCTGTGATTTCTCCAAGTACTACAGTTAGAAAAATGCCATAGAAACCAGAGCATAGATGGGGTAGACACAATGTCCAAGTTCTCAATATTCCAGGTCAGTGTGCATAACAACCCAGGACAACATGAGCTTGCTTCATCTACTTATCCAGGGAGTCAGAGACACTAGAGTGTCTGAATGGTACACTTAGGAGTAGTTGAACAATGCCCAACTCTGTAAATAAATCTATAAGTAGCAGATGCCCCGAGGTTGTGTGGGTAGTTCTATGATTTCTCAATACCATCTAACTCCAGAGATGATTCCCAGTTATGATAGAGTTTCAGTGAAATCAAATTGCTAAAACAGATACTTCTGCTATCCTCTTGTGGCATTCCATATAAAAGTGAACCACCAGTATCTGCTTTAAGAAATATGCTCTACATGTTTTCCACATATATACACATAGCAGTCTAAAAATACCTTCCCACATTATACTCATGTATGACTTCATTTTACCCAGGGATTGTAATATTTATTAGGCACTTCATTCTGACTACAGAGTGGAAAGGAAATCTGTTCTCCTTGTCACTTCAAAATGACATCTTTACTCTCATCTTTAGGTGATGTTATTAGGAAAATGTAGGTTGACACACTGAATATGTTATTAAACTATACTGAATTGATTATCACCGGAGGTCTTAAAATATTAAAAAACAAAGTTGAAAAATGTAAAGGGAAATGTAAAAATAAAGTTTTTAGGGGCTCTGAGACTTTTCCAAAACACCCATTCTTGAGAAAGTAAACAAGGACTGAATTTACTGGCTGACAGCCACAAGGTCTCATAGAAAAGTCCAAATATACATCATCATCAGCCGAAACCCCTCAAAGTTTTTGAAAATATATAAACAAGGTTTTAAAAATGTAAAAACAAAGTTTTAGTGGACAGGCCAATCTATACTGACCAAGCTGAGTTAAGACAAAACAAAAATGACTGCTTTAGGAACAGCTCTCCTACCCCTTCCTGTACTGAATTCCAAGGAGAACTGCAAATTGTCAACAACCTATTGCCAAGGTTTCTCCCCCCTTTTCTCCCCCTTCCTCTCCTTTTTCTCAAAATTATACTGCTGACCAATGGTAATATAGTAGTTCAGCCCCCTCGCAAAAATGTATAAAAGATGTATGCTTTTGAGTTCGGGGTTGACTCTCCCTGCAAGGATGAGCAACCCCATACATATAGAAGTAAAATTAAACCTCTTGTCATTACATCAGTCAATCGTCTAATTGTGTTCCATGGGTCACGCTTCTGAGCTAAGACTCCTCTGGGTATTACAACAGTATTTACTGACCTGTAAAGAATGGGGAAGTTTCTATCACTAATTACAGCAGTAAGCAGAGATCACTGAGAATCCTCTGATGTCTGCCTCAGTGATTCATGGAAGGGAGTATCATGTCATACGGAAGGGAGTATTATGAGGCTCATCAAAAGTAATTTGCCATCTGGACTTATGCCTTTGTATCACCCCCTTATAAAAACAAAAACATTAGACTACAAGTATTTATTGGGAAAGAGAATGCATATTTCATATGTATCACAGAGAATGTGTGGAGGTCAGAGGACATTGTATTAAAGTTAGTTCTCACTTTCTGCTATATGAGTCTATAAATTAAAAGCAAATCATCCCTTGAGCTTCTCCTGTCATAAATTCAGCCTTACCCACTCACAAACTCATTTTCAAAGCTGACAGGTTGAACTGAGATGACCCCATGGATAAAGTGAATGTAAGGATCTGACCTGGGATATAGTTTTCATATCCACACACAGTTAATGCAAAATCAGACTGACACACAGCTGTAATCCTAAACTCCTGGGGAGGGGTCATGGGCAGAGACACGAGAGTTCCCCCAAGCCTGAGGGCCAACTAGCTTGTATATGCAATAATAAGTAAGATACCCTGTCTCAGATAAAAGAAACAGCAGTGACTAGTGTCCATGGTTTTCCTCTGAGCCTCATGTATACCTAATGACACTCACACACAGACACATAAGTAAACACACAAAATTAGAGAAAAAAAAACTGAAGGCTCTTGCAAAAGCACAAGCTCCAGTGAGTTGGATGCTAACAGTACCTAGTTCCTTAGTCCTTTCCTCCCTGGTTAGCATTCTAACCAATTATTAGTTGAGAAATCGACTGAACATGTAAATGAGCTCTCTGACCTTGTCTCTATCCCTGAGGAGTAGCTGGTCTCCACTGGGCTTTCGGTCTGGATGGGTGCTGTCATTTGGAACGGAATCATAACTCTTCACCTCATCTGTATACAGCCGTCATCACTTCTCGTTCTGACCCTTCCATTATTGTTGTCATTATCCTTTTCGTCGGGATGCTTGTTTTCTCTTTCTGTGTAACACACCTGGAATCTTAATGCTTTCCATGGATGGTGGATAAAACTAACAAAATACCAAAATAAAAACAGGGATGTGTGATTTGTCATGAATTTCAAAATCTTTCCAAAAGCTATTACTCAATCCCCTGTGTAATTTGTTTAATCACGGGTTAGTGGCACACTGCTATAGTAATAGTTGCTTAGAAACACGAACGCTGTGATAGAGCATTTAGAGGGCCTTTATTGCACCACTGATGAATTATGACCACTGAGCTTTGAACTGCTGAGCTGTTAACACATTTTTCAGCTGTGGCTACTGTAACATGGTCCCATCATTGAGCATACACTGTCTGCCTACATCATTTGTGGTACTACATAATTATCCTTTAGTATGAGAGGGTTCAGTGTGTCAATAAGCAGCCACCAAGCTACCTGGACCCATGGTGTTCTTCATTTTATATTGTGTTACTTTTGACCATTTTTCATACGGAATTTGCTTAAGATACAAAAAAAGGCATGTGCAGAATAAAGTCGCAAACTAACTAAACGTTTACTCCCTCATCAAGTGTGCTCTGCAGGCATCTTCTAAGCATAGTTCAGGAACCATCCTGTTCCAGAAATATATCTATACAACATATGTCATTATAAATGTTTACTACTTAACCGCCATAATAATTATTTATGGATTAAGTATAAAAGCAAAAATTGGTAGATGGACAGTCTTTGAACTAATGTGACCTGGGTTATTTCAACTAGGAGTGATCAGTCAAAATAATTTCAGTTAAAAATATAATTACTAGCTGGCAAATAAGCTCTGCCCTCACTGATGGTCAAGGTATTATTTACCATAGCTTAGTAAGGTGTGTCCAGCAAGGATAATGTGCAAGCTACTATGTTTATACCCTTTATATTCAGAATACTTTATAACCTTAACTGTATCCTCGCCATCAGCAATCTGAGGTCGCGAAGTTTCACTTTTGTGTAGCATATATACATGCCTTTTACTATAACTGAGCTCCATCATCGGGAGTTTTTTTTCCCCTTTTTAACCTGTAACTTATACCAAAGACTTAGCACAGCATCTGGCAAGGCGTAGATATTCAACAAACATTTGTAAAATTATTGATGAAAAGATTTGTATCTAAACTGAAGATTCAGAACCTAATAGGGGACATGGCAGATGTGTGAAATGAGAGGTGGTCTCCTTAGTGGATGAGATGTGTGTGTCTGAAGTGTTCTGGGCTATAGTGTTATCATCAGTCCCACCTCCTCTTTGATAATGGACTGGTTTTCTCTCTGTCTCAGACAGCAGAAAACTTAGCTGAGCCTGCACTGTCTCAGATTCTTTGGCAGCTCTGAGTCAGATAAAAGACACAAGCAACATCTTTTTCCAACCATTGAGTCGTACCAGAAGAATTACACAGGTTTCATCTCTGCATTGTTCTGCTTTTGACTAGACACTGAAGCTACCTAAAACCATTCTTATAGATGAAAAAAAAAAAAACTGTTCTTATTTTACCAATGAAGTTGAGGATTGTATTGCTCATATGGTAATATATTTCTAAAACGTAAAATAGATTATTCATTTTCATTCTCTTACTGTACCTTTTCTTTCGATAAACCCCGACTTGGATTCTGCCAGGTATTTTACTGTGCCTGAGTTTTGTTTCATTCAATCTCACTCCAATCCAAAACACTTTTTGTCTTCTCTCTTTTCCTTACAGTTTCTCCAGCATGTGTTCTGTTACAGTTACTAATGGCTTCTAAATCATTTTCCTCCTCTTAGCTTTCTCTGCTGGGCCTCATCCCTGTCGTTTCTCTCTAGATTACCATCCAGTCATTTCTGCCTCTCACTTTGCTGATATTTGTTCACAGATACAGCAGATTTTAAATGTCAGCTGCATGCTAATAATGTTACATTGTTCGATAATTCATTCATGCATGTCAGAGCATGTGCAAGGTAATATGGATTATATATACAGCAGTCTGCCTGCATGTATGCCTCCTGGCCAGAAGAGAGCACCAGATCTTATTGTAGATGGTTGTGAGTCACCATATGGTTGCTGGGAATTGAACTCAAGACCTGTGGAAGAGCAGTCAGTGCTCTTAACCTCTGAGCCATCTCTAAACTGTAATATTGATTTAACAAGCAGAACGAGGAAACAGCACAATCAGCACTCAGATCATGTGGAGAGTCACAGATAGTACCATTGGTTTTTATTTTCTTTCATGGCAAGACTCCTGTTGCAGCCTCCCAGCTACTGGGATTATAAGTGAAATGTCTGATGCTGAGAAAGCATTTGACAAAATCCAACACCCCTTCATGTTAAAAGTCCTGGAAAGAACAGGAATCCAAGGTCCATACCTAAACATAATAAAAGCAATATACAGCAAACCAACAGCCAACATCAAACTTAATGGCGAGAAACTTGAAGCAATCCCACTAAAATCAGGGACTCAACAAGGCTGCCCACTCTCCCCCTACCTATTCAACATAGTACTGGAAGTCCTGGCTGGAGCAATTAGACAGCAAAAGGAGATCAAGGGGATACAAATCGGAAAGGAAGAGATAAAAACATCACTCTTTGCCGATGACATTATAGTGTACTTGACTGACCCCAAAAATTCCACCAGAGAACTTCTACAACTGATAAACAAGTTCAGCAAAGTGGCTGGATACAAAATTAACTCAAACAAATCAGTAGCCTTCCTATACTCAAAGGACAAACATGTGGAGAAAGAAATTAGGGAAAAGGTACCCTTCACAATCATCACAAAAACTATGAAATACCTAGGTGTGACTCTAATTAAGCAAGTGAAGGACCTGTACAACAAGAACTTCAAACCTCTAGAGAAAGAAATTGAGGAGGATCTCAGAAAATGGAAAGATCTCCCATGCTCATGGATTGGAAATAACAAGATCTTAAAAATGGCCATCCTACCAAAAGCAATCTACAGATTCAATGCAATCCCCATCAAAATTCCAACCCAGTTCTTCATGGAACTGGAAAGATAATGTGCAATTTCATATGGAATAACAAAAGACCTAGAATAGCTAAATCCATCCTCAACAACAAAAAAAAAACATCTGCGGGAATCACTATCCCTGACCTCAAGCTATATTACTAGGCAATTGTGCTGAAAACTGCATGGTACTGGTACAGAAACAAGCATGTGGATCAATGGAATAGAATAGAAGATCCAGAAATGAGCCCTCATGTATATGGTCACCTGATTTTTGACAAAGGAGCAGTAAACATTCAATGGAAAAAGGACAGCCTATTCAACAAATGGTGCTGGTCCAACTGGCACTCAGCATGCAAAAGAATGAAAATAGACCCTTTCTTGTCTCCTTGTACAAAGCTCAAGTGTAAGTGGATCAAAGGTCTCCACATTAAACCAGATACACTGAAACTATTAGACGAGAAAGTAGGGAAAACCTTAGAACACATAGGCACAGGAGAAAATTTCCTGAACAAAACACCAATGGCTCAAGCTCTAAGGTCAAAGATTAACAAATGGGACTTAATGAGATTGCAAAGTTTCTGTAAGGCTAAGGACATCGTCAAGAAAACAAAAGGGCAACCAACATAATGGGAAAAGATCTTTACCAACACCACATCAGATAGAGGCCTAATATCCAAGGTATACAAGGAACTCAAAAAGCTAGACACCAGAGAATCAAATAACCCTATTAAAAAATGGGGTACAGAGCTAAACAAAACATTTTCAGTTGAAGAACACCGAATGGCCGAGAAACATCTGAGGAAGTGCTCGACATTCTTAGCCATCAGGGAAATGCAAATCAAAACAACCCTGAGATTCTACCTCACACCAGTCAGATTGGCCAAGATCCAAAAATCAGATGACAGCAGATGCTGGAGAGGCTGCTGAGAAAGAGGAACACTTGTCCACTGTTGGTGGGGTTGCAAACTAATACAACCACTCTGGAAATCAGTCTGGTGATACCTCAGAAAATTGGATATAGTACTACCTGAAGACCCAGCTATTCCACTTCTGGGCATATACCCCAGAGACACTTTAATACACAACAAAGATATATGCACCACAATGTTCATAGCGGCTCTATTTATAATAGCCAGAAGCTGGAAAGAACCCAGATGTCCTTCAGAAGATGAATGGATACAAAAATTGTGGTACATTTACACAATGGAATACTACTCAGCCTCCAGAAACAATGACTTAACCAAATTCTTAAGAAAATGGCTGCATCTAGAGAATATCATCCTGAGTGAGATAACCCAGTCACAAAAGAACAGACATAATACGCAGTCACTGATATTGAGATGCTAACCCCAGAGGCTTGCACTCCCCCAGAAACAACTCACAGACTGTATGAAGTCCATGAAATAAAGAAAACAAAAAAGATATATATTTACAAAACAAGAAGACTTTGACTATTTCCATGTTGCGTTTTGTTTTGCATGTACTTTAAGCTCATGGTAACTATTAGGTTTTCAATGCATACTGTCAAGCCCTTGAAAAAATCAAGTACTGACTAAAAAATATATTCACATAGCTTTATGTAAAAATTATTTTAATATCTGAAAAAACAGTACTGACAAAAATTTATAATTTTAAGCAAAAAATGTTTAAAATCTGTACATTTATCTTTGTTTTGTAAAATAAAGTCGTTTAAAAAAAATAAGTGAAATGTCCAATGATCTCCACACTTATATATGTCCCTGTGTTGGTATTTACATGTGTGGTTGAATATTCCTTTGGACTCCAGAAGAAGGTAATGGAAACTTCACTGCACCCTGGCATGGAGTGGCTTAGAACTGGAATAAGGGTCTCTGCAAGAGCAGTCCATACTGGAAATTACTGAGCCATCTTTCCAGGCCGTTCCTGAGTTTCTTAATGAAACTGCTTTGATATTTAGCTCTGTGAGATTAGTGAATATTTTGCATATGATTTTGATCCTTGCAAATTCCTCAAAATACAGTTTATGGCCCAGCATGTAGTCTTCTTTGGTGACTATATTCTTCATACTGAAAAAGAAAATTTGATATAATGTTTTGAAAATTCTAATTTAAAATGTTTACTAATGCTTTGGTCATATGTTCAAAGATAGTTGGTAATCTTTTCATTATGTTTCTGTATCAATTGCTTGTGTGGTTTTAAATTTTTATAACAATTGAGCATTTGTCTTTTTAATTTCCCCATACAAATCTCTCAGAAACTCTACCAAACATCATCAGAAACATGTCAACTGTTGCATTTTCTTCTTTTTCCTGTGTTTGCATTCTCTGTTTTTATTTACATTTACATAATTCCACTTTTCTATTTTGATTTTTCTATTCAAAATTTCCTTCTCTATATTTGACTACATCATCAATGTACATATGGATGTACACACAGAGACAAATTCTTTTATAGTTCAGTTAGAATAAATATAACATCATTTTTTGTGAAACATAAGATACATGACAGTCCCTCACACTTCTCCGTGTTGCTTATCATATCAGTTACATCAACAATGACAAAGTTTTATTTTAAATAATCCACTTTTAAATACTGAACTATTCTTTCAATTTTACATATACCTAAATACTCATAACCAATATAGGATTGCTGGTGAAGAATTCTTCTAATTGTCTATTATTGTTCACTTTCTCTTGATTTGCAATAGATAATTTTCCTGAGTAGAGAACTCTACTGGTTTGATTATTCCTTTTAATTTTTTTCTTTCTTATTAAAAAACAAAAAACAAAAACCTTTTCACTGTTGTCTGGCTTCTGTGCTTTCTTATATTAAATATGCTATTATTCAGTTCATCACTTTATATACTAGTAATAAAAGCAAAGTGACATTTTCAGATCATTTTTGCATATATTTAAAAGTTATATTCAATGATGAATTTTCATATGTCATAATTCTGTTGATCAAAATCAAATTTCTGGGAAACTAAACTACGATAAATTAATCAGAAAATAATGGATTTTGTTCTACTAACTGGCATTCAGAATTATTGAAAAAACTGAAGTAGCAAAGCTTAAACAATTTTGTCAGTATGATTTTCAAACTCTTCCATAGATCTCAGCCACAGGGAAACTACTGGTGTTCTGCAAAGATGTGTCACAAAGAAAGACACTGAAAAAAAAACAGATAATTCAAATAGTGTTTAGTGACAGAGTTATGCATAATAACCATAGCTTTCTTTCTATCTTACTCTATCTTCTGAATCTATACTTAACTAGATGTATGTAAATCTTATAAATAACCCTAACTATGGAGTCTATAGAGAATATACTTTTAATTCTTTAGCCTCCATGCTAAAAAAATGGAATGTAAATACATACCATTCAACCAACCCTTTCTTGTACTCTTCATATCCATGAAAAGGCTACAACATAATACCAATTACTACAACCCCCTCAGTCTGGCGCTATGTAACTGTCTCATGTACAGATAAAAATTTTCCTCTCATGTCTCAAAGTCTCAACATGGGTCTACTTCTTGACAATTTCATTCTTCCTCTAGTTGAGTCATAATTGTACACCAATCATTTAATATGTGTGAAAAATGTTACAAAGATAACGAGCAGCAGCATAAAATATGGAACACAAAATATTAAGATGAAAAACATGATTAATTGGTATATATTTGTATATATAAACCCAATAACAAAATAAAACTTTGATAACTATTATAAGCCTAGTATAGATGTTATTAATTCATTTCATTAGTCTTTAATTTTTATCATTGGTTAGGTTGGATATGTTCACAGATTTCTTATTGATCTCTCCATGACCTCATTTAGTGGCAATTATATTCCCAACTTAGAATCAATCTGGGGTATAAAATAGATATATTTCAAACACTAAATTATCCTTGTTGCTTGAAATGATTGACTTTGCCCCAATGCTGCCTCATTGCTTACTCCAGGGAAATGAATGCATATATGATATAGGAATGTCTGGAAAGCTGCTAAGGAAGAAACAGCCCTCTTTAAAAATAGCACTCAATAAATTGTCAAGTGTTCTAAGCTTGTTAGTACATGAAGTAACTAAATGTTCACATAGATTTTGGAAGAGAATCAAATATTTGGAGTGCCTATTTATAGAATGCTTTACTAAAGAAATAGTGACATCTAGAGGCCCTAGTTTACACGTATTGTAAAGTCTTGGAGTGTTCACAGGATGAGAAAGGTACAAAAAGACATAGGGTTTGGCTTGGTACATTCTTCAGGCATAATTGTTTTCATACACATGGAGAGTCATCACACGATACAATGCTTTAAAAGTCCAAGGGTAAGATATGTTAAAGTAATGACAATAAAATATTACACTGTATATAAAATGACATTAGATACTAGCAAAAGATACAGTTATCCCAAAGCATGCTGTTCTACCTTAAAAGAAGCCAGGGCACCTCAGATTTCATAGTTGATATCTACAGATGCTGATGTCCCAGTGTGTTGATAGGTTAGAAACCAAGAGACATAAAAACTATGCTTCTACTGCAGTAATAGAACTTAGGGCTTTTTCCTGTATAACTTTAAGTTATAAGAAGAAGCCATCATTAATAGAAGCATTTACATAACAGGAACCAACAATCACTGGTCCCTAATATTTCTCAACACCAGTGGAATCAATTCCCCAATAATAAAACATAGACCAACAGTTAGCCCTTCTTGGCATCAGTAGTGTCTGGGTTTGGTGTCAGCAGACGAGATGGATCCCTAGATAGGGCAGTATCTGAATGGCCTTTACTTCAGTTTCTGCTCCAATAATTGTCCCTACATTTCTTTTTGACAGGAGAAAGTCTAAACTCATTTTTTTGAAGTGGGTGGGTAGCCCCATTCCTCAACTAGGGGTCATGCCTATCCACTGAATATGGTCTCTACAGGTTCTCCCTCCCCCCACTTTTTTGTGTATATTGGCTAATACCCTCCTTATTGTATCCTGTGAACATCATGGGTCCCTGACATCTGGGACTTTCTTGTGGCTATCCCCAGTTCCGTCTCCCCCACTGCTACACACCGACATTCAAACTCCTGACCCTTGTTACTTCTTCCCCATCCCCCATATCTGAACTTAACCCCCTTTTACCTTCCCCTTCCTCTTTCCCTCCCAGATCCCTCCATTGCTCTACTTCCCAGAGATTATTCTCTTCCTCCTACTGGGTAGTACTGTAGTATCCACATTTTGTTGTGATCTTCTTTCTCCTTGAGTTTCAAATGGTCTGTGAGTTGTATCATGAGTACTCCAAGTTTGTTTGGCTAATATTCACATATGAGTAAGTACATACCGCGTGTGTGTGTGTGTGTGTGTGTGTGTGTGTGTGTGTGTGTGTGTTTGTGACTGGGTTACCTCACTCAGAATATTTTCAAATTCTCTTAATCTGACTACAGAGATGTCAACACAGATGTCCACCAGAGCAGGCTCTAAATAGTCTTTGGGTTTGTATTTTACTTTCATCCCATTGTGAAATTTAGGTAAATGACTTCATTCTAAGCCATATATGTCACACATTAACTTTGGAAGGTATAAAAATAAAGAGTAGTGAAGGAAGTTGAAACTATTTAGGTGAAGTATCACCTGAAAAGGGGTACATTTCACTAAGAACATAAAAGCAGTGGGAGTGTATATTACATCTTGTTTGTTCTGGTCCCATAAAACAGACTTTTTAATTAACCATATTATACCAATGTTGCCAAATCAAAAAGGAATTTATCTGGGATACGAGATAAGGTAAGAGATTTAGTATGACTGATAAATGTAAGGAATTATAATTCACTGTTAAAATACGTTGTAACTTAGCCACTCTGTTCTGTGTTTCTGAACTCCTTTTTGTGAGCAACTCTTCATTGTCTTCTGATAAGCTGTGAAACTAAATAGAAGCTCACAACAGAAAATGACATTTATTGGGATCCTCTAGGATAGAAACTTAGGTTTGCATATCTTTTTAATCTTCAGAAACTTCTTTGAAATTACCAACCAAATCTGGAGCTGAGAACTCCTGCAACATGTCCAAATTTGCATAACTCATATAAACCTCAGAAAAAATCAAAGAGATTTGGAAATTAGCTGGATATTATCTCATTGCCCTTTGAATTCTCAGCATGCCAGAGGCACATCACTAGAAATCTCATACGAAGAATATTTAATGAACATTTCCTATTTGAATTGTTTAATATACATATATTAACATTGATTTCTAAATATTAAAATGCATAAAATACCAAAACTAGTTTTATCTATTTGCTCACACAAACACTTGCATTTATTATTTTGACATTTGATAATTTTCTGTGTAATAGGCATCTTCCCTGTGGATAGTTTAGTTGTGACTCTTTATGCTTATTACCTGGAGAAAAATATAGAATGAAATCTGAATTAGCTAATAATTAATCATCTCACTCAAAGACACACAGCCAATAGCAATCATCCCAGGGTAAAAGGAACACATGCTTTCCTTGGCTTTAAGTGAATAGCAATATTGTTAAAAGCTCCAAAAATAAGCAGCCACTTCAATAAATAAAGTAAAAATTACTTTCACATATTTTAATTTAAATGATGGGGAAAGCTGTGATGGCCTTTCTCGGGGAACTTTCAGGAAAAATGTTTTCTATAGAAATCTTTCACAATGTTTCACTCATTTTCATTTTTCCCGTGTCTTCTCAAATTACTGTATATTGACCTATATTATACTTATGTTTTTATATTTTTTATGCCTAATCCAAAGTCACAACACAAAACATGGACTGATGTGCTCATTTTAAATAAGCAGATTGGGAGATCTAGAACATCATGGTTTGCTAGGGCAACCACAGTACTAAGTTGTGTAGCTGACATTACAGCTCAGGTCTTCTCAAGTCAAACATGTCCTCCACCGCTACCTAAGAAGTCTGAGAAATAAAAGGTACTGCAGATCCTTAAAGCAGTACCTTTTTAAATATTTTAAAACCCCTCTGTTTTAAGTAGACTATATAATATCTTTGTTTCTGTGATGACTTCAATCATTTATATTTTGCTTATAATATTGAAAAAAATGCCATTTTATACACTAAGCTACCATGCCACAATATTATAATACATGACTTTCTTAATTGTTAAAAATGTGTTGTCAAAAGTTTATAGGAATAAAAATGCTCCTTTCCCAGTGTAGTCTTAGAAGCAAATAAAAAGGCCTCCTTTGTTTTCTCTTGTTTAAAATAATATAGCCTCCTTCTCAGTAAAGAATTATATAGATTTGTCCAATGTTTTTAAATAACCAGATATTGTAATTATATATCATGCATAACATAATCTTGAGAATTTTTTAACTGGAAAAGATTTTTGCTTTTCTCATTAAGAGGTTACATATAAATTTTCACTGGAAGTATATGCTTTGAATAGTACTGACTGAAAACACAGAATTTATCATTGACTGAAGAGAAATCTACAACCCTTGAAAGCTAACAGATTGTTAGAAGAAGTGTTGATTTCCCCAAGGTATTTTTTTTCTGTTTCATTGCTAGTCTCTCTGTGGAAAGGCTAAAAAATGGTTAACAAGTGCACGCAAAGTTTTTCCTTTTGGACTTAAGCTCCAACTGAAGGAAATCCTAGGCAAATCCAAACAGGAAATATTAGATCATGCTACAGAAATATAGTGTGGGTTTCACTTCTATGTAAGAGGACATTGCTTGCTTTAAAACAGACCTTTTTCCTGGAATATTAAAATGGAAAACGTGACTTTGAATATGTTAAGGTCTATTAACTACATGACTCAAAAAAATGAAGTGAGAATTGAGAAGCCAAAAGAGGAAAGGGGGGAAAGAAGGACTCTCAGATTAAAGAGATCCATAGTGCCAGAACTGTACCATAAATTGTGCTATTTGTTACAAACACAGTATCACTGGAAGAATCCTAAAGCAAACTGGCTGCCATTTTCTCTGTTTTTTAATTGTTTTTACAGCCAGATGTCTTCATTTAAATTTGTGAACATAAAGTGAAAATGTCAGAATATTTGTAAGATTAGTACGCCTATTTTTAGCACAGCCTGTGAATAAAACAGGGGTGGTTGATTGGCTAGTTGGTTTGGTTTGGTTTGGTTGGTTGGTTGGTTGGTTGGTTGGTTGGTTGGTTTGTTGGTTGATTGGTCTTGTTGTTTTGGAAGAACAGCATGACATAAATTGGCACCATTATGACCCCAAATAATGAATAAATGAGTAATTATTTTTTTCACGTTAATTTGAAACTGTGGTTTCCTTGAACAGTTGACAGCAAACATTTCTCAGTCTCCTTTCATGAAACAAAGGATCCATTTTCCCAATAGAGGATACTACAAAGATTGATGGTGAGTGCAGGAGCAAACAATATTGGAAAAGTCAAGGGGGCTTAATGTAAATTAAACAGGGCCCGCACTAATTAAGCATTAATATGATAAGGCACTGGGATAGATCACATGAATATGCCAAAAGTACATGTTTTACCACCCAGTGGAATGTCAATTTAAAGAGATAATTCACATAAGAGATTCCTTTTTATATTAGTAGCCATTTAATTGCCTTTGTGGCTTGGGGAATGAGTGTCCCCAATAGTGGCTGCACTCACATGCATGCCTCTAAATTGATTTTTAAAATTATGAATTTTTTATTGACTATTTCATGTGAAAACATAAAATTCCTAACTGACTTAAAAAGTTTTTACAAGCATTTAATTTCTAATTGTCAGGACTTATCTCCTGAAAGTCATATATTTAAATCAATAATTTTATTTTATAAGAAAGGCATTGAATTGGCAGCAGATGCTGCCATTTAAATTATAACCACTCTAAAATGATCTGTGTTTTCAAAAAATTCCTGAGCATAAGAGATTTCCTCTTAATGTATCATAATATATTTTATCATGGCCAGCATGCATAAAGGAATTCAGAATTTCAAGCAGTATACTTGAACAAAGCAGTGTTCATATAACTTTTAAAAGACATAAGCACCCCTAGTGGAAAAACACCAGGAAAAACATGAAGCTATGCTGATAATGTGATGTCAAGATGCAGCAATAAAGCATCCATTCATAATAATAATAGTAATAATGCCCAGAGAATAGACTGGGCATCCTTATGCAGAGCAGAACACGGTTCAGATGGGCATTTATTATCTGAACACAAGGAAGGCAGAAAAGCCAAACATCAGCTCGGACTTTAGGGAAATGAATCAACATTTGAAACTGTTCTGGTTACTATGGAGACCCTTAGGATCTACTGGAAACTTGTATAACATTCCTCAGAAGCCAGCGTTTGCTTCTTGTATCCATTCTATTTTCATTCATTTTAAATTAAGGACAAATTTGTTTACTTTTATAAATGCTGGTATTGGTGCCTCTGATCCTGTTCCCCTTCCTACTCTTCTGAAACTTGAATGTAGCAAAATGAGGATATCAATGGTTATCATTAGCCATCATTCCATGTGCAACAGATTTTGCAAACCAGACCACCAGCTCATAGGCTGCTGGTTTAACAAGTCTATATAGAAGGATGAAGAGGATTGTTAACCATTAGTTTTCACTAAAGTCAAAACACATGATAAAATGCAGTAAAACAATAACAGCATGATCATCCAAGATGTTTAGTATTCCAGATTTGTTTGCAGTATAATGGTATAAGGCTCTAAGCTTTAAGTTATTAAGTTATTAAAGAAGTTTGGTTTTTTAAGAAAGTTTTTATTTCAAGCCATATTTTATCAGTATTTAAGTAGAATGTTATTTAAAAGACTTTATATTAAATTCTAGGTTACAGATTCTCCTTAGACTTACACAGTTTCTCTCCCTGAAACAATCAGGCTTTGCTCTACTATGGATAATACTAAGAGCTGAAAATGGGGACTGAGGAAAATCCCTGCAGAGCAAACATAAGAACCTGGGTTTAAATTAACAGCATCCACATAAAAGACAGGAGTGACTGACTGTGCGTGACTATAACACTTGGAAGCAGAGACAAGAGGGCTTCTGAGTCTTGCTGGCTAGCTATGTTGGTCTGGTAAGTGCTAGAATCAGTGAGACCAAGTCTCTAAAGCAATCAAAAGTAAGAAGTAATAGAGGATATTTAACTCTGGCCTCTACATGTATCTACACATGCACACACACACAAACACACATACAGTTAAATATAAAAATAGACAGGTTAACTAATTTCTTCTTCTTAAAGACTGTGTGCCACTTTAAAAGGAGATTATCTCTATCTGTATACCTATACAATTGTTTATTTGGGGACTGTTATGTCTGTACTCAAGGCTAAACACTTAATATTATAGTATTCCACTTTTAGCTGATTAATAATAAATGTTTGTACAATATGAGAAATTCTAGAATGCATAGCATAGACATTTCATAGCATTTACATAAAATTACTATTGGGGTAATAAAATTAGTTATTTTAGTATTTGTTAAAGCATAGCATTCATTAGATCAAATGTCATTATTGATTTGAAAGTTCAGTTTGCTTCTTAGAAATCAAATTTTAAAAAATTCTTTCTCCAAATTATTTTTTACTTTTAAAGTCGAATACCATGTAGTTTTTTATATTACAAAGTATTTTTCATCTGTGAATGAACATTACTTATTAGAAAACAGTAATAATAACAGTCCCTGATAAGCAAATACACTTCTGTGACTTTCACCCTATAGTTTGGGCTGTTTGTTTTAGGATCACCTATATCTATAAATTCATTTAAAACTCTGAGCCATATCTTATACTACCAATGCCTAAAATACTTTTATTCTTTTATTTGATTGCCTAAATAAATGAATAAACTTAAATGATGGGCAAAATTCATATATTCTTGAACCCTTGGGTCTTTTTCTTTGTGAATAAAGCATATTAGAGTTGACCTTTGTACAAGAAATTTGTAGCACAAAAATCAGATTAGTGTGAATAAAAACAAATGTTGAGTAGAACACAGATCATCATGAAGCTTTGTAATGAAAGAGGAAGAAAGATGCATAGCAGACTAAGAAAGAGCAGCAATCAAGGTCCTGAACTTAAAAAAACAAGGCATGCCAACAAGCACAGCAGCCAAATCATCGATTAACACTGAAAACTCCAAATGAGTCCCTGTACTGACAGAGATCACATCTGAAAAGATACTTCGTCCAACTTCTTTCTCTAGATATACTCATATTTTGTTTTTAATGTAAAAGACACTGACCACAGGTTCTGATGTACAGACAGCAAATTTGCTGCAGTGTTTGCTTGCTGAGTTTAAACATTCACAAACAAGATGCGGCAGAGACCCTCAACAACAGAGATGATACCACCCAGCAGAAGATGCGAATAAAGAATTAACAAGGATTCCACAAGGCATGCTATTCTCTCTGCTCTACGGCATCAGTATTCTGATCCTTTCAACAGAATCTTTACGGCATCTTCTGGCACTTGGGGTGATATTGCTGGGTTTATGCTGATCGGGTGTCACCTACAGTCAATAAAATAAGTTCAACCTAATTGTGTACATTTCTGAGGTGAGTTACCTGTGCAACATGCTCATCAATTTGAATTAGAGTAAGATTACTGAGCATGCCGTGGTATGCATGTGGAGGTGAGAAAACAACTTTCCAGAGTTCATCCTCTTTACCTTTGTTGAGGTAGGGTCTCTGATGCTGTTTCTATTGTGCTGTGATGTTCCTGGCTAGCTGCCCACTGAGCTTCTAAGCAGCTCTGTCTCTGTTGTCATCTTGCTGTAGTACGTTTTGGATTATAGAAACATGTGACAATATTCAACTTTTTCATCTGGGTTCTGGGAAACAAAGTCTGATCATCAGGTTTGTGTGGAAAAGGCTATCCAACTCACCTAATCCTCTAACTCATAATTATATGCCTCTCTAAAGCTTAAGCCATAATTGATGTGGAATTTATTAGGTACGTTCTACTACATCCTGTATTTCTACATTCAGTCACAAAACTTGATTATTTTATAATATTTAGGAACAGATATTATTTGCTATTGATATTTGTATAATTATAACTGAGGCTTCACCCACATTGATGACTATATACCCATATATATTTATATATGAACATCAAAGCTATATAATCATTGAAGAAAATGACTCAATTGGTTCTTACTCATTTAATCATTCACTTACATGTCGCCTATTATGCCCATTGGTAGGTTTTTGTCAAACCAAAATGTAGCTTATATTTTAAAAAAATCTGTAGAAAAGCATCTATAACAGCTTGATTATAATTGCTAAGGATGACACACAGAAAATTTTTTTAGTGATAGAAACACCTGGAATCTATATTATGTTGGTAATTACCTTAGTGTACAATTTTGTCAAATATCATCCAAATATGTATTTTAAATAGGACAGCTTCTTCAATGGTAACCATACCTCAATAAACTTCACTTAAAGATGTTCTGGTCATTTATAAAATTATTATAAGGAAATATATTTTCTTAAGAGGAGTTGAAATGCTGTACCTATGTAAGGAAAATAGAATTACTAAAATCTACAAGACTTTGATTTCCCATCATTCAGTGTAATGAACAATGCCACGTTGATAGCAGCCCCAGGAGCACTTGGATTATTTTCCTCTCATTTTTTCCTTCCATACTTTCTAAAAATTTCCTGCCTCCTGGAGAGGGAAAACAGAGGGTTAGAGCAACCAAGAATGACACATAACTCTTACAGGGTTCATTCACATCTTTTATGGAACAAATTTCATTTTCAAGATGCAGGCATCTTTTAGTTTTATTTGGAAAGTCATTATCTGATGAATGATTCTTGTTGAAGAGTACCCTCATCATGACAAAGCTCTCTCTAACTCACAGCTATTTATTTTTCTGAACAAAATGCTGGCTTTCACTACAGGACAAAGAACATTGCAGTAGTCTAGAACTTTGGGGAAAAACTGACTTAAGTTTAAATAATGGGTCATTTTACAGACAGTAAGTAGAGAAGCAACTATTTATGATACAGGAATATTTTTAACCCAAGATATATGCACCTTACAAAAATATTTTTAATGTTTAACATTCTAAAATCTTGATGTGGAAAAGACATTGTCATCTTCAAATATCATGAGCTTCAAAACTATATATATAAATAGGAGACATAGATATTTAAAGCATATCCCACATAAACCTTGTTGATGATTACCACACTTTATAAATTTATATTATAAATATAATAAATTTCAATAATTATATGATATATATAGTTATAATTATGTGTCCTACAACATATGTGTATGTATACACAAACACACATACACATATAGATATATGTGTGTATATATATATATATATGGATATATATATAATTATATTCTCTACAACATCTAACATGATGTCTCTGCCCTCATTGGTTTGAAAATACATAAAATCATTCTCGTTCCTAGGTTGTGAAGTGTTCAAGAAATGAAAGAAATGTTCAACACATTTAAGGTCACCTCAAGACTCAGAAATTTAAGGACCACAGAACCCTCTGGACTGTGTTGAGTTACAAACAGTTGTGTCATTCAAAGGGTAGCCACAAAAGAAGAAAATGCAATTCCTCACCATCTGATAAGAGCTGGCAACAGAACGCTGCTGAAATTGTTTTCCAATAGATAATTAAAGATAAAGATTATAAAACCAGGTGAGTGGAGATGAGGGTGTAGATACATGGATAAAGAAGTAAAAAGAAGCATGAAAATTTTTCCTGTAAAATTTCTGTGGTAACAAGTAAATATTATAAATTAAAAGCAAGAAGGTTATGCTCATGGGCTTCATATACAAATCTAAATACAAAATAATATTTTAATTGATTTATAACATAATCTGCCATTTTATTTTTATGGAAAAAACCTGATTTTTAACATTTTGAAACTGTACAACTTTCTAAATGTGTAGACGTAATATCTAAGTGTTGGGATAAAGATAAAAATAGAAAGTCGAGGATACTTTAGTGGAAATGGAAAATACAGCAGAAGGAATAAAGAGAGTGCCCACAGGAGAAGTGACTTACAGCAGTGGAAGAAGTAAGTTTCACATGTGATTATGCAGTAGTCTGTTTTCTAAGGCACTAGAAAGAACAAAGTGTATTGTTATTTCTAAATCCTACAACTCTTACGGTCTTTTCTTTATTCTTAGACAATTTATACCCATACACACTCGATGTTTATAATTTAAACCCTCATTGGCTTCTCTCATTTCTCTCCCTCCCCTGTTGAACCTTTATGCTTCCAAACAAAACTTCTCTTTACTTTGGGGTGTTTGCGTGTTGTGTGTGTGTAAAAGAAAGAGACTGAACTCCATTATCATCACTTACATACGTGACTGTAATTTATTATTTATTTATTTACGAGAACATGAGCAACTTGGCATTGCTTCATCACTGAAGGCAATGGCACGTTCTTCTCCTAGCACCCATTGACTTTCCCTAATCCCTCAGAGAAAGGTGGAGTCTTATGAGCCACTCTGCCTATATAATCGTGACAGATCCAACTTTGTGCAGGTCTTGACAGCTGCAGTTTTCTTTTCAGTGTGACCACATCTTCTGCACTTTTCTTCCTTTCCTTCCACCTGCCTCTTCCCTAATGTTCTGTGTGCCTTGGAGGAAGTGTGCTAGAATTTCAACAACAAATTACAAACTTATTTCTTATTATTCAAGATAATACTGATGTTCATTTAATCAAAGTCTTAGGAGCTCTTTCATGGAAAAAAACTAATGTCTCCCTTGGAAAGAAAAAAAAATGTCATGAATATCAGTTGAAGTTGGTCTTTTGCTATGTATTATAATGCTAAATAGCCCTCCCACAGTGATCTGGTGACCCTTAGGGATGATGAGAAGCTCATGTGTACCAAGTGATGCTATATAATCTAGCCTCTTAATTTAAAACTATTGGTTAAATAAAGATGCTGGCAACCTATAACTGGTCAAAAGAGTTGTAGGCAGATTTTTGGTTGGTGTCTGAGGCAGGACCATGAGGTGAAGGAGAGAGGAGAAGATCCCAGGGGAAATGGTGTCATGAAAAATGGCCATAAGGACTGGCCAATTAGAGTAAGAGCAGCCCAAGTGAAACACACAGAGTCATATCTTGAGGTTATTGACAGGAAAGTAGACAAAATAGCTGAGAGAGTTGTTATCTACCAGCACTGGTGCTATTAAGGTTTACTATGAATATAAAAGTTTTGTTTCTCTTATCTGGGAATTGAATGATCTAAAGTGGAGTAGAAACCCCCAAATAGATTTTAAGTATTTACAACAAATATACACATGGCTAGCACAGATCAGATGCCATCAACTTTAAATATTTGATCTTCCCCGACTTCCTTGCCATGTGTCATAAGTGTTCCTTTGGCATGTTTGATAGGAAAGTCCATAGGCTTCAGCTCCAACCAGACATGAAGGTGGCAATATTTAAATGCAACTTTATATAAATCTCTTGAGTGCGGCAATTTTTAACAATTTGAAACATTTATTTTTACAAAAGAACTGTAAATTTATCCGGGCTTATATTGAAGCACTAAAAAAAAAAAAAAGCTGGCATCACAAAGCAGCAGCTAAAGACTGCAGGGACTACTAAGGAATTTTATAACCAGTTCCAGTGTAAAACTATATTTGATTACTCATAGGTTTACATGAGATGACTTTTTTTAAGTAAAAGTATTTGAAGGCATTGCTCAAAGGTTTAGGGTCCCCTGCCAACATATTTTCTCCAGCTGTAGACAGCGTTCCACACTATATAAGTATAACATACCTTAACAGTATATAGTGTAACATAAGACTGCCTGTGAAAACAAAGGTTATTAATGATTTTCTATTGATCTCTAGTCCCTTGCAAAAGTGAAATTCTTTTTATAAGGTCTATACACTCTTAATTGATCATATTGGCTACTGTATGTAGACAAATATGTCACCTTCAAACAGCAGTGTTTTCTTATGTGCCTTAGACTTTTGAATCACTTAATTTTGCTTTCTACCTGCTTACATTGACTAAAAGTTATTGCTGTCATATAAATTTGTTTCTGGGTTATATTTATAGTCTTAGTGTCTTAATCTGTATACTTAATTGGTTTCACTGTTCAAGTCCAGTTCTTGAGAATTTAGTTTCTAAAGATTTGAGTTTTGATTTGTTCAAAAATCCACTAAGGTAAATATAAGACCACAATGATCTGTTCATTTACTATTTCATAAAGGAAAGCGCATTTTAGAGCTCTTTTCTGATATTGACTTATTTTTTATTTGTTTCCACTCACTATGCTAACTATGAAACTGTCTTGTGGATAGTTTGCAGAGTGTAAGTAATCATCAAATAGGAAGTTACAATGTGATGAAATTCAGCCAGATTTCTCTTGGTTGTTTCATTACACTAGAAACACTTGGGAAGTTCGAATCAAAAACAACCAAATGAATATCTATTGGAAAATAGTTTTTGTTGATTTGGTAGTTTTCTTTTTCTTTAATGTATGTATGTATTCATTCACTTTGAATCTCAGTGTTAGCCCCTCTCCTCTCAGTATCCCCTTATGCAAGTCCTCCCCTCATTCCAACTTTCCCTTCTTTTTCAAGGTGATACCTCTCTGGGTATCACCTCCCAACTGACAACTCCCTCCCACACACACATCAAGTCACTGTGGGAATAGGTGTATCCTCTCGTACTGAGGCCAGACAAGGCTATATATTTAGGGGTGTCAGGTCTACTGGCAGATAGGCAACAATCCCCGGAAAGCACCTGCTCCAGCTCTTGGGAGAACCACATAATGACCAAGCTTCTGCTGCATATGTGCAGGAGACCAAGGTCCAGATTATGTTCAGTCTTTGGTTGGTGATTCACTCTCTGGAAGCCCTCAGGGGTCCAGATTAGTTGACCCTGTTGATCTTCCTATGGAATTCCTGTCCTCGTTGGGTTTCTCAATCCTCTTCCCAATTCTTCAGAAGACTCTCCAGCTCCATCTAATATTAGCTGTGAGTCTCTGCTTCTCTTTCCATTGGCTTCTGGGTGGAGCCTCTCAAAGGACATTTATTCTAGCTTCCTGTCTGCAAGAATAACAGAGTATAATTAAGAGTGTCAAGGATTTGTTTCTGTCCGTTGGATGGATCTAAATTTTGTACACTCATTGTTTGGTCATTCCCTTAACATTTCTTCTCTATCTTTGTCCCTGCATAGCTTGTAGGCAGGACACTTTTTGGGTTGAAGGTTTTGTGGGTGGATTAGCATCTTTATCCTTCCACTGGGAGTCCTGCCTTGCCACATGGTCAAATATTGTTTGAATTTTGTTTTGTCATGGAGTGTTTAGGTTTCTCCATCTATGGTGATTGAAAATTTTGCTGTGTATAATAGTCTGGGCTAACATCTGTGTTTTCTTAAGATCTGCAAGACCTCTGCCTATAGCAGAATTTTCTCCTAATTGGTTAAAATAATAAATACAAGAAGCCAATTGCTGGGTAAGGAGGCAGGGCTTCCAGGTCCTAAGAAAAAGGAGAAAAGGAAAGAGAAGGGTACTTCATTTTTGCCACTGGTGGAAGCAAGGTGGGCACTATGTAAATAGGGACTGTTAGTTTGGTGACAGAATTCACCAGGATCTGCCACTGGAAGATTTCCAACATAGAATAGATGGAGAATTTAGGATGTTAGGTTCTGCGCTCAGCAATTGTCTTATCTGTTGGTTCTAAACTAAAATGCTCTAGTGTTTTCCTTCCACAGTGATTCAACTGAGCTCCAGGAAAAGGTAACACAACAAAGTGTGGGTTTACAAGAGTGCACCCCAGCTAGACACAGGTTTGGCAGCAGCTTGGGGAGGAGAAAGTGATTTCAGAGCTCTGGAGAGGCAGAGCCAGCTTTGGTGGGACAGGATTTGACAAAAGGGAAGGAAGCATGTGGTCTCAGTACCAGGCTGGGAACAGACCAAGTCTGCTGTCTGGTACCTAGCCAGCAATAGCATGGATTTTTTTTTTTAATATTGCATACAATATCTGCCCAGGTCCTTGTCTCAAATGAGAAATCAGGTATAATTATGAGTGGTGTGCCTTTCTATGTTACTTGGTCTTTTTCCCTTGCAGCTTTTAAAATTCTTCCTTTGTTCTGTGTATTTGGTGTTTTGATTATTGTGTGATGGAGTGATTTTTTTCTGGTCCAATGTGTTCATTGTTCTGTAAGCTTCTTGTACATTTAATGGCATCTCTTTTTTTGAGTTAAGAAATTTTTCTTTTATGATTTTGTTGAGGATGTTTTCTGGAACTTTGAGCTGAGAATCTCTTTTATTCCTATTATTCATAAGTTTTGTCTTTTCATAATATTCCAAATATCCTGGATGTTTTGTGTCATGAACTTTTTAGATTTTGCACTTTCTTTGACCACTTATTTATGGATTCTGTTTCTTTGATTATTTTCTTTATTTATTCTACTTCTCCTTTCAGGTGTTGGGCAGTTACATCCATATATAACCTTCAGTTCTTCATAAGATTGGATTTAAGATCCTCAGCTTGTGCTTTATCTTCATTAAGATATTCAAACTTTGTTGTAACAGAATAGCTGGGATCTTGGTGGTGCCATATTATCCTAGGTCTTGTTGATTGTTTTCTTATACTATCTTTTACACATCTGGTTTTCTATGGTATTTTTCTGGATTATTCTGATGGGAACAGGATGTCTCATCTTGGGAAAGTTGTGGAAGTCATAGACCAGATATAGGAGGTCAAGGACACCTGTCTCTGCCAGCTGTATCTCAAGCAGACCGTACCACTGGCAAGGGATTGGTGGAGCAATGTTTTAAGCTGGTATTTGTAATAAATTTTAATAAAATTCAAAGAATCCATTTTAATATACAATTTAATTTAATTATCAGCATTTATTTGAATTTTTAGATCTATATCTGTAACTAATATTTGATTGTTCTATGTGATTATTCCACCATCCTGAAACAAATAGGAAGATTTTAGTTTTCTCCCTGCTATCAATATTTGTCTTATGTTCCTTCAAAAATATTTTTTGTTTTATGTAATTGATGGGAAGGGTATTTTTTGTAAGAAAATAATTTAGTATTGTCTCCAGGTTTAAAAAAAAATGGGAGTCCCACAATTAGATTTTTTTCATTAACAATTCATTTTTTCAAATAAAAAAGTATGTGATAACATATATACAAGTATTTATATTCATATATGTACATGCATATATGTGTGTAAATGTGTGTTGCATGTGTACATGTGTGTGCATGTGGATATATATATGTGTGTATGTGTGTGTACATATTTCTCTATATGTGTGTACATGTATTGTGTGTACATTCATGTGGTTGTGCATATGTATATTTGTATATATATATATATATATGCATGCTTGTGTGATTCTGTGTGTCTATGTGTACACACACACTCATGCATGCAAACAACTAGTTAAAGCATATGAATTTAGAAATACCTAGGATGAGGATGCGGCTTCTAAATTTTCCCTAGTCACTAGTTCTTTTTCCCTTTCTTCTCTATCCCTATGGGTCCCCAAATTTTATAACTATTGATTTTATAACATTTTTCTTTTCAACTTATCATATATTTCTGTTAATAATAGACATAAAAACAAAACATGCAAATTAATTTGTATGTAAGTCAGCACTTTAGTGATCATCATGTGAAAATCATATTCTATATGAAGTTTCTTTTCATAGATATTTAAGTAAATTCAGATCTGAGCCACAGTTGTTGGGGGTAAATTTTAATTTGGAATAATTATAAATAATACATAATTTTTAATAAATTCTTATTTGTTTATTTATTACATACAATGGAATATGTGTGTGCCATGGTATACTCAAATGGAAGTCAGATAAAAAGTCCCTGGGAATTCAAATGATGTCATTAGGAGTTTCTCTTATCAATGTTCTTGATGAAATATGACCTTTTCAGACTCAATTTTTTTGGTCTGGTTTCCTGGAGAAGTTTCACTTCTTTGGATGATTATGCTATGGCAGCTTTATTATATATGTCTTACAGGGGCTAAGATCTGTCTTACATTATTCCTGTCTGTAATAAAAGAAAACTGGTGCAAAGTTGGACATGTAACAAGTTTAGGTTAGAATCTTGACAGCAATTTTTATTTTTAAAAAAAATGGAACCACTTTTGTTTCCTATGAGGTTATGATGAGAAAATTATACTGATTGAGAAAAAAGACACAAAAGAGCATATTCCGTGTGGTTCCATTTATAATGTATTTTTCAGTAGCTGAATTTATTAGTTGTATGACCTTAGAATAATCATACTAATTCTCTGAAACTAGTTACCTTCATTTCAAAGGAATTAATACCTATTTCAGTGGTTACTTTAGAATTAAGGTATATAGTATGCATTATAGCCACAAACACAAAACCTCACTCATATTGTAAGCTCAGTGTCCCTCTGTCTCTTTTGTTCTCTTCTATTTTTCTATTACTTACCATGACAATTACCAGACATTCGTATTCTTAGGACCTGACTTCTTTGTAGTTAATGTCTGCTACTGTTAAAAGATAGAAAAGCAGACTTCACTTTATGCATGCTGTTAATTTTTTATGGATCTTAAAACACATGGGCTGATTTGACGAAAACACTACATCTCTAAGAAACTATTAATGTACTTTAGAAATGCAATTTTATATTGACAATATATATTCCTGACCTCTGGATAAATTACATTGTGGCTCCTTTCAATGTCATGAAACTGGGATAAAGAAATGGTTCAAATATCCTCTGCTATAGTGTTATAAAGTTCTTATCAACTTCCCATTTGCCTGATTTTTTTTTGAGACAATAATCCCTGATTTAAGAGTTTCCAAGCAGCCACCCCTACATCAGCTGATACACATGTAACCATACAATCAAAAGAGTTCAGAAAGTTAGAGAAGAAAACAAATAAAGCCTAATGTTGCAAATATCCTATTCTGTTTCTATTTCCAATGCATGATTCACAAGGGGAAACTGGCTAACTGGTTTTGGAATTTTATGCCACTTATGCTAGAAATATTTTTGTAGAAAATGTATTAGATCATATAAAAAGGGTTTTGAAATCCCAGTGCTCCTTTTGAGACTTAGGGAGCAATTATAAATAATTTGCAATTATTGACCTCTGGTTTTTAGGGCATATACATATATCATATCTTTTGTTAAACTGCTGATACATAGAATTTATTTTCAATTTCTAGTTTTAGGAGGAAATTTTTCAGAATGTAGGTACAACAGATAGAAATTTGGCATGTCCATGTAACTCTGTCTTAAACAGTGAAAAGTGATGCGATGTTGCCCTTCATTTTAAAAAAAAAAGTAGCTAGAGTAAATGAAAATGGTCACTGATTCTAAAGAATGAAAATATCACTATAACCAAGTCCCATACATCTCAAGTTCTTCACTGTCATCTCTAGGAAGAGCAGCCACAGCCCAGCAGTACAGACTCATGTGTCCAATGTCCTCATTTTTGCTGCTCACCTTTACTCACCGACTCCAGAGACTCAGCCATTGTCATAGCTCCACTCCTCTTGCTCTTCTGTTCATGCTTGCATATACTTCTACACACAACACACACACATACATGCAGGCATGCATGCACACACAACACACACACACACACACACACACACACACACACACACACACACACGCAATCATGCATTCATGCATGCATTCAAGCACAAGTACACACAGCCTGGCAAAGCTTGATCACTCTTGAAAGTATGAAAAGCTAAGTCAGTTATGAAATGGAGACTTAAGGGTTCTTTGGGAAGGTGGTTGGATGGTGTTTTGCTGGGGCAAACACATGAAGAAACGTTTAGCCTAAGTGGACACAGGTGAAAGACTAATGCAGACTCCTGAAGGAATGTTTCGCTGAGGCAGACATGGGTGAAAGGATGTTCTGCTAGAGCAAGCGTGTGAAAAGACATGAGATGAAGGATTCTTTGCTAACAACAGGAATGTATTGAACCGCATTTGTTGAGACTCCATAGAGAGAAACACACCAAAAATCTTCTGGTGGTGCGCTGCAGTTTCTTGTTGCTTCTGCGGACTCTGGCTTAGAGTGATTTCAGCTGAGGCAGAAACATGCTGAGGAAGCCTGTGCCGGACTTGCGATGCTTGGAAGGCATAAAGAGGACTCGATGGACAGTGATGGCGGCTGAAGTAGGCTTGGTTATAGAGCTAACTGTTCAGTCCTTGCTGGTCTGGCATCTTTGCTGATCTTTGCTGATCTTGGCTGATCTTTGCTTCCCTTTGAGAGGCACATTGAGATCTTCTGGAGTTCCACCTGTCCCCTCCTACTGACTCATGCTGAGGCTGAGACCTGGCTGTCACCCCTAGGTCTGTCTCATCGCCACTGCTGATTCCTGTTTGCTATCCCGACTCTAACAAACTGTACTATAGGTGTATCTGTAAATTCAGTGTTTGCAATCTAGCTGCCACTGCGAACCTGTGAATTGAACTTCTGATTTCCAGGCAACACAGACAACAGATGCCCCCAAAGAACCTTTCTAAGTGGGTACACGTCCACATATCCTTTCTTTTCCACTACTTCTAGTAGGTGGTGGGGTAAATGGAGGCTAAAGCATTTAAGAACCACCATAAAAATAGGTTTTCAAAAAAGTTAAAGTTACACCATTATTTTGCTAACAAAGAGAGATATATAAAACATTTGACATTTACTGAGTATTACCAGTTTGTGGGTGACATTGATGAACTCTGGACATGTTCTGTGTTATTTCATTATCACAATCTGATGAACTAAGTAATAGCTATACTATTTCTATTTTATAGATGAAATGAAGACACTGAGAGTCTTATCTATGCAAAAAAAAAATAATATATATATATAGCCTAGATGGCTGGTTCTTGAACCTTACAATTAGATACTTCAATTTGTTTATTTCCAAATGAAATATGAATCCTATATATTTTCTATATAAATATATGTCCTAACATTTCAAATCATTCTTTGCATTAGTACAAATAATTAAATCAGAGGAAAGCATAGTCTTCTATGTAACAGAGGCAGGGTTGGTCTGTTAAATATCGATCTGATCTTTAAAAAGAATCCAGCATGTCTAACTCAAGATTTTGAAACTCAGAAAGTCATCATATTGGCTATAAGCTTGATAAAAAGAGAGGAAGACTTTCTTATGATTCTGGAACTTATTCTAAGGATATCTACAGAAGTCAGCAAATTATCTAAGTTTTGAGCCCTAAGACACTTCTTTTTCAAAAGACATTGTAGGCATGAAGACCACATAAAATGGTCTTTTATAAGTAATAAAAATATGATTGTTCAGTGTGTTTGGGATATTAATATACTAGAAATGAGAGAAATATATCACATGCACTAGCCATTGACTTTCATGCTAATTATAAGTTAATTTTAATTTTTAGCCATTAATTTGTGTATTATATTTGCAACTGAAGAATAATTAAGGAAGTAAAATTGAAGCCTTTTAATAAGAAAATTAAAAGAAATTAATATAGACGACAAAGCAAATGACCATGATAAGTCAGAAATTAAAAAGTAAGTGAATTGAAAGACCATTTCTTTACGTAAAGACACACTACAGAGGATGAATCTCTAAATAGATCCAGAAGAACTTCCTTCTAAACACAGAAAGAGATTTCTCTTCCATGTTGCAACTGGGTATCACTGGTTAAAAATTAAAAAAGCAAGCAAACAACAACTGCAAAATTTTCCTACATAAATTAGGAGACATAGAAGAATTAACATGTTAGAGGAACAGGAAAACCAAGGAAGGCATTAGCATTGCACAGTTTGACTGTGAATGAGTAAATCGGGTCTCAATGAGCCAATATGTCATAAATTTTCTGATAGTTGTGAAATTAACAAGGTTCACCTAGTAAAATGTAAACACTTAGAAATAATCTTTTAATGTTGCTTTTGAAAGGTCAATAAAAAAAGAGAACTTTTGTAATACAAAAGAGTCAATTTGTTCCTGTGTGGCCAATATAGAAGTTGTCCATTTCATTTTAATTACATATATTTGGGGCTGGAGAGATGGCTGAGCAGTTAAGAGCATTGACTACTCTTCCAAAGGTCGTGAGTTCAATTCCCAGCAACCACATGGTGGCACACAACCATCTGTAATGGGATCTTGTGCCTTCTTCTGGTGTGTTTGAAGACAACCACAGGGCACTCAGATACATAAGATAAATAAAAATTTTAAATACGTGTATATGTATGCAGAGTCTGCAGAGTCCTGAAGAGGGCATCCTGGAAATGATGTAGCATATGGATATGAGCTGCCAGTGGTGAGTCCTGGGACTTGAACTCAGGTCCTTTACAAGAGCAGCATGTGCTCTTAAACATTTAGCTAGCTCTCTAGTACCAGGTACTCACTTGCTGCATTGGTTCTTAACTAATGCTTTACAATCATGTTCAAGGTAGACTCTCAAACTTCAGTTTAATATCACAATGCCTTCTTCAGTGACTGGATAAAACATTGATTCCCAGGTCTTATACCTAGAGATCTGGACTCAGGTGATGGGATGAGGCCTTAGAATCTCATTTCTGTCACATGTCCTTAAGCTGAGATCCGAGACGCTCTGATCTGGAGTTATTAATGCATATTATCCATGAGCATGCATGAACACCGAAAGACAGATTCAAGCTTCATGGTGACCTAATGAACTTACCTATAGAATAACATAAACACCTTCTCAAAGTCCATGACTTCCAGCTTTTCGTTACTCAAGGCTTTGGTCCTTGTGTGTAAACATGAAGACTGTATTTTTGTGGGTGGCCTTTGTCTAGCAATCTACACTGCATGTTTATGGGACACTGGAAAATATGCCTGCACTGTAATACAACCTTCCAAGTGTGGATAAAAACAAGGGAATTTCAAGTGTTATATGATATGAATTGTTTATTTTTTGTCTCCCAGTCTGAGCAGAGAGAGATAAGTGGATGTCAGTCAAAACACTTCTAACTTGTCAAATTATCTTTCATGAAGTTACACGCCTATAAAAAAATAAAAAAATAATCTTGCAGAGAGAATTTTTCTGTGCAGTAAATACTATCATTGACTTTTCACTCTATTTTATAGCTGCATTATTTATATTTTGATTCTCAATGATGTCTCAGAGTCAATATAATATGAATGGTTCCTCGAATTGCAAAACAGTCACTATTCTTAACAGAAACTGAACTTATCTTGAAGAATCGGTGACAAATCTCAAAGTTGCTGTTTCAGAAACTGTTTCTAATTAGCAAACTACGTGTATGTGACACAGAACAGATTCTAGCTACCTAAACACAATCCTTGTTTCATCCTGTTTTAACTGATTTGGGCACATGTTAACACATCCACTTAAAGGATCAGCGAGGGGGTTGTTCAGGGCACAGAAAGAGAGGAAGCAGCTTGGCTCTCTTCTCTGTCCTTGTATGCATCCTTCACTGTTTTCTCTTAGACTCATCCTCTCTATGGACAGAATACCTCCAAGAATACATATGCCTTAGGTAAAACATTAATAGCAACTCTTGGGTTGTGGCACCACTGCTTTGGAGACACTTCCTCCAAGACATCTGACTGGAAGAGTTTTCTATAGAAAAGGCAGACACAGTAGATGGCTTTTCTATCCAATCAGTGAGCTCTATTATGGAAGAGTGGGCTTGTTGTCCCCTAATCTGTCCCTCTAACCGATTTAGAAAAACAAACCTTATTAGTGTTAGATATGAAGCATTAGTTACAGTTGTTTCATTATTCATTTCATCTTAAGCTCCTCACATTTGAGATATAATAGCTCAAACAGCACAGATGTCTCCAACTCTTGGAGGATCTCCACTTTTCCTCATTTTAAAGGCAAATGTATTCACCATGTGTCCTGCCATTTCCAATATGGAGGGACGAGGAGAACATGGTACTTGGGGAAACAAATGCATAGCAGAAGGAAAAACTGCATCATCGAAATGACAAGAACATCTAAAATATTCGAACTCAAAGCAGGAAAATGAATGGTGACTGCGAGGATGCAGGAGAAGGAAAATTGGAGTTATGTTCAGTGCATGGAAAGGTTTTGCTAGCCATAATGAATAGGCTAGAGCTCAGCTATGTTGTTGCACCCATCGCTAGCATATTGGAAATCTATGCTAAATTTCGAAAAAAAAGAGATTTAATGTTAAGTAAGTACTTAAAAAATATTTGAAAAGCTTTCTGCCAAAACATCCACAAAAAGGACAAAAGTAAATACCTAGAGATGAAGACTATGGTAATTACTTCATTGTGCTGATTGTACCACTGGAGTGTGAATATGACCACATCCAAATTTCATGTGAAGATTTGTAATGTAAAACTTATCACCGTGTCACTTTTTATGGCTTTCAACTTATAATTAAGCTTTAAAACAGAAAATACTACTTATTTTCTTAATATCCTAAGCAACTTTGAAAAACGGGCCTTGTCTTACTCATTTTTAGATAAAAGATTTGAACTAAGAAAAGTTAGATAATATCTTAAACATGTGTGCGTGTGTTTTCATAAGCACGTATGCTCACATGCAATACATGCATGCATACGTCCACAAAAAAAATTATCGAAATTGCGAACTTGAAAACAAAGCAACCACTCTGGAAATCAGCCGGGTGGTTCCTCAGAAAATTGGACATAGTACTACCTGAGGACCCACTCCTAGACATATACCTGAAAGTAACTCCAGCATCTAACAAGGACACATACTCAGCAACATTCATAGCAGCCTTATTTATAGTAGCCAGAAGCTGGAAAGAACCCAGATGTCCTTCAACAGAGGAATGGATACAGAAAGTGTAATACATTTACACAATAGAGTACTACACAGCTATTAAAAACAAGTTCATGAAGTTCCTAGGCAAATGGATGGAACTTGAAGCTATCATCCTGAGCGAGGTAACCCAGTCACGAAAGTGCTCTCATGGTGTGTACTTACTCACTTATAAGCAGATACTACCACCCCCAAAATAAAAAATGAAATAAATAAATAAAAAGCTCAGGATACCCAAGAAACTATCCACAGAACTTACGAAGCTCAAAAAGAAGGAAGACCAAAATATGGATACCTCAGTCCTTCTGAGAAGGGAGAACAAAGCAGAGAAGGAAACACAAGGTCAAATAGAGGAGCAGAGATTGAAGAAAAGATCTACAGAGACTGCCTCACCTGGGGATCCACCCCATATGCAGCCACCCAAACCCAAGAGCTATTGCTGATGCCAAGAAGTGTTTACTGGCAGGAACCAGACATGGATGTCTCTGCAGAGGCTCTGCCAGAGTCATGTAGATACAGATGAGACTCTTGCAGCTAAACATTAGACTGAACACGGGGACTCCAATGAAAGAGCTAGAGAAAGGACTGAAAGAGCTGAATGGTTTGCGACTTCATGGGAAGAACAACATCATCAACCAGCCAAGGCACTGAAGTGAGGAGGGTGTTTGGGAAAGGGAGCACCTTCATGGAAGCAAATTAAGGGAGAAGATAGAAGGGAGTGGGTGGGCAGGGAGGGTATAACATTTAAAATGTAAATACATAGAGTATCCAATAAAATTTGAAAAAAAAAAATTTTAAAAAGCTGAAAATAATAAGATGCACAAAAGTAAAACAAGAGCCTCAGTCCTTCTTAGAAAAAAAAAAGAAAGAAAAAGAAGAAAAAAAAGTGTATTCACTACATATAATTATAAAACAAATTTTGTGAGCTATAATATTTTATAAAATAAATTTTAAAAAATATTATAACACAAATTGAAAAATAAAAAAACGAAAGACCTTAATGATTCATCCTGTGATTCACTTTCAAACTTTCTTATTTAATGTATGCAAAAGGTTCTGGGAATGTATTTTGAAAAAGGAGATTTAAAAATCTTGAGATAACATTTCTTGAGTCAGCATCTCACTCTGCAATGTAGGCTGTCCTCTAACTCATGCCAACCCCCACCTCAGCCTCCTAGGTGATGGCAGGTGTGGCTCTGGATCCATGATCCACAGCCATTAGGCAGACAGAGATAGACACTCTTCCTGGTATGGGATTTTGAAACCTCAAGGCCACATGTCCTCCACCAAGACTACACTTCATAATTGTTCCTACACAAATGGGGACCAAACATTCAAATATGTGATCCCATGTGGACCATTTACGTTCACTTAAACCACAACATTGCCTAATGGCACATTTTTAATTATGGCCATTTAAGTATAAAACTATGAAAATATATCTGTAATCTACCTCTCAGCTGCTTATAGCTAGCTTTGGAATAAAAAATAAGTAAGACAGTTTGAAAAACCTAATAAATGATCGAAATAAAATCAGCTACTGATGCATGTCAATTTTTTTCATTTGTTATTTAATAATGCATGATTAAATTTTGGCAGACATTTCACAACAAACTGAAACAGATTTGCCAATAAAATATTTTAAACATCCCACATAAGCCTAAATTGTAATAGATTAGTTGTGTTATTTATGACACATCTATAATATTAACTAACACCAACACTGTGTCTTTAATATTTTTAAAAATAAATATATTAAAAAATGCCTTTGGACAAAGTGCTGTCATTTTAATGTCAAGTACCATCATATATTTTTCTTCCTTAACAATAATACTTCTCATTACATGCTGCTGTATAAAGACCCACAATTATGAATGCTTTGCACAGAATGAGTTAGGTATATTTTTTCTAAATGTTTTCATTTTTAATACTTTACACATGTTTATATTGATTATTTCCTTCCACCACTACCTCTGTTTAACTACCTTAGTTCCCCAACTCCATCTCTCTCTAAACTATGTGTCCTTTCAGTTTGTATTGTCATTAATAACATAATACTTAGCTGATTTCATTTGATACTCTCATATAAAATAATCTATATAAAAATATGAGACATAAATATGAATGGGCTGTTAATATGTCCTTAATTGTTTTTATTTTAATGATGGTTTATCATTTTCTATTAATTTCTACTTTGTAGTTTTTCCATATGCTATTCAAAAGCATTGAATCATTTCTCTTCTGTCTTCAACCCTTACAGATGTTCTTTGACTTTGACCACAAAGCTCTTGTGATGAATTAGCCACACATTAGTCTCTTAATTATCCAGCCTTAGTTCTGAATGTCCTGAGTTACATTTATTACTTTAAAGTGGCTCATTCCCAACATGAATTATTTGGTTTCTTCCCAGACTCTAAGACATAAACAAATCATTACCAATTTCATTAAGTACAAAATGAAGATAAAAGTTAAAACAGTTTATTTTCAAGAATTTCTCAAAAGTTGGTTTTATACTATAGATGACGTCACATGCTCTGACTCTTCACTTAGTTGATGATGATTGTTATATGACAACCATTGTTTTAGGGATAATTTTATTTTTAAAACTGGCAAGCATTTAATAGGACTTAGCAGAAAACTTCCAGTCTTTTCATGAAAAAAAAAACATGTATTATTTAGATCCTTTAGCTGAACTTTTTAGCTGAAATATTATAAACTTTTCTTAAAAGAAAATCTTTATGTAAACAAAGATCTGGAGAAGCCAGGAAAGGTAATCAAAGGGGCTTATCTCTTCAAAGGAAGATGTTTACCTGTCCCCTCCCAGACTTTTAGAAAAGGATGTAGTTTATAGCCTGGTGACATTTTGACATCTGTAGAGCCTGACTTCACCCATGTCCCCAGAATTTATGTTTTCGTTACCCCAGACATTTACCCCTAAATCTCCAGTATTGTTTCTAGCCATAAAATGGATCCTTGTGAGAAATGTCACTTTACTTTAGAACAGCTGAAGTGACTTGTGTGTTGTCTGAGAACCAGGCCAATCCTGACTCTCACAGGCATTATAGGTTTACCTCAGTGTTTCTCACTAGGCCTGAAATTTGTAGCACTGTTTTTGAGTCATTATTACCCGTATATACAAACAAAAAATAGCCAAATATATTTTGTAAGGAATTTCAACAAAAACACATCTGAAGTTCGGCTATACTCACAATTAACTGAGTTAATTGTCATTAGAAAACTTTCTTTCCAACATTGTGCTGTGCTTAAATAAAGCTAAAACAAATGACCTGTAGTCACTCTAGAAGTTTTAACCAGTGACAGCTAGATTGAGCTGAGCCAAGTTTCATTCCTACCTCACCAGGACAATTTTTAGAAGAAAATAACCTCTTAATGTGTTTTGAATGTTGTATCTTTCCAGTTTCCTGGAGTTTATTGGTTTGTTTTTATTTAAATTTTTTGATTTGGTATGAAACGCTCAACTATATTATTTGCTCACATGCAAGGAAAATAGGTTGTTCTCTCTTCCTTGGAGGTTGAATTTCTCTTAAGTATCAGGCAACACAGACCCAGTAAAAGAACCCATTTTTATCTCGTATATTGTAACTTAAAAGTGATTTATGACTAAATAACATTCAAATGAGTGCTTGTTGTTTTAATTATTTTTTTTTCTTTTTTCTTGGTTTTGTCTCACAAACTCAACAAGGAATACTTTTCAGAATGGTTTCCTTAAGTCTCCATAATTGCATATTAAACTGAATTCAAAGGAAAATTAATCTATTATAATAAATGACTTATACATATTTACTTTTTTCAGTATTGATCATTTTCTCTCACTGAACTTGTTATTGCTTTGGATTATAGATATTCAGATCTTTTAGGCAGATTAATTCTCTACAAATTAGAGTACAGAAATAGATTGCCCTATGCATTAGTTATGGTACCTAAAAATATTTAAGGGCAAGAATTAAGTAAAATCGCCAGCTCAGCTATCAGTCTCTTTTCTGCTTGCTAGCATTCAAAACCCCAGAAGTTGCTGTCTAGGATGCTAGAGGACATTAAGCAATGAGAGTCTTATTCGGCTGTGAAACATGGAAATTGTAATGCTAATCTGCTAAATAAAATGTGCCCACTGGTGCAGTAATGGAAACAGGGCAACGTGTCTTCTTAAAATTGCTTCCTATTTACCCTTGTCCCTGGAGTAGGGACTAATTATAGCAAAATAGTATGTGCCATATAGCCAGGATACCATGTGAGATCGTCTGTCTTTCTAATAATTAAAGGAGTCATTTGGGGTGTTCTTGTGTATTGTGTTTTCCCTTCTGTTTCCAACCAAATCCTAGAGTCAGCTGAGACTGATAAGTAACCCAAAGGCTAGAGCAAGGATGTACTAGTAATGTCAGTTCCTCCTTAATGTATGCTGGATAGTGGACGATGTAAAATATTACCTTCTCCTTCTCTTGACTTGTATTTTACTGCATTTTTTCATTTTTAATCAATAAAGAGTAAGTTGTCCTTTAAAAAAAATGCTTCCTGTTTCTTAGGCATGACAGCATCGTTCTGGGACGATAAGAAAATTGGAGACCCAAGAAAATTGGGATATTGGTCAAGTCCTGAGAATAACTAGCTGTATCATTTTTAGTCCATTCTCTATGGGATGGGAAAGTTCAGGGCTTAATTGAAGTCCTGGCTGGATCGTTCTGTTAGACTGGGAGAAGTGAGATCATCTAGAGTCATAATATCATTCTGGAAGCAAGTCTCCTGAGGAAAGGTTATTTAGGCAGTTTGAGGCAGAATCAGGAATCCCAGCATCCTTAAGGATGTATCCTGTTAGGGCTGCTTCCTTGTTTGTCATTTTTATGAACATAGAAGCTCTCACAAGGAAGTTGCAAGGGTGGATATGAGGGTTGGGGGAGGTGAGTGAGATTGAGGTGCAGGATGCGAAATTCACAAAGAAGCATCAAAAAGTTTAAAAAATATATCTGAACATCAAAGGCAACACTTATTCTTACTAAAAAAAAAAAAAACCAAAAACCAAAAAACAAAAAAAAAAAAAAAAAACCAAAAACCAAAAACCAAAAAAGCTAAATTTTCCTCTCTAATTATTCATATTAATTGCTTTTCTCATTACTGTAACAAAAATATTTGCTGAATACACCTTAAAGAAGGAATAGTTTGCTTGGTCCATGGGTTGAAGGGACGCACCACAGTGAGGAAGATGTGGTAGGAGCATGAGGCTGCTGCCTACCACTGTGTCCATAATCAGGAGACAGGGGGAGATCGGCACCACCTCCCTGCTTCTTTCCTTTTAATTATTGAGTTCAGGGCCCCTGGTCAAAAACTGGTGCTGTCCACATCAGGGTAGGTCTTCCGTGCTCAGTTAAACATTTCTGAAAGCATTCTCATAGACAAACACAAAGGGATGTTTCCATGGCAATTCTAAATCCTGTCACATGGATAATGAAAATTAATCATCACATTGTCTATGAATGACAGCAGCTCTGGAAATGAAAAGCAGTGGGCCTACCACATACCCTGATGTGTATGAGTGGTTCATAGATACTTTAAAAAAAGTTTCAGGTTTGAGTTCCTAAATAGAGTTATGATTTAAGCTACCCTGATATCATCTCTCACAAGGACTGTCTATGGGAGCTATAGGTTGGAAAATCAACATCAATTTTCTTCAGATATGTAGAAAAAGAGGAACATTTTTTTTCTACTAGAGAGAACATAATAATAATAATAAAATGATACCTATGCAAATTGTGTTCCTGGGGTTGTAAATGTCCCTAAAACTCTTCTCTCCTTCCATTCATCCTTCCTTGGTTGCTTTTGTTTACTATAAAGGGTGTGTTTAGCTAGTCATAGACGCCAGCATCTGGCTCCATGCACAACTGTTGTCAGGCATCCTTACCTACCTCAACATTATGCAGTCCTCTTTCAAATACACTCCTCAGTAGACTTTGGGGAGCCTATTAAAGGTAATGAATGAATTTTTGTCATAAATAAGAAGAGAGAACATGCATAGAAGAAAATGAGAGTCGTTGAAACGAGGCAGAACATTTCTTTTCTACATTTTTACATTAACCTGAATCCCTCTGAATCGTATCCTCTACATATAATCATCTTCTATTGAAAGAAAATTTAGGAGAGGTGAAGGTATAAACTGCAGTGAAAAGGAAGAACTGTTCGGGAGTCAGGAAATAGCTTAGTTTGAAGAGTGTTTGCCAAACATGCATGAAGAACTGAGGCTCCATAAACTGGGCATGGCAGTGCCCATGACAATGCCAAGAAGCCCCCCATACACTTGAAAAAATAAAGCAGTAGGATCAGAACTTCAGTTATCAACTACATAACAAATTCAGGAATTGTGACGCAGCCTGTGATGCACAAGACCCTGATGAGAGAAAGGGGTCGCCAGTGGGAGAGGAGAGAGGAGCTGTGCAGAGCAGTATAGTGCTGTTATTGTGTAATCTCTTTGCAGTCTCAGGGGCAACCTCCTTATTTAATCTTTAATTTAAAACAGATATTACCTCACTAAAAAAATTAAAACATCAAAGTAGCAGAAGATTTTTCAGTTAGGTAAAGCCCTTGTCATGGAATTATAAGGGCTTGAGTTCAAATTCATAGCAACCATATACAAAGCGGAACATGGCCTGTATATGTCTGAAACTCCTGAACTGTAAGAAGAGAACAGCAAAAGCAAAAGGAGCACTTGGGTTTGCTGGCTGCCAGACTAGCTCTAGGTTCAGTGAGAAAACCTGCCTCAGAGGAATAAGTCAAAGAGGAATGGGGCAGAAAACCAGATGTTCTCAGGCTCCAAGTACAGAGACATCATACATACATACTGTATACACACATATGGGAAAAGACGGAGAGAGGGAGGGAGGGAGGGGGGAGGGAGGGAGGGAGGGAGGGAGGGAGGAAAGGAAGGAAGGATGGGGGGAATAGTCAAGGTCAGAGGTATTGACATAAAAACAAAAGAATCCAGGGCTCAATGGCATCCTTGGCTACATAGAGACTGAGAGCAGCATAGGAAATAGAAAATATGGTTAGGAGATAAGAAAGAAAAAAGCTAAAAGCCCCATGTCTTTGCAGTAAGAAAAACAATGGCATTAAGACAACTTTATGAATGACACGTCAATATTAAGATCTCTTCTATTTGTCTATATAGCATCACAAGACACTACATCTTTATTGTTCTCTAGAGATCTGCCCAAAAGTGTGGGCTAATACCTAATGATTGCAATATATATTTAATAACAACAGGAAAAGTATATTAATAGCAGGAATCTTTCTTTCCTCAGATATAATTTCTTCAACTTTGCTTTAAAAAGAAAATCCATTATTAACTTTACAGTGCACAGAGGAACCATCTTAGGAAGATCACCTGCTAGATTTTAGCTTCTCCTTAATGGCTCCTGACAAAATAGAAACAGATTTCTTCAGTAAATAACACAATATTGGGGTTCACAGTGTGATCAAATATTTTATAACATATTTTATACCAGAAAAGTAAACTTATAAATAAATTTCTTCAGTCATATGCATGAAAGAAAATATAGCAATCTATTAATAATACTTAACCACATTAGACTATAGGAAAAGCAACAAGAATAGAATAAAGAGAAACAAAATTTAAAATATGTAATTTAAGTGTTTATAGCAACTCTGTAATTATCAAATTCTGAAAGCAACCTTTAAAGCTTACAACAGAAAAATGGATAAACATGTTGCAGCCCTCTCATATGACTTAGAAATCAAAGGAACAAGTCTTGGTAAACACAAGAACAGAAATTCACTCAAATGCACTATGCTAAATAAATGAAGAAAGATGTAAAATGCTGTACACTGTATGACTTCACTCCTCTAACCTTCCATGACATAGAAACCTAGAACAATGAAGATCATTTCACAGAGATTAAAAGTTAAAACCACTTTGAAAGCATGGCCTAAAACTGGTCACAAAAAGAACTTTGGGGAGAAGACAATGGAGTGCCTTTGGATTTGCTTTGGGTCATAAGCCAGAAAGGCACAATGGAAAACAGAGAGCATGTTCAACAAATGGTGTTAGTCTAACTGGATATCTGCATTTAGAAGAAAGCAATAGATTAATATTCATCACCCCACACAAAACTCAACTCCAAATGGATCAAAAGCCTCAATATAAATCCAGGAACATTGAACCTTATAGAAAAGAAACTTGGAACTTTTGTTAACTAAGTCAACTCCTTGGCACAAGAAAAGACTTTCTGAACAGAACAGCCAGCTTTCATTCAGGACTAAAATCTGCCATTTTATTTTAGGCATTGATAGCATAGTTTCATCATTTTGCCCTTCTCCACACAAGGTTTGCTTGAAACTTATCATTGCTGGTTTCAAAGACAAATCCTAGAGACTGACTGTATGCTGACTGATGGAGAGAACATATACCTGGGAGTGGGAGTATAAATCACTCTTACTTTGTCAAAGTGAAATACTTCATCCTTCTTCTATTGTTAATTTGACATTGTAACCCACAGAAAGAGACTGCAACAGGTTACCAGGGATGAGGAATGGTAATTCCTGACTAGATGACATATTTCAGGTATAAGAAGTTATTACACTGAGATAAGAGATTTAATATTCACAAAGGAAGACATGAAAATGTTGATGAAATATATAAAAGATCCTTAATGTAAGACAAGTTAAACAGAAGTCCCCAACAGAATCAAACAATAAAGAAGCATTTGAAGAAAGCCAAGAGGAATAGAAGGCAAGAAATAAACAAAATTAGCGCAGAAATAGACCAAATAGAAACAAAAAGAACCATTCAAACAATCAACAAAACCAAGAGCTGGTTCTTTGAGAAAATTAACAAGATTGATCAACCCCTAGCCAGAGTAACTAGAGGGCAAAGAGAGAGTATACAAATTAACAAAATCAGAAAGGAAAGTGGAGACATAACAACAGAAACTGAGGAAATTCAAGAAATCATCAGATCCTACTACAAAAGCCTATACTCCACAAAGTTGGAAAATCTGGAGGAAATGGATGAATTCCTAGACAGACACAAGATTCTAAAGTTAAACCAGGACCAGGTAAACCATCTAAATAATCCCATTACACCCAAAGAAATAGAAGAGGTCATCAAAAGTCTCCCAACCAAAAAAATCCCAGGTCCAGACGGGTTCAGTGCAGAATTTTATCAGACATTTATTACGGACATAACAACAATACTCTCCAAACTATTCCACAAGATAGAATCAGACAGAATACTACCTAACTCATTTTTGAAGCTACAATAACCCTCGTTCCTAAACCACACAAAGACCCTACAAGGAAAGAGAACTTCAGACCAATCTCACTTATGAATATTGATGCAAAAATGCTCAACAAAATCCTTGCAATCTGAATCCAGAAACATGTCAAAACGATCATTCACCATGACCAAGTAGGCTTCATCCCTGGGATACAGGGATGGTTTAATATAAGGAAATCCATCAACATAATCCACCATATAAACAAACTCAAAGAACAAAATCACATGGTCATCTCACTAGATGCTGAGAAAGCATTTGACAAAATTCAACACCACTTCATGTTAAAAGTCCTAGAAATAACAGGAATCCAAGGTCCATACTTAAACATAATAAAAGCAATATACAGCAAACCAACAGTCAACATCAAACTTAACAGTGGGAAATTTGAAGCAATCCCACTAAAATCAGGGACTCGACAAGGCTGCCCACTCTCCCCCTACCTATTCAACATAGTATTGGAATTCCTGGCTGGAGCAATTAGACAGGAAAAGGAGATCAAGGGGATACAAATTGGAAAAAAAGAGATAAAAACATCGCTCTTGACACAGAGCAGAGCCTGGCCCAACAGCCATCCGGAAAGGCGGCTCGAACAGGCTGAGCAACTGGTGAGTGGGAGACCTAGGCTGCAGGGGAGCAGAGGGATCTCTGCGGAGTGCACACGGAAAGGGCACCCCTTGCCCTGACCTGCCCTGTCCTCCCCGATCCAGTGACCTGGAACAGATCTTAGGAACTTCTGTTCCCACCCGGAGACGACTTCAGGACGCAGAGCGGAGCCTGGCCCAACTGCCAGCCGGAAAGGCGGCTCATACAGGCTGAGAAACTGCGACCTGGAACAGATCTTAGGAACTTCTGTTCCCACCCGGAGACGACTTCAGGACGCAGAGCGGAGCCTGGCCCAACTGCCAGCCGGAAAGGCGGCTCGTACAGGCTGAGCAACTGGTGAGTGGGAGACCTAGGTTGCAGGGGAGCAGAGGGATCTCTGCGGAGTGCACACGGAAAGGGCACCCCCTGCCCTGACCTGTCCTGTCCTCCCCGATCCAGTGACTGGGAACAGATCTTAGGAACTTCTGTTCCCACCCTAAGACGACTTCAGGACACAGAGCAGAGCCTGGCCCACCTGCCAGCCGGAAAGGTGGCTCGGAGAGGCTGAGCATCTGTGACCAGGAACAGATCTTAGGAACGTCTGTTCCCACCCGGACGCAACTTCAGTACGCAGAGCGGAGCCTGGCCCAGCTGCCACCCAGAACCTGGGCTGCCGAGGAGTAGAGAGATCTCTGCGGAGTGCACGCGGAAAGTGTACCAGGGACACAAACCAGATACAAGGGAAAGGCAAGAACATATCACTGACAACAAAATGGCAAGAGGAAAGAGAAAGAGTATATCCCAAGGAAACCAAGACAATCTAGCAACACCAGAACCCAGCTCTCCGATAGTAGCAAACATCGGAATTCCAAACACTCCAGAGAAAGAAGACACAGACCTGAAATCATGCCTCAAGACGCTGATAGAGTTACTTAAACAAGAAAGGGAGGAAAAGCAAAAAGATTCAGAAGCTTTTAAAGAAGAAACAAGAAAAACACTCAAAGAACTCAAAGAACGAGATGAAAACAGAACCAAAGAAATAAAGGAATGGAAGAGGGAAATTAAAACAGAAATTGACACAATAAAGAAAGCGCTAAAAGAGATAACCCTAGAGTCAGAACACCAAAAAAAGAAATCAGGAGTCACAGAAGCAAGCATTTCCAACAGATTACAAGAGATCGAGGAGAGAATCTCGGGGGCAGAAGACAACATTGCAAACATAAAAAAACAGCCAGAGAAGATACAAAAAACAAAAAGCTCCTAACCCAAAATGTCCAGGAAATACAACACACAATGAGAAGACCGAACCTAAGGATAATAGGAATAGAAGAGGGAGAAGAGTATCAACTAAGAGGCACAGTAAATATCTTCAACAAAATCATAGAAGAAAACTTCCCTACCCTCAAGAATGAGATGACCATGAGAATAATAGAAGCCTTCAGAACTCCAAATAGGTTGGACCAGAAAAGAAATACCTCCCGACACATAATAGTAAAAACATCAAGTACCCAAAGTAAAGAAAAAATACTAAAAGCAGTAAGGGAAAAAGGTCAGGTAACATATAAAGGCAGACCAATCAGACTCACACCCGATTTCTCAACAGAGACTATGAAAGCTAGAAGAGCCTGGACAGACATCATGCACCCCTTAAGAGAGCACAAGTGCCAGCCCAAGCTGCTATATCCAGCAAAATTATCAATCACCATCGATGGAGAGACAAAGATATTTCAAGACAAATCAAAATTCACACAATATCTGACCACAAACCCAGCACTACAACGAATTATAGGTGGAAAACCCAATACAAGGAGGGAAAATACAGCCTAGTAAAAACAAGAAAACTCCTAAACAAGAAAACTAAAAGAAGAAAAAAACACAGACACAACTCAACCCAAAAAAGCAAAAATGGCAGGAAACAGAAACAATTATTCCTTGATATCTATTAACATAAATGGTCTCAACTCCCCAATAAAGAGACATAGACTATCAGACTGAATACATAAACAAAATCCAGCCTTTGGCTGCATACAGGAAACTCATCTCAGAGACAGAGACAGAAACTATCTCAGAGTAAAAGGGTGGGAAAAAAACTTCCAAGTAAACAGCTCCAAGAAGCAAGCTGGAGTGGCTATTCTAATATCGAATAAAGTAAACTTCTAACCAAAAGTTATCAAAAAAGATAAAGAAGGACACTTTTTACTCATTACCGGGAAAATCTGTCAGGAGGAACTCTCAATCCTTAACATATATGCTCCAAATAAAAAATCACCCACATTCATAAAAGAAACTCTACTAAAGGTCAAAAAATACATTTCACCCCACACAATAATAGTGGGAGACTTTAACACCCCACTCTCACCAATGGACAGATCAGGGAAACAGAAACTGAACAAGGACACTGCAAAACTAGCAGAGACTTTGAACCAAATAGAACTAATAGATATATACAGAACAAACCATCCTAAAGTAAAAGAATACACCTTCTTCTCACCACCCAATGGCACCTTCTTGAAAATTGACCACATAATTGGACACAGAACGAGCCTTCATCGATATAAAAAGATTGAAATACTCCCATGCATCCTCTCAGATCACCATGGTCTACGGCTGGTCTTTAACAACAACAAAGACAACAAAATGCCCACATACACATGGAAACTAAACAACGCTCTCTTAAAGGATAGCAGGGTCAAAGAAGAAATAAAGAAAGAAATTAAGGACTTTCTAGAATTCAATGAAAATGATAACACAACATACCCAAACCTATGGGATGCAATGAAAGCAGTATTGAGAGGAAAACTCATAGCCCTAAGTGCTTCCAAGAAGAAACTGGAGAGAGCTCACATCAGCAACCTGACAGCACAGCTAAAAGCCCTAGAACAAAAGGAAGCAGATATACCAAAGAAGAGTAGACGGCAAGAAATAATCAAAATTAGGGCAGAAATAGACCAAATAGAAACAAAAAGAACCATTGAAAAAATCAACAAAACCAAGAGTTGGTTCTTTGAGAAAATCAACAATATTGATAAACCCCTAGCCAGACTAACTAAAGGGCAATGGGAGAGTATCCAAATTAACAAAATCAGAAAGGAAAGTGGTGACATAACAACTGAAACTAAGGAAATTCAAGAAATCATCAGATCCTACTACAAAAACTTATACTCCACAAAATTGGAAAATCTGGAGGAAATGGACAAATTCCTAGACAGATACAAGGTCCCAAAGTTTAACCAGGACCAAGTAAACCATCTAAATAACCCTATAACACCTAAAGAAATAGAAGAAGTCATCAAAAGCCTCCCAACCTAAAAAAGCCCAGGTCCAGACGGGTTCAGTGCAGAATTTTATCAGACATTTATTGGGGATATAACACCAATATTCGCCAAACTATTCCAAAAGATAGAATCAGATGGAATATTACCCCACTCATTTTTTGAGGCTACAATAACCCTCGTAACTAAGCCACACAAAGACCCTACAAGGAAAGAGAACTTCAGACCAATCTCACTTATGAACATTGATGCAAAAATACTCAACAAAATCCTTGCAAACCGAATCCAAGAACACATCAAAACCATCATTCATCATGACCAAGTAGGCTTCATCCATGAAATGCAGGGATGGTTTAACATAAGGAAATCCATCAATGTAATCCACCATATAAACAAACTTAAAGACCAAAATCACATGCTCATCTCACCAGACGCTGAGAAAGCATTCCACAAAATCCAACACCCCTTCATGTTAAAAGTCCTGGAAAGAACAGGAATCCAAGGCCCATATTTAAACATAATAAAAGCAATATACAGCAAACCAACAGCCAACATCAAACTTAATGGCGAGAAACTTGAAGCAATCCCACTAAAATCAGGGACTCGACAAGGCTGCCCACTCTCTCCCTACCTATTCAACATAGTACTGGAAATCCTGGCTGGAGCAATTAGACAGCAAAAGGAGATCAAGGGGATACAAATCGGAAAGGAAGAGATAAAAACATCACTCTTTGCCAATGACATGATAGTGTACTTGAGGGACCCAAAAAAATTCCACCAGAGAACTTTTACAGCTGATAAACAAGTTCAGCAAAGTGGCCGGATACAAAATTAACTCAAACAAATCAGTAGCCTTCCTATACTCAACGAACAAACATGTGGAGAAAGAAATCAGGGAAAAGGTACCCTTCACAATAGTTACAAAAACTATGAAATACCTTGGTGTGACTCTAACTAAGGAAGTGAAGGATCTGTATGACAAGAACTTCAAACCTCTAAAGAAAGAAATTGAGGAGGATCTCAGAAAATGGAAAGATCTCCCATGCTCATGGATTGGAAAGATCAACATCTTAAAAATGGCCATCCTACCAAAAGCAATCTACAGATTCAATGCAATCCCCATCAAAATTCCAACCCAGTTCTTCATGGAATTGGAAAGATCAATGTGCAATTTCATATAGACTAACAAAAGACCTAGAATAGCGAAATCCATCCTCAACAACAAGAAAACATCTGCGGGAATCACCATCCCTGACCTCAAGCTATATTACAAGGTAATTGTGCTGAAAACTGCATGGTACTGGTACGGAAATAGGCACGTGGATCAATGGAATAGAATAGAAGATCCAGAAATGAGCCCTTAAGTATATGGTCACCTGATCTTTGACAAAGAAGCAGTAAACATTCAATGGAAAAAGGACAGCCTATTCAACAAATGGTGCTGGTCCAACTGGCACTCAACATGTAAAAGAATGAAAATAGAGCCTTTCTTACCTCCTTGTACAAAGCTCAAGTGTAAGTGGATCAAAGATCTCTACATTAAACCAGATACACTGAAACTATTAGATGAGAAACTTGAGAAAACCTTAGAACACATAGGCACAGGAGAAAATTTTCTGAACAAAACACCAATGGCTCAAGCTCTAAGGTCAAATATTAACAAATGGGACTTAATGAGATTGCAAAGTTTCTGTAAGGCTAAGGACATTGTCAAGAAAACAAAACTGCAGCAAACAGAATGGGAAAAGATCTTTACCAACTCCACATCAGATAGAGGCCTAATATCCATGGTATACAAAGAACTCAAAAAGCTAGACACCAGAGAATCAAATAACCCTATTAAAAATGGGGTACAGAGCTAAACAAAATGTTCTCAATTGAGGAATATTGAATGGCTGAGAAACATCTGAGGAAGTGCTCAACATCCTTAGCCATCAGGGAAATGCAAATTAAAACAACCCTGAGATTCCACCTCATACCAGTCAGATTGGCCAAGATCCAAAACTCAGATGACAACAGATGCTGGTGAGGTTGCAGAGAAAGAGAAACACTTCTCCACTGTTGCTGGGGTTGCATACTGATACAACCACTCTGGAAATCAGTCTGGCGATACCTCAGAAAATTGGACATAGTATTACCTGAAGACCCAGCTATTCCACTTCTGGGCATATACCCCAGAGACACTTTAATACACAACAAAGATACATGCACCACAATGTTCATAGCATCTCTATTTATAATAGCCAGAAGCTGAAAAGAAGCCAAATGTCCTTCAGTAGATGAATGGATACAAATATCGTGGTAAATTTACACAATGGAATACTACTCAGCCACCAGAAACAATGACTTAACCAAATTCTTAAGAAAATGGCTGCATCTAGAGAATATCATCCTGAGTGAGATAACACAGTCACAAAAGAACAGACATAATATGCAGTCACTGATAGTGGGATGCTAACCCCAGAGGCTCGCACTGCCCCAGAAACAACTCACAGACTGTGTGAAGTCCAAGAAAAAAAGAAAAAAAACAAAACAAAAAAAATAGTTTTGCTCAATCCTTACCCACTAAGATCACATTGACAAATTCTGAGTTATGTGTACTTTTTGCTCTTTGTAAAAAAAAAAAAAAACCAAGCACTGACACAATTGTATCTGTATACATTTATGCAAAATTTCAAATTTTTTTATCTTTGTTATTTAAAATAAAGTTTAAAAAAATGCAGAAAGCCCTAAGTCCCAGGGTTCAAGGGCAAGCAGTTTGGGAGAAAGGAGAATAGTTTGGGAGGACAAAGCTTATGACTGACAAGTGTTATTTTATATATCACATGTTAACTTTCCACAAACAGGAAGTAATCGAATGATCAATCAAGATATCCCATCCTGCAACTCCACTAAATACCAAAACAGGACAGATGTCATGCCAGAGACAAATCCTAAAGGCTGAGTCCTGCCTCTCTGGAGAGTATATATACCTGCTACTGGAAGTATAAATCACTTTTACTTTATCTAAGTGAAATATTTCATTTAAGGTGTAGAGAACATTTAATCTGATGAAAGCATTTCATCTGTTATAGGAAGTATTTAAGAGAAGATGTTTTCATTAAAGCATGTTGTTTATAGTCTAGAATATTATACTTAATTGCTAATGAATGGTTAGTAATCCAGACTATATTCTCCATAAGCATTTCTCTTGATAAAATTGGAAAATTAATAAATACATTCATTTTTGTGACATAAGGAAACTTTCTAAGTATATTGGTATGCCATGCATATTTTTTCTCTTTCCAAATGTTATAATAATAGAAACACAAAGAAAACTCTTGTCTAATTCGGGAATAAATTGATAATCATATTGAAATATCCATTGCTTATTCATTATTTCAAAGACATACAGATCTTTACGTTTCAAAGGGGGAAATATGTAAATTTTAGGGAAAGCTCAGCAAGAATGGTACTAAGAAACTAAATTATAGGATCTATTCTTGAGGAAAAATTGTATATCCATATTTAATTATTTCACTTTTTACCATAATGACATTGTTCTTCACACTGAATGGAATCTGAATGAAATCATGCAGCCAAAGTATTGACCACTATTATAGGTTAAATAGCAACACTGGATGAGTGCATTGACCTATCCTATATTGAAGAGAAGGCAAGAGCTGCTTCCAACTTGGGAGGCAAAGGAGCAATAAAGACTGTCTCAGTTCACCCTTTCCTTAGAACAAGCTGTGCCCTGGAAGTATCTCAGAACATTGACCACAAGAAAGAAGCTCAGAGCATTAGTTCTCAGTGTAATGGTACATTTTCTTTTCTGATGCCAATCTGATGGCATATTTTATGGCTGCTTTTCAGGTAGTTTAGACATTTTACAGAAATGAGTCAGAGGGAGAAACCAGCAGCATTTTAGACACAGGCTTACTCTGCTTTCCAGTGGTGCCTCCTGGCACTGGGGAAATTTCTTCATAATCTTGCTGTGGAGAGGATGACGGCCAGTCCTCCTCTCATTGGCCTGGCCCATTTTGGGGTTAGTGAACGCCAATGTACCATATAGAGTACATTTGAACCGAAATAGTAGTTAGAAAAAAAACAAAATTTAATGTTCAAGAAACATTAACATAACTCAAAACAAATAGCACTGTCTGAGAAAAGAAAATAGTCTAGCTGGAAGCAGGACTTGGAATCCCCTCTTTATCTTCCAGGTGCCTGAGTGGCCTATTTACCTTCAGAAGGAAAGCCAGGGATTTCTGGCGTTTTATCTTTGAATTTCTTTGAGTGTGTGAGAGTTTGGACCTTGCAACATGGAAAGGGAGCTTTTAGACTTCGGCCTTCAGCAAAGGGTAAAGCGATGACATTTGTTCAGAAGAAAATTGTTGTAATCCAGTCACAAAAGAACAGACATAATATGCAGTCACTGATAATTGGATACTAACCCCAGAAAGTTCTGAACACCCTAGAAACAACTCACAGACTATATGAAGTTCAAGAAAAAACAAAGGCCAAAAAGAAAAAAGAAAAGAAAATTAAAAACCATTATGCTTAATCTTTATACACCAAGAAAACTTTGACTATTTCCAGGTTACATCTTGTTTTACATGTACTTTATGCTCATTGTAACTAGTAAGATTTTAATGCATACTATCAAACCTTTAAAAAAAATCAAGTACTGACAAGATGTATTTGTATACTTTTATGCAAAAATGCTTAAAATCTATACATTTATCTTTGTTTTTTTAAAATAAAGTTGTTTAATTAAAAATAAAAAATAAAATATAAGTGAAACAAAAAGAAAAAAAGAAAATTGTTGAGGACTTTAGATTCCTGTTTCCTGTTATCATTCTGTTTTCTTTCAACCACCTGTTAATATCATTCTTTAAGTTACAGGGTTTGTTTGAGGTTTTCTTTTGTTTTTTGTTTTTTTTTTTTTTTTTTTGGTTTTTTTTTTTTTGTTTGTTTGTTTGTTTGTTTTTTTTTTTTGAAAAATTCGATGCATTTCTGCTTTTTCTTATCCAGAGATCCCAAATATGGGAGGAAAGAAAGGTGGTCAGCCTAAAGACTTTCTGAAAGGGAGGAAAAAATCTTTGTAGACAATCATGGAGAAGGATACTCCCTAGTGGCCATATTTGGGGTCTTATCTTTTTTCCATAATTCTCCTTTCTACTAATCCTTAGTAATGGTCTTTCGGTAGAAGAGTTTGCTGTTATTTTTGAAGTCTGGATGCTTTTCGGTTATCGTTCTGATAATTTCATTGCTTCAAAACTAAGCTTGAAGGGATCTTGTTGTGTCTCTGTATTTGTGATTTTCATTTTTATGTTTTTGAAAACTGTCAGTCTTATAATACTGCTAATGATAATATAGACAATCTGAGTTCTGCCTTTATTCTGCATTTCTGTCTTTCAAAGAGTATTAAATGCCTTTAATGTGTTTGCCACTTTTCCTGTCAGCAGGGTATATTGATTAGTAAACTAATGTGTATACAGAAGCCCTCACACTAATTATTTGCTATAAGCATTAGAGTCAGAGAACATCCAAAACGGTACAAAATTGCCATTTAAAATAAAACCAAACTGGAGCTAAGGAAGTAGTTCAGTTAGTGCGTGCTTGCTTTGCACTCTTAGAGACCCATATTCAATACTCACAACCCAACTTTGGAAAATAAGGAATAAAAACGATGAGCATGGTGGCACCCATGTGTGCACACATTTGTAATCTTAGCTGAGGGAAGGTGGCAACAAAGATTCACTGGCCAGTCAGCCTAGCCACCTTGGTGACCTGCAGCCCAATGAGAGGCCTGGCTTTAAAAGAAGTTATTTGTACCTACAGGAAAGTATTCAATATTTGTTTCTGGCCCCTATGTGCATACATGCACACACACACATACACACACTCACACACATATACACACACACATACACACACTCACACACATACACACACTCACATACACACACAAACATACTACATCTACATGTACACAAAATAATGTAAAAAGCTGATTTTATTCTTCTAGCACAAAAATATCTATGTCCTGTGGGGGAGGTATAAAACCTTCATTTTAAAATTTTACATAGAATTGACACCCATGATTGAAAGAGCAAAGAAGGCACTGAGCACATTCCCCATTCTTTCAAGAAGTCGATTGGTTATTTCTTTGCTGGACCTGGATATGTAAGATGCAGTCATAACTACAATGCAAACGTGAACTTCAGGAGAAAATGGTGCTCTTCTGTTGCTCACCCTCCTTTATCCACTGATTCTGTGGGAGTTATCCTGAAACTCATGTCCAGTGCAATAGCTGATAGCAATGCAAAATCAAATGTAGACGTGCAAATTTTGTCCTCTCAGACTCAATCGACTGCTCTGCCTATTGCTTTGCTGTGTACATCGACTTTGACACTCCTTTAAATAAATTTCTGCTGGGACACTCTCCCTTAAATTGGTTGTTACACCCCAGTGATTTCCTCATTAATAAGGTAAATAAAATATTTAACTTGTGTTCATTTTCATATCTGAATAACAGTCACAATTTTACCTATTTCAAAAACTGTCTCTAACAGTAAACCACTGAAATAGCACAAAGACTATGAAGGCATTCTCCAATAGAATTAGAGAAAAACAATTTTTACAAAAGTATAGAAATAACCAAAAGAAAATGCAGGTTTTCTTCGCTTAAATTAAAGAGAAATAATTTTACATAAGTATAGGCCTTTTGCACACATACTCACCTAACATTTTAAGGGTTTGCTATATTTACTCTTTTTTTTGGAGTTAGGTGTGTTCTTAGTTGATTCTCTTAGAAAGGATTAAAAAATAATTTTTTTCTTATTGTCAGCCAAGTACCAGAACTAATTGTCACTTTATCTTATTGACAGAAACCAGATTTCCCCCGTGGTGTAACCCTCATATTTGGTTGAGATAGTCTTGACTCACGAATGTCTGATGTAACCTGGCTGAAATACATACTTATCATATTCATGGCCCCTTTACCTAGTAATTGATTGATGATTGGTATATGGACTAAAGTTAATACACAAAGCCAAAAGTCAGTTATTTGTACAGGACCTTCAGAAAATAATACAGGGGGTTTTGAGCTACTGAGAAAAAATATAAGCTAATCAAAAGAAAAAGTCCTTAAAATAGATTTGAGTCTCTGGAAGGGAAGTGGGGAGAAAACAAAAATAAAGCCAGTCCCGAGTCATGAGTGTCCCACTACCCTGATGCTTACTTGGCCCCTGACCTTCCTGACCACATGAGTGAGTAAATTTGCATCTGTGCAGGTACATGTGTGCTTGTTGTGTGTGTACATGTATATGTGTGTTTTTCTGCACATATGGGTATGTAGAGGTAAGAGTTTTAATTTTAGATTTATTCTTCTCCTGCTCTCTACTTCATTTTCTGTTATTGTTTTGTTGTTTTGTTTGTTTGATTGATTGATTGTTTTGAGAAAAGGCCTCTCTCTCACTAGAGTCAAAGTCCACTGAATTCTCGAGCCACTGAACTCCTGAACTCTTCTTGTTCCTGTTGCAATCCAGACATTACCAACAATAAGGTTGCAGGCATCCTCAACCCTGCTCAGACTTTGCATGGGTGCCAAGATCAAAACTCCCACCCTCACTTTGCATGTCGGGTGCTTTAACAGAGGCATCTCTCATTTTCCATTTTTAAAGGATGTTTTAACTGAAATAGAAGTACATCACTTTTACAGACTGACACCCCGTACCCAGCAGTCACTGGTTACCTGTGGTTCTTTGTCTAGGGCGGAACCCCATGAAATTTTGCCCCCTGCACGTTAACATCTTCACTGATACTGCCATAGTTCCAGTCAGGTTTGTGCAGCCATTTCTAGCAGAGACTGCTCTGAATGCTTATTCTGAGTGAGAACCTGTGCCTTACCATTTTCTTAAGACCACATAGAGCTCACCATGGCTCACATCAGATGCTCAAAATCATTCTTGAATTTTAACATTTAAAGAAATGCCTTCCTTGTTTCCGGGTCTTACACTCTGTCTCACTCAGTTCTTCCCTTCATAAAGTCCTTTTCTCTCTCACCTGTGTCTCATGTCTCTTCTCCTCTAACTCCTGCACTTAAAGCATCTGATTGTTAGTCCACTTACTACAGCTATTTTACTCTGTGCTTTGTAAAAAGGCTATTTGTGTTGTCTTGTTGGGGGTTTTGTGAAGCTCTTAACTACCAAAGCTTTTCTTTGGTAACATGTGAACAAAGATTCTGCATAAAAAGTACCAACCTGATTTTATCCACTCATCAGTGTCACGGCTGCTCTGACCACTTGATGCTTTATTTGCACATACATTGCCCCACTACATTTTTTTAATATGACTTTCTAATAAAGCAAGCTTTGCTTTCATCAATGAAAGTTTCAGAAAGGGGCAGTTTTGAAGTGGCTTGTCTGCACAATGTATAAACCAGAATCAGTTATAAGGAAGAAGTCAGCTATCTCTTGACATGAGATGAATGTATGTCTATTGAAAAAATATATATTTATCAGATTGAAACAATTGTGTCATTTATAATCACAAAAATAAAAAATTACCTAAATCCCTTCTAAAGTCAAATGATTTAGCACACTAAACATATCACCAAGAACACAAACCAGCAGTAGTCGGACTACGTCTGTACAAAGAATTCTGGCTCACATCTGCTGCAGCCAAATGCTCGTGTAGGCAGCAATTGATGAGGTCAAAATAATAAAAAATTTAATAAATGACTGACAACCCTATTTTTCTTTCTGCTTTTAAACCAATTCCAACCACAGTCTATGAGGTAATAGATTTCCACAGTTTAACACATTTCTGTCTGTAGTTCCTTGTTATGGAAATCTGGAAATCTCTTTCAAACTTCAGTTATTAAAACTATACACTGTGGATACTAACCCACAAAGCTTGAATACCCAAGACAACTAACACAACTAATGAAGCTCAAAGAGAAGGAATAAGAGAGGTGGATGCTTCAGTCCTTCTTAGAAGGGAGAACAAAACACTCATGGGAGGAAATAAAGAAGCAGGGATTGAAGAAAAGATCATCCAGAGACTGTCTCACCAGGGGATCTACCTCATATGCAGCCACTAAACCCACACACTATTGCTGATGTCAGGTAGTGCTTACTGGCAGGAACATGATATGGATGCCTCCTCAGAGGCTCTGCCAGAGTCATACTGATACAGAGGAGGATGATTGCAGCTAACCATCAGACTGAACATGAGGACCCTAATGAAGAAGCTAGAAAAAGGACTGAAGGAACTGACAGGGTCTGCAACCCCATGGGAAGAATAAAATGATCAACCAACCAAACCTACCACAGCTCCCAAGGACTAAAACACCATCCAATGAGTTCACAGGGATAGACTCATGGCCACAGGTGCATATGCAGCAGAGGATAACATTCTCTGAAATCAGTGGGAGAAAGAGGCCTTTGGTCCAGTGAAGGCTTGTTTTCCCAGTGTAGGGGAATGCAAATGTGCTGAGGTGGGAGAGGGTGGTTGGGAAAGGGAGCACCTTCATGGAGGCAGTGGGAGGGGAAGGGAGGACGGACTTGGGGGAAGGACAAGGACATAATAACTAAAATGTAAATGTAGAGAATATCCAATAAAAATGAAAAGGAAAACAAAAGCAAAAAAAAAAAAACACGTACATTGAAGGACAACGAAGTTTATTATATGTAAATCATACCAAATAAAACTGAGGGAGAGGGCCAGGTAAAACAATACCATTAGAAATCTCAATGGTTTAAATCACTAATAATTCAAGAGCTAAGAATATAGCCTTGTGGCAATTTTTGGTATTCAAAGATCATTATGCTTAAATGTTGTGGGGACATACCCTGATGAACGCAGTGAACGTGACTTTGGTTGACAGTAATAAAGCAGCACTCTTACACTCTGTACTCTCTACATTCCGTCATCTGAACCAATGAAACCGGTAATTTGCTGCAAAAACTTTCAAATTGTTATTATTTTGACAGCAGAGGTGGTTTGCTTTTTAAGACTGAAAAAAAAAATAAAATGGGACACATAATGTGATTAGGATACACCTTTGCAAAGCCCTATGCTGGAAAATGTGTCATTTTACAATGCATATTAGACAATGCCATTGTGTTTCAAATTGTTGCCCTTTTGTTCCTACTTCTTAGTGATTAAAATAATAATAATTTCTCATAGGTAGCTTTGCTGTCAGAAGCAAAGCACTGTGCCAGGGATGTCCTCCGGAGCTCCCTCCCAACAGTACCTCCAGTGCATAAGACAAAATAGCAACAGATCACCCGTTCTGTTGTCTGGCGTAATTCTGATAGGTCTGCCTTTATATGTTACTCGACCCTTTTCCCTTACTGCTTTTAATAATCTTTCTTTGTTTCGTGCATTTGGTGTTTTGACTATTATGTGACAAGAGGAATTTCTTTTCTGGTCCAATCTATTTGGAGTTCTGTAGGCTTCCTGTGTGTTTATAGGCATCTCTTTCTTTTATATGTATGCTTTTTTTTCTTTTTTTCTTTTCTTTATTTACATTTCAAATGTTATCCTCTTTCCTGGAATCCTCCTATCCTATCTCCCATCCCCCACCTCTATGAGGGTGCTCTGCCACCCACCCACTCCCTCCTGCATCCCCACACTGGCATTACCCTACACTGGGGCATTGAGTCTTTACAGGACCAGGGGCCCCTCCTCCTGTTGATGCTGAATAAGGCCATCCTCTGCTACATATGCAGCTGGAGCCATGGGTCACTCCATGTGTATTCTTTGGTTGGTGGTTTAGTCCCTAGGAGCTCTAGGGAGTCTGACTGGTTGATATTGTTAAGGATGTAAATTTTATTTTTTTCCATTGTGGTGAAGAGAAGGAACTTCAAACAGAAGGCAGATTTTTGTAAAGCATTTTCTACGATTACCTCTATATTTAAATAATACGGTGCACAGTTCTGCAGGCAGTGTCTGACTTAGGTAACTTACCAGTGCAGACCCAAGTGAACAGACACAATTCCCCTCGTCAGCTCAGAAAGACTGAATGACTTGCTGCAGGCAACGTGAGTCTTGGTAGAAACCAGGACCTGTCACTTTATTATATGGTCCAATTCTCTTGAAAGGACAAACGATTTTCCTAGGCATCAACTGTGTCTCATTCTTCTAAAATCGACAAGAGTAAATCAGTACAATGATCAGGAAAACGAACAATGCTCTAGTAAGTCTTGATGAGTCACCTCTTAAATAGATGGCCACAATGTTACCATGGATATTGGAGGATGCCTGGAGAAAGATCTGGCTTTGAAAAATTACAGACCCACAGGTCAAAGGAGCCATGGTGATTAATTGTGATTATCAAGTTTATGGGCTCTAAAATCACCCTGGAGACCAAAGACTTTTCTAGGTTGTAAATGGAAACACCTGTCCTAAAGGTGACTGGTACCACTTGCTAGGGTTCCAGACCAGGTGGGAAAAAGGAGAGAACAGTGATCAAAGTACTTACTTCTCTTAGAATCCTAACTGCTGCCATGATATGACCAGCTGTCCACACTCAGCATGCCTTTCCTACAGTATCTTTAAACTGTGAGTCAAAATGAATAAATCCTTCAACCAATTTTGTCAGAAAATAAAGAGTCACTGATACAACTAATATTGTTCTGTAAGACCAGCAGATAGTTAGATGAGAAACCAGAAGACAAGGTGCCTGAGCTTTCTTTGTGTATGACTCAAACTATCAGAAGTGACGGATACACATTTAAACCTTTGTCGTATCACTTTATTTTCTACTTACACATAAAATATTAGAAAAAGTGAACCCGTAAAATGATACTGTTTCCCAGACATGACAGAATCTAGACAAAACCCACCCACTCAATAACTTCCTCCTGCCTCCCTGCCCTGACATTCCCTTATACTGGGGTACCAACCCTTCACAGGACCAAGGGCTTCTTCTCCCACTGATGCCTGACAAGGCAATTCTCTTCTACATGGATTCCTCCATGCTGTATTCTTTGATTGGTTGTTGTCTTAGATGGGTTTCTGTTCCTACACCAACATCATGACCAAGAAGCAAGTTGGGGAGGAAAGGGTTTATACAGCTTATACTTCACACTGCTGTTCATCACCAAAGGAAGTCAGGACTGGAACTCAAGCAGGTCAGGAAGCAGGAGCTGATGCAGAGGCCATGGAGGGATGTTACTTACTGGTTTGCTTCCCCTGGCTTGCTCAGCTTGCTTTCTTATAAAACCCAGGTCTACCAGCCCTCTTCTCTCTGTGATAACTCCAGCTTGTGTCAAGTTGACACAAAACCAACCAGTATAGTGGTTTAGTCCCTCGGAGCTTTGGGGCTGGGGGGGGTGTCCAGTTGGTTGATATTGTTGTTCTTCCTATGGGGTTTCAAACCTCTTTATTTCCTTCAGTTCTTTCTTTAGCTACTCTATTGGGGACCCCATTCTCAGTACAATGATTGGCTGTGGGGATCCGCCCCTGTATTTGTCAGGTTCTAGCAGAGTCTCTCAGGAAACAGGTATATCAGGCCCCTGTCAGTATGCACTTCTTGGCATCAGCAATATTATCTGGGTTTGGTCACTGTATATGGGCTAGATACCCAGGTGGTGCAGTCTCTGGATTGCCTTTCCTTCAGTCTTTGTTCCATAGTTTGTCTCCATATTTCCTCCTGTGAGTATTTTGTTCCCCATTCTAAGAAGGACTGAAGCATCCACACTTTGGTCTTCCTTTTTCTTGAGCTCTATGTGGAGAGAGGAGGAAGGAGGGAAGAATCAAGATGGAGTCGGCGAAGGAAGATGGTTAACTAGATCAAAATGGGCAAAATCCCTTTTATCTTGTTTAGGACGGTGGTTTATATCTTTATTAATTGGCAGTGAAATTTTTGTTTGGGTGTATAGTGGATTGAGAATTTAACATATAAACCTTATTGATAAACTATTGGTTGTTGAGTCATAATTTTACCGGGCTGTGGAGGACAGTGTCTGAAGTGGCTGAGAAGCAGTTGGGGTGAGCAGCTCCTGCTGTGTGGCCCAAGGCTCTGGGTGGATGCAGAACTGGTAGTAGCAGCTCCATTTTTTATTTCCTGCAACAGCCACATGTGTTCTTTTGTTATTGAATAACCTCACTCAGGATGATATGTTCTAGTTCGATCAATTTGCCTAAGAATTTCATGAAGTCTTTGTTTTTTATAGCTGAGTAGTACTCCATTGTGTAAATGTATCACATTTTCTTTATCCATTCTTTCGTTGAAGGACATCTGGGTTCTTTCCAGCTGCTAGCTGTTATCAATGAGGTTGCTATAAACATAGTGGAGTATATGTACTTGTTATATGTTGGAGCATCTTTTGGTATATGCCCAGGAGTGGTATAGCTGGGTTCTCAGGTAATACTGTGTCCAATTTTCTGAGAAACCGCCAAGCTAGGTCTTTTGCTTGCTTATCAGACCCATTTCCTTCTACTAGGTTGCCTCTTTCAGACTTTATATAAGGGCCAGTGCCTAGTCTTATTGGCATATGCCATATTCTGTTAATATCACTGGGAGACCTGCTCATTTCTGAAGATGAATGGAGGAGAAGTAAATCTGTGGGAGAGGGGAGGTTTGGAGTTAACTGGGAAGAGGGGGGACAGTAGTAGGGACAAATATGAGAGAAGAATAAGGAAACATTTAAAAAGTAATACAAATACAAATACACAAGCACCCAAGGTCATTCAGAATATTTTGGTTTTCAGGAAAAGTCCTTAGCACACAAAACAAAACAAAATACCTGAACACTTTTATGTGTATATTCGGGTGTGTGAGTGCATGCATGTATATGATCTTGTGTGTGTGTGTGTTTAGAGGTCATAGGTTGACAGATGTGTACATCAATGACTTGCCACCTTATTTTTGAGATGGTGTCTCTCACTGAACTTGGAGCTCCTCATTTAGCTGGAGTGGCTGACAGCAAGTTCCAGGGCTATTTCTGTATCCCTTCCTTCCCTGAAATGCTGAGATTACAGGCACACTCAACCATGCCCAGCTTTATACATTGGTGCTAGGGATCCAGACTCAGAGCCTCATGTTTGCAGGACAAGCATTCTGTCCACTGAGCTATAACCTCCAGACATCTTATTAATCTTAAGAAGATCATTACAGAATATTTAGAGGTAAAGAAATAAGCCATGACTGCTTTGGGCATGATATGTTTAATGCTTTCATCATGGAACAGAAATTTGTAATTTAAAAGATAATGGATGTTTCTATGCTTTAATAGCAAATGTGGCATTACTATGCATTACTCTTGCTTTTACATGAGTAAAAGTCTTTGTGATATTTTAGAATATTAACTGGAAATTCTTGTGGGTGTTGTTATCTTATCTCATTCACATGGACTGAAATAAAACAAAGATAGTGGGTCCTTCAGTATGAAAGTAGACATTTCCCCTCTGAGCTGGGGTTTTCTTACCCTCTTTGCCATGTCTGATTGGGACCGCCAAGCTTCTTTTTAAATCATCTTGTTTCATTATCTTTACTTTTTACTTTTCAGATAATACTGATTGATAGTGGCAATTTTTAAAGCTTCTATTGAGATTTCATTCAAAGAAATACGAGCATGCAAAAAGGCAACTGTATAAAACCCAAGTGATTAGAATACATTTCAGATATTTGTGCTTTTACCTGCCGAGAAGTGTAGCTGTCATCACTCATCAAGAAAACTTCTCTGTGCAACATAAGAAGATGATTACAAAGAACCCTCAACCCATCAAAATGCAGAGGTATTCCTCCCAGAAACAGTAGATACATCTGCAAAATAACTCTCATGCATAAGGCTCAGAGAGCATTGTATAAGGAAGCAGAAAGATTATAAGAGACCAAAGATCAGGAAGTTTGCCATGAGATGTGTCCTATGAATGCCAGAAGCTGTCCTCATAATGTGTTACTAACAGACTGCTTAAACTTGAGCTAAACAAGGACAAAAACAGTAACTTATAAAAGTGGGCTGGAAAAGGCCTGTGAGTCTTCAACCCTACATAAAAAGCTATAGGCAAATAAGGAATGCTGAGCACGGAAGAAATATGAAAAAGCACAATTGGTTATTCAGCATCAAATGGTCAGCTCTGAAACATATACAAACATGTAACATTATACAGACTGAGTATACATATAAATATATATATATATGCACATACGTACACACAAATATATACATATATGTATATTTTTATATATATTTATACATACATATACATATGCATTTATGTATATGTATATGTGAGTATAATGATTAATGAAAGAAGGAGGTATGAATTTGAAAGAGAGCAAGGAGGAGTATATGAGAGGGTGTGGAGTGAGGGAGGGAAGGAGAAAATGATGTTATAATCTCAAAAAATATAATCAAAATTTACAGATGAAACAGCTGCTGTAAATCATATGCACAGTGTTATACTCGGTCTCAGCCTTGGATTTGAAATTAACTGTAAACCTATTACAGTCTACACAGGTGAGACATATAATTAAATTGTGCCAACATTCCAGATTAATATCTTCCTAAGAAACCAGTTTAGATGATTAACTACCTGCCACTAGAAATGGAAACAAAACAGAGTCCAGTATGTATCACAAAAGAGACACCAAAATAGAGTCTGAAAAGGGTAAGTGGGACATATACCTTAGTGAAACTATGAGGCAGGAGACTACACATAGTTTATGCTTTATTGACTATTAAAGAAAATGCTAATCTCAGAAGACAGAAGCAGGAAGATCTCTGTGATTTCAAGGTCTATCTGGCCTACTCGGTGAGTTTCATACCAGCCAAGACCACACAGTACAGTTCTATATAAAAACAAATATGAATGAATGAATAGCTAATATATCACTAAGAAGTAAACTACATAGGAACCAGGAAAGGCCTGAAAAAAAATAGAAATGTTATGGATACCCAGAGAAGATCTAAAACTTCTGTTCTAACACAAAGAACAATTTGCCACCCAGAGCAATAAGAAAAACCCAATTACCAGCCTCTGGTTACTGATTTCTGGAGCTCAATTTGCACAAATCAAATGAAGGAGTTCAGACAGCAGTTGCATACCAAATATGTGATAAGATAGGAAAATTCAGAGGATTGAGCACCCAAATTGTTAGTACATATACCCCACCCTGCTCATGCTTCAGAGACAGTAATGCTATTGTTATTACCTAAGGCTAGTATCACAGGGGAAGCTTTGCTTTCCACCACTGGAAACTCTACTTGAAGATGGCAGAAAAGACAACTGCCAGATGCTACATTAGAAACAGGAGCGCTCCACAGTTTCTTATAAATCTCTAAAAAATAAAAATAAAAAAGATACTTTCGCCTGCCGTATAGCACAGAAAGTGCAAGACTCGTGCTTTCTGTAATTCATATATAGTTGTTTATCTGTGGGAGTAGAGAAAAGTGTGAAAGACACAGAAGAGTCATGGCCATGCATGGTACCACTCTCAGATAGTGTCTCAGGACTCAAACTTTCATTTTTTTATCTGGAATCTATTTGGAAGAAAGAAAGACATATATTTAGGAAGATCTGTAGCATGTTCCAAGTGATCTAAATTTTCCCTTAATTTGTTTTATGCCAATACAGTCTGTTAGACTCTTACTCTCATGCCTGAGCTATGAAAGCTAGTTGCTTTCTGCTCCTCTTCTGCTACTGATTGATTCAGCTGTGTCTTTGTGTGTGCTGCTCAGAGGGGCCATTCATCCATCATGATGAACAGCCAACATAGGCTGTAGTTACCAACTTCCTGCCATTGCTTGCCTCCCTGATGCACTCCTGAAATCACAGTGATTATTTAATGGACCAGAAAATGTCTAATGATAGCCCACCACCTCTGGACTTATCAATTCCTACAAATGTCTGTGAAAGTTTTTTCCTTTGGCCTGCCATGGGGCTGATGCTGTGAAACTAATGGGCTGACCAAATTGAGGTCACTAATGAGCGATTCTTCTCCCTTGAAAGAACATATTGTTCAGTTTCTTACACAGATAGGGGAGTTCAATTTCCAAGCCTTTGTACTTTTTACATTTAACGGATGATAGCCTTTAGCATCCTGGAAATTGTTAAAAGCCTAATCACTGACACACAGACATACCCATCTGACCTCTGTAGGCATCTGAATTTGGGGCTTACTGTTTAACAATGATAATGAGAGAGACAGGAAATTACTAAATTGTAGTTTTTGACCTATTGTTCATAGCAGATATAAAACTAAATTGCGGTTAATAGCAAATATTCTTCTCTTGGAAAGAGTTGGGGTAATAGTGGTAAATTTCAAGGAAATTTATTTATATTTTATAGAGGTTGTCATAAGAAGTGGCAAATTTTACATGAGTAATTAAAGTAATTTTTATGACCATTATTGTCTTGGTTTTTATCAGTATGATAAAAAAATACCCTAAACAAAGCAATTTGGGGAGACGGGGTCTATTTCAGCTTACAACTCTCAAGTCACACTTCCTCACTGAGTGGTCAGACTAGGAATACAAGGCAGGAACCTAGAGATAGGCAGAAGCCATGGAGAAAAACTGCTTACTGACTTTCTCCCAATGTCTTGCTCAGCCTACTCTCTTACACCCTCAACAACCACCTGCCCAGGGATGGCACGGCCTACAGAGAGCTTGGCCCTCTCACATCAATCAATAATTAAGAAAAGACCTACAAACTTGCCTACAGGCCGGTCATAAGAGAAGACTTTTTCATCTCTTCAAAGACGTCTCAGCTTAGATTATTGACAGAAACAAACCAGCACAATATGATATAAAGTAATAGGAGTTAGGGAGGACTCACTTTGATGGTTTGCAATTTATGAGTGGAGAAATTGTGGGTAAAACATTACAAACCACTGAAACAAAACCAAATGTATAAGAATATTTTTTTAAAAAAATATAGGAATAGAAACAACTGATTAGCTAACAGCTGGAATGAATTAAATGTGGTTTTGGTATTCAAGAGATATGTGGGGAGGGGGAGGGGTTTCAAGCAAAGTAAAACCAAGTGAAGTACTTAGTAATAAAGTCAGCTGGCTATCTCAATATTGAGGCTATTGTGAGTAGGAAGCAAGTAATCATTTGGGAGGGGTAGAGAGTAACTGTAGTTATTTACTATTTTCCTTGTATCTAGAAGGTGAATAAGAAACTGAACACTTCTAAGGTTGGTAGTAATTGCCCCAGAAAGATAGAAAAAGAGTGTATGAAAGTCGGGTGTTATTTAAATAGTTCACAAAAATTAAACTGGATGTCTGTAAATAAATACTCAATCACATTTAAAAAAACAATAGCACTAGAAACCTAATATTTAATGCTAAATTAGCATCTGAAATATTAAGCAAAGCACTGGAAACATAAAAATTGAAAGATAAAAATTTTAGAGTTTAATAAAGCACTGCTTAGAGTAACGTGGCAAGGGGTGTGTGATGGTTTGTATATGCTTGGGTCATGGAATGAAACTATTAAGAGGTGTGACCTTGTTGGAGTAGGTATGTCACTGTGGGCATGAACTTTAAGACCTTAGTCTTAGATGCCTTCAGAAGAAAAGGTGGAACTCTCAGCTCCTTCAGCTCCAGGTCTGCCTGGACTCTGCCATGCTCCTGCCTCGATGATAATGGACTGAAGCTCTAAACTTGTAAGGCAGTATCACTTAAATGTTGTTCTTTGTAAGAGTTGCCTTGGTCATGGCATCTGTTCACAGCAGTAAAACCCTAAGACATTGCCGGATCCATCTTTCAGACTCTACAACAATAGATTATAGCTAGGTTTTGTATTGTTTTGTTCATTTCAGTTTTATTACTATTATTATTGTTTGTTTGCTTATTTGTTTGTTTGTTTATTTACTTTATGTGTGTATGTGTACCAAATGTGTCTGATGTTCATAGAGGGCAGGAGAGAGCATTAGTTCCCTCTGAACTAGAGCTACTGATACTTTTGAGCCACTATGTGGGTGTCAGAATCAAACCCAGGTCCTCTGCAAGGGCACAAGTGCTCTTCACTGCTAAGAAGTGATTTTAAGAGTTCTAGCTAATAATATTTTGTTTATTTATTTACTTGTCAAAAAAACAACTTTGGTATCTTAAAGAGAGCTTTTATTTCTTCTCCCCTTTTCAAATCTTCTAAGCTCAGCACACATTTACATACAATCTGTGGTGTCCAAGCATCCTCTAAAGTTCACACCCATATTCAATAATAAGAAACATTGCCCGCAAAGACTGGCTAAACATTGTCACCACAGAACTCTACATGGACTATCGCATCTCAGGAATTCAAGCACTGCTCAGTATCGTGTTGAGAATAGGGACAAGGGAAACTACTAATCATCTTCATCACATTCCGTTCTGAAAGGCTTTATTGTTAAGCTATTTATAGACCTATTGTATCTTCTAAAGAGAGTAGCTTGCTAGGTGGCATGGGTACCAATGCTAACTCTGGACTCACAAGCTGTGTTTTCATTTCTGACAACTAAAATTTCTCCACTGCCATCTCACATGTGCCCCCTTACTAGTTAAACAGTTAAGAAGGGCACCATGAGATAGTGAACATTTGTCATCACGACATTATTATTAATAGACTTCTATCAATATAGATAAATTATATAACAAGATACTCTATTTAAACAATCCTGACTGTTATTCTATGAAGCTCAGACTGGTTCTTTAAACAGACAATAACTCTACTTGGCATATATCTGAAATGAACAGGGTTTTATTCTCTGTACCTATTTTATTCCTTTATGAGTGAATATAAAATGCCTCCCATGGATTATGGGTTATATCTTAGTCCTGGCTAGTGAGAATTTCAAGAGATAGGACTTAGCTGGAGGAAGTAAATCACTTAGAACATGTAATTTATGTAATTGGGTATTTGCTTCTATCTATATATATTTTTTCTATTTTTTAATCTATCAATCTATCAATCTATCTATCTACATATATACCTACTCATCTACCTACCTACCTAACTCTCTTACACCAAATGTTCATGCTACCATACTGGTCTGCCTAAGATATGCCACCAAACAACTGTGAACTGAACCATATAAAACGTAAGTCCAAATGAGCCATTCTTGTTTTAAAGTTGTTTCTTTTTTTATATAGTTTGGCTTCAGAGCACAAAGAACTAATCTGACTTCCTTTTCCAAAGTAAAAAGGAAGGCTTAGATTGAAAAATAGAGTGTGACAAAGCTCACAATGCACTCTGGGAGCTCATAGACTTGTGTTTATAAATGTATAACTGACTTTTCCATCTTTGCATGGCTGGCAACCACTCACAATTGAGCCTAGGTTCAGAGACATAAATGTAGAACATGCTTTCTCAGTTTCCTGCCTTCTCAGTTTTCTTCATTTTCCAGTGTCGTTGTGTCTCATGCTGCCATGAGATAAATTTACTTGTAGGATAAACCTGAACTTGTATGATATTTGGGGTTTTTGTAACAGCTTAGTTGTAGCTGATCACAAACATAAAAATTCACGATAAATTCACTTTGGCTCTTTTATAATTCAAGGAGTTTAACAACAGCCCTAAGAAACTGGCATGTTTGTTTTAAGTTCAAAGTGATTATAGTAGTACAAATCCCCAGAAAATTATACAGTTCTGTACAAATTAATGGGCTTTCTATTTTTATGTTCAGCAACAGTCACTATAAATAATAAAAGCTTTTACTCTATTTTTCTCCAATAAACTCTTGCTTGAAAAAATATCTTGATGATTATAGAAATAAATGTTATATTGTATAAATTATTTAATTTGGCACCCACATATTTATACAAGTAAATTTTGAAGTTCAGAGAAGAAATGATGAAGAAATAATTGGCAGATAACAGGAGAGAAATGTCCATGACTGTATCCTACAGATACTACAACAGCATCTCAAGAGCAACAGAGACTTGCCCAGTGTGTTTTTGTTACAAGCAGAGCAACTCTACATCCCATTCATATTGTTTGAAGATCCCTGTGTCATCCGGTGTTCAACCAGCAGTTTGAAAAGTGAAGACAGCAGAGTAAAATTCCATAGACCAAGTCGGAGGCTTGACTAAATACAGATTGGGTGGGTTTTGGCAGGTGAGTATTTCTTTTCCTTCCTATTGGTAACAGACACTTCTTTCATTCCTAAGCACAGGACTGAATATAAGCCCAATCCAACCAATCTATAGAGATTATTTACAAGGAATTGATATGACTTTCCCAAAGTATTTGGAAAACTTTCCCAGCAAAATAAACTTGGTGTGGAGTTTCTTTTGTGTGAAGGTTAAGGTTAGGAATTCCATTTCCTCTACATATATGTAGTTTTTCTTATAAGACTTCCTACAATCCTTGAATCAATATTCTGGGTTCCTCCTTGCAACTTGGGATTTTGTTGCAGTAAATATTAAAAATGGAAAGGCGTATCTCTTTATTGGCCCTCTCGGTCTTACTCAGTGGGCACCGCTTCTAGTATGAAGCTGGCTCATGGATTCTGTTGCTCCATCCAAGCTGTCCCCATGGTCTTACTCTCCCCTGCCCAGCACCAAGGCCAATAGCTTTTATTACAAGTTTATATTTCAACTCTCAATCCACAAACCCTCTACACAACCAGATTACATCAAATAGACAAAGATACAAACTGCCCTTCTATATGAGATATAAGACCTATAAAACCCTTAAAATGTTCATAGCTATTTAATGCCAGGCAGCGCTTTCTCAGGCCTCTTTGCAGGGACCTCAACCCTTTCACAGATTGCCTGGCCTCAGAAACTCTGTAACTGTAGGGCAAGATTGTCTACCCCACCCCTACCCCCATTAATCTTGCATTCTTTATGCTTGTAAAATCAGTACCAAAAAATGATGCTGCCAGCTTGCAACAGAACCTGTACCTATTGGATCAAAGTTGTATTAACCTCTGTGTGCTGGCCCTGGATAAATGCTTTCTTAGACAGGGGCTTTTGAGTGCCTGAAATGGCATTAGTATTTTAGGCTCTCCTTTCAAATGAAGCTGCCTTTTCACAAGTTGGCATCTTGGATAGCTCCAGTCATCTCTCCTATTGTGATGGGAAGAGGGTTGCTTTTGTAACAATTACACCCTCCTTTTCATAAGCCTTGGCTGCAACTTTAAATGTTACTGAGCACTTTCCCTAAACAAATTGCTCTTTTTTTAACCTTTCTGCCTTATTTTTGCTTTGTTTCACGATAAATCTGAATAAGAAAAGTAAACATTAGCCATCTTTCATCTTTAAATTTTGTCCACAAATAAATTAATCCACAACTTCAGTCTTCAGCCTCATTTAAATCCTCAGAACATGGTTGGAATGCAGCCCAATTCTTTTTCTGAATATCTCACAAATGGCTTCTCACCCAATTACCTAGCTGACCTCTGAAACTTTAGGATCCAGGCTTCCACTTGTAACATTTCTCCCAGCATTCTGGGTTTATAAATTTTCCCAAGGATGCTCCAGTACACTCTGCCTACTCCACCCCAAGGCTTTTGTACCCCAAGTTCCAAATTCTTCCACATTGCTCCTGCAAAGGCCTAAGGACTCTGATGTCAGGGTAATAATACAATGGCCCTGCTCCTTAGCACCAAGCTCCTGTATTAGTTAATTGTTTTGTTACTGTGATAAAATAACTTGGCAACAGCAACTCAAGGACGTAAGATTTATTTTAGCTTACAGTTCCAGGGCACAGTCCATCATGTTGGGGAACCATGGGCTCGAGACTGAGGTACCGTTACATCTATGATAAAGAGGCAGGGCTTGGTGAGTGCTTATGCTCAGTCTGCTTTCTTGTTTCATTCAGCCTGAGACCCGAGCACACAGAACTGTATTTCCCAAACTTAGGGTAGGATTGTCTCACCCCAGTTAACCTGATCACATTAATCCCTCACTGGCCTGCACAGAGGTTTATCTTCTTGGTGATTCTAGATCAGGTTGTCAATCAATGTTAACAATCACAACACCTTCCTTGATTTCTTCAGTGTTCCCTCCCTACCCCTTTAAAAAGTCCAAAGCCTCCATTCTTCTTCTTGGCACTCTAGTTCTAAACAAAATCCCCAGTAAAGTAGTTGATATGCTAACTGCTAAATGCTTTTCCTTTAGATTTATAGACCTTGGAGCTTCTCGTAAACCTTTAAAAGCCCTCCTTATGAGTTAGTTTTGTGCATTAATTATCACAAGTAAGTCATACACTTCACTTTGAGTTTTTTACTAGCAGAATAAATAATCTATGTATTTTTATGAAAGCAAATGAACCACAAGCTGAAGACAGGGGTACAAATGCTCGGGCAAGAGAGAAACTAAATGCAGGCTCAGATGTTTTAAACCTACTTCTAATAACAGTTCTCAAATGCTTCAACCCCCTTCTAGCCTACTATCCAAAGGTCGAGAAGAAAAGATGGTAAATAGAACAAGGAGATGTGGACCTGTTTAGAAGTAGTTCTTTAGGGAAGTTCCAATCTCTGTTAGGAGTAGTATCAAGATATAAAACACAAATCAGCAGCAGAAGAACAATCCAGCAGAAACAGCCAGGCTTCTGTCAAATCAGCCAAGATGCCACACGTTCTCTCTGTGCCTCGCTTGATAAAGAGAAGATCAGCAAAGATGAAGACTCGAGACCACCAAAGCCTTGTAAAGCTAACAGTGCAAGCATGCTGTCACTCTTGACTGAACACTATTTATACCTTCTCCAAACATCTCCTGTCTTCCCATAGGTCCTGCCACAGCTAAACACCACATGAGCTTGTCTTAGCAAAAACACCACCAGAGTCTGTATCACCTGACATGCTCAGAAACTTCCACTTCAGCTAAGCAGACAACTTCTGAATGACTAAGACCACTCTTCACAGGCTGCCTTCTTATCCCACTACTTTTCTTCAGTATTAAAGCCCTCTACAACCTCATAAATGCAATGAAGTGACTAGTCCTCCATCCTCCAAGATGCTGGTACTAGACTATATCATATTCCTTTTTCGCCAACTCTTATTTACAAACACTGAGCTTTGAATAGCATGTAGCCTGGACTTAATCTAGTAACGATGCTTTATTACAGCAGCGAATCTAGTCAATTCATCACCTGTAGTAATATGGAAAATAGAAAATAAATGTAATGAAATGCTATTCTAATCGACTTCTTCCACTGCCATAAGACAAAATACAGATAAAAGAATGTTTCTGCAAGATGAAAAGAAAGGAGGAAAAAGAAAATGTTTAGACTTAAAATACAATTTAAAGAAAAATATAAGTAAGCAAGAATATTTTGAGTCCTAAAATTTTAATTGTTTCTCATTTTCAACTTCTTCAGAAAAAAAAAACATAATTCAAAAAATAGTGGCTTAAGATGGCAAACCCTTAGACTGTGAATCAGGATGAGGAAGGCACACCATCAGTGTGAATGAGGAGGAGGGCACACATCAGTGTGAATGAGGATGAGGAGTGCACATCTTCAGTGTGAATAAGAATGAGGAAGGCACACCATCAGTGTGAATGAGGATGAGGAGGGCACACCATCAGTGTGAATGAGGATGAGGAGGGCACACATCCTCAAAGTAGATTGCCAATCAAATCTGAGGTAAAGGCAGGGTCCTACTCTTTGACACAAACACAGAAAGCTTTGAGAAAACGATATTTTCCTTCCCGAATATGTGAATGTTCTGATAGTTTCAATTCACTTATGTTAGAAACGTTTGTGAAGTAGTTGTACAAGGAGAGTTTGTCATGAAATATAAAACACCATGAGAGTCAAATCTATTAGGTAATATATAGACAATTTATTAACATATTTGTGGTAAAATATAAACTTCTAGGGGCTAGTATTCCCAGTAGATTGTTTGTTGTAAAATGCTGACATTGCTAAGGGAAAGCAAAAGAATTTGTCAAAAGAGAGAAACCATTCTTGTACCATTGCTTTTTTTTCCAAAATTCGACTAGAGTTGTTTATTTAACAAAATTCAGGGTAAAGAAAGCTGGAGACTGTTTATTCTCAACACGCAATTATTTCCTCCCTGTATCATTTATACCTCCAGAGAGATGCTGTCAGACTTGCTGACTTAAAGAAAACTCTCTTAGCCAAAAGAAAAAGGAAAAAGAAAAAAACACCCGGGATTCTGATTAATGTTTTGTGAATGCTGCCAAACTGTTTACAGCACTTGAAATGTAAATATCTTACCCTCTGACGAGAAGTAGATAGTGTAGGCCATTCTCAGTTTCATTTTATTTCTGTTTAGTCCTGAAAAGGGGAGGATTGAATTTATTTATTTTCCTGCTTCTTATGAAAAATTTATAATACTTGAAGCAGAGAGAAAGCACAGTGAACTAAGATGTACTTTGAAGACTGACACTTTGTGATCATATAAACCCCGATCATATAGTTTATGCAATCAGTCTACTGTTGGTAGTCTGTGTGGATCTATACTCTTTTGCTTCTATGAATAGTTTTCATACACTTTAAGATACAAAATAGACAGAAGCAGTGAGACTGGAGCAAGGAGATCTGTCAACAGCCTAGGTCCTGTAAATGTGTATAAATCCAGATAAGAGTTATAAAACAGTATTGTCAAACTCTGGCTCCTATCTCCAATGCAAAATACAAAGCTTACAAACTCATGGAAACTGATTCACTCACTCATTACTGGATGAAAAATGAGTCAAGACAAACATTAAGAAAGAAATTACAGATTTTTCTAGAATTAAGTAAAAATTAATGCATAAAATATCCAAACTCATTGGACACAATGAAGGCAATTCTGAAGCCTACACACACAACACACACACACACACACACACACACACAATGAAGATTTCTCAGATGAGTAACTCAACAGCACACCCAAAAGCTGTAGAGCAAAAAAAAGCCATACCCAAAAGAGTAGACAGGAAGAAATACTCAAACTCAGGTCTGAAATCAATAAAATAGAAATAAACAAACAAAGGAACAAAGAATTGATTACTATCAGAATTTCAAAGAAAAGTTATATGATGCCAATAATCTTCAAATTATTCCATAAAATAGAAATGGTAAGAACATTGCCCAATTCATAGGCCATAGTTACCTTGATAAAGAAAACACATAAAGATCAAGCAAATAGAAAACATTACAAACCAAGTTTCTTTATGAACATAGATACAAAATTATTAATAAAATACTTGCAAACTAAATTTAAGATGGCTAAGATCAAAAACTCAGGTGATAACAGATGCTGGTGAGAATTGGAGAAAGAGGAACACTCCCCCACTGTTGGTGAGATTTCAAGCTGGTACAACCACTCTGGAAATCAATCTGGAGGTTTCTCAGAAAATCAGACATACTACTACCTGAGGACCCCTAACTATGCCACTCCTGAGTATTTACCCCAAAGATGCTCCAACATATAACAAGGACACATCTTTCACTATGTTCATAGCAGTTTTATTTATAATAGCCAGAAACTGGAAAAAAAAAAAAAAACACAGATGTCCTTCAACACAGAAGGAATGGATATAGAAAATGTGGTACATTTTAAACAATTAGCTATTAAAAACAATAACTTCATGAAATTTGTAAGCAAATCAATGTAAATAGAAAATAGCATCCTAAGTGAGGTAACCAAGTCACAAAAGAACACACATGGTATGTACTAACTGATGAATGGATATTAGGCAAAAAGCTCAGAATACCCAAGATACAACTCAAAGACCATATGACTCTCAAGAAGAAGGAAGACTAAAGTGTGGGTGCCTCAGTCCTTCTTAGAAGAAGACACAAAATATTCACAGGAGGTAAAAGGTGGGAGGGACTTGGGAGGAAGAGAGAAGTGAGGGGAGAAAAAAACAGTGGGGAACAGAATTAGGTAGGGGAAAAGAGGGAGTGATATACAAATGGCCAGGAAATTGAACAGAGGTGTATCTAAATGAGGGATGGGGACCTGAGGGTAGCCACCAAAATGTCCCAAATGCTAGAAGACAAGTGTCTCTTAGGACCCAAGGGGATGACATTACCCAACAGATACCCAACAAAGGGGATGAAGACCCTGTAGAGGCCATATCCAGAGGTTAGGCAAGGCCACCCACTCATCTCCAAATTTTAACCAGGAATTGCTTCTATCTAAAGGAAAAACAGGGACAAAGAATAGAGCAGAGGGAAAGGCCATCCAGAGACTTCCCCACCTTTGGATTCATCCTATATACAGACATCAAACCCAGACACCATTGCTAATGTCAAGAAGTGCTTGCCTGCAAGAGCCTGATATAACTCTCTCCAGAGAGGCTCTGCCAGATCCTGACAAATACAGAGGCACATGCTTTCAGTCAACAATATGACTAGGCACAGGGATCACAATGGAGGAGTTAGGGAAAGAACTGAAGGAGCTGAAAGGGTTTAACAACCCTGTAGTAAGAATGACAATATCAACCAACCAGACCCCCCAGAGCTCCCAGGGACTAAACCACGAACCAAAGAGTAGAAATGGAGGGACCACTGGCTCCAACTACATATGTAGCAAAAGATAGCCTTATCTGGCATCAATGGGCAGGAAGGCCTTTAGTCCTGTGAAGGCTCAATACCCCAGTGTAGGGGAAAGTCAAGGTGATGAGGTGGGAGTGGTTGGGTGGGTGGTGGAGTACCCACATAGAAGCAGGGGGCTGGGGCTAAGACAGGGGGTTTGTTGAGGGGAAACTGGGAAAGGAGATAACATTTGAAATGTAAATAAATAAAATATTCAATAAAAAGAAAAATCATAGATGAATATATACAAAAATAAATTATATCAAAAAAGAACACAACAGAAAGATATAATCAAGTAATTCCAGAGATATAGGAATAGTTTTACATATCTATACACGTAATCAACCATATACATAAACTAAAGAAATGAAAAACATGATTATCTCATTAGATGTAGAAAAGGCCTTTGACAAAATATAACACCCTTTCAGGATAAAAGTCTTGATCAATGATACAAGGGATATACCTAAATGTAATAAACGCAATCTACAGCAAGCCTATAGCCAACATCAAGTTAAAGAATAAGAAACTCAAAGCAATTCCACAAAAAAAAAAAAAAAAAAAAAAATCATTGACAAAGCAAGGTTGTCTACTCTCTCTCTCCATATCTAATCAAAATACTACTCTAAGTCATAGCTAGAGCAATAAAACAACTGAAAGAGATCAAGGGATACAAATTGGAAAGGAAAAATTCAACATATCATTATTTACAAATGATATGAGAGTATACATAAATGATCCTAACGAATTTCACCAAAGAACTTTTACAGCTAATGTTTTCAGCAATTTTCAAAAAAAAAAAAAGCAATAGCCCTTCTATATACAAATGACAAATGGACTGAAAGATAAATCAGGGAGACAACATTTTACATTAACCTCAAATAATATAAGATATCTTGTGGTAACTCTAAACCAAGCAACTAAAAGACTTGTATGATTAAAAACTTTAAGTCTCTTAAGAGAGAAATTAAAGAAAATATCAGAAAATGGAATAATCCCCATGCTTGAGGAATAGCAAGATTAACAGTAAAAATATGGTCATCTTGCCAAAAGCAATCTGCAGATTCAATGCAATCCCCATCAATGTTCCAACACAATTCTTCACTGATTATGGAAGAATAATTTTTAGCTTCACATGGAACCAAAAAATAAAAAAATAAAACCCTAGGAAAGCTAAAACTATCATGAGTAACGAAAGAGTGGTTGTATTCCTGATTTTGGCTTATGTAGCCATTATGGAAGTCAGCATGGCGATTCCTTAGAAAATGGAGAGTCGGTCTTCCTCCAGGTCCAACTCTACCACTGTTGGATATATACCCAAGGGATGCTGCATCTAAGCACAGAGACACTTGCTCACCTATGTTCATTCTACTCCATTTACAATACACATAAATTGGAAAAGAACCAGATGTTCCTCAACACAGAACTAGATTAGGAAACTGTGTTACATTTACATAATCAAGCATTACTCATTTGTTTAAAAATTATATCATGAAATCTTCAGGTAAATGGATGGAACTAGGAAAAAAAACATCCTGACTGAGGTATTCCAGACCCAAATATGGCATGTGAATATGAGCTGTTAAGTCAGTGAAAAGCCAGCGACAATGGCAAAATGGACTAGAAGAAGTACATAGATCTTGTTAGGAAAGGAAAATAGAATAGATATTCAATATGGATGTGGAGTCTGGATCCAAAGTACCAAGTGAGAAGAGAAGGGGACAAAGGGAGAGGGAATACAGTGCTACACACAGCTAAACTTAAGGAGCCTTTGGGGGTATTATGGAAATCTAATATAGTAGAGACTTCCCGAAATATACGAAGTTTCCAAAAATACATATATGATGATGGTCTAAAAGAAACTACCAGATAACGGGGAAGACAGATACCCAATTAGCCATCTCTGTCACCAAATAAAGCTTCTCGTACTGGGATTGTATGATACATCTAATGGAGTTGTTGGGTAAAGAGGCACCATCGCCAGTTTTGTATCTAGGCTGTTCATTTTACTTGCTCTGAACAGAATGTGTACAGGTTCAATCCCAAGCATCAAAAAGTTTTGCCCACTCTGACCAAAGCTCAGAGTCATTGCCACAACCAGGAGAACACACTCAATCTGGCTGCAGATAATGTCCCAGACTCACAGATAGGTTAAAAAGTGTGGGCACATCCTAAACTGAAACATAGAATTGCAAACCAAATAAATATACAGTTCTTCTCCTAGCCTATTAAGCATCATAATAACAACACTGTTACCTCGTAATAAAAAAATTCATGTACTATATAACTGTCAACTGCCCTATCATTAGTATTTCACCATTATGCAATGACAACAACAGAAACATATAAGCAAAACTATGTCTTCTCTGCTAGATAACATCATCAAACCTTTGGAATCTTTCTAAATAGAGGCAAATTTTTAACATAGTATGAAATGTTGTTTTGTTTTATATCTCTAATTAGCAATGCAGTTAACTGCTTTATTCTGAGATAACTAAGCATCTGCTGTTGTAACTCATCAATAATGCCACCTTCCTATCATGTTCCTCAGAAGATGTCCAGCAAAGCAGTAGGATTAGTCAGAAGTCTTTAAGGTCAGTGCCTGAGTTCTGATTTGAAATGTCTCACACGGGCCATGTGTTAAAGGTTTTGTTGCCCGCCTATAAGACCATGATACTGCCACTTTCAAGGAGAAAGATCCATACAAAAAAGTTTTGGTTATAGGAGAATGTCTTTGAAGATGATATTTAGATCCTAGATCCTTTCTCCTTGAAGGTTCTTTCTGCTTAGTATGAAGCTACATCACATGTCTTGTTATACTGTGCTGCCAAAGAGCCAAAGCAACAGACCCAACCAACCACTCAAAACCCTGAAGCACTGAGTTAACGTTCTTCTACTTAGACATTGATTGTCTACAGTATTGTGTCATAGTGTCAGCTTCCAAATATTCTCCCTACTTATTACATTTTTATGTCTCTACCCTCTCAATGACTTTTTCTTTTTCGTAGCCTCTATCAATTGGTTTAAAAAAAAACATTTCTACTTTAAGAGCTGAATATCCTGTTATTGAAGAATAAAGATTGAACAAATTAAAATGGTTTACTGAAATTAACACTCTGAAAAGTAGCATCATAAACCCATCAGAAATCTGCCTCAAATACTACGTGACACAGACTTATCAGAGTTATTTATTCCAAAGAAATATCAGAACTCTATCCAAGATACTTTCAAATGTTCAAAATACATGAAAATTTTCCTTTACATGATAAATTACTGAAAAAAAGCCTTTTCTCTTTCCTCTTAGAATTTAAGTTCACCAAAGAACTTAGAAGATTTTTTTAGAAGTCAACATGTCATATCTCTGCACTTTTATCAGAGACAATGGCCACCATGAGGGGGAACTATGAGCAACTGTGAGTTAGGAATCTGTACTGAATAGGAAGTCTGGCACCTGTGGTTCTTATTCCTATGTGCCCTCCACAACCTGGTCTCTCCCTACAAGTGAGAGCCATCTGCTTATCCATCTGTCACACCATAGAAGCTTAGCAGATGCTGCTTTGTTTATCTGAACATGGCTAGCCATCATCCTAGTGCTCTAAGTACAATAGATGTGCAAAATAGTACTTGATGGGCTGAAATAAACAGAAAGACAATCTGTATTACAATTGAAACTATTCACCTTAATAATAGCTATAAATATAGAAGTATAATCATGTAGATTTAAAACCTTGCTAAACAACAGGCTTCCCAGTTGAAGGACGCTTATGGGTTTTAAAGACATTCCCATTCCACTTATATAATAATGGTAAGAAAATTAAATAGCTTAACACATGACAAGAAAAATCTTACAAATTCATCCATAAGCTTATTTCAAGGTAATAGTGACCTGATACTAACAACATATAGGAGATGGTAAGAATGCACTCAGGGAGGAAAAGGAATTCTTTAGTGGGATTATGAAGTAACTCAACCATAATTTTAGAACACAAGGTTTGGATCATTTTCTAACTCACTTTCTCAGAACTCACTCTGAATAGTTTATAAGAGAAAGACTCAGGTTATTCCTTGGCTTATGGAGATTATAAATTATTTGACCTCGTAATTAATTATCTTCTGTGCCTTAGTATTTGATATTTTCAAATAGACAATCAAACTTGCTAAAATGGTAATAGTGTGTGAACTTTCATGTGTCTCAATCCAAGATGTGTGTATGTGGCCTTTGCACAAATTAGTGGAGGGGAGTCAGAAATGACTGAGTTTTTTTTTCAAACTTGTACTTCCTTCTTCTTACAGAGAAAAGTAAGACACTGGATGTGTATCTCAGTTAAATATTTGTTTAACCTACCCTTAGGAGAACAATGTAACAAACAACCTTGGTTACAACTTAGGTTGTAAAAGCACAGCTACACTTTTAAGTTATATACTCTCCCATGCCCCGGTCCACATCATATGTATCATTTGCTGAAAGCAGCAAATACAGAGGTTGAAAGAAACCTTCTAAAATAAACTATAAAAAATAAAAATATTGGTGGCTGCCTGAGTCAGTTGGAATCAGTTGTAGCCAGCACAACTTTTATAAAACTCTCTTAAAGATTTCTGTAAAATATATCCTATTCCTTTTGGGTGAAGCACTTTGTGAGTGAAACTTGAAATTACAAAACACACACACACACACACACACACATACACACACACACACTACACTGAAGACACGATCACACACACAGTAACACACAGTAACAGACAGTTGTATGTGACAGCATTTATTAAACATGGACAGATTCAGACTCACACAACAGACAGACAAGATGGAAGACACGGGGAGCATGAAGCAGAGAATTCAAATCTGGACTCACTTTTGGTTAAATGACTCCGAGGGTGAGTACTTTCTCTTCCCTTAATATGACACAGATACATGATGAGCAACTGGGAGTTAATCACTATTGCATACAATCCATGTAGGTTGAACACAGAGTAACTACTCAAGAAATGTAACATGACTTTCTTTTCTTTATTTAAAATTATTGAGCTTGATAATTATAGTTGAATACATTGGTTTAGTAGAATATTTTAAAAATCTAAAAAAAAAATGTGTTATACTGGAGTTGGTTTTCTTGAGCAACCATTTTGACTGACAATAAGAAAATAAATTGCCTAGAGCATAAATTCTTGGTTCCTAAAAAGCCTGATAATGCTTAATATCATACTGATAGGACTTTCATGCCAGGTATTTCTATTTCATACTCATCAGTAAATTATTCCACAGCCCAAGAAACATTCATATAGTACAAAAACCTCAGAGTGTAGCACCGGCTTATGAAATTTCACTTACCCTAACCCTGTTACTTTTTGCCAGGAACATGACGGGCTGATCAGGGGAAGCAAAGGAACGATAGAAGCCTGAAGGGTTCCCCCAGGGAGCAGACAGCGAACATCGGAACAGACACCTGGCCTATTCTGAAAAACAAAAATCGTGATTATTTTGTCTTTTTGCTGCTGACACAGTGACTAGTCAGTGCGATGCAACATGGAATGAGTGCTGGAATGAAATGGAAATCTCCCTTTTAGAAATCAAGATATAAGCACAAAGAAAAAGAATGTACTCGGCAGAGGGGAAAATGAGTCCTTTCAGGAGGAAAGATGCACCTCACAGAGAGGAGCTGGTGCTCTAGCAGGGTACATGCCCAAATTATATTAGATTCCATTGGTGGATCTGTAGTTATCCCTATTCCTGTGCTTCACATCCACCTAAGTGAGCAGGAAAGAACCAGCAAGCAAGGGGGGAATGGGAGATAAAAGTGGGTTAGCCACTGCAAGTCCTTTGGCTTAAGAAGTGCTGCCTCTTCACTGCATTAAAGATGGGATGGGGTCATGGGAACACCACCCAAAAGTGGTCTCTAGAAGAAGATGGCATCCCTAACAGTCACTCAACAAACAAGAACCTCATTATGAAACAAAATTCTGACAATCTGAATCAGTTTACAAGTGAATTCTTCTTGAGTCCTCAAAACGAAAGTGTATCATGTTGGCTGGCATTCTGATTTCAGCCTTGTAAGGCCATAAACAAAAATACTTCATCAGGTCCTCCTAGATGTTGACCCTCTCAACTGTGTCACCTACCAAATGCCACTTAAGCATCTTGCACAATGTTAACAAAAACATATTTGGCATAGCAACTCACCATGATGTGATAGAGAATTAATTATACCCATTTTATTAGACAATGAATTATAGAATCAAGTCCATTATTTATACAAATATATATGTATATATATGCATATATATATATATATATATATATATATATATATATATATATATATATATATATATATATGTCACAAACATAAAGGGGAGCTGAAATTCAGAGATGAATTAAAGGAAGGTCTCAGCTTTGGATCTGGAGTATTTGTACTAATCTGATATATATTGTGAACACTAGTGTTGATTTGCATTTGGAAAGCCCATCTTTAAGGAAGTTCTTGATACATATTGCTAATCATCCTTTAATATCCTCCATGCAGGTGCTCAGTTGGATATGTCAGCACCTTTCAATTTGTTTCTTTGGTGCTGAGAGCTGCCTATTCAGCGGGAACTTCCATTTATATAAAGAAATACCGAGAGAACTTTATTATGTCATATAATTTAAATTAATTTGTAAGAGGAAAGCTCTAACATCTTGCCATTATCTCTACTGGAAATCCACTAAAGAACATAATTTTAGAGATCTAGGAGCCAAGCTCATTTCCAAAAGCACAGCTGTCATTTTCACTAGCTCACAGCAAGTTCAATGAGACGACGCTGCCTTTCAATTCATGCATTCATTTTCTAGGTAGTTTGTTCTATTGTCCATCAAGCCACAAATGTAAAACTGTGTTTCCACCGTGTGCCTTCCAGATTCCTCATGATGCCCTGGGTTACAGGAGGCAACCATGTCTTTCCTTCTCTAGTCCTACCTATCTAAGGGTTGTTCTATCTAACTTCTTATTTTAGCTTCAGTAAAACTTATAAAACATGAAATTCACAATCTTGAACACCTTAGCAGATGAGTTCATCACACCTACACTCCTGGGGAGCCAGTATCCAGAAGCCTTACATCTTCTAAAACACAATGCTATGCCCATAAAAATCCATCTTCTCTCTTCCCCTCAACCCCTGTCTGTCACCATTGTACTTTCTATCGCCATGGATAGGCTACGATAGGTAATTCATAGTAGTAAGAAAGTATAAAAATTTTCATTTCTGACTATCTTATTAGACTGAGCATTATGATTTCAAGGGCCATTTGTTTTGTTACAAATGTCCTTTTTATACCTGAGGAGGTTTCTAAGTGTATGTATATGCTACATTGTACTTATCTGTCCCTCCACAAATGTATGATTGAATTGATCCTACTTTTTGTTTGTTGTGAATAATTCTGCCCTGAATGTGAATGTATAACTGTCTTATGACCTTTTTTATTAGATACTCTCTGTATTTACATTTGAAATGTTATCCCCTCCCCCCCCACTACAATCCCCCCCCTCCACTTGTCTCCACAAAGGTGCACCCTCTCCTGATCACCCTCTTTTCCTCAGTGCCTTGGCATTTCTCTACATTGGGAAAATGTGCCCACTCTGAACCAAAGGCCTCTTCTCTCATTGATGTCAAACACTGCTATCTTCTGCTACATATGCAACTGGAGCAATAGGTCTCTTAGTGTGTGCTTAATGGTTAGTGTTTCAGTCCATGGGAGTTTTGGAGGGTTTGGTTGGTTGACAATGTTGTTCTTCCCAAGAGGTTACAACCCCTTTCAGCTCCTTCAGTACTTTCTTTAGTACCTTCATTAGGGTCCCTGTGTTCAGTCCAATGGTTAGCTGAAAGCATGCTCAGCTATATCTGTATGACTCTCTGGTAGAGCCCCTGAGGAGGTATCTCTATCTGCTTCCATTATGCAATTCAATACTACTCAGCTATTAGAAACAATGACTTTATGAAATTCCTAGGCAAATGGATGGAACTAGAGAGTATCATCCTGAGTGAGGGAACCCAGCCTTACTAAATTTTTAATAGTAGGATAGGTTGAGAAAATGGGAAGGACCTAGGAGGAATGGAAAGATGGAGGATGTCTAATTAGAAACCATTATGGGAAGCTTCAAAAGAACTAATAAAAATAAAAGAAGTTTGTTAATGGCCTGTCTCATCTGTTGTGAGTAATTGAGCATCTTGTTTGGAGTGTATTTCAATGGCCCAACCTCTCATTATGTTCTATTTGCTTCAAAATATTTATTTAAAAAAACTAAATATTATTTTTCCTATTAGCCCAAAAAAACTGAAATATAAAAGGCATTTCCTTTGATTTCAGATAGTTCAGTCTTTAAGAACACAGACTACACATGAAATTACATTGATATACATGCAATAGTTACTGATCAAGAACACAGACTGTACAATATTACATTAGTATACATGTAATAGTTACTAGTCAAAACTAATGAACAGATACTGGAAATGAAGCAGAATCAGGCTGGGTAAAGAAAACAAGTATAGGGAGAAGAAGCAAGTAGAATCATAAAAAAGTATATTAGGTCAGGAAAACTGGGTGAGCTGGCCACAGTGAGGAATGAAGCTGAGAGGCATAGACGACAGCTCATATTTTGCTAAGTAGTGAGTGCTGAGGAACGTGGAGTTCAAACTGAAAACTTACTGGGAATCAGTGGGAATCAATGCTAAGGCTAAGTTGAGTACAAAACTAGAATATTGTCTGGTGTCTGAAGTGATGAATTGCTTAAGAATGCTTGCGAAATCTGCCTAGACTACAAATTCGCTGAGCCAGCAGATAAGCAATAATTAGTAGGGCTGTGTGGAAGGTGGGATCCGGGGTCTGTAGTATGACTCTAGCGCTCACGTAGACTAACTTGCAGACTGAGATTTGTTCTTGAGAATACTGCAGGGTAAATAAGACTCAAATAAGATAAAATTACTTATTGCACTGAATCCAAATGGATGATCCAGTGGGGTTTGGTGACTGTCACCAAAGTCACAAAGAATTATTCATGAGTACCCAGGAGCTTCCCCAACACCATATTTCTCTCAATGCTGACAATAGTATTTCCCCTTAGCTTCCTGTTAGCTTTCTGCAATTTCAGTTATTTGTGGCTAACAGTGGTCTGAAACTATCAAATGGAAAATTCCAGAAATAAAGAGTACATCCATATTAACTTGTGCACCATTCTTAAGGAGCATAATGAAATCTATCTCTCCTCCTCTCAGGTGATATATGAATGGACCCTTTGTCTAAAAGACCTGTGCTGTATTAATGACCCTTAAGCCATTTAGTAGCCATCTTGATTATAGATTGACCATCATTGGACCACTACACCATAGTGATTGTGGTCAGTAACCTTTATTTTCCTTAGTCATTCCCCCACTTTATAAGGATAATTGGTGCTAAAAATTCAGACATGTGAAGAAGAATCTGTAAAATCACTTCTTAATTTGTCAAGGGGCAGCTCTTCCTTAAGAGGAAAAAAAAAAAACCCACTTATGTTGAGGCTTGTAAGCTGATGCATAATAAAATGTAGTAAAAGCAAGGAAACATTCAAATAACTTTTATTATGAGCTGTTGTTTTAATCGATTTAATTTTAGTTATTGCTGTTGACATCTAACATAGGTATATAGAAAAGAAAACATTAGACTGAGTAGATTATATTAAGAAACGTATATAAAACTATCTTTAAAAAGAAGCCAGAAGCCATGAATTTAAGAGCCATATGGGAGGTGTTGAAGGGAAGAAATGGGAAGGATAAATGACGTGACTGCATTTTAATTTCAAAATATTTTAATTAAAATAAAGCTATACTTCCCAAAGGCAGTCGAAGAGACTAGGAATAACTATTATTAGTGTGCCCAAGTGTGCTTTTCTGTTGAACTAATAAAATTAATTTCTCAACAATATTCCTATAACAATATAATAGACCATATTTATAAACCATTTTTAATTTATAATTATCTTAATACGATGTGAAATTTTTAAAAAGGCCTATTAAAGTGGATGTTATCTTTAATCTGATTTCCATATTTCTATACACGTTGCTTTTAATTTTGGATATCGAATTCTGGGCATTCTGTTTGAAAGTGAATGCGCTGGACAGACGGGAATAAAATTGAGTTTGAAACTTTATCTAATTGCTTGTTTTGTTAAAAACAACACTTGAACAACTTTGGTAAAAAGCTGACTTGCAATATGATTCATGGGATTTCACAAAAAACAAAGTTTTGGTTGCTTTGGGTTTGGATAGGAAAGTGTGTGCAAATAAACAAGTTTATAAGAAAATATTTTTAAATGGGGGAATGGGACTATAGGGGAACCCCTGCAAATGGCAGCAGCCTAACCTTAAAGGAAAATACTTTGAGGGAAAGAAATAAAAGCTGGATTTTAGAAGGCTGATTTAACTGTATTTTCTTCCTGTTCTAAACTTTTTGTTTAATATACAAACCTTCAGACAAAAGGTAGCCAACACAATAAAGGTGAACAGTCATTATTGGGACAGTAAGAAAAATCCTTGAGAAAATCAAGAACTGTTCTGAAAAGATATTTAAGAAAAATAATAAAAAAATTGAATACCATCCAAGAAGTACTAAGGAAGGCAGAGAGCACCTCTGTGTTTTCTATATTTCTATATTGTTTACAGCTATAGTTAGTGGGAACCTGGGAGAGTGGGACCTCCAAAGATCATTATGTTTAATCTACACACACCAAGAAAACTCTGACTGTTTCAATGTTACATTCTGTTCTACATGTACTTTATGCATATGGTAACTAGTGAGATTTCAATGCATGTTATCAAACCTCTAAAAGAACTGCCAAAATGCTTTAAAAAATCTGTACATGTATCTCTCTTCTTTAAATAAAGGTATAAGAAAAAAATTAGGCAGACTAAAGTCTCATGCAAAAGTCAACTTTATTCAGATCATCAGACAATTTATTCTCTGAGGGTTGAGAGGAGTCTCCTGAATAAAGTGTAGAATCACAGGGGCTAGCTGCACATGGCAAAAGCATGTTCTTCCATAGATGCATATACATAAATAATAAAGACAGCTGTGATGAATAATCTGAAGTAAGTTCATGCCTACCCATTGCTCCTGGGAGGAACATAAAAAACATATTCCAAAAACAGTTCCATATTTTTGAAGAAAGTGACTATTGCCTTGTTTTCGTGGAGTTCTGTCACAAGCACTCAGAATTCCCCTCACAAGACTCCATTCTTTGACTTTGTTCTGATACCGTATGGCATGAAGCCTGTTATTTTATTTGGATATTAGAGGAATGGAGAACACAGAATTCTGGAAGATTTGAGAACTATTAGAGGAAGTAAGCCACATATCTGTTTATGATGAGCTGGGGCCTGAGTTGAGCATCCTATTTTCTACCATCAAAATACAGAGAAAGAAAAAGTACCATTATCCATATTTAGGAGATGTCGAGTGATGTTTATCTGGGCCATAGAACATCCTAGACTAACTCAGGACTCATTACGCAGACAAAGGTTTTTTTCATAATTTTTAATGAAGCCCTAATTACCTTAGATAAGGCTTAAACTGGAAATAAGGATCATGCAACATTTCAAAACTTCAGTAACTAAAAAATATACTTTAGTAGTGAAAATGAGGAGAAACAGAACATCTTTAGCCCTTATTAACAATCTGGGACATATAGCCGGAGCAGGGTGCCATTAAGAACAGCAGCATTCTGTGTTGTGAGCCCAGATCTTTAGATAACACACTGTAAAGGTCACAATTCATTCAACCCCAAGTGAAAAGAACAATTCTTCACCCAAGATTTAATTTAAAAATGGCTTACTTGCTCTTCCTGAAAAGATGATTTCTTGGAAACATAAAGGAATTGACTGATAGCTGGTTTTTCTCTGCCCCCCACTCACTGATATCAAAATTATATCTGAGTCTTGAGTGCATTCTGGGTCCATGAAATACTTGTTGAAAATAAGAGACCAGAAACTGTGAGTGCTCTCAAAACACACAATAGGAACTTTTGGGAGGACATATCTTTCTGGAGAGATCTTGTCCTATTTATAGTCAGCCTTTATAATTTTAATAGCCTAATACCAAATAAGGTCTTTATTGTCAGCTTTTTTTTCTGTAGAGGAAATGAAGCTCCCTAACTAATCAAAGGCCCAAAAATGGAAAATATCCTGTTCAGGCTTCAAACTTCCTCGTACGAATTTCTCACTTTGAATGAGCACCAGTTCCATTCCTGTTCTTGTCTCTTAAAGGCACAGAGTTTTTTTTCAGATCTCCATCTTTTAGCCAGTGTCCTCTTTAAATAAGAGATTCAAAAGAAACATTCTATTAGAGAGTATACTAGAAACATAAAACCTGTATTTCAGCATAAAGAAATATATATATTTTTGATGATCAGAAGCTCACTGCAGGAGCCCTTTGTTCTGAATCATTGTAAAATAATATTCTAACAAGTTATTCCACATCAAAATGTTCAATAGATTATACAACACCAAATGAATCCTGAGACTGTAGTACTGCACACAGATATCAGGCAACAAGTTTGAATTAACTCTGTCCCTGAACCATAGAAGATAATGCTATGTATACAATTGTTTTAGCCAATTATATATCTTGAATTTCATTCGTTTACCTATGGCATTTCTAACATTCCTTATGCTGGCTGGTGAACCCGCTAGGTCTGGTAACTATTCCTAAGAATGTATAAAATCATAATTGGAGTAAAAACTGATAATTAAAGTGTTTCATATTCTAATATCAGACTGGAGTATATACTACAATACATATGAGTTTACATATTCAAATACATGTGCTTAACCACTTATATCCCAAAATTCAAGTGAAGCATTTTACAGAAAATTATTTAAAAAGCAATTCATTAATATTATTTTATTCATTTATGTTTTATTTATTCACTTATCATTTCACTCACTGCTCCCCTCCTGGTCATCCCTCCCACAATCCTTCTCCCATTCCCCACCCCTTTCAACTCTGAGTGGGTGAGGCCCTTCTGCGTTTTTCCCCTACCCTGGCACATCAAGTCTCTACAAGGGTAGGTGAAGCCAGACAGGGCAGCCCAGCTAGAAGAACATACCCTACGTACAGGCAACAGCTTTTGGGATAGCCTCCGCTCCAGTTGCTTAAGACCTTCATGAAGATCAAGCTGCACACCTGCTGTATGTGCAGAGAGGCCTATTCATCCCTTGTATATTCTTTGGTTGGTAGTGCAGTCTATGAGAGTCCATGTTAGTTGACTCTGTTGTTCTTCTTGTGGAGCTCCTATCCTCTCCAGGACCATCAATCCTTCCTCCTATTCTTCCAAGAGAGTCCCCAAGCTCCGTCAAGTGTTTGACTGGGGGGTGTCTGCATTTATCTGAGTCAACGGCAGGGTTGAGCCTCTCAGAGGACAGCAGTGGTAGGCTCCTGTCTGCAAGCTTAACAGAGTATCATTAATAGTGCCTGCCATGCAAACTTTAAAACTGTGATATTAAATAACCACCTAAAAGCAAGTTGCTCAAGGGTTCATGCTGTGTCTACTCATCATAGAATAGTACCACATACAATTTTAAGTTTAAGCAAGAACTAAAATAGTTAGTTTGGTTTTCATAGGAGAAGTCAGTGTTTCAAAGACCAGAGCATTTTCCCAAGACATGGAGGCAGATATGGAACATGATTCCCACTGAGGTCTGACTTTTTTCAACATTTATTTTCCACCAACATTAAGTTAAGAAGAGTTTGATCCTCAGACAAGCCCAATTGTTTCTTAAATGAGAAAAATCCAGAAGGATCAACTATAATTAAAAATAACATACAATTTAAATGCATTAGAGACAAAGAATCCAAACAACCACTATAAAGGCATTGATTACACAGTATAGTTTCTAAGAGGTATGGAAACATGAGTAATTGCTGAGTTTCAACAAATTTTATTACTAAACTAAAACACTGAAAAATTCATTTCAATAACTCTGAAATCTATCTACCTTTTAAACCAGTTCAGAAAAAGAGGATGAAAACATTCCCTAATGATTGTCAATAATTAAAGAGCAAAATTATAAATCAGTCTTATAACTTTCATGCATATGTATGTGATGTTAGGCTTTGATGTAATTTTCTAGTCCATATCTATGATATTTATAGCTTCATTTCTTACATTTTTTCTCCTTCTTGCTTATATTATAGATGTGGATGTGCAAAATAAAGTCAAAGTTTAAAGCATATGACTATATACCTTTAATAACATTGGCTTCTGTGACTCATGTTATGTTACTTTGAAATTTTATGACTTGACATTTTATCAAACACATGATACTCTTGAGGATGTTCTTTCACACTGATATTTGGCAGCTAAAGAGGAATCTACATATATATCCACATGCAGGGATAATATCTTGTGCACTGTGTGGAAGCATTTCTGTAATAAACTTATAGCAAATAAGCTAAGGCAGGCAGGATTAGACAGTAAGACATACATCAGAGAGACAGGAACTCTGGGAGATAGTCAGACATGGGAAAAGATTCCCCTCCCAGACATAGAGGTAGTCTGACAAGGGAAACTGAGGGAAGGCCATATAACCCAGTATAAATGGGTTAATATAAGTCACAAGTGAGTTGGAGAACAAGCCTAGCTTATGGCCTAAGCATTGTTTAATAAATAATAAGGCACTGAGATGTTATTCATAAACTTGGGTGAGGGTGGAAAATCCCATATGTAAGACAAGAGAAAACAACCACATATCTTCTTTTGTGGGGAAAAAAGTTTACACACTGAGGAGACGTTTTATTCAGATTCAGTGAAAATTTTATGTGCAGTATTTTAAAGTTTTAAATTACAACAAATCAAACAGTCCTATTACATAATTAAAACTATTTTTCAAAAAAAAAGCCAGAAACCAACCACATATTGGGAAAGAGATGTAGCTTAGTAGTACATGCTTGGTTAGCATGCACAAGCAAGACCATGAGCAAAATCCCAGTACAACACACCATAATATAGAAGGTTTATATCAGTAGTATGTCTACTTTTTAAATATCAAGTCTGCCTTTTAAGTGAGTTTATATTCAAACATTTGACACTCTTTGACATTCCTGGCTAGAGGTATTTTTCCCAGAGATCCATGATGTGCCAATATTTTGAAAATCATGCTGACTTGCTTCTTAATGTAAAACAAAAGTATATTTTTTCAATTATTTCAGAAGTCATTACAGGTCCTTCACTTGTTAAAACTTAAATAAGTGCATGCTATGAGCAAATTTAAGTTGAGAAGTTAACTAAACTAAATGAAATTGTCAAAATTGTCCAGTCTAAATAATAACAACCAAGAAAGTAGACCTTTTAAAAAGTTAATTTTTAAAGCAAACAATCATCCAGACATGGTGGGTCACCACACTAATTCCAACATTCACAATCCTGGCTAAGGAGGATAATATGTTTGCGGCCTGTCTTGGCTACACAGAACTTTTCTCAAAAAAAAAAAAAAAAAAAAACTTGTGTAATTAAAATAACCACATAAAAATTTTTCTTTCAGAAGAACCTCCAAAGTCTAATACATTTACTATTGATTTCAAAATGAAAATTAAAGGGCTAACTAACACCAACTACATAAAGTACAACCCAACTTATTTTATACATTCTGATCTCTCTCTCTCTCTCTCTCTCTCTCTCTCTCTCTCTCTCTCTCTCTCTCTGTCACACACACACACACACACACACACACACACTCCCTCAAAAGAAAATCAACCTCCAAAAATATAACTACATAACAACATACACTCACTCATCAAAAGGAAATCAACATTCAAAAATCTAACTACATAAAACCAGTATATAACATAATAAATATGAAAATATATAAAATATAATAAATCAAGTCCAGCTTTTACAACTCCTTCAAAACAATGGTGCTTACAAACTGAAAGGCTGCACAGGGAAACTGATCTATTCACAGATAGAGCACATGACAAATAACCCTTGTCTATTCATGGTAAATGTTAGCAAATTGGGATTCAGGCAGAATGTCCTCATTAGCAGCTGCAAAATGAATCCTACAGATAACATCAGACATATTCCAATTTAAACTGAACACCAGGAACAAGTCTATCCATCCTCGCTGTTTAACTAGTGTAACATTGGAGTTCCTCACTAGCATAGGAATGTAATAACAAAAGACAATCATAAAAGTTAACAGGTCAGGGAGATGAGATGGTTCAGTGGGTAACGTGTTTGATACACAGCCATAGGACCTATTTCAGATGCCCAGTGCCCATGTTAACACTAAGCAAAGCAGTATGCTGTAGGTTGGCCTGAAGCTGTTCCTATTTTAATGTTAATTCCACTTCCCCAAGAAGGGCTGCCTAGTCATATACTCAAGTGGTGACTTCATCAGAACCTTCCCATTTTAATTAGTAAAATAAAGGAAAGCCAATGACTGGGCAGGGAAAGGGGGTGGAGAGAAAGGATCAGAGAGGAGAGGTCAGAGCAGGGAGGAGGAAGGGAGAAAGGTCCAAGATGAACCTTCATAAAGACCAACTAGATCCAAGGGGGATTGATTGGCATTAAATTACTATGAACACTGAGGATTTTATAGGTCTAATATCTCATATAGAAGGGCAGCTTGTATCTTTGTCTATTTGATGAAATCTTGTGTAGAGGGTTTGTGGATTGAGAATTGAATACATAAACCTGTATGAAAAAGCTATTGGGCTGTAGAGTTGTGTTTGTGTTGGGTTTGGGGGTGAACAAGCATGGACGGAGGCAGAAAACAGGTGGAAAACCGCCAAGGGAAGGGAGTCGCACGGACAAAGTGAAACTTAGGTGGCAGCTTGGACAGAGCAACAGAAGTACACACGGCTCCATCCTAAAATTGGGCCTGAGGAGTGAGCGAGTCTCAGAACCAATAAAGATTTAAGCTACCTTTTTTATTTTTAAATACTTACTATAACAGTATGCACCTGTAACTAACCTCTAGGGAGTAGAAACTAACCTCTAGGGAGCAGAGACAAGCAACCTCAGAGGCTTCTTGGAAGTAAGACTCTAAAAGTTCTCTCTCCCCGCTGTAGGGAATTTCACCTAAGTAACCCCCAGGTCTCTCACCTCCCAGGTCTCTGGTACATTCTAGAGGGTCGCCCCACCTCTTACCTCCCAGGAGTGTCTGTTTCTATTTTCCGTGCTGTCCCTCAGTGCTTCAGTCCCCTCCCCTAACCCCTGCCATAATACCTAATCATATTCCCTTCTTCCCCTTTCTATCCCCTTTCCCACCCAGGTCGTTCCATCTCCTTGCCTCCAGTGGTTGCTTTCTTCTCCTTCCCAAGTGAGATTAAGGCATCCTCACTTAGGCCCTTTGGCTTGTTAGCCCTCTTGAGTTCTGTGGATTGTATCCTGGGTATTCTGCACGTTTTGGCTAATATCCACTTGTTAATGAGTACATACCATACATGTCCTTTTGAGTCTGAGTGACTTCACTCAGGATGATATTTTCTAGTTCTATTCATTTGCCTGCAAAACTGATGTTGTCCTCATTCTTAGTATCCCATTGTGGAATAGTATCCCATTGTGTAAATGAACCACATTCTTTTGTTGTGACACATCTGGGCTGTTTCCAGCTTTGGGCTGTCACAAATAAAGCTGCTATAAATATAGTGGAGCATGTGCCTGGTGGCATGGTGGGGCATCTTTTGGGTATATGCCCAAGAGTGATACAGCTGAGTCTTCAGGTAGATCTATTTCCAATTTTCCGAGAAACCTCCAGAAGATTTCCAGAGTGGTTGTACCAGTTTTCAGCCCCACCAGCAAGGAGTGTTTCTGTTTCTCCACATCCCTGCCAACATGTGCTGTCCCCTGAGTTTCTAACTGCAGTTTTCTCTCCCTCTCTACCTTGCAGTTCCTCCCCACCTACCCTCCCATCGGGAACTGACACCCTTCCTGACTCTCACTAGAAAACAAACAAACATCTGAAATACAATAAATAAAAAAAACAATCAGAATAATGCAAATGACTGACCCCTCCAAAAAAAAAAAAAAAAAAAAAAAAAAAAAGCCAAAAGAAAATCACAAGAAACATGTATAGATGCAGAGACACACCAGAGTCCCACAAAATCCTCAGACTAGGACTTGTGATATTAGGGTGTGGGAGGAGAGTCCTGACATGAGAAAAAGAACCTCAAAAGATGCCACTGAGTGTGTATTGTGCATGGAACCTACCTTTTTAAGGGTGGTTTGTTTTCCCCAGTGAGACTCCCTTAAAGAAAACTAAATTTTAGTTTGCAGGTGGCTGTCAGTTGAAGAGAGGTTCTGGGTTAGGGATATGGATGTGTGTTCACTTCTCCTCTCAGCTCTAGAACACCATCTGGCACACACATGTGATGAGCTTGTGCATACAGCCACCATCACTGCATGCATATGTGTGCCACACCTGTTGCCTCTAGACAGTCTCAATTACTTGGTGTCCTCCATCCCGTCTGGCTCTTACACACTCTCTGTCTCTGTTTCCATGGAGATTCCTGAGCCCTGAGAAGAGGGATCTGGTGGGAACTTCCTATTTAGGACTGAGCATTCGAAGAGGCTCCTCACTCCCTTCATACTGTCTTTCCGTGAGTCTCTTGTTTGTTCTCATCTGCTTTAGGAGGAAGCTTCTCTGATGATGGCTGAGCAAGGAAAGAATCTGAGTACAGCACAATATCAGTTAGAGTCATTGCTCCATTCCTTTAGCAGAACAGAAGTATTTGTGTTTCCTGGGTCCTTGGGCTATCTGATCACAGGGTCTTGGCTACATAAGCAGTGTGGGGTATGGGATCCGTCTCATGGAATGGGCCTTGATTCAAATCAGATATGAATTAGTTATGCCCGAAAGCTTTGTGCCATTATTGCATAAGAATATCTTGCTGGGTTGGTGTTTAACTTTCTCCTTTGGTCGTGTGCAGAGTACCTTCCAGTATCATGGATACTAATCCACAGGGGTAAAGATCTAAGTAGGCAGGAGCTTGACTTCCCCATCTTCAATGAGTTGTGTAGAGGCGAGACAGCTGAAACTAAGGACTATTTAAAGGGTTTTGTGAAAACCTAACACTGTAGAAGTTTCCTATATTATATACATACACAAAGTGAATCTAAATAAAATGGCCAAATAACAGGGGAGATGGAGCCCTGGTTAGACATATCTTGTCACCAAATGAATCTGACAGAAGTGAGAATGGATTGCATCTAATCCCATGGGCCCTGTAGAAATCCCGAAAGAACACAGGCTAATGCCAAGGGTAGTGATGGCTCTCCACAGACTGACAGTTAATCCTATTCCTAAATTCCATTTTAAAATCACAAACATAAAAAGAAAAACATAAATGTCATACAGATGTCATTGTTGTTTATACAGAAAATTCTTTATAAGCACATCACAAGTACCGTACAAAACCTACAAAATTGCAGGACACAAGCAAAATACAAATATTTCTTAATAGGTTCTGATTCTTATACTTGCAACAAGCAATATCAAGCAAAACTTAAACAATAGTATCATTTAAAATATTAACAAAACCCCTTACAAATTTATTTAAACAAATACAAGAAAGACCCACTTGTAAGAACCGACAAATGTGACAAACTGCATGGGGAAAAGTGAAGTCCACAAGACAACACAAAAAACTATAGTCAAAACCTCTACCTTCCAATTACACTAACAGCACCATTGTCTGAACATTTGTCCTGTAGATAGCCGTCAATAATCAATCACACATTCTGACCATGAAGACCCCAACCCAATCATCTTCCCTGTCACCTGAGATCACCCTGATTAGCCCATAGTTAAACCTATGCCTATGATGAAGAAGGTAGATGGGCACCTGATAGTCCTTACTCCACGCTTGGCTGACTAATCTCTTGTTTTAGTGGTTCCATACTGCACAGAGGGCAAAGTAGGCTTTATACTGGAACAATAATGGGTTTTTCATAGGTTTCTTTAAAAAAGATAAACATACAAAGATCAAAAACAAAAAGACAGAATGATGGATTTTATCATCAAAAGCCTAAAAGGTAGAATACTACATCATCTCATTTAAGTCAGCCTTCTCCCATGAATTATATTAGTGCGCACACACACACACACACACACACACACACACACACACACACACTAATCTAATGAATCATGGAACTTTCCTAATGTGCCATGCTGTTAGTACCTAAAGTGAGAGCCTTTACAGTTTAGGCCGGAGCTAGAGCTCACTTGACAGAGTGCTTGCTTGGCATGCATAGAGCCCAAGGTTCAGTCTTGGTGCTGAGTAGATTGATCTTAGCACTTAAGAAGTGGAGACTGGAAAATTAGAAGTTCAAGGTCATTCATGTAAATGAGCAAGTTCTGGAACAGCCTGATCTATACCAGACCTTGTCTGAAAACAAGTTCTTTTTTAAAAAACTAAACTAGTTATTTCCCACTAGTCTGTAATAAAAACAGGGGTTTATTCTGAAAGACAAACTTTAGAAGCAGGGAGTTATTAATGTAGAATCTTTTTTTTTCCTGTGTCTAGATAACATTTGGTTTGTACAAATATATTGCTTCAGCAAAACCACATTTTACTGGGCAACTTTCATTATTTGTCTAATTAGGCATGGAGCAAATTTGTTGACTATTTTAAAACTTGTATTTGAGTATAAAATATATTTGAGAGGGGTTTCTTCAGACTGAAGGAAAGTGTATTCATCTGAGCCATAAAATAGCTGTTTCTCATTCTTGCTCATTATTTTGAGCCCTCTAGCGCTTAGTGAAGCATTTGTGTATGCATGTGCTTGTGTGTGTGTGTGTGTGTGTGTGTGTGTGTGTGTGTGTGTGTGTGTGTGCATGTTTGTATATCTCAAGGGCATGTTTTATATGAACTTACAAATGTAACATTTGCCCTTTTTTATGTTAGGGATTTTCTGGACCAGTAGAGTCTGTTGCTAGGATGGTATGAGCCATTTCACCATAATCACAGTTTTCTGTGCTGGCTGAAGTCTACAGAAAGCCACACCCAGTGTACTGGCTTCAACATCATTACAGTCATTAGGCTTCTTATATTCCAAGAACTGCCTAACTCCATTGTGCAGCGAGGAAAACTATAATTTTCCTGGGTATGGAATCAGCTTCTGTCTAAGCTCAGTTGGGTGGGTCCACCTTACCCTAGTCATCTTCCATGGGCATTTATCAGTGCTGTGGGTATGTTCTAATGCTTTGTCTTAATTTGGCTCTCCAAATGACACCAGAATCAGTGTATCCAGATGCTGAGGGTCCCTGTCCCTAATTGGTTTTTGATTGATCAAGAAAGAGCCAGCAGCCAATGGCTGGCCAGAATCAAAGAGGTGGGACTTTTAGGATTCCCAGAAAAGAACTGCATAGGAGAGAAAGAACAGAAACCTCATGACAGGGAGGCAGAAAGAGCAGACTTAAAGGCCTGCTGACATGTAAGAATCCAGGAAAATGGCCTCGAGGGCCACTCCCCAGATTGGAACTTAGGTAGTAGAGATAAAATATAGATTCAGCAATAATAATTCAAGAATGCTGGAGGGGAGTGTGTGACAGCCTCAGGGATGTTTGGATGCGTTCATCCATTGAGCTAGTAGGGCATATTAAAAAAATAACACTGAGTGTGTGTGTGTGTGTGTGTGTGTGTGTGTGTGTGTGTGTGTGTGTTTTCGTTTGCAAATACAGAGGGCTGTGGTGGATGACTAGAAATGTGACTCACCAGGATCTAAGTGCCGATTAACTATCAATCACTACAAATCAGTCTCAGTTCCTCAATCTCCCTGGATACTGAAATTACCTGGAACACATGGAAAACACCAATGTTTAGTATGTGCCTGGGGACTCTCACATAGTATCACTCAGTACTTACAGGTATCAAGTGAATCTACCTGTATTTTGTAAGACTAAATATATAAGACTTGTGTGTGTGTGTGTGTGTGTGTGTGTGTGTGCGTTTGTGTGTGTGTGTGTTTGTGTGTGTGTGTGTGTGTGTGTGTGTGTGTGTGTGTGAGAGAGAGAGAGAGAGAGAGTTTATGTCTAGGTTAGGGTTTCTATTGCTGTGAAGAGACACCATGACCAAGACACTTCTTATAAAGGACAACATTTAATTAAAGCTGGCTTGCAGTTTCAGAGGTTCCCTCCATTTATCATTATGGCAGGAAGCATGGCAGCATCCAGACAGACTTAGTGCTAGAGAAGAAGATGAGATTTCTACATATTTATTCAGCTGCAGCCAAGAGAAACTGTCATCTATAAGCAGCCAGGAGGAGGGAAGCACAGCCCCACAGTGACAGACTTTCTCCAACAAGGCCACATATACTAATAGTGCAAGTCTCTGGACCAAGCATATTCAAAGCAGCAATATACATACATACATACATACATACATACATACATATTTATATATTTACATATAATATACATGTATATATATATCACTAAATATATTTCTTTAACTATCTCCAAAGAGAGTGTATGGATATAACATTTCATATGCTTGACCTCTGTCCACAAGAGTAAGATTTTGTATACTATAAAATCAATACACCATTATCACAGTATAGCAGCTTTTCGAACTGTAAAAGCTTAAGGTGGGTCAAGAGAATACCTTCCCCCGACCCGGAAATCCCTTGAGTGAAGACCAAATGCTCAGGCAATTTGCCACAGGGAACAGCAGAGATACAGAAATGCAGGCCTGGTGAGACTGCAGTGTGAGTAACCCAGGCGCAGAGAAGTCTGGGACAAGCATGCAAAAAGTGCCCCCCCACACTGATTGTTTCAGGGGAGCAGGAACTCTGCCATAAAGACTCAGTTTCCACCCAGAAGGCCCTTGGGTACAGACCAAACACTCAGGCCATTTGCCACCAGGAACAGGGGAAATCCAGGGACACAGTCCTGGTGAGATTGCACTGCAAGTACCCTAGGCACATAGAGGACTAGGCCTAGCCCACAGTAGGTATGGCCATCCAGTTGGTTAAGGGGAGCAGAAACTCTGCCATAGAGACTCGGATCCACTCAGTAGACCCTTGTGTGCAGGCCAAACACTGAAGCCATTTGCCACCTAAAACAGCAGAGATCCAGGTACAAAGGTCAGGTACAGAGGAAAGACAGGAACCAATCACTGACAACAAACCCACGTAAAATCACAGATAAAAAGATGGCAACAGGAAAGCAAAAGAACTTACACAATAAACCAAGACAACCAGGCAACACAAGAACCCAGCTCTCCCATCAGAGCAAAGAGCAGAATGCCAAACACTGCATACAAAGAAGACTCAGACCTAAAATCATACCTCAATATGATGATGGAGATCTTTAAAGAAGAATGGGAGGAAAAGCATAAGCAAATAGAAGCTTTTAAAGAGGAAACACAAAAAACACTCAAAGAAATCAAAGAACAAGAGGAAAACAGAACCAAAGAGATGAAGGAACTGAAGAAGGAATTTAAAAAGGAAATGGAAACAATAAAGAACACACTAAAAAAGACAACTCTGGAGGTAGAAAACCTAAAAAAGAAAACAGGAGTCACAGATGCAAGTATCTCCAACTGACTAAAAGAGATGGAAGAGAGAATCTCAGGGACCTAAGAAAACATGGAAAACAGACAAAACAGTCAAAGAAGATGCAAAATCCAAAAAGCTCCTAACCCAAAATGTCCAGGAGATCCAGGACACAATGAGATGACCAAACCTAAGGATAATAGGAACAGAAGAGGGCAAAGAATATCAACTAAGGAGCACAGTAAATATCTTCAACAAAATCGTAGGAGAAAGCTTCCATACCCTTAAGAATAAGATGACCATGAGCATAAAACAAGCCTACCGAACTCCAAATAGAGTGCACCAGAAAAAAAATTTCTCTTTCTTTGATTTTGCACATATTAGTCAAAACACCAAGTAACCAAAGCAAAGAAAGAATACTAAAAGCAGTAAGGGAAAAAAGTCATGTAACATATAAAGACAGATCAATCAGAATTACAGCCAACTTCTCAACAGAGACTATGAAAGCTAGAAGATCCTGACCACACATCATGCAGACCTTAAGAGAATACAAGTGTCAGCCCAAGCTGCTATACCCAGGAAAACTCTCAATCACTAAAGATGGAAAGACCAAGATATTCCATGACAAACTATATTTACACAATATCTGACCACAAACCCAGCGCTACAATGAATTAGAGGTGGAAAACCCAACACAAGGAGGGAAACTACATCCTAGTAAAAACAAGAATATCTAAGCTAGAAAACCAAAAGAAGAAAGACACACAGGCACGATTCTACCTCTAAAAGCAAAAATACCAGGAAACAGCAACTACTATTCCTTAATATCTGTTAACATAAATGGACTCAATTCCCCAATAAAAAGACATAGGCTATCAGACTGGATAGATAAACAGAATCCAACATTTTGCCACATAAGGAAACTCGTCTCAGAGACAAAGACAGAAACAATCTCAGAGTATAAGTTTAGGGAAAAACCTTCCAAGCATATGGCCCCAAGAAAGAAGCTGCAGTACCCATTCTAATATCGAATTAAGTAGATTTTTCAACCAAAAGTTATGAAAAAAATATAAGGAGGGACACTTTTTACTCATTACAGGGGAAATTTGTCAAGAGGAACTCTCAATCCTTAACATATATGCTCCAAACACAAGAGGACTCAAATTTAAAAAAGAAACCTTACTAAATTTCAAAAAATACATTGCACCCCACACAATAATAGTGGGAGACCTCAATACACCACTCTCATCAATGCACAGATCATGGAAACAGAAACTGAACAGGGACACAGTAAAACTAGCAGAGGTTATGAACCAATTACAATTAATAGACATCTACAGAACATTTCATCCTAAAACAAAAGAATATAACTTCTTCTCAGCACCTCACAGCACCTTCTCCAAAATTGACCATATAATCGGTCACAGAACAAGCTTCAATAGATATAAGAAGATTTAAATACTCCCATGCATCCTATCAGATCACCATTGTCTAAGGTTGGTCTTTAATAACAACAAAGACAACAAAAAGCCCATATACATACGGAAACTAAACAATGCTCTATTAAATGATACCATGGTCAAAGAAGAAATAAAGAAATAAAGGATTTTCAAGAATTTAATGAAATGAAAACACAACAAACCCAAACCTATGGGATGCAATGAAAGCAGCACTGGAAAGAAAACTTATACCTCTGAGTACTTCCAAAAAGAAAGTGGAGAAAGCATACACTAACAACTTGACAGCACAGCTGAAAGCTCTAGAACAAAAGGAAGGAGATACACCCATGAGGAGTAAATGGCAAGAAATAATCAAATTCAGAGCAGAAATTGACCAAATAGAAACAAAAAGAACCATTGAAAGAATCAACAAAACCAAGAGCTGGTTCTCTGAGAAAATTAACAAGATTCATAAACCCTTAGCCAGACTAACTAGAGGGCAAAAAGAGAGTACCCAAATTAACAAAACAGAAAGGAAAGTAGAGACCTAACAACTGAAACTGAGGAAATTCAAGAAATCATCAGATCCTACTACAAAAGCCTGTACTCAACAAAGCTGGAAAATCTGGAGGAAATGGATGAATTCCTAGACAGATACCAGATACTAAAGTTAAACCAGGACCAGGTAAACCATCTAAATAATCCCATAACACCTAAAAAAACAGAAGCAGTCATCAAAAGCCTCCCAACCAAAAAAAGCCCAGGTCCAGATGGGTTCCATGCAGAATTCTATCAGACATTTACTGACAACCTAATATCAATACTCCAAACTATTCCTAAAAAGAGAGTCATATGGAACACTACCTAACTTGTTTTTTGAGGCCACAATAACCTTTGTTTCTAAAACACACAAAGGCCCTACAAGGAAAGAGAACTTCATAACAATCTCACTTATGAACATTGATGCAAAAATATTCAACAAAATCCTTGCAAACCAAATCCAAGATCACATCAAAACAATCATTCACCATGATCAAGTAGGCTTCATCCCTGGGATGCAGGGATGGTTTAATATACAGAAATCCATCAATGTAGTCCACCATACAAACAAATTCAAAGAAAAAAACCACATGGTCAACTCACTAGATGCTGAGAAAGCATTTGACAAAATTCAGCACCCCTTTATGTTAAAAGTCTTGGAAAGAACAGGAATCCAAGGCCCATACCCAAACATAATAAAAGCAATATACAACAAACCAATAGCCAGTATCAAACTTAATGGTCAGAAGCTTGGAGCAATCCCACTAAAATCAGGAACTAGACAAGGCAGCCCACTCTACCCCCACCTATTTAATATAGTACTTGAAGTCCTGTCTGGAGAAATTAGACAGCAAAAGGAGATCAAGGGGATACAAATTGGAAAAGAAAAAGAAAAAAACATCACTGTTTGCAGATGACATAATAGTGTACATACATGACCCAAAAATTTTACCAGAGAACTCCTACAGCTGATAAACAAGTTCAGCAAAGTGGCTGGATATAAAATTGACTCACAGAAATCAGTAGCCTTTCTCTACTCAAAGGACAAACATGCGGAGAAAGAAATTAAGGAAAAGATACCCTTTACAATACTCACAAACAATATGAAATACCTTGGTGTGACTCTAACTAAGTGAAGGAGCTGTATGACAAGAACTTCAAATCTCTGAAGAAGGAAATAGAGGATGATCCCAGAAAATGGAAAGATCTCCCATACTCATGGATTGTAAGAAACAACATTGTAAAAATGGCCATCTTACCAAAAGCAATCTACAGATTCAATGCAATCCCCATCAAAATTCCAACCCAATTCTTCATAGAGTTGGAAAGAGCAATGTTCAATTTTATCTGGAATAACAAAAGACCTAGAATAGCAAAATCAATCTTCAACAATAAGAAAATATCTTCGGAAATCACCATCGCTGACCTCAAGCTATATTACAAGGCAATCATGTTAAAAACTGCATGGTACTGGTTCAGCGATAGGCACATGGATCAATGAAATAGAATAGAAGATCCAGAAATGTGCCCTCACATATATGGTCACTTGATTTTTGACAAAGAAGCTGTAAACATTCAATGGAAAAAGGACACCCTCTTCAACAAATGGTGCTGGTCCAACTGCCACTCAGCTTGCAGAAGAATGAAAATAGACCCTTTCTTATCTCCTTGTACAAAGCTCAAGTGCAAGTGGATCAAAGATCTCCACATTAAAGCAGGTACACGGAAACTATTAGATGAGAAAGTAGGGAAAACCTTAGAACACATAGGCACAGGAAAAAATTTCCTGAATAGAACACCAATGGCTCATGCTCTAAGGTCAAATATTGACAAATGGGAATTAATGAGATTGCAAAGTTTCTGTAAGGCTAAGGACATTGTCAAGAAAACAAAATGGCAGCCAACAAATTGGGAAAAGATCTTTACCAACCCCACATTAGATAGAGGCCTAATATCCAAGGTATACAAAGAATTCAAGAAGTTAGACACCAGAGAATCAAAGAACCCTATTAAATAATGGTGTACAGAGCTAAACAAAAAGGTCTCAATTGAGGAATATCAAATGACTGAGAAGCATCTAAGGAAGTGCTTGACATCATTTGTCATCAGGGAAATGCAAATCAAAACAACCCTGAGATTCCAGCTCACAACAGTTAGAATGGCTAAGATCAAAAATTCAGATGACAGCAGATGCTGGTGAGGTTGTGGAGAAAGAGGAACATTTCTGCACTGTTGGTGGGGTTGTAAACTGGTGCAACCACTCTGGAAATCAGTCTGGAAGCTCCTCATAAAATTGGACATTGTACTACCTGAAGACCCAGTTATTCCACTTCTGGGCATATACCCCAGAGACGCTCCAACATACAATGAAGACTCATGCACCACAACGTTCATAGCAACCCCATTTATGATAGTCAGAAGCTGGAAAGAATCTAGATGTCCTTCGGTAGATGAATAAATACAAATATTGTGGTATATTTACTCAATGGTATATTTACTCAACTATCCGAAACAATGACTTTATGAAATTCTTAAGAAAATGGATGCATCTAGAAAATATCATCCTGAGGGAGGTAACCCAGTTTCGAAAGAACAGACATTATATGCAGTCACTGATAATTGGATACTAACCCCAGAAAGCTTTGAACACCCCAGAAACAACTCACAGACTATATGAAGTTCAAGAAAACAAAGGCCAAAACAAAAATAAATGAAAAATCATTATGCTTAGTTTTTATACATCATGAAAACTTTGACTATTTCCAGGTTACATCTTGTTTTACATGTACTTTATGCTCATTGTAACTAGTAACATTTTAAGGCATACTATCAAAACTTTTTAAAAAATCAAGTAATGACAAAAATGTATTCATATACTTTTATGCAAAAATGCTTTTAAAATCTGTACATTTATCTCTGTTTTTTTTAAATATAGTTGTTCAATTAAAAAAAAGAATGCATGCACAAGCTTTAGGGTCATGGTATCAGCAAAATTTTTCCCATGATCTTGTATCAGTCATCAATGTTAGTCCAAAGAGAATGACACATAGAGCTCCTTAAGATAATGGAAATGTCACCCAAAATTTCATTTTTTTTCTAAAGGAAAGAGAGATACAAGAGAAAGGAAAGAGGGAGGAGAGGAGAAGTGTGGAGAGAAAAGGAGAGAGGAAAGAAAGAATGTCTTTTTGAATATCAGATCTGACCTTTTAGGCAAAAACTCTTATGGCACCTTGTTAAATCTCATTTTCTAACTTTACTAGATTCTAGATTTCTAAATGTTCAATATCACTGTACATAAATTGGTGCCAAATTGGCATCCTTTATTGTTCTTATTAATAACAGAACTAACACAATGACCAATTAGTGGAAACAGTATCTTGAACCAAATTCATCGCTCCATGTTCACCACAGAAGTATTGAACTGAGGAGAGCAGCGGCTGTGTCAAAATTCCCTTCAATTATCTTCCCATCTGCTGGTGGTTATTGTTAACTCTAAAGCTTGAACAGAACATTATTTAAAAGTGCCCTTGAGTTCAGCTTCCATGTTCATTTCTTTTTAAGACATAACCCCTTGACAAGTATATATTGATGAGTAAAATTAAGAGTAGGGACAATGTAGCAAGTCACGTGAGGATAGAAGCTACAAGGGCCACCTCAGCATCCAATGCCTACATAGCTTGGAACACTAATATGCAGCAGAAGGAAACAGTGTACTGATATCGGTCACACCGTATAGATGGTTTCATATGTCAGAGCTTAATTCAAACAAAAGTAAGTTCCTTTTCCCAAGATTTGACTGCCAATTAGCTTTTAAAGCAGACATATCCTAAATCACCAACAAGAATCCCAACATGATCTGAATCACTTAATGTGTAACTGGTTCAGCCTAGCACAGTTGGCTATAAAGCAAACCCATTTTCCATTAGATTGTGAGAGTACATCAAAAGCACCTTTCTGCTTTTCCCAGTGTGCTAAGTGTTCTTGTCCGTGCCTTGCATGAGCATATGGGTGAACGGCTGCTTTAGCTGTGTGGCTGTGTGCTTTGTGTGGTTATGAGATGGTATCGTTGTACTAGAGAAGAAAGAGTTCCCATCCAAGTCTCAAGAAAGAAGTCATCTGGTTTCACTCAGAGCAGAGGAATTCTAAAGGATGAGACTGATCCATCTATTGTCTAGGATAGAAAAGGTTTCCTAGTAGATGGCCATTTTTATAAAATGTTTATGCTGTATTAGATAGATGTCTCCTACCTGCTAAGAGCAAGAACTTTTTTCATGGATGGCAAAAATATTATAATGAAGAGTTACCCTTAATAAAAGAAACGTCGCCAAGGGGAAACTCCATCCCCATTTGCTGGTTTCTCTCTCCATCGACAAGGCCCTTGAGTGCAGAGAATAGAAACAAGGAACATTTAATTAAATGTATATAAAGTTACCCAAATTTTTAAAAAAAAAAAATATTTTAAGGTGACTCTCTCAGTCACTTTAAAATGATTTGTGGTTAAAAAAAACTGATCTGTTATAAAGTCTAAAGACTTCCAAAATCACTAAAAATTACACTTCTAATTAGTTGCTACATTATTTTTCAAATCCATTGCTACCTTTTAGTGTTACAGAGTTTTGCATTAAAAAGGAAAGCATTGGATTATAGTTTTTTTTTCATAAGTAAGATATACATATGTTCCATATGCAAGATATATTTATAGGTACATAGAGAATGGAACATGAATATACCATTAAGTATATTTTGGTGGTTTATGTTTTAAAATAATCTTTATTTTGTGTATATATTTTAGAAAATTTGTACTATGGTTAATAAGAAGCAATTGACTGAGACCTCACTGTCCAGCCCAGGACTTAGAAACAGTCACTATTAATATTTTATGTCCCACTTCATATTTTTAATTGTAGCCATTTTTACTGAATAAAATATTCTCATTCTCTATTAAATTTAATATAACATTTAGTTTAATGAGTATTAACCAGATCACGTTATATAAGTAACCCCCAATTTCTGGTGACATGTGACCACAAATCTTCATTTCTCCATTATGCTGGACATACTCTGTAGGCCAGTGGAGAGGGAAGGGAGTCTTTGCTCAAGTATCTCCAGAGACAGAAGCTGAATGAAACTTCATCCACCTTAACTCTGCCACCTGAGGTGGAAGGTCACACCAGCTGTCACTTCAAGGTTGAAAAAAAATAATAAGTTTAATGACCTAGGCTTAAGAAAAAACCTTTCAGATTTATATAGACAGAGAACATCAGGAGAGCTCAGACTGACCGGACTAAACAGGCTCAGGAGCTGGAAAGCAACGTGCACAGACCCATCACTAGCTCCGTCTGCAGGGGGTTCTTTCTGCTTCCGTGTGTGCAGGCTGGCGCTTGGTAAACCGCACTGCTTCCTTACCATAGGCATTTTCCACACCAGCAGATGGTTTTTAAGAACACGGTGTCCAGTTCTACTTGATTTAGTAATCTTAAATGCACAATGTCATACCCATCATCCATACTTGCAAGCAAAATCAAAGAATGGGAAGGCAGAAGCCACCCTGCATCTCACTGACAGAGAAATAAGTCTGTATAGAAAGGTCATATCTTTCATGGTAATACAAGGAGTGAGGCAGGGTGAAGAAAGCTGATATTTTTTTCCTCCATATGAAATAAATTGGCTGGCTTCAAATTACACACATTTTCTTGAATCTTCCTTTGGTCAAAAGCCTGAGATCAGCGCTGCAGTATCTAAGTGGAATCAAGGTATGAACAGGGGGTAATTTTTTTGGGGATCCCACTCTCAGGCTCCCCAGATTATGGGTGGAACCCATCTTTCTTACAGCTGGAGGACTGAGTTCCCCCACTTATCGATGGCTATTGTCCAGAGACTCTCTCAGCCCCAATCAGTCTCTAGTGGTTCCTGGCCACAGAGACACCCTCAGAACATGGCAGCTTAACTCTTCAAAGCCATCAGCAGATCTCTCTCCTCCACGAAGAGAAAGTGTTACATAACGTGGGCTAATCCAAGCTCTAAAACCCAACCACTTCTCCAAATTTTATTGCCCATAAACGAGGTTAGGTCCTGCTCACAGGCAAGCAGAGGGAACTGTACAGAACTGTGACCAACTGGGTATCTCACGAGTGTTTGCCACTAAAACCAACACTCACCCAACAACCTGAAACATGCGCACTGTGCTCCATCAGAAAGTCAACAGAATCCTAACCTGGAGGAACATAGACATGGCTACTCTTCCCTTTCAGAGCATACACTCCAGACAGGTTTCCTCGGATGCGTAGCCTACCTACATGCCCCCACACGCAGCCTCTCTCTTGCTCTAAATAGCTGCCATCAACTCAGAAGCTCAGCTGTAAATTAATTGTACCAGATGGCAGGTGTTGTCTACTAGCTGTTGCCGTGGCAATACTAGACACCCAGCCGCAGTGTGAGAAACCATTTAATTACATGCTAAATATGGTTCATTTATAATTTCAGGAAATTCCTGTGCCCAACTCCGTACTCACCCTCAACAAGATATTTTAAAGAGTTGAGGAGTTCAAAATACGTATAGAAACCAAAAGCCACGATTTTTTAAAATTTAATTTAATATTTTTTACACTCCAGATTTAATCTCCCCCCTGGTCTACCCTCTGACTGTTTCCCCATCCCATACCTCCTCCTTGCCCTGACCCTGCCCCCACGTCTCCATGAGGATGTCCCCACCCCACTCACCCCACCAGACCTCTAAACTCCCTGGGACCTCCAGTCTCTTGAGGGTTTGCATCTTCTCTGACTAAACCCAGACCCAACAGTCCTCTGCTATATATGTATTGGAGGTCTCACATCAGCTGGTGTATGCTGCCTGGTTGGTTATCCAGATCTTAGATACCTCACTCGGGTGACTTTTTTTCACATCCCAGTTATTTGACTATGAATTTCATAGTGTCATTACTGCATTTTATTTATCCATTCTTCTGCTGAGGGATACCAAGGTTGTTTCCAGTTTCTGGCTAATACAAATAGTGCAGCAATAAACGTGGATGAGAAAATATCTCTGTCCACAGGATGAAGCACCTTTGGAGTATATGCCCAAGAAACTTATCGCTTGATCTTAAGGTAGATCAATTTCCATCTTCCTGAGGAACTGCGCCACCGATTTAGAGGAAATCTCTTAATAGCCTCTCAGCCTTTTGACGACTTCTTTGCCATAATTGACAAGATGTTCAAAGCTCTCCTTCCATCCTTTTATTCAAGCTTGAGACTACCCAGTTCTCCAAGGACTTAATTTTGTTTATGGTGACAATATTTAGATACTGTAGCATCCAATAAAGAGAATCTTTGTTACTATATTGATTATTGTTTTGGGCCCTTTCATTATTCAGAATTAAGTTTGGGGACCTTGTTTTATTATGTTCAGTTTTTTAGATAAATGTATTCTGGGTTTATAGTGAGATTTACAGTTCAAATTCAGGAATATGGATTTCACTTAGATTCTGGCATTGTTGTCTTCACTCACACTGAATTTTTAAATCATAGTTATTCACTTGGCTTAGCCTATAACTCACAAACAATGGCTCCAGAATAACAAAACTCAAAGCCTCCAAATACGATGATGATGGAAAATCATCTCTGTATTTCATGCCACACTTTATTCTTGAAATATACCTACACAGCATAAATAATTGCATTACCAAGCTTTTAATAGGTAGAACCAATTACATTGTATTATTTTTACTGCTAACTCGTCATTGAAATTGTAATTTTGTAGAGTGAGAAGGTAAAAGCAAAGATGTAGTTTTACATAAGACTTAAATTCTTCTTTGTACTGTGGATGTCAACTGATCAGTTTGCAGAGAACAAGTGACTGTGGCATGCCCAGCTATACACGGGACATCTAGATAATAGACCCTCTTCACTCAAACTCGGGGAGCATTGAGAAAAAGGATGAAGAAAGATTGGAAGGGCCAGAGAGAAATAACATGGACCAAACAAGACTGTGGTACTCATGCACTCATGGTTGCCTGCATTAGATCAAGCAGTCAACATTCCTGATGGATGGATGGATGGATGGATGGATGGATGGATGGATGGATGGATGGGTGGGTGGGTGGATGCGTGGATGGATGCATGGATGGATGGATGGATGGATGCATGGATGGATGGATGGATGGATGGATGGATGGATGGATGGATGGATGCATGGATGGATGCATGGATGGATGGATAGATGGATGGATGGATGGATGGATGGATGGATGGATGGATGCATGGATGGATGCATGGATGGATAGATGGATGGATGGATGGATGGATGGATGGATGGATGGGTATGGACTCGTGAGCTCACATGTTTAGCTGAGGAACTACAGGGAGTATGTGGTTGCTAAGGAGTCAGTTAGGGAATCAGTTTCTTTAAGGGCGGTCCCTGATAGACTAGTCATGCTACAGTGGATGGTCTCATACCCTTGCAATACAAATTCAACACAGTAGGTTATTTTAACAGAATAAATGAAGCTGGGAAAACTGGAAGAGTAGGGAATGGCTCTGAAAGGAATTAGGGGAAGAAGCTGAAGTGAATTTGATCAAAAGTCATTGTATGCATATTTGAAATTCTCAAAGAATTAATAAAAACATTTATATTTTTTAAGGTCCCTCGTCTCTAATTCTCAGTACCTAATAAGTGTCAGCAATTAGCTTTAATTGGCAATTAGAGCTTCTGGCCTGGCACATCTGGATGAATTAAATCTGAGCATCATGGCATAATTTTCTAGCTGCCTGGAAAGGATAATTCTGTCTTCTTCCTAGTATACACCTGTGTAATGGCATCATTATTTCTTTCCCACTGTTTGACTGGCAGGGTACTTCTGACAGAGCTCTACAAAATTTTTTAAAAAGCTGGCTTAAAGGTGTGTCTGGAAGTTAAATCAGAAGTTTAATGATTCCATTATTAATCAAAATTGATTTCTGATTTTGAGTCTAGTGTAGGCCAGACATCCCTACTTTTTAATTTAATTTTATTTTATTTTGTTGGCTTCTGGAAGATGTTCAGGAGAAATGATACTTCACAGCAAGCAAGGAAGAGTGAGTAAAGCCAGAATTATGTCGCTGGGGGTCCTTTTGCCAAAGAAACCTTGACAAGAAAATAATGGCCTCTTGATAGTCACAGGAGCAAGTGATGCTTTTACTTTAATCTTTTACACTGGGAAAAGATCATACGGTTCTGACTTCTTCCTAGCCTGGCTCCTCACAATGTAGTCCAGAGTCTCAGCACTATTTCCATCAGATTCAGTCACAAGCTAACTGTGGACTCACACTCTGCACTGGAAATAGATCCTTGAATGATTCTTATGCATAGAGAAGAGCAAAGCTTTTGATGGTGTTCAGGAAGCCATGTATTAGTTTTTTATTATAACCATGATTACTCTAATAACTATAATTGCTAGTAATGTGGTACTTTTCTGAGAATGGCCATCCTTTAAGATAAAAAGTGAACATTGAAGAAAGTTATTTCTGGAATGCTGAAACCATAAGATAGTCAGGAGCTATTCGACTTCATCCTTGCCTCAAAGAATCAATAGTAAAGAGAGAATTCTCAGACAAGTAATGAATGAGTGGGTGTGATGAAGTCCCCACTGGGATCATCTTTCTTTATACAGCAACCTCTGGCTGAGGTTCCTTCTGTGCTGGAGAACAAATTACCACACTGAAGAGATGTAATAGGTATTTTCCGAGACTACCAGGGCAGGACCTTGAGCCAATTTGGCTGAGAAAAGTCTGGAGTTTCTGAAGAGCATTTAGTAACTCACAGAACTTTCTCCCTCTGGAATGGTACATGTAAGCCTGCAGTCACTGCTCAAGAGGCAGTGGGACATGGGAGAATAGGACTGATAAAAAAAAAGCAGACTAAAGTCTCATGCAATAGCCAACTTTCATTTTTGATTTTGTTTTTTGTTTTATGAAACAGGGAAATTTTTTATTGTGGGTAGTTCTGGCTGTCCTGGAACTTAACTCTGTAGATCAGGCTGGCCTTGAACTCAGATTCCCCAGTGTTGGGACTAAAGGCATGTGTCACCAGCACCTGACTCTTAATAGCCAACTTTATTCAGAGTCTCAGAGAGTTTATACTCCAAGGACTAATAAAGGTCATAGGTCATGTGATTAAAGTTTTCATGTATTTAAGCTGTATACAAACACAAGGAGAAGCTGTGGATGGAGAAAAAAAAATGTGTTTTTTCCATAGAGGCATAAACATTTAGTTGAATAATTGTGACAGGCAATAAAGAGTAATCTGAAGTAAATCCACCCCTTTCTGCTATACCTGGGAGTAGTATGAACACATATTCCAAAAACAATTCAATCTTTTGAAGAAACTGAGGTCATCAGACTCTTATTTTCTTGAAGTATTCTCACAAGCACTTAGAATTATCTTCATTTGACTCCACCCCTGAACCATATTCCTTCAGCCAACTAACATCTCTCCTAAAAATTAAAGTTTGCTCCCATCTCATTCTTCACATCCTACTAAGCAAAGAAGCATTTCAAATTCACATTGGTATGCCTTAGGTTGGTTGTTTTCACTGAATATTAGCTCAAATAAACCATGCCTTGGATTGATTGTTTCTACTGAAATTTAGACCAGATAAACTAGTGGTAAATCCTACTCTTTCCAACTTTTTAGGGTTCTCCCACTTCAGTGTGTGATGCTTATTACTATATTTCTCCACTCCAAATTAAGACTGCTCAAAACTCATGCATTCAAGTTAATTAAAGCATTGAGTGCCTGAATTCACTGGTTCTTAAAATGCTCCAAGTGATACTAATGCATCACCTCAAAAATCACTGCCAGGCAAAAGCAATTCCAGGCATGGGAGGAAGCTGAGACATTTTAGAGTTAGCCAGGCCCTGCCTGTCTTAGTTGGGGTTTTTATTGCTGTAAAGAGACCATGACCAAGACAACTCTTGTAAAGAACAGTTGAGGCTGGTTTACAGGTTCTGAGGCTCAGTTCATTTTCATCACAATGGGAAGCATGCTAGCATCCAGGTAGGCATGGTGCTGGGGGAGCTGAGAGTTCTCCTTCTGAAGGCAAACAGGAGAAAACTGACTTCCAAACAGCTAGGAGGAGGGTCTCCGAGCCCATCACCATAGTGACACACTTCCTCCAACAAGGCCACATCTCCTAATAGTGTGTGACTCCCTGGGCCAACCATATTTAAACCACCACATACACTAATGTGGATCAAGATCCCCTGGCCCTACAGGTTTTTCCTGAGTCATCTGAAGTCTGGATAATCCAAGATTTACATATCAAGAGCATTAGCAGTGGAGATAATCTCCTCACAGCTGATCTCCTCATCCAGGCATCTTTCTCTCCATCCTCTTTATAAAGAGATGGTTAAGTCACTTGTTCAAGTGTATTTTGCATACATAGAAGCTAAGAACCTAGCTACTGTGGTTTGCATTTGAAAGTGACAAAAAAGGGTATTATGGCTTCCTGCCTCGGATGTTTAATGGAAAGGGCTGGCACAAAACTCCTGCAAAGTTATAGAGTTGAAGAAGTAAAATTTAGATATTGTCTCTTGGGAGCACTAAGGTCTTTCTAACCATGGATCTCCAGGGAAACCAGGAATGTTAAGCATCCAGGATTGTTCTTTGGAAGGAAGGACCCAAAAAGCTGGGAATTGGAAGTGATCAGCAGCCTAACTATCTGCAGTATATCGAACCCCTGAAACCAGCACAGGATGTGGCCAACAATCTAACTGACCTTTACAGCCAGGGGCTGTAAACTTTTACAACTAGGAACAGAGGTGGCTAAAAAGCCCAGAGGACTTTATTAAATTGAATGACCCAGTCCATATCCTTCCCTTGCCCCTTAAGCTCCAGAACCCATCTTCTTGGAAGACATGGCATGTACTCTGGGTTGAGTTTTGATGTAATTACACTTCGCTGTGCACCAGGGACTGCATTACATTGGAAAAGTTTTCCCAAATTATATTGTTTTAAAATATACTACCAACTGACCACCTGGCATTTAGACCAGGTTGATAAAATCAATCTGAATTGGGTTTTCATTCCAACCTCTTTACCAATCGATGCCTTCCAGATGCCTGCAGGGACCACAACATTGTCTATTTGTTTTCTCAGATTCATAAGTTAAGTGACAATTAAAAATAAAATATATCTATTAGTAAGTTTCTATTGCTTATAAGCTATTCGGCCTATGGTATTTTGTCTCAGCAGTCCATACAGACTAACGTTCATAAAGATTTTAATTCTGTAAAGACAATATTTACAGAAATAACAGATGGCTCCACATGCTGAGTTTCTGCTTTGATGGGTGACTGGAATGTCATTTGTAAGGAGACAGTTGCTGTAAGGTTCACTGCTGAACGCCTCAAGATAAGAACACATATTGTATTTAAATACAACTGCACACTTATCCCAAGAGAAAGTATTTATCTTCTTTCCCTCAAAAACTGTTTCTCCTCCCATTGGTTCAGGGGAGCAGGAACTCTGCCCTAGGGACTCAGTTTCCATCCGGAGTGCCTGTGGACCAAACGCTCAGGCCATCTGCCACAGGGAACAGCAGAGATCCAGGAACACAGGCCTGGTACACGGGAGAGACAGGAACAAATCACTGACAACAAGACCACTTATAATCACAGACAACAAGATGGCAAGAGGAAAGAGAAAGAACTTACCTAAGGGAAACCAAGACAACCTGGTAAAACCAGAACCCAGCTCTCTCATCACAGCAAACAGCAGAAAGCCAAACACTCCAGAAAAAGAAGACTCAGACCCGAAATCATACCTCAAGATGATGATAGAGATCCTTAAACAAGAACGGGAAGAAAAGCATAAAGAAATAGAAGCTTTTAAAAAGGAAACATAAAAAACATTCAAAGAACTAGAGGAAAACAGAAACATAGAAATGAAGGAATTTAAGAAGGAATTTAAAATGGAAATGGAAACAATAAAGAAAACACTAAAAGAGACAACCCTGGAAATAGAAAACCTAAAAAAGAAATCAGGAGTCACAGATGCAAGTATCTCCAACAGACTACAAGAGATGGAATAGAGAATCTCAGGGGCCAAAGACAACATTGAAAACATAGAAAAAACAGTCAGAGAAGATACAAAAGCCAAAAAGCTCCTAACACAAAATATCCAGCAGATCCAGAACACAATGAGAAGACCAAACCTAAGGATAATAGGAATAGAAGAGGACTAAGAATATCAACTAAGAGGCACATTAAATATCTTCAATAAAATCATAGAAAAAAACTTCCCTACCCTTAAGAATGAGATGACCATGAGCATAAAACAAGCCTACCGAACTCCAAATAGAGTGCACCAGAAAAGAAATTTCTCCCGACACATATTAGTCAAAACGCCAAGTGCCCAAAGCAAAGAAAGAATACTAAAAGCAGTAAGGGGAAAAGGTCATGTAACAAAGAAAGACAGACCAATCAGAATCACAACCGACTTCTCAACAGAGACTATGAAAGCTAGAAGATCCTGACTAGACATCATGCAGACACTAAGAGAACACAAGTGTCAGCCCAAGCTGCTATACCTAGGAAAACTCTCAATCACCATAGATGGAGAGACCAAGATATTCCAGGACAAAACAAAATTTACACAATATCTGGCCACAAACCCAGCACAACAATGAATTATAGGTGAAAAACCCAATACAAGGAGGGAGACTACATCCTAGTAAAAACAAGAAAATACCTAAGCATACAAACCAAAAGGAGAAAGACACAGAGGCACAATTCTACCTCTAAAAGCAAAAATATCAGGAAACAGCAACCACTATTTCTTAATATCTGTTAACATAAATGGACTCAATTCCCCAATGAAAACACATAGGCTATCAGACTGAATACATAAACAGAATCCAGCATTTTGCTGCATAAAGGAAACTCATCTCAGAGACAAAGACAGACACTATCTCAGAGTAAACGGTTGAGAAAAAAACCTTTCAAGAAAATAGCCCCAAGAAGCAAGCTGGAGTGGCCATTCTAATATCAAATAAAGTAGATTTTCAACGAAAGTTATCAAAAAGATAAGGAAGGACACTTTTTACTCATTAATAGGAAAATTTGTCAGGAGGAACTCTCAATCATTAACATATATGCTCCAAACACAAGAGCACCCATATTCATTAAAAAAAAAAACCCTACTAAAGCTCAAAATAACATTGCACCCCACACAATAATAGTGGGAGACCTCAATACACCACTCTCATCAATGGACAGATCATGGAAACAGAAACTGAACAAGGACACAGTGAAACTAGCAAAGGTTATGAACCAATTGGAATTAATATACATCTACAGAACATATCATCCTAAAACAAAAGAATACACGTTCTTCTCAGCACCTCACAGCACCTTCTCCAAAATTGACCATATAATTGGTCACAGAACAAGCTTCAATAGATATAAGAAGATTGAAATACTCCCATGCATCCTATCAGATCACCATGGTCTAAGGTTGGTCTTTAATAACAACAAAGACAACAAAAAGCCCATATACACATGGAAACTTAACAATGTTCTATTAAACGATAACATTGTCAAAGAAGAAATAAAGAAAGAAATTACAGGTTTTCTAGAATTTAATGAAAATAAAAACACAACATATCCAAACCTATGGGATGCAATGAAAGCAGTACTGAGAGGAAAACTCATAGCCCTAAGTGCTTCCAAAAAGAAACTGGAGAGAGCTTACATCAGCAACCTGACAGCACAGCTAAAAGCTCTAGAACAAAAGGAAGCAGATATACCCAAGAAGAGTAGACAGCAAGAAATAATCAAAATTAGGGCAGAAATAGACCAAATAGAAACAAAAAGAACCATTGAAAAAAATCAGCAAAACCAAGAGTTGGTTCTTTGAGAAAATTAACAAGATTGATAAACCCCTAGCCAGACTAACTAGAGGGCAAAGAGAGAGTATACAAATTAACAAAATCAGAAAGGAAAGTGGAGACATAACAACTGAAACTGAGGAAATTCAAGAAATCATTAGATCCTACTACAAAAGCCTATACTCAACAAAGCTGGAAAATCTGGAGGAAATGGATGAATTCCTAGACAGATACCAGATTCTAAATTTAAACCAGGACCAGGTAAACCATCTAAATAATCCCATAACACCTAAAGAAATAGAAGCAGTCATCAAAAGCAGAATCCTATCAGACATTTATTGAAGACATAACACCAATACTCTCCAAACTATTCCACAAAATAGAATCAGATGGAACACTAACTAACTCATTTTTAGAGGCCACAATAACCCTTGTTCCTAAACCACACAAAGACCCTACAAGGAAAGAGAACTTCAGAACAATCTCACTTATGAACATTGATGCAAAAATACTCAACAAAATCCTTGCAAACCAAATCCAAGAACACATCAAAATGATCATTCACCATGATCAAGTAGACTTCATTTTTGGGATGCAGGGATGGTTTAATATACAGAAATCCATCAATGTAATCCACCATATAAACAACCTCAATGAAAAAAAACTACATGGTCATCTCACTAGATGCTGAGAAAACATTTGACACAATTCAATGCCCCTTCATGTTAAAAGTCTTGCAAAGAACAGGAATCCAAGGTCCATACCTAAACATAATAAAAGCAATATAGAGCAAACCAACAGCCAACATCAAACTTAATGGTGGGAAACTTGAAGCAATCCCACTAAAATCAGGGACTCGACAAGGCTGCCCCCTCTCTCCCTCCCTATTGAACATGGTACTGGAAGTCTTGGTCAGAGCAATTAAACAGCAAAAGGAAATCAAATGAATACAAATTGGAAAGGAAGAGATAAAAACATCACTGTTTGCAGATGACATGATAGTGTACTTAAGTGACCCCAAAAATTCCACCAGAGAACTTCTACAGCTGAAAAGAGGATCTCTTTAAAACTACAAGTAAGTAAAATGTAATTCTAAATGCCTTTGACATAGATTGGAAAACATCCAGACTAAAAGCCACGCACTTTAAAATCCTTGTTATGCATTAGCCCACCCTTTCAGGTGCCATCAAGCACCACTTCCTCTCATCCTCTCACTGGCTACACCCAGGCTCTAGACGCTCTAAATCCCTGGTGTCCCTTGTTTCTCTTTCCATTTGGTTTCCACCTCTGGACTCCTGCCTTGTTTCACCCAGAGTGCAGACATTCTAGCCCAGCTTCCTCAGTAAGTGTAGTGGTGGCACCAGCAGCAAGACCCATGGGCATGATGCCTCTTGGGTTTCATCACTGGGTATGTGTACACTCTGCAGTGAGTATGAACAGAGCATCTTCCAGAGAATTCCAGAGAGAATCCATAGTCCCTTGCAAGGGTATGCCCAACCTGGTGTGTGTGTGTGTGTGTGTGTGTGTGTGTTTGCACTGTGTATCTATTATAACTAGATCTGAAAACCCTCTTGTCTTCTCTACCATTTGCTGTATAAACTGAAGAAATGTGCGTGGGGAATAAAAAATAGGCTCAAGATGTACCTCAGTGTTTAGCACGTGCAAGGAACCAGATGCAATCTTTAGCATCCCCAGTATGTACTGCAAATGTGAACATGAAGTTTAAGTCACAAAACCACCATCAATACACATACATCTGAGGAGAACACAGGTGTCCCTGTTACAGTTCTTTAATCCTGATGCAGTTTCTCCAAGCAAACATTAAACTTCAGAAAAGCTTGAATCTTTCAGTTTATATTTGGGAGCTGTCCTGCTAATCTTTCTTTGGGAAAGTGCCCTATGACTAAATCAATGATTAGGATGAAAACAGAAGAAATAGTGGTACAATTAAATTTGCTATTTACCATCTGAAGTCATGCTTGGATAAATACGTATTTGAAATAAATCCAAAACTCTCCATGATTATGAGGCTGCTGCAGGTGCCCCAGGAAGTTGGAATACAGAAAACTTGGAGCTGATTTATTCTTTTTTAACTCTTGATTGTAGTGTTTCCATAGCAAGTGGGATTCCATTTAAGCACGAGTCATAATACACCTGGGAAGCTTATACGTGCCTGGAGCATTTGACTGCGTGTGGTTTACAGGTACTTCTGGTGATTGTCAAGAGACTAACCAACAAAGGACTGAATGCTTGATAAGCACAACGTATATGCACTTCAGTGTTTTCTTCACGACCAAAGGACCATTTGGGCAGTGTTGTTTATGTATTCAAAATAGTTCAAGCTGTTAAGAGTTTTCCCAAGCAGATTAACAATACCCCATGTCCAGAATCTCTTTGTGAAGTTCAGCTCTTGTGAGCTGCCCAGAGAAGGGCTCCTAAATGGTGCTCTCAGGGCCACCTCCACCTTGGGAGCTGCTGTTTCATCTCTAGCTGTGATTGACACTTCATTCAAGATGAAGCTCTGCATGGTTCTTGATATGGATGCAGGCAATCTTCTGTGCAAAGGGTAGCTACCATTTTCACTGCATCTTCTGTCTTTAATTGAGCAGAAAGAAACTCTATGCTTCTCTAATGGCTCAGAGCTCTCCAAGGAGAATAGGAAAAATGATGAAAGATAGTAAAGAGAGAAAGAGAAAAATGTTCAGACCTGGGATCCCAAGGATTCCAGAATATATATACATACATGTGTATGTCCTCTTCCTAAGACTATGCCCTATGGAGTGACTTTTTTGTTTAATGAATTTGATCCAGGCACATGTGCAAGAAAGCAGATCAATAAATAAAATTAAATGAGAAGGGGAAAGAAGGGAAGAAAGAAAGTAAGGAGGAAGAAAAGAGAACTTAGAAAGAAATGATATCCTGAACCAGTATTGTACCATTGTAGAAGATTCTTGTTCTGAATTTAGAAACCCGAGTTAGTTTAGTTCCTACTATTAACTAGTGGATTAAGAACAAGTCCCGCTGCTGCTCTTTTCCTCGTGTTTAAACGGCAAAATCTACCTTGTTTAGTTAACCTATTGGTTTTGAAGACCAAGTAAAACAACTTGAGATTCTTTTGTTCATTTTCAGGTACACTTCAGGTAGAAATGGTAGGGTTGGGTGAACCAAGGGCCACACAACAGTGACCACAGCTACAGTGGACCAGAGTTAGTCTTCAAGATGCAGGCACCTCATGAGTATTGGTATTTTTTAAAGCCCTCTTTATAAGACACACTTATGTGTATACTTTATGAAATTAACAAATTGTCTTCTCTGAAAAAAAATCTAAATTATATACACATACTATTTGTATTATTCTTATTATATATGTAAAACTTTATGTACATAAAATATTGAAATGTACATATTTTATATACCACAATACTATAGTTTCTAATGTTTTTTGGCCCTTCTAGGATTCATTGCTTTTTGTTTTCTGGAAAATTCCCAAGTCCCCATATAACTGCTACTTTGTTGCCCAAAGCAGAGTAAATTCCATCTTCCTGTTCTCTTCATTTGCAATGGTTTAAATATATATGAGCCAACTTTATACAAGATAAAGATATGTGCTGCGTAACATGATCTTTATTTTCTCTTTCTGAATGTGCATGTGTGTATGCATGTGTGTTTGTGTACACAAGTATGCACATGTCATGGTAGCTGTCAGATGACCTGGTGAGAGTCAGAGGACAAACTTGGTGGCAGTCCTCTCCTTTCCCCTAGTTTAGGACACAGTCTCTCCTTGGTTGATCACCACGGTGTAGTCAGGGTAACTAATCCATGTACTTCCAGGATTCTCTTCTCTCCTCCTCCATCTTGCCACAGAACACTGGGATTACAGAAATGTGCTGTTGTTCTTGCTCTGTATGTGAGTTCTGGGTCTTCATATTTCTTCAGCAGGTGCTTTACTTGCCAAGCTGACTCCCTAGCTCTCCAGTCCTCTATTTTTATTAGTGAACATTTTAGATCTTTATTTAAAAAAATGTTTGTAATTGAAATAAAATTACATCACTTTTTCTTCTGCAACAATATGTTCATTTATATTGCCACTGTTCTGTTTTGTTTATGCAGCCATTTCTAGGAAAGACTGTTTCACAAAAGACTTCCTGGTATTCTGGCTCCTATAATCATTCCTCCCCCTCTTCTATCTTCTGTCCTGAGCTATAGATGTAATACCTGTGAGACAGATGTAGCTGTTGATGCTGAGATTCCCATGATCTCAGTATTATGTCCAGTTGTGGTTTTCAGTGATTGTTTCCATTTGCTGTGAAGAAAAGCTTCTTTGATGAGCAGTGATTGCTACACTTATCAGTGAGTGCAATCTTTAGAATGTCATAAGGGTTTCTGCTGCTCTAGCAAAGTGGCAATAACCAACTCTGCAATCCCTGTATACATTCCTGATTTCTGTGGCTACTTCATGTTGTATAGTTGAGAATGTGGAGTTAGGACCCACAGTTAAGGAAGAGAACATGTTGTGTTTGTCTTTCTGGTTCTGTGTTAACTTATTCGATATCATCTTTTCTGGTCCTTCAATCTACATGTAATTTCATATTTCATTTTTAATAGCTGTGTATATGTGTCACATTTTTATTATCTATTAATATTTTGAAGGACAGTTAGAGAAAGTAGGGCTGGAAGGAACATACCTTAACATAATAAAGGCTACATAGAACAAGTCCACAGCCAACATTTCCTCATTGGAGAAAAACTTGAAGCAATCCTATCAAAACAGGAACAAGACAAGATTGTCCACATCCCTCACTCCTTTTCAATGCAGTGCCAAGAGCACTAACTGGAGCAGTAAGGCAAGAGAAGGAAATAAGGAAACAAAGAGGAAAAGAAGTCAAATTGTCCTATGTGTAGATGATATGATATGCATAAGAGATCCCAAAAATTGCACCAGAAAACTTGTAAAAAAACAATCAAAATATTAGCAAAGTGGAAGGATACAAAACCAATGTTTAAAAAAAGAAAAGAAAAGGTAGCCTTTCTACACACCAAAAACAAACACACTGAGAAAGAGTTTATGGGCACACTATCATTTTAAATAGAATCAATGTCTATTTTAAAATGTCTTAGAATAAGCCTAGCCAAGGAAGTGAAATGCTTCAACAATGAATATTTCAAATCTCTGAAGAGAAAGATTGAGAAAGCTAGTAGAAAATAGAAAAAAAAATCTCATGCTCATGTATTGGTAGAATTGATAAATAAAAATAGCTATCCTTCCAGAGCAATTTACATATTCAGTGTAATTCAAATCAAAACACCTACAACATTCTTCACAGAAATAAAAAGAAACTATCATAAAATAAGAAACAGACAAGACCCAAGACAATAAAAGCCATCCTGGACAAAAAGAATACTGGAGAGATCTCTATTCCAAACTTCAAGATATATTACAAAGCTATAGTATAAAAAACATTGTGGTACTGGCACAAAAATGGACATATAAACCAATGGAGTAAAGAAGACCCCAAAGATGAGTGTTTGTAAGTACTATCACCTGATATTTGATAAAAAGGCTAATAATAATAATAATAATAATAATAATAATAATAATAATAACCAAAAACAAAACAAACTGGAGAAAATGTAAGATCTTCAACACATATGTCAGGAAATATGGATATCCACATGCAGACAAATGAAATCAGACCTGCATTTAATCACCTGTATTTTGTGCAGGTGGCAACCCTAGATCAAAAAGCTCAGTTTGAAACCTAAAACAGCTACAATAAAATATAAGCAGTACATCATAAGATGCCAGAAAGGACTTTCTAAACAGGATTCTGTTTAGAAGCAATTCTATCAAAAATGGAACAAGACAGGAGTCCATAATCTTGTCAAGAAACTAAATTCAGCAAACTTGCCAAGAAACTAAAGTCAATGATTGACAACTGGAACCTCATAAAACAAAATGTTTTGGAAAAGTTAAAAAAAAAAAAAAAAAAAAAAAACAAGAAACTCACAGAATGGGAAATAAGTTTTTAAATTATACATTTGAGAGACATTTAATATTGAAAATATACAAATAATTTAATTTATTAAATAAAGCTGTGTGTAATGGTTCACTTCCACCTTTAATCCTACCACTTGGAAAGCAAAAACAAGTAGATCTTTATGACTTTAAGGCCACCCTGGTCTAAGTATATGAAGTGTTAATGACAGCTAGAGATAAAACAGCAGCTCCCAAGGTGGAGGTGTCCCCTGACAGCACCATTTAGGAACCCTTCTCTGGGCATAAAACTAGATATCAAGAAACAACCCAATTTTAAAAAATGGGGTACAGAGCTAAACAGAGAATTCTCAGTGGGCAAACCTCAAATGGCCAGGAAACATATAAGTAATGTTCAACATCCTTAGTCATTAGGGAAATGCAAATCAAAACTAACTTGAGATTTCATCTTAAAACTGAATGGCTAAGATCAACAAAACAAGTGACAAGTAATGTGGATAGCAAAGTAAAGTAATAGGAACACTCATCCATTGTTGGTGTGAGTACAAAAGGAATCAATCTGTCTCAAGGTCTTACTATACCACTCTTAGACATATACTCCCAGGATGCTTCATTCTACCAAAGAAATATTTTCTCAACCATGTTCACTGCTCCTTGTCTTAATTTTGGTTTTATTGCTGTGAAAAGACAGCGTGACTAAGGCAACTCTTATAAAGGAAAACATTTCAGTGGAGCTGGATTGTAGTTCCAGAGGTTTAGTCCATTGTTATCATGGTGGGAAGTATGCCAGCATCTAAGCAGACATGGTACTGAAGGAGCCAAGAGTTCTACATCTTGATCTAATGACATCCAGGAGAAAACTGGATTTTCAAATTGGGTAGAGATTGAGCATAGGGAACATCAACATCTACCTCCACACTGATACACTCTCTCCAACAAAGTCATACCTATTCCAAGAAGGCCACATCTCCTAGAAATGTTGTGTCCTATGGGGCAAGTATTTATACTCTAGAATCTATGTGAGTACAACCTACTCAATCTCCTATACTGCTCTATTCATAATAGCCAGAAATTGGAAACAACCTAAATGTCCCTCAACAGGAGAATGAATAAGAAAGTGTAATACATTTAAACAATTGCATGTTACTAAACCATTGAAAAGATGAAATTATAAATTTTATAGGTTAATGGATAGAACTAGATTTTTTTAATTTTTCTATTTTTTAATCATCCTAAGTGTGGTATTCCAGACCTTGAAAGACAAACATATGTAATTCACTATAATGCACAAAAATCACAGAGAGTAGATATATAATAAGGACTAGAGGGAAGAGATGGATCTCCTTAAGAAAGAAAACTATGATAGAGAGATAGATAGATAGATAGATAGATAGATAGATAGATAGATAGATAGATATGAATGGAAGGGGGCACTGGAATGGGAGGATCAGATGGGAAGAGGGGGAGAAGAAGAGAACAGGGGAGGGAATATGGGGAGAGACAGCTCAAGTTTAGAGGCATTTCTATGGGAACCTAATACAGTAAAAGCTTCCTAAAATATATTCATACATAAAGGCAACCTAATTGAAATCACCAAATAATGGGAGAAACCGAGTCCCATTTGGCCATCTCTTGTCACCAAACCAAGTTTCCAGTGGAAGGATTAAGTTACATCTACTTGAATTTCTGGCCAAAAGGGTCTCATAGGAATCCCCAAGCAACCCAGCATGTTACCAAGGTTACCAAGACTATAGGTTATTATCCTTGTGTATTTTTTGAAGAATAGATAATCAGGTAGGCTCCCCACAGACCTCCACTCCCTCTGTTCCCCCAGGACCAATACTCAGGGTTGCCCCTCGCATTGCAACAGATCACTCTACCCCTGGCATCCCATTCCTCCATCCTCCAAAACCAGCAACCATCTCTGTAAACACACAGCTAGTGAAACAAGCAACACACAGCCAACCTGCTCTCTGAAAATCCAGATCAGGAACAGAAAGAAAGGAACAAAACACTCTTTTGACTAAGACAAACCCCCTAAAATAGCAACTAGACCCATAGCCACTACAAATCCAAATGCCTAGATGCCAATGTAAGAACACAATCAATAATAGACAGGAAAATATGTCTCCACCAAAGGCCAGATATTCTACCATAACAGATCCTGAATATTCCAAAATAGCTGAAGCACAAGAGAAATACCTTAAAGTCACCATGAAGATGATAGATGTCCTTGGAGCAGGAATGAATAAGCTCTTAGAGAAATCAAAAAATCATGAACAAACAACTGGAGAAAATGAATAAATCCATTAAAGAGATCCAAAGAAACAAACAACTAGATAAAAACGAATAAATCCCTTTTTAACACGCTAACAAAATAAACAGTTGAAGGAAATGAATAAAAACTGTTTAAGACCTAAAAATGGAAATAGAAGCAATAAAGGACTCATCAACTGAGAGAATTCTGGAGATGAAAAATTTAAGAGTGTGAACAGAAACTACAGAGGCAACCTTGACCAACAGAATATAGGAGCTAAAAAAGAGAGTCTCAGCTACTGAAGATAGGGCAGAAAAATGGATATATCATAGAAAGAAAATGTTAAATATAAAATATCACTGACATAAAACATCTAAGAAATCTGGGACATCGTGAAAAGATCAACCTAAGAATAATAAAAATAGAAAAAAGCCAGTTCAAAGGCCCAAACATATTTTCAACAAAATCACAAAAGAAAAATTACCTAACCTAAAGGGCATGCCTACAAAGGTTCAAAAAACATACAGAACACCAAATAAATTGGACCAGAAAAGAAAGTCCCCTCAGTACATAATAATCAAAACACTAAAAATAAAGAACAAAAAATATTAAAAGCTGTAAAATAAAAAACAAAATATCATATAAAGAATGAACTATTAGAATTATACCTGACTCCTCTAAAAGCCAGTCAAGCTTAGACAGATGTGTGACAGATTCCAAAAAACCTTAGGTACCAGCTCAGACTACTATATCCAGAAAAATGACTATAAATGGAGCAAATAAAAAATCTCATGATAAAGTCAAATTTAAACAATGTCTATATACAAATTCAGCCTTAGAGAAAATGGCAAAAGGAAAACTCCAAACCAAAGTGGTTAACTACTCCCATGAAACAAAGGAATTAAATAATCTCATACTAGCAAAACCAAAATAATAAGGAAACACACACACACACACACACACACACACACAAACACATACACACATACACATTCATACACAAATACACTAACACCACCATAAACAACATTAGGATAACAGGAATTAACAATCATGGGTCATTGGTATTTCTTAATATAAATGGTCTCAATTCCCCAATAAAAAGACAAAGACCAACAGAATGGGTGAGAAATTAAACAGGATTCATCCTGCTGCTGTATACAAGAAACAAACCTGGACAGCAAGGATAGACATTACCTTAGGGTAAAGAATTGAAAGCAGATATTCTAACCAAAGGGACCTAAGAAACAAGTTGGTTTGGCCATTTAATATTTAACAAAATAGACTTTACACCAAAAGTAATCAACAGGGGTATGAAAGATACTACATACCCATCAAAAAAAAAAAAAAAATCCATGAAGATGACATTTCAGCATTCAATATCTAGGCCTCAAATAAAAGGGTACCCCACTTTTGTAAAAGAAGCTATTTTACACCTAAAGGCACATACTGACTCCTCACACACTGATAGTGGGAAAATTCAATAGCTCATTCTTACCAATGATCAGGTCATCCAGACAAAAACTAAGCTGAGTAATGATGGAACTAATTGATGTTATTAAACAAGTGAATCTAACAGATATTTACAGAACATTCCACCGAAACACAGAAGAGTATACATACCCTCTCAACACCTCACAGAACATTCCACCAGCCTTTCAAAGGAGATTTAATACTAATGCTCCTCATACTATTCCTCAAAATAGACAAACCAGAAATATTGCCCAATTCATTTTAAAGTTACCCTGATACCCAAACCACATAAAGACTGAATAATAAAAGATTACAGAAAAAGCCTTTGACAAAATCTGACACCCTTCATGATAAAAGTCCTGGAGAGATTAGGGATATAAGGGACATACATAAATATCATAAAGAGAATTTACAGCAATCCCATAGCCAGCATCAACTTAAATGGAGAGAAACTTAAAAGAAATTCTGCTTATATCAGTAACATAACAAGGTTGTCTAGTCTTTCCATATCTATCCAATATAGAACTTGAAGTTCTAGCTAGAGCAATAAGACAGCTGAGGGAGATCAAGAGGATACAAACCAGAAAGGAAGAAGTCAAGGTATTCTGATTTGCAGATGATATGACAATATACATAAGTGACTCTAAAAAATTCTACTAGGGAATTCCTACAGCTGATAAACAGTTTCAGCAAAGTAGCTGGATACAAAATTAAGTAAATAATAATAATAATAATAATAATAATAATAATAATAATAATAATAATAATGATAATGATAATAAATAATCCTTCCTATATACAAATGACAACAAACTGAGAAAGAAATCATAAAAACAACACCTTTCACAATAGCCTCAAATAATATAAAATATCTTGAGGTAACGCTAACTAAGCAAGGGAAAGACTTATATGATAAAAACATCAAGTTCTTGACAAAATAAATTGAAAAAGATAACAGAAGATGAGAAGATCTCCCATGCTCAGGGATCAGTAGGATTAACAGTTAAAAAAAAAAAAAAAAAAAAAAAAAAGCCATTCTACCAAAAGCAATTTACAGATTGGACGCAATCCCCATCAAAACCCCAACACATTTTTTTTACAAACCTTGAAAAGAAAATTCTCAATTTCATATGAAAAAATAAAAAACAGGACAGCTGAAACAATTCTGAACAATAGAAGAACTGCTGGAGGTCTCACCATAATTTCAAGGAGTAATAAAGAGCTACAGTAATTTAGAAACCACATGGTATTGGCAATTTTATCATGCCATGTTGATCAATGGAAGAGAAATGAAGACCCAGACTTAAAACCATGCACCTATGAACACTGAGTTTTGATTAAAAATTCAGAAATTCACACTGGAAAAAAAAAAGACAGCATCTTCAACCAATGGTGCTGGTCAAACTGGATGTGTGGGTGTAGAAAAATCCAAATTGACCCATATTTAGCACCCTACACAAAACTCAAGTCCACATAAATCAAAGTTCTCATCATAAAACCAGAAGCGTTGAACCTGATAGAAGAAAAAGTGTGGAACAGCTCTAAACTCCTTGGCACAGGAGACATTTTTTTTTTTCTGAACAGAACACGAATAGCACGCAGACTAAGATCAACAATTAATAAATGAGATCTTATGAGACTAAAAAGCTTCTGTATTACCAAAGACACTGTTAATCATATTAAAAAAAAAAACAGCCTACACAGTGGGAAAAAATATCCAACTCTACATCCAATAAAAGCCTAATATTAAAAGATATAAACAACTCAAAAGTAGATATCAATAAAATGATCCAATATTAAAATAGGGTACAAGTCTATACTGAGAATTCTCAATAGAGTAATCTCATGTGGCTAAGAAACATTTAAAGAAATGTTCGACATCCTTAGACATCAGGGAAATGAAAATCAAAACTAGTCTGAAATCATGCCTCACTCCTGTCAGAATGGCTAAGATCAATTAACACGAGTGAAAGCTCATGCTGGTGAAGATGCAGAGCAAGGTGAACTCTTCTCTACTGCTGTGAGGAGGGCAAACTTGTACAACTACTATCAAAATCAATATGGCGCTTCCTCAGGAAACTAGAATTTAATCTATATGAAAACCCAGGTATCTCGTAGTTGGCATATACCCCAAGGACACTTGCTCAACTACATTCTTTACAGCTTTATTCATAATAGGCAGAAACTGGAAATAGCCTAGATGTCCCTCAATTGAAGAATAATTTTTTAATGTGGTACTTTTATAGTTGAGTGGTTTTTCTTCAACCTTTAATACAGTTCTTCATGTTATGGTGATCCCCAACCAAAAAAAAATGTTTTGTTGCTACTTCATAACTGTAATGTTGCTGTCATGAATCACAATGTAGATATCTGATATGCAAGATATGTAATATGAGACTCCAAATGATCACAACCCACAGGTTGAGAACTGCTGATTAACACAGAAGAGTGCTACTCTACTGTTTAAAAAGTATCATGAAATCTGCAGATAAATGAATGCAACTAGGAAAAACAAAAGAAAGAAACATTCTGAGTGAGGTAACTCAGACCCAGAAAGACAAATACAGGACTTACTCAATTATAAATGTATGTTAATTATTATGTAAATGATAAATCAAGCTTCAATCAAGAGATACAGAGAGGTTAGGTAAAAAGGAGGGCTATAGAGGGAAACAGATCTCCTAGGGAAGGGTAAATAGAATAGATTCTGCAGGTGTACTGGGGTTAAATAAAAATAGAAACAGGAGGGATCAGGTAAGGGAAAAGACAGAGGGCAAGACTGCAGGGAGAGTGGAATTAGGTGACATTTGGGAGCAGTATGGATAATGCAGTGGAAACTTCCTGGAATCTGTGGGGGTGATCCTAGTGAGGACTCCTATTAATGGAGGATATCCAGTGTGATAGTTTATATATGCTCAGCCCAAGGAGTGGCAAGGTTAGAAGGTGTGGCCCTTTTGGAATAGGTCTGTCACTGTGGGTGTGAGATTTAAGATCCTCATCCTAGGTGCCTGGAAGCCAGTATTCTGCTAGCAGCCTTCAGATGAGGATGTAGAACTCTTAGCTAATCCTGCACCATGCCTACCTGGATGCCACCATGTTCCTGCCTTGATGATAATGAACTGAACCTCTGAACCTGTAAGCCAGTCCCAATTACATGTTGTCTTTTTAAGAGTTTCTTTGGTCATGGTGTCTGTTCACAGCTGTAAAATGCTAAGATAACCAGTCTATACTAACCATGTTTTGTTGCCAAGCGAGGTTTCCAATGATAGGACCAGGTTACATACAGCTGATAGTTTGCTGAGGTGGTCCAATAGAAGTCCATAAGCAACTCAGGATGATGCTAAGACGGGTCACCTGAAAACTCATAGCAAGGATCCTTAGATGGGCACAACATCCACACAGCTCATAGAATGTCAAGAGATCCAGCTGGTACCTGCATGGAGCCTTGCTCTATCCCTATGCTCTAGTGATTTTGGTATGGGAAAGTTCTCTCTGGACACCAACGCAACCAGAGAACCCTTGACCTAAAATCTGTGCTGACTGCAAAATGTGCTGAATTAATGGTAAACCAAGGCTTGGTTTTACTTGAGACCCACAGCACAGAAGGGAACCCATGCCCTGTAATGCCTGGATGGCCAGGAATCAGAAACTGGATAACCCAGAGACCTAAAGTGAAACTAAATACAACCGGCAAAAAAAAAAAATCAATGAAATGATTTCTGATGATATTATGTTATACTGTAGATATACTGTTGCTGCGTTGTTTGTTTATCATCAAAGATACTTCTTCCAGCGGCAGATGGGGAAAAATGCAGAGAGTGGGTGAGATGTACTATTTTTAATTTTAAAAAAGATCTTAAATTTCTAGTAACTTATTATAAAGCAATCATAAGTATAATCTGTTGAATTTAAGTCTTAAATTTGATGTGTGCAGCAGCTTAATGGTGAAATGGAAAGTTTGAACCAGGAATGGACAACAGAACTAATATGGAAATGTTCATTTAATGTTTAGGTCAGTCATCAATCAAGTTCTATATATGTTCTACCCATTGATTAGATGAAACTGAAAACACCAGCATTTTCCCACTTTGAATTTTATCTTCAAATGCTTACAGCTGAAGAAGTACTTTCAAATCCATAGACTAAATCACAGCGAATGCCTCTAATAAATCAGTATGGCAATAAACTCATTTCTATGAGTTCGAATCTATTATAGACTTAATGGAAAAACTGAATAACTACAAAGAGTTCACATGATAGTTTTATGAAACAGAACATCATGAGGATGCATTGTTCCAGTTGACTTTAATGAGAGCCATTCTGGTTTTGGTGGAATTCACATTCCACTTGCCCTGACTTGTGGTCAGCACAAAATGGCAGGGTTGCAAAATGAATGAATTATAATCCTACCTCTGACTGAAAGATTATGCCTCTAACCGCTTTTGCCACTGGCACAGTGGCACTCTCTGCACAGTTTTAGGTCGTGTGGTTGTACATGATGTGGAGCTGGTGGCAGACAGTCTGATATAAAGGCTTTTCCCCTCTAAAGGGCTAGAGAGTCACTGCGCTGAAGCAGGTAGCCTGACAGACTGTTCAGATACCAACTCATGGCCTAATCGTGCATGTTATTAATGGTTATTGCATGTTCTTGGAGTTCTTAAAATGGTTCTAAGAAATGACTCCTATAAGAGTGTTCTCTTTAAAACAAGCTGTCTATTTAATATGTCACCATGTCGAGAAGACACATTCATTAATAAAAGAGAGCCTTCCCTCTGACTGCTCTGTTTTGATTTTCTCTTCATGGCTCTGGCAGCTTTGCTACCTGGCTCGTCTGCCACAGCCTTACAGATGAAGTATGTCTCCATTTTTACATCTGCATAGTCTCCTGTACCTGTGCTTGGCAGGATCTTTCACAATGTGATTATGCCCTTAATCATATGTAAACATTTGCTTGTCTCATCCATCTTCTCAAGGACTTGACTAAGTCTGTAGCCAAAAAAATCTCCCATAATTTCTCCAGTGTTGAATACATAAGCTGCTAAATAAAATCTCACCTACAGACTGTTTTCCAAGGGCTGCATTTCTAGTATTTTGTGTCTGTTCTTTTCCCCATCTCATCTCTATTACAAAACTGGGACAGTTCTAACTCAATTGGGTATATCCTGGGCATATACCCAAAAGACGCTCCACCATACCACAAGGACACTTGCTCAACTATGTTCATAGCAGCTTTATTCATAATATCCAGAACCTGGAAACATCCAGACATCTCTCAACTGAAGAATGGAACCCAGACCCAGAAAAATACACTTGATATATACTCATTTATAAGTGGATTTTAGCCATAAAGGACATACAAAATACCCCCACTACAATGCACAGACCAAAGAAGCTAAGTAACAAGGGGAGCCTAAGAGAGAATGCTTGACTCTCACTCTGAAGGGTAAATAATGTAGACATCAGAAGTGGATGGATGGAGGGAATCAGATGGGAGAGGGGATGGTGAGGGTACAGGGATGGTGATCAGGTATAGGATGAATGGGAGAGCAGAGACTCATGTAAAAAATGGAATGTTACCTATGTAAAATAATGTTATTGATAGCATGACATAACTTCATAACAATGCAAAAGAAATCATAAAGATGGGGAAAATTAACTGCATGTCTAGTAAAACAGAAGCACTGATTTCACCATAGTAAACAAACTTGTGTTCCAGTATTTAGTTTTCTGTAATATGCGGCACATGTTCCTTTTTTGTTGTTGTTGTTGTTGTTGTTGTTGTTATTGTTTTGGTTTTGGGGGGGTTGTTTTGCTGATTTATTTATTTATTTATTTATTTATTTATTTATTTATTTATTTATTTGATTGGTTAAGGGGAGGATTAGTATTACATTCTAAAAAAATAGCAGGATATGTGTGTGTGTGTGTGTGTGTGTATACATACTTTAAGCCATTTTAAATGTTATAACCATATACTATGAAGTAAAACTATGTAATCAGATCAAAGCCTCCATTCAGAGTAAATGTGATATAGTTTTACTAGGAACACTAACAGATCTGGTTTGACCCCTGCTATGTCAATATAGCTTTTTTCTTTTTCCTTTCTCTCTTGTTTTTTCTTTCTTTCTTTCTTTCTTTCTTTATTCTTCTTCTCCTTTATTTTTTGGTAAAGATGACAGACAGTCTTTTTGGGAACTGTTTCTCAGATATTTGATGTGCATAGTTCAGTAGATGAAGCATATTGACCACCCTTATTTACCGAATATTCTTACCACCAATTCCTTTTAGCACAAGTTGCTTGTAGCTCTGCTTCCAAGCTTTGAGTCTTGGTAGCTCTTTGTATATGTGGATGAAGATACTGTGTTAGATATTAAGTTGACACGTGAAAAAAGGCTTACAGCCACAAACATATACTTGAACACACACATCTACACTTGTCAATATCAAGGACATAGGGGGCAGTTGTGGAGTTGGCTGTAAAATTAATGCTGGACCAAAGACATGTCAAAACAAATGATACCATTCACAGAAATTCAAATTGCAACACAAGATAAAGCATGTTGCTGTGGCGCACATTCCTAATGACTGGACAAAGACACAACTGTTAGAGTATAAGGTGTCACTTGTTTTGTTCCAAGAAGAAAGCATTTTGCCTACTTTTATATCATTTGAACACATAGAACCTTATGAAATGATCTACAATGGGAAGGCAATAGCCCCAGCTCAGGGTTCAGGGCCTCATTCCACCATGTGGAGAGGCAGGAAGAGAGCAGAGCACCTCATGTCTTCAGAGAGGAGGGAGACGACAGAGAGAAATTCTGACACTTGAGTTTTTCTTCTTTATTCCTCGGACCATGAGATGGTAACAGCCACATGTAAGATGGTTTTTCACCTCTCAGTCTTTCCTAGAAATGTCGCCATGAATTTTCCCACAGATGCGTATTCACTAACCATCTTGCTGGTTCTAAATATAGGTAATGTGTCAATGAAGGGGAACTATGCGATGGCTTCATCAGTTCCTTCACCCAGTGCTACACCCTTTGGCTCTTGTGTTGGATGAGTCTTCCCAGCGCTGCTTCTGGGTTTGTAGTCTTTCTATGAAGCTCAGGGTGAGAGATTACATTACTTAAATTCCACAGATACAGAATTCACTGTTCCTCCTCTAACTCTATAAAAGTGTTTATTGTGGAGTTAAACTTTTTTTTTTTTTTTAGCCCAGGTGACAATTTGTCAAGTTGTGAAATCTCAGATTAAAAAAGAAGATCTGTCTCATTCTAGCTAGTTAAGGCTCCTATACTGGGAAGCATTTTTTTTTCAAAATTAACTTTTCTAAAACTGATCTCTTTGACCTGTTTCTTCTCTTCCTCTGTTCCCTCCCTCCATTCATCTCTTCCTTTTAAAATTACATCCATGAACAGAAAAATAAGAAGTATAAGTTTTTGTTTCATTAGTAACATAAGTTTCACATTTCTGAGTCTTCAAAGAGAATTAAACCTATTTAAAAGCCATGTAGTGGCTCATGCCTCTAATTCCAGTACTTGGTGGGGGTAGGGGGCTGAGGTAAGTGAATCTCTGTGAGTTCAAGGCCAGCCCTAGTCTACAGAGAAAGCTCTGGGAGGCACAAAGCTACACAAGAAAACCATGTCTCAAAAAACAAAACAAAAGGAGAAATGTACAGTGAAAAAGAAGTGAGAATTACACACACCTGTGTATATAAGAATAAGTATTTAGACTGTAGTTAAGGAATGTACTGGTTTAGTGAAGTAGAGGTTATAGTCTGTGTAGTAGTTTGAATATGCATGGCCCAGAAAGCAGCACTATCAGGAGGTGTGACCTTGTTGGAGTAGGTGTGGCCTTGTTGGAGTGGGTGTGGCCTTGTTGGAGTAGGTGTGGCCTTTTTGGAGTGGGTGTGGCCTAGTTGGAGTGGGTGTGGTCTTGTTGGAGAAAGTGTGTCACTGTGTGTATGGGCAATGAGGCCCTCCTCCTAACTTCATTGGGAGATGAGGGGAAGCAGTCTTTGCCCAGTGGCAAATTGAAGATGTAGAACTTTCAGCTCCTCCTGCACCATGCTCCCACCTTGATAATAATATGTAGCTACTTGTATTAGCTACAAATGCTAATTTCACTCCCCAAAAAACATTTGTATTAGAGTGCCTTGCACATATATTCTGGGAACGCCCCCCCCCCCCCCCGTTGGTTCTGATTGGTAAATAAAGATGCCAGCAGCCAAAGGCTGGGTAGAGCAGACGGAGGCAGAACTTGAGAATTTCCCTGACTTGGGAGCGAGTGAGAGGAGGAAGGAGGAGGTCTGACATGCTGGGAGAAGAGAAGAGACACCATCCCTGAGAAGAGTGGAGGACAGAGAGGGAGAGCTGGCATGTAAAGAAGCCGGGAGAGTACAGCTGGACAGCCCTCTAGGTACAGAGCAGCCAAGGTAGAAAATAGAATTTAGTAAGCAATAACTCAGATTGTCAGTCGGAGATGGATTAGTGACATGGACCTTAGGAAGTGGCCCAGCTGTTGCACTGTTTAAGGCATATAAGGCTGTGTGTGTGTGTTTCATAAGGGAACCCAGAACACTGGTAGCAAGAATGTGCAGACACTATATATATATAATTGCAGCAATAATGGACTGAAACTCTAAACCTGTAAGACAACCCCAATTAAATGCTGTCCTTATAAGAGTTACCTTGGTCATGATGTTTGTTCACAGCAATAAAAACCTAATATAACCTGTACCACAGCACAACTCCTGCAACCTAATGCTCAGGAAACTTTTTGGAAGAGTAGCCAGAAAAATTATAAAAGATAGAAAAATAGGTTTGCCATTAAATTGTTTCCTAGAAATGTCAGAAGAGCTATACTCGTGAAGTCTCTTCAACATAGCTGACTAATGAGAACCAGATCAGTGACAGTATCAATAGACATGTTAACATAGAAGAGAAAGACTCACAAGATTCCAAACTAGAAAAGAACTACAGGCAACTAAGAAATGCTAAGAGCTAGAGAAATAGCTTTTACCCGTGAAGAGCACACCAACTGGTTATCCAATAACAAGTGGTCAGGCCTAAAAACATACATGCAAGTAATATCACACAGATTTAGCAAGTTCAATTTATGTATTTAGGTTTTTGTTTTTGTGTTTGTGTGTGTGTGTGTGTGTGCATGTGCATTCATGCACATGTAAGAACAAATGAAGAGAGAACAAAAAAATGGAGTACATAGGAAGGCTTGGTGGGAGAAAAGGGAAGGAGGAAATAATAATGCAATAGCAAATTTTTGAAGGGATGTATGTATGTATATAATACACACATATATGTTTTAATAACATCTGAAATGTTATTAAAAGAAATGTAGTGCTACAAATTCCTTCCCGGCTAAAAACAGCACTATATTAACCACTTGTATTTTCTTCAACACAGACTGTTGATGAGTTTGACAAGAAATTACTTTCATGAAGAAGAATAAAATGTGTGTTTCTAAGGAGACAAGCTGCTGAATCTCAACACTTTGAGGTGTGGCCTAGTTTCTCGGGGAATACTTAGAAACATATCCAATACTTTAACAATTATGTCCTTTGACCATTTTTCAAGATTGCATATAACAGATCAGTGTCTTAATGTCAATTCTACTGTAGACCAACAAGTATGGAAGTGGTCCTACTTCAGAACTAAGGAAAGGGAAGAAAATGAGACATGCATCTGTATTAGTTGGTGTTCTCTAGAATAACAAAAAATTATAGGATGAATCTCTTTTTATATACATATGACATATATTCATGTACCGATATAACTATGTGCCTATGTGCCTATATCCACATATACATATAGAACATATATGCATATATACACACATATATACATATGAATGGCTTATAGGCTACAGTTCAGTTAATTCAACAATGGCTCACTGTGAAGAACCAAAGTCCAACAATCCATTAATTGTTCAGTCTACAGGGCAGAATATCTCAGCAGACTCTGGATCCCTAAAGAAGTACGTGATAATGCCAATGAAGAAATAGACATGCTAGTGAGGCCAGGAGCAGAAAAATACAAGATCTTCCTTCTTTCATGTCCTCGTACAGGCTTTTAGCAGAAGCTGGGGCCTGGGTTAAAGGTAGTAGGTCTTCCTGCCACAGCATCCAGAACTAATGCGGATCTGCCTGGTTCAAATAAAGCCAAAATCCCTCACAGGGGTGCTCTCCATTTTTGGATTTTAGTTAATTCCTGATGTAGTCAAGTTGACAACCAAGAATAGCCATCCCAGTAACCTTTTCCAAAAGAAAACTTTGTCTCCAGCCTCAGGAAGCAACAGGACCTCTCACAGGGAAGCTGACCAAAAATATATTCCATCAAATATCTGACTTGACAAACTGTAGAAGGACAGCCAACATCCACAGCTAAAAAACTCAAAATGATAATGTGACAAAGCTCATTCGATCCGAGAGCCTGATCCTCATGTTGTGCCCTGAGCTGAAGATTGCATATTCATTCTTCTTTTTTAAAATGTTCGTTTGCTTCTCCCAGATAGCATCCTGGCTTGGGTTTCCTTCTTTGAGATGTGTATACTGTTTCTTCAGCTCCTGTCTGGAGAGGGAATTGACTCCACTAGCCAAATAAGAAAGAGATTATTCAAAAGACACTTTTCACACTGATAGTTTCAGTGTGTGTGTGTGTGTGTGTGTGTGTGTGTGTGTTTTATTGGAAGATTTTGAAGTGACAGGTGTCAGAATCTCTCATAGTTGAATCCACCTAGAACATACCACCTCTCCTGGAGCCAGGGTGTCCCAGTAGGAGAGGAATGGTGTGTGGGGTGAAAGGGAAGCACTCTTGTTTTGTACAAATTATTCAACAGAATATTATTCTTTGGAATTCAATTTCTCTCAGAGAGGTTAAAGTTAATGATAATTCATTAAATGTAATTTAATTGGTATACAATATCAATTGAATGTTGGGAATGTATACATGACAATGACTTTAAATCCTTCACTACTAAGGATCACTTTACTGAAGATTTAGTCCTCAGTCTCTTACTACTAAATAGTTCCGTTGGTCTCCATTTGTATTTTTTTCATCCTTTCTCTCCCTGCCTGTATCCTCTCCCTCCCTTCTCACTGTTTGGTTTGGATTTTTTTTCTTTGTTTTGTTTCATATTTGGCAGATTTTAGAGCACTTTCCTGCTTTATTTTGTCTTCCAATACCCCTCATCAATCCCTGCTTCAGGAAGAACTGTAGATGACATAATCATTTCCCACAAAGCTCTATGATGGGACCCTCCAACTATGCCTAATTGCGATTTAATTCAAGCCATTTTATTCCTAGTTCTTGAATCCTTAACTATTGTTAAGTTTGTTTCTAAATATGCATGCTCACCTCCATAGATTTGTGCTGCCCTCAACGTTGGTAAGAGAAGCTTCTTGTTCCAGAGGATAGTGTGGCTAATGCAGAGGCTCAGAACTGAGCAATACGCTGAGAATACATGACTCTGAGTGCTCAGCTATAGATGGAATTTCTATATCAGCCAACCAAAATAAGCTTGAATACACACAGAGAGGTGCATGCACACACACAGAGACATAGACAGACAGACAGTCTCACACACACACACACACACACACACACACACACACACACACACACACATACCACTGGTTCAGGGAACATCTCAGAAGAGAGCACAGAAAGAACATAAGATACAGAGGACAGACAGGGAGAATCTCTATGAAAGGCTAACCTCTGAGCATGGCATAGATAGCTGTTACACTAACACAGCTTGGGAAAAATAAGAACAAGAATTTGAAAGGAAGATGGAAGATATGTCAGATCATTGGGGGTTATGTAAAGTGAATTTGTTGGTGATGATGATGGATATGACCAAGACATGTATAAATAATGTTTGTAATTAAACAACATAAAGAGAACAGAGAACAGCTTTGGTAACTCCTTGACTTAATGAAGTCAACAAACCTGTTTTGTAACACAACCACCTTACTTAAAATTCATGAAATATGTATTTCGTAAAGACAGTTAATATTCTTTCTAGATTTTTTTTGAGAAACAGGAAATAGAATAAACAGTATATATGCATATGTAATTTGAAATTGTAACCCTTGATTGAAAACAATAAAGAGTCAATTCCCAAATTCGAAAGTTCCACTAAGTTTGGGGAATAAAAAAATATTAGAAATAACTGTAAGGCTTAGCATTACTCATACAATGTTCCCCCAAAAGAAAATAATCAGCTAACTCAATTCAGTGTCATTTTGCTGGATGAGCTTTGTTTTGCCTACAAAGCTCATTTACTAAGCACTGCCTCCCACCTGCCATACATTGTTCTAATTATTATAGGAACAATACACTTGAACAAAACTCTCTACAACAGAGTTTATAGTTTGGGGCAGGAAAGAATTCAAACTATGAGGACCAAGCAAAGTAAGAGAAAGTAATAACAGAATGAGTAATTGATACTGAGCTAGGTAACCCTGACCCACAAAGACAAATGTCACATTGCTCTCATATGTTAATTCCAAGGTCAAATCTTTAGATTTGCGCATTTAACTTGCAGATATATGCCTGGACACTAGAAATGTAGTGCTGGAGAGTTTATTATATAGTGGGGGTGGAGTTTAAGGGAAGCAAAATAGTAGAATGTAGGTGGTTTGCTGAGAGCTTGAGTGGGAAGAGGAACGAGAGGGAAATCAGAGGACAATGGAGGAAGGTAACTAACAATAAGTAGGCACAAAGCCACCATAGGAAAACCTTCCATTTGTTTGTTTGTTTGTTTGTTTGTTCTTCTCTTATACATCCTGACTGCAGTTTATCCTCCTTTGACTCCTCCCAGCCCCACTCCCACTTCCCTTTCCCTCCTTCATAGCCCTTCAGAAAAAAGCTGGCCTTCAAGGGTTATTTACTCAATACCCATATAAGCAAATTACAATAAAACTAGTCACAAACCCTCATATCATGGCTGGGCAAGGCAACCCAATAGGGGACTAACCCTGTTGTAATCAAAGAAGCTTCCTCTGGTAGCTGATGGGAGCAGATGCAGAGACCCATGGACAAACATTAGGCAGAGAGCTAGCCCAAATTGGAGAGTTTCATCAGGCTCCTCCCCTCAGAGCTCAAGGAACTCTTGCAGAAGAGGAGGAGGAAGAATTGTAGGAACCAGAGAAGTCAAGTACACCAGAAGAACATGACCCACAGAATCAACTAAGAAGGGCTCAGATGGACTCACAGAGACTGAAATGACAATCATGGAACCTTCATGGGTCTGCGATAGGTCCTCTGCAAATGTTGTGGTTGTTAGCTTGTTTTTGTGGGACTTCTAACAGTGGAAGTGTAGCAGTATTTCTCGCTCTTTTGCCAACTCTTGGGACCTTCTATCTTATTTGTACTGAAAAAAGCATAATTACAAGAGTGTTAGACTATACTACACAGGAGAATAGTGCTCTTCCCAGAAGCCATATGCTAGTGAACAAAAATCCCAGTGGCAGAAGGGGGATATTTTCCCTCATTGGTCAATGGGGTGCCAGAGACATGCCCCCTCAGCACTGCAGACTTTTGTGATGATTCTTAGTTGTCCCCAAGGACTTGACAGCAAGAGCCTATCAATAAAGACACCACACATTTTTGTCATAAATGTGGGAAATAAATCTTGTTCTGACCTGAAATCCTTCTTAACCATTCTGCCCAAAGGGTCATCACATGCTGATGAAGGAGAAATATCAACTTTCTTAGTCAGCTCAGTCCTGTATCCCATAATCACCAAGAATGTTCCTCTTTATCCCATTTTGTCTCCACTCAGAAACTAGGCCATACACCATTTTCTGACTGTCTTGGTAGCTCCAAGGTAAGACCACTAGTTTATCACCTCAGAGTAAAATAGTGAGAGGCTAGGTAAAGTAGCTTTTGAGCTGAAGTCTCCAATGGAGACTCTAAGTTGAAGTCTTGGGAAGAAAAAGGGAGGGAGGCCTGTCTCTGCTCTTTGTCCTCAGTACTTATATGACTTTCAGGGTGTGTGATCACATGGTAAAAAGTTCACTACAAGTTTATACATAAATTAAGGTCATAAATTGAATTAGAGGTTTATACAGAGAATATCTATATACAAATCTACTAGGAGTAATTATCTGGCTAAACATTTATCATTTATTACTAGCTTACAGTTTCACGGAGTGTTAAAAACCCATATAGAGTGTTAAAAAACATGACTAATTATCCTTGAATGTTTTTATAGATAAACCCAGTCAATATTTTATCCTCTGTCCTTGCACATGTGGTATATATCTTTAGCTCCTTCTTTATGATCTTTGGTTAATGGTTTTTATAACCCCTTGGAATGTGCTCTAGGTTTTAGGAGTCTGTTGTCATATTAGGAGCAATCAAACACTTCTGTTATAAAAGGAGTTCAAACTTTTTTTGTCTGCATGACCATTCTGATGTGGTGGTGACCCTAATATGCTGGTTGTTTCTGCAGAATAAACTCTGTTTTTACATACTATTTTGTTTAGTGATACTCAAACCCTAACAATCAGTCTGTTGAGATATGACATGATTAAATTTAAAGCCAAAACTACATGAGGGAAATATTCCTGGTACCGTGAACCTATCCAGGAACCCATGGCTGGGGCACATCTAGACACGATAGGAGAATTAACAATAATTATTTTGCTAGTAAGGAATAGTATCAAACTGCCTTCCAAATACTTCTCTTTATAGTCATAAATTAGTGCTACTCCCAGGCCTCATTAAAAACCTTCATTTTTTGCAGTGGGCACTGGTTAATACAGAGATGTAAACCAGGTCAAAATGCAAAGATTAAATGACTGTGGTATGCTCATCCTTAAAGGTGACATCCATTTCACCCTCTGCCTGTCTGAGGCCTTAGGGAATATCATAAAAGAGGAAGCAGAAAGGTGAAACATGAAAGCATACATTTTTGACATTCCTGCTCAGATAGAAAGGTATCCTGTGACTCAGGAACCCAGGAGCCACACAGCTCCAAAGTGGAGCAATGTCCCAATGGAAGGGCATCCTGAGACAAGGAAGTGCAGAAACCACACAGCTGTGAGAGGAAGCCTCCTCAGCAGAGATGTTGGAGGCCTGAGAGAGGATATTCCTGGCTGAGCTATATAGTGTTGCAATGTAACACCTCTACTTCCCAGCTCTTCTTCAATGTTGCAGCACCCAGTGAAGGTTGTCCCCAGCTGAGCAGAGGCACTCAGGAGCCTCAGCACTCTCCCTTCTTTACTTCTTGGGACACACACCTGGCAGCGAATCTCCAAAAAAGATATTTTGGAAGGATGGTCATATCCAGGGTTGGATGCTTCTGCTCCAGGGAGAAGACAGCAGCGGACTGAAGAGTGGGCAGGGTTCATACAAGAAAAAAGTTTATATATATATATATATATATATATATATATATATATATATATATATATATATATATCTCAGAATGAAGATTGGTGACATGAAGATTGGTGACATTTCAGGTCCTGAGTTTGAGGCACTCGGGATTCTTGAGTTTTCTGGTTCAGAGACTAGTGAGTTTTCATGCTCAGGGATTGGTGGGTTTCTGTGTGACGCTCAGGAATTGAAGGGTAATCCTGTTCAGAATTTTGCCTGAAATTAGTGTAATCTGAGAAGGATCTTATTGAAGGGTTGGATATGACCTTTGTGATAGTTACAGAGGCCAGAAATGCCATTATGACAGTTAAAGAGGTATGGGGGAGTAGACTAGCTGCTAGGCCTCCCAGAAAGGCTTAGCCACTTTCCTGACTTGAGAGTTTACAAAGTGTACAAAGTTTACAAAGAGAGTCCAGGGCAGAGAAGCCGTTTCTTGTCACTTGATTTGGCATGAATAGCCAACAGATGTGGCATTCAAGTTCTCCTTCAGGGATCATTTTACCATGAAGAATATTTTTATTATGCCAACTGACAGAGTGGGCAAATGTAGGGCTGGGGACTCTGCTGTAGCACAGTGTCTTCTGACAATGGCATAACAAATGAGATCATGGACTCACTAACTAAGGTTATCTGGATAAGACCTTCACAAGACTGGGCCCTTCAGCATTTCAATATTCATGAGGAAGGGCTCCTGTGGTCCCACTTCCTACTTGAGGAGCCAGTAGCAGCTAATGGAGGATGGATGAAAAGGCTATCACTTTATCACTACTAATAAATTTTATCCTCTACTAACCAAACACCTCCTGTATCTATGTGGCAACCATATCCACATTCAGTGGGTCTCTCACCAAGACATAAAAATAGGAAAAGGAACTGAGAACACCAAACAATTCTTTTTATTTTTTTCAATCAATATTTACCACATTAGAAATTAATTCTCTGGTACTTTACATAACTAAGTATTTACAAATCACTGAAAATAGCAATAGCATATTTGTTATAAATAAAATATAGGACAATAGATTTTGTGTGAAAATGTGGATTGTATATTTAAAACATAAATGTATAGTGAGACGTCACTGTTTTCCAGCTTTGAAAAGGCTGTCTGATGTCTGCACAAAAGATAGCTGGGTTTTTCAAACTGCTTGTGTAGTCAGTTTATTATGATCTGCTGTCTTTAATCAAAGCAGCTGAAAGAACCCTGGCCACACCCATCACTTTAGTCTTTGGACGCCCCAGCATCCTGGGAACTCATAGAGATACCTGCTCTTCAGTAGAGAAACCATGATAGAAAACATATTCCTGGTCCTCTACTTCTAAATAACCACTTAAAGTTCTTCCTAGCAAAACAGAGTGTGTTACCTGCGGCAAAATTGGGCATCCTGCATTGGCTCACTCTGTATTGTTGGCAGCAATGTGATGAACAGTAACAGTCCTGAGAGGTCTTCAACTAATGAGTCAGAAAATTCAAAATATTGACATGCACTTAGACAAATGAGTGCTAAAAGCTTCTGTCCTCCCATTTTATTTTCAAGGCATTTTTCCATTGCCTTCTTGCTCTGAAATGCCTTCTTTCTTTAACTTAACCAAGAAAAGAAATATCTACTTCATCAGAAAATCCTAGGATACATGAGGGCTTCCTTTGCTTTTTAGGATAAAATGTTACTTAAGAAAGCAACATCAAAATGCAGACTTATTTATAACACATATGGTCCTATGGCACATAATAATTCTTTGATCATTAATGACCCATGTATCCAATAGGGGTCTCCTAAGACAACCATTGATCTAAAGAATTGCTATTGTCTAATGACTTAATAGCCATCATGTTGTCAAAGCACAATGAATTACTCATGGTTCTGTTGTGATCATACCTCACAGCAAAATATGCACAGTTATATGTGATGCATAATTGGTGATAATTGTTAGTGGCTTATAAATGTGTATGCTGTACTTCTTTACTGAGTGTAATGTGTTCTTACAATTTATTGAAAGACCTTTATTAATTTTTTGGTTTCAGTAGAATGTCCCCACAGGCTCAGAGACTTGAATGTAAAAAATGGCACTATTTGAGAAGGATTAGGTGTGGTCTTTCTGGAGTAAGTGTGACACTTGGTGGAGTGAGCCTTAGGATTTTAAAAGCCCATGCCAAGTCCAATTTCTCTCTACCTACAGTTCAGAACATGGTTCTCAGCTACTGCTCCAGCACCTGCCTATATGCAGGCATGCTCCTTGCCATGGTGATAATGAACTAAGCCTCTGAAACTATAAGCAAGTCTCCAATTAATGCTTCCTGTTGTAAAAGTTTTCTTGGTCATGGGATCTCTTCACAGCAATACAACAGTGACTACGACAACCAAGAAACAGTGTATTATGTTCCATAAACAATAATCTCCTTTATCTAGAATTTACCATCTATAAAATTCTAAGCTCTTGTTGAGAAGTCAGTCAAGTGCTGATTTGAATGTTGTTCAAACTGATCAACAATCATAAGAAACTAAACCTATGTTCAAAGTGTTATTCTGGTGGTCCTATATTCTCTGGAATGGTGTTAGAGGGATGAACACTGAATTTTCAAAGGTAAGTCATTTTTTTCTATATATGAATGACAAAAGAATAGATTCCCTACTCTACAGAAATTGTGACAACTGTACATAGAATGACATCACATTTGTACCTCAAAACCATTGTTTTGTTTTTGTCTAATGTCCTAATCAAACGTGTGGTTTATAACTTCTTGGTCTAAGAAAACTAAGTATTTTGACACTGTTCAACCATTAATCCATCAATAAACTAAAATGTAGACAAATGGCTTCTTGAGGAAATTCAGATTTTTCAATCCTCCATTGTTGTGTGGTGAGTAAGTGCCTGGCAGGACAGCATGTTCCTGGTTTATGCCTTGGAGTATTCAGAGCTATAATGACTAGATGCCAAGTGTAAGTTGCTAGGAGTATTTTATTCTTCACAGTATCTCTTCACCATGATAAATGTCAGTGAAGATAAAGATAAGAGGTAAGAGGTACCTCACCTCTTATGGCACCAAAAAAAAGAAAAAGAAAAAGAATTAGAATATACATTACTAAGGTTTTTGTTTTGTTTTGTTTTTTCTCAACTTTTTCCACATGGAAAGGGTAAACACAATACACCAAACTGTTTTAGGTGTGGAGGCACATAGAAAACTGGAATATGAATTTACTTATTTTAGAAAGAAATACCTTAGAACCTTATTGCAGCTTGCTTTAAGGTTAGGATCATAGCACAGCCTCTGGCTCCCGGCCCTGTCCAGATTCCACATTTCAGTATGAATAGTTGCTTCAATTTCTAGTTTAATTTCTACAAAATAACTATCAAAGCAACTTTATTGTTGTAATAAAACACCATGACCAACTATGACCAAAGTCAAACGGAAGGGTTTGTCTTATACTTCCATATCGCTGTTCTTTATCAAAGGAAGTCTGGACAGGAACTCAAACATGGCAGGAAGCTGGGGGCAGGAAATGATGCAGAGGTCATGGGTAAGTGCTGCCTACTGCCTTGCTCATCATGGCTTGTTCAGCCTGCTTTCTTAGAGAACACAGGACCACAAGTTCACATATGACCTCACCACAATCAACTGGGCTCTCTTTCATCAACCACTAATTAAGAAAATGTCCTACAGGCTTGCCTATGGCCTGTATACAGGCATTTTCTTAATTGGGGTTCCCCTCATGCAGATGGTTTTAACTTGTATCAAGTTGACATAATCTCTCCAGCACAATTGACTCTTTGTCAGGGTGGCACACAAATATATATTGTTAAGCCTTTCCTTTCTTATTCATCCTCAAGATCACATATTGATATCAACACAACAATATAAAACATTTTACAAACTTAAGTCCTACCATCTTTACAAATTCAAATACTTCAAAATTCAATCTCCATAAAAATCCAAAGTCTCTTTTAAAACTCAAAATCTCTTTAAAAATTCAGTCTCTCAGCTCTGAACTCTTATAAAATTAAAAGTAAGTTAAGTGCTTTCTTATGTTTCTGTTGCTTTCAAACCACTTCTGGTAAGAAAATCTGTATTAGTCTGGATCCTCTAAAGTAACAGAACTTATATAATGAATCCCTCCTCCTTCTCTGTGTGTCTCTCTGTCTCTGACTAGATACATACACACACACACATACATACATACATACATACATACATACATACATACATACATATCATATAGGCTGTGATCCAGCTACTCCATCCAATGATGGCTGCCAATGAACACAAGGTCCAAGAATGGAATAGTTGCTCACTTCATGATGCTGAATGTCTCGGCTAGTCTTCAGTATATTCCAGAATCATAAAGAAGTAAACTTTAGTGCCAGTGAAGGAATCAATGAACTTGCTAGCAAAGGTGAGAGAATGCAGACAAAAAGAGAGAGTTTGCTTCATCTATACCCTTTATATAGGATGCCAGCAAAAGCTGTGGTCCAGTTAAAGGTGAATCCCACATCAAAAGATCTGGATTAATGGTTTATTTTGACACTACAAAGATCTGGATTACAAGTTAGTCTTTCCACTTCAAATGATTTAATTAAGAAAAATATCTCTCAATGTGTCCAGAAATTTAGAATTTAGATAATTTGAGATGTAGTCAAGTCGGTAACCAAGAATAACCATTATAAATATAAATTATCAATATAAGCATTATCCATTGACTATAATAGACAATGAACTTCCAATACTGCTACTACATTACAGGCAACAATTTTATCATGGTGACATGGGAGAGTTAGTCACAACACGTGTAAAGACTTGAGTAGTCACTCTTATGCAATTTTCAATAAGCAATTTTATAATTCACAAAAGTACATTTATTTAATCCAATGGTATTTAATAGAATCAGTAATTGACAGACCAAACCTACTCCATCTTGGGACCAGCCTCTATCTTAAAAGAAAATGCCTGAGAACTTGACTTGCAGCTGAAATCAAGCTACACCCAAGTACTAGGAAGAACCCCATGACTTGTCCTTGGTCCATATCCCAGAGTTACTCCCTATCTACTTCCTAGCAACAGTCAATCAGTGGTTACTCTGATTGTTTCAGGTATACTTTCATACCGTTTGTGATTGTTTGTGGTCTTTCTTCAGAGCACCCACCTGCTGTTACCTTACAATAGTCACTCTATTAGATGCGTTCCAGACTGGACACCCCTCACACGTGTTCCCATTTTCCTATAAAACCCTATCCTAATGAGTGTTAAGAGCCGCTTCACCAAACTAACTTATGGGTTGGCTGTAAGTAGGCCCAAACTGAAGTTTATAACAAGACCCTAAAGTGATGACATCTGAGTGGTCCCCCTGGTCTTTTGGGGCTCAAGAATGCTTCTGGGCACAAAATAATGACACAATATTTTCTGTAGCTGATGAAAATCCTTGAGTGTTTTTGTGTAATATAGAACTGAACTCTCCACCTACAAAGACCTCAGTAGAATTAGTTAAATTCCACAGGATGAAAATAAGTGTTTTCCTCTCCAATAGCCATAGGATATATGATTTTGGGGATACATCTGGTACACATTCATTGTTTATATACTTTTTCTTAATTTATTTTTATTAACTTACTGAGAATGTGTTTTTATTATGGAATTTCTCAAACATGCTTTTGTAGATTTTTATTTTTCCCAACCTTATTTTTAATAAGAGTTCTTAAATGCTTTCACCTCTTTTCTAGCCCACCACCCACCAGAGGTAGTAGAAAAGAAAGATTATCAATATATGAGAGAAGTAAAGCTGTTTAAAAATTAAGGGTTTTTTTTTTTTTTTTTTTTTTTTTTTTGGAGCAAATTTAATCTGCATTGTCGGGAAATCAGCAGTTCAGTTGACAGAAACTGGCAGTAACAGACCCATCTATTTGCAAACACTTCACAGATATACTAGTAGTCCACTTCAGTAGTATTTGGATAGCAAACACAAATCAGCAGCGGTGGCAGGGCCTGGTAGGAACAGCTAGGCCTTAGCCAAATCGGCAAGAGGCAGTGGGAGCAATTGGGACCAACTGGGAGGCTGGGAGAAGTTCTCTGCCATGCTTCTCTCAAAGAAGTGAGGATCAGCGAAGGTGAAGACGGTACGGCTAGTTATGCAAGCCCCTCTCACAATCTGCTGAATCCTATCTCCAGTCTCTCTAAATGTGTCCTCACATGGGTGTTTCCTCAGAGTCTATTGGCTGACATCACTCTGACAATCGGCCTGAGTCCACAGAAGCAGCAAGAAGCTGACAGAACATCACCAGAAGTTGGTTGGTGTATCTCTCTCTGTGGAGTCACAACAAGAAAGGTTTAGCTACATAGTGTAAGGCAAACCAGTCCACGTGTGCCCTTCGAGAAGAGACTTTGATCATGTGTCCTTTCGTGTGCTTGCTTCAGAAAAATATTCTTTCACCTCTGTCTGCTTCAGCAAAATGTTCTTTCACGTGTCTGCTTTAGGAAAACATCTTTAACCTGTGTCTGCTTTAGCAAAACTCCTTCATGTGTTCCCTCCAGCAAAACCCATCTGTCACAACCCACTTTCGAAAAACAAAACACAAAAACATGTTTCTAAATACATAAGTATACCTGCTCAGATTGTATGAAGTAAATTGTTTATTTGCTCTCAGGCCTGATTATGCACAATTGGTGTCTCCTCTAGAAAAGACTCTTTCTCCTGCTTTCCGCATTGCAGGCCTGTAGTTCTTTATGTAGGGTTGAGATCTTTTGGGCTTTCCCTAGTCCCTGTAAGCATTTCTATTGTCATGTTCAGCTCGGGTTTGGGGATCATGGTGAGACTTTATGGGTGTAGTTGCTGACCATTTTTCCCCCTCTTCCAAACTGTATTCTGAGCCTCCAGTGCTGGGAAGCTTTGTAAATGTCTTCACTGTGACTGGCCTCCACAACTCTGCATTTTGATTGAATGTGGTTTTCTGCAAGTCTCCATCCGCTGCAAAGAGAAATCGCCTTATCCATTGGTAAAAGGAAAAATGCTATAAATATTTATAGATTGTTGTTAGGGGTTGTGCTAGTTTAGTAAATTAGTGGTCACTGAGTCTCCTCACTACGATTTCACTAGGACTGAATACCTTTGTTATCACTGTTGATGATGGGGTTTTAAGTCTAATTAGTAATCTGCTGGTTATTCCCAAGATATGTGTGCCACTACTGTACTCACAGGGTTATGGTGCCATTCTGGTTGTTGGTGTGGTTTATAGACATGACAGCCAAGTAGTACTTTTGGTTACCTCCCTCCTTTGAAAACTGACATGATGTCTTCTGGTATCAAGGAAGCCACTCTCCAGGGAGGGGACATTCAGGTTATTTCCAGCTCAGGAGTTTTGGGCCCTTTTTCTGAATTTTTCAGCAGTAGTAACTTAGCTTCTACCTCTGGGATTAACCAGGGAACAACAGCTTGCTGTATGTTTGGGGGATCTCTTAGGAAACCCTTGGCAGCAACAACTCAAAAGAAGGTTTGTCATCTCCGGCACTGGGGGTCTTGTTAAGTGGTCTTTGGTCTTGGAACTATGCTTTTAGGCAGCTGCTGACCACACTGGAGATTTAAGTGTCAACCTATACTCTAAAATGATGGTCTTTGATATTTTCCACAGCTCCTCACCCACGAGCCCACCTGATCACTGAAACTACCTTTCAGACTTTAGCACAGGATATGCCTACACCCTGTTAACTGTCTAAGACAAATCTACTCCAAAGTCAACTGTGTATTTCCTATGAATGACATTTCTACACATGTTCATATTCGAAATACATTGATACAAATTCAATTCAACACTTTATGCTGGTTTAGAAGACCTTCTAACCTACATATCACCATAATGACATCCCTTTCAGAAACAGAAGAAACATGTCTTATCTTGTCTATTATCCCTACATGAAAGCTGAAGGAGAGATTACTGCAGAACACAAGGTTAGATGTGTCCTTGAATTGTAATGACTTGCCTCGAAAAATTCAATTCCTCTCTTAAACTAGCTTTCATTTGGGTGTTAAAAATAGTTTTGGTTATGTAGATATTTTTGCTACTTTCTCTTCAAGAGAGTGAATTTAAAAAAAAAAATTATCATAATTACACATGGGTTAGTAACCCCTTTTTTACTTGCTAAACACCAAATTAGAGATAGAGTTGAAATTTCCAAACTGTCCAAAATTCTTACATGTTGGAAGTTTTAGGTAAATGTGGATTTCTCTACCAAGTGAATGGAACTGTGTGCTGGTCATTTAACCCTAGAAGTTTCTGCTTCTTTTCATGGTGCTGGGTTCAAAACCAGCATCTTGACGGATCAGTCAGTGGATCTATAATTGAGCTAAGCCCCATGCCCCAGGAGTCTTTATTTAATGGTATTTATCCTGAGCACTTAGTCTTTGAGAAATTCTTTCCCAATTATCAGAACCCTAATACACCTGGCGTGACTCCTTTTGCTCACCAGTGCTTAAGCGTGAACATTAGCTAAAGAGTCTTCACAGAAAGCACCTGGGATGGATGTTGCACAAACAAGTTCCTAAGTTTTGTCCTAACCCTGATTTTGTAAATGGAATATAATAATACAAATTTTTAATTAAATAACATGAAAGAAATTCTGTATATACTGCAGACTTTACAATATATTATTATTATTATTTGCTTCCTGTGATTTCTAGCTTTTTGTCATTATAAGCCAACACTGTCATCTACATAGTTCATGCTAGAGAAATTGAGTTACAAAAAAAAAAAATCAGAAGAACCTTACAATAGTTTAAGTTTGTAATTTGCTCTTGGACCAACCTGTGGGTTGTATTTGACTGCTCAAATATTTTAAAGAAACCCTGTGTCTACTACTTTTGCATTTGAAATGAAGATGTATTATATATATATATATATATATATATATATATATATATATAATATATATGTGTGTATGTATATATATGTATATATATATGTGTGTGTATGTATGTGTGTGTATATATATATATAATATGAGGTTTCTATGCTCTGATAAAATTCTATGACCAAAAGAGGCTTGAGGAGGGAAAGTTTTATTTCATAGAGCCCATCATGAAGGGAAGTCGGGGTAGGAACTCAAAGCAAGAACTGGAAAAAGGAACTGAGGCAGAGATTAAGGAGGGGTGCTGCTAACTGGCTTGCTCCCCATGGTTTATATGTTTAGTAATAGAACTCAGCACTACCCACTCATGGGTAGCTCTCCCCAAAGTTATCAAAACCTGCTCACATCAGGAAATAATCAAAAATATGTCCCACACAACTTGCCTATAATCTGATAAGGGGGGCACTTTCTCAATTAAGGTACCCTCTCCAGATGAGTCCATCTTGTGTTAAGTGGACAAAAAGCTAACTAAGAGAACAACTATGTACTCTTATCATGAAATAAATCAGGAAGTCCTTTCATAAATTCTTTCTGTCTCCTCCCCTAGAGCATATAGTTCTATTTAAACAGTATTTTTCCTCTCTTGTGTGTTAGTGCATACAACTCCAAGATACTTTCTCCTACTAATTCCAGAAGTTTAGGCTTCTGCTACTGCTTATAAGCCCATGGCTCTATCTTTCCCCTTGCTGATAAAAAGAAATCTGTTTCTATTGATAACTAGGCTGTAACTGGGAGCTAAGCCACTATGAACATACTGCAGAATCTAGGTACAAATTACTGTGTACTGCCCTCAGAAATTCCACTGTGCATGCTTTCTTAAACATTTTCAGATAAAAACTATATGTCGTTGAATAAAAGATGGTTGTGTCTTAAGAGTTAAAGAAATTTTAAGAAAGATTTGACAAACTTCACTCAAAAATGCTAATAATATGTGCCCCATAGTTAGTAGCACAATATTATATACAAATGTAATATGGCTCCATGTTAAATACACTTTATTCTTTTTTGAAAGCCAGGGTTTCCCTGTGTAGTTCTGCCTGTCCTGGGACTCATTCTGTAAACTATGTTGGTCTAGAACTCAGAAAACTGTCTGCCCCTGCCCCTGCCCCTGCCCCTGCCCCTGCCCCTGCCCCTGCCCCTGCCCCTGCCCCTGCCCCTGCCCCTGGCCCCTGAGTGCTGTGCCACCACTGCCCAGTGACACTTACTCTTTAACAAGAGAATACACATTCTTTTTAAGTGAATGTGAAACCGTGACAAAAGAAGAAGCTTTCATATGAGTCGGTCATAATAAAATTTTTAAAATGATTAAAATAATTTATAATAGGTTTTCTGATCATAAAACTTCCCCCAATTATTTGAAGATTAAAACTGTTTACATTTAATTAACCCACTGTCCGAATAATTATGTAGCAAGAACCAGTGCTGTACATCAAACAAAAGGTGTTCTGGATAGTTCTTAATACTTTAACCTGTTAACTGCGTGTTCGTTTACATAATTCTGATTCTTCTGAACAAAATAGGGTTAATATTACTTAAATTACTTGAGTATTAATATCAAATATTACCTTAGACTACTTAAATATTAATTAAAAGAGTAAATTGATATTGCTTTATGGTTATGAGTACTCCTGTAGCTCCTACAGGGTGGCTTCTCCTCTTCCCGTATGCCTCTGAAGATGAGAAAAGCATGGCCCCTACTAAGGTTCATTCCAGCACATTCCAGCTGTGACAGGGTCAGTTATGCTGCTGTAACTTTTCTCAGTAAAGTGTCCAAGGTGTCGAGTTACAGCCAAAGGGGCTTCAGAGGAAGGGTGGCCCAATGAGATCCAAGGGTCAGGCTGGTGGCAGAGCCATGGTGAAAGGTCCTGTTCGAACATGATGCTCGCCATCTTGCCTTCCTGTCCTATCTCCAGCTACTTTAACATAAACAGCTTTAGTATCCAGCTTTTCACAGTTAATGACAGCCTTCAGTTTATCAAGTAAGACATTTCCCTGAAAAAGCTATTTTGCATCTGTCTCAGGTTCCCAGTGTGGAAAGGAATGATGTTGCATTACTTCTCTTTTTTTTTTTTTATTGAAAAACTTTATTTTAAAAAACAAAGATAAATGTACAAATTTTCAGCATTTTTGCATAAAAGTATATGAATACATTTTTTAAGGTTGTAATTAAGTATTTGTGGGTACATACACATTCACATATGTATATATGTAACAATAATATAGGAAAAGAGGCTATTAATTTGAGGGAATAGGAGAGAAACTGGGAGGGGCTGTAGGGAGAAAAGGGGGATGTGATACAGTTCTAGTTTAATTAAAATATACTTTTTTTTCTTGAACTTCACACAGTCTGTGAGTTGTTTCTGGGGTGTTCAGAGCTTTCTGGGGTTAGTATCACATTATCAGTGACTGCATATTATGTCTGTTCTTTTGTGCCTGGGTTTTCTCACTCAGGATGATATTCTCTAGATGCATCCATTTTCTTAAGAATTTGGTTAAGTCATTGTTTCTGATAGCTGAGTAGTACTCCATTGTGTAAATGTACCACAATTTTTGTATCTATTCGTCTACTGAAAGACATCTGGGTTCTTTCCAGCTTCTGGCTATTATAAATAGAGCTGCAATGAACATTGTGGTGCATGCGTCTTTGTTGTATATTGGAGTGTCTCTGGGGTATATGCCCAAAAGTGGAATAACTGGGTCTTCAGGTAGTACTATGTCCATTTTTCTGAGGAACCACCAAACTGATTTCCAGAGTGGTTGTATCAGTTTACAACCCCACCAACAGCGGAGAAGTGTTCCTCTTTCTCCACATCCTCACCAGCTAAGATCAAGTGTAGTATCTGTTCTTAACAGTTGTATTTACTTCATAAGGCTGTGGTAGTAAGAATCAAGGGTGTGCATTTATGTATCTTTATTTTATTACAGTTTTTTTCCAAATAATAGCAGTAACTATACTCTAGAGGATCAGAATCCATGGAGCCATTTTGTAACCAAGAACTATTCCCATGTAGAGCATACATGACAAGTATTAATAGTTCAAAGGGGGTTTTATTCATTACTGCTCCTAAGATGAATAGACTTCCTTAATCATATCGGTAGCCAGAAATTCTGTTGCCAAATAAAACACAAATAAAACCAAATATGTAAGATGAAAGATAAACAGGACGAACCTGCAGGCTTGGTCATTGAATGCTATGTTATTGATTTTTTTTTTTCTATTAAGGTCTAAAGAGCCCATGGAAATGGTGACATTCTGAGTTAGCTCTGGTTCTATTCTCTACTAAGGGATCTCAGATACTGATCACAGTTAACATGTGCCCTGCACTGACTGCTCTGCCTGCTAGTCAGATGGTAACTAGGCAGGAAAAACCTTCATGTGTGCTATTTTGAAGCTTTAGTCATAATCTCAGTTAAACTCATAATTAGGGGTTCTCAGTGACTATTCTCGCAGATGTGAGTGCATCTACAACATGGAAATACAAGAGCAGAGAAACACATCTTAAGGCTGTTGTGAAGGGTGTTGTTTCTCTGATTACTTTCTCAGTCCATTTGTCATTTGTATATGAGCTATTAATTTTTTTAAGTAAGGTTTGTATCCAGCTACTTTGTCAAAAATGTTTATTAGCCGTAGCAGTTCCCTGATGGAAATTTTGGGTCGTGTGTGTGTGTGTGTGTGTGTGTGTGTGTGTGTGTGTGTGTGTATTATTATCATTTTGAAATTAGGATGCTTGGACTTCTTTCCTTCCAGTTTGTATACTCTTGATACGCTTCAGTTGCCTTATTGCAATTCTAATTCTAGCTAATTCTTCAGGTACTATATTAAATTGGTATTGAGGGTGTGGACAACCTTTTGTTGTCCCTGATTTTAGTAGAATTGTGTTTAGCTTCTCGCCATTTAATTTGACGTTGGGCATAGGCTTGCTGTAGATCACCTTTATTATGTTTAGATATGTCCCTTGTATTTCTAATCTCTCCAACAGTGAGTCTTGAAGGGGTGTTAGATTTTTTACAAAGAATTTTTCTGAATCAAATTAGGTAATCGTGGGGGTATTTTATTTAGTTTGTTTATATGATGGATTCTATTTATTGATTTTTACATATGCTGAACTATGCCCGGCTAGCTCTCTAGGTGAAGCCTATCTGATCATGGTGGATGACCTTTTTGCTGTGTTCTTAGATTTAGTTTGCAAGTATTTTGTTGAGTATTTTTGCATCTGCATTTATAAGAGAAAGTGGTCTCTAATTCTCTCTATGATGGATATTTATATGGGTAACATATCAGAGTGATTGACGTCATAAACTGAATTGGGCAGTGTTCCTTCTGTTTCTATCCTGTGGAATACTTTGAGGAATCCTGACATTAACTCTTCTTTGAAAATCTAGTAAAATACTGTTCTAAAACCATTTGACTTTTGGCCTTACTTTAATTCTTTATTATACAGAGATCTTGGTGAATGTTTTTTCCCCATTGGGGATTATAAGTTTATTTAAATTGCTTATTTGATCTTGATTTAACTTTGTTAATTAGTACATATTGAGCAAACAAATTTTTATGATCTTTTCAGTTTGGTAGAGTACAGGTTTTTAAAGAATGTCCTTATAATTCTATGTATTTTATTGGGATCTGCTGTTATGTCTACCTTTCCACTCTGATTTTATTAGTTTGGATAATTTCTCTCAGCCTTTCAGTTAGTTTGGATATTGGTTTTTATATTTTGTTGATTTTCTCAAAGAACCAATTCCTTGTTTCTCTGATTCCTTATATTGTTCTCAGTTTCCATGTTATTGATTTCAACCCTGCATTAGCTTGCTTCCTGACATCTACTTCTCTTCGGTGCATTTGCTTCTTTTTGTTCTGAAGTTTGAAGGTGTGTTGTTAAGTTGCTACTAAGAGAGCTCTCTGGGATTTCGTTTTGTCTTGTTTTTTTTTTGTTGTTGTTTTGTTTTGCTTTTTTTTTTTTTTTGTTGGTCTATGGAGTTGAATAGAAAGTCTAAATGAAAATTCACATACCTACAGCACCTCATTTTTGATAAAGCCAGAAATACAGTATAAGATAAAGACAGCATCTTCAATAAATGGTCCTGGTCAAACTTGATGTCTTTATGTAGAACAGTGCAAATAGATTCATATTTATCACTCTGCACAAAACGAGAGTCTAAATAGACCAAAGACCTTAACATAAAACCAGATACATTAAATTGATTCTAACAGAAGAGAAAGTAGGGACTAGATCTGCATACCTCTGACTCTTAAGTGCTTGGATTGAAGGTGTGAACCACCATGCCTGGACCATGGTAGACTCCTGTCTGCAAGCATAACAGAGTACCATTAATAGTCTCAGGGATTGGTGCCTATCCATCCAAGCAGACACTGTACTGGAATAGCTGAGAATTCTGCATCCTGATCTGAAGACAGCCAGAAGACCCTCTTAAGCACTGTGTGTAGCTTGACCTTATATATAAGACCTCAAAGCCCACCTCAACAGTACACACTTCCTCCAACAAGGCCACACCTACTACAGTAAGGCCACACCTCCTAATACTGCTACTCAGTGTAGGTCAACCATTAAAACACATGAATCTATGGGGGCCAAATCCATTCAAACAACCACATCTATTATTCTTAGGTTTGCTGTTTTCATTGTGTCCCAATGCTTTGTGTCAGAAAGTTTTTTTTTAAGATTTATTTATTTTATGCATATGAGTACACTGTAGCTGTCTTCAGACACACCAGATCCTATTACAGATGGTTGTGAGCCACCATATGGCTGCTGGGAATTGAACTCAGGACCTCTGTAAGAGCAATCAGTGCTCTTAACCACTGAGCCATCTCTCCAGCCCCAGAAAGTTTTTAGAATTGGATATTTTGTTTCACTACTGCATTTTGACCTTTCTACTCCTGTATCTTTAATGCCTGAGGTTCTCCCTCCCATCTCTTATATTGTGTTGGTGAAGCTTGCCTCTGTCATTCCTATTCGATATCCTAATTTTTAATATCCTGAATTCCCTCAATCTAGGTTTTCTTTTTTATTTTATTTTCATTTTTAGGTCTTAGTTTTATTCAATTCCTCCCACTGTGTTTTCCTGAATTTCTTTATGGGATTTATTAATTTACTCTGTAAGGACCTCTATCATGATCATACAGGTAGTTTTATGGTCTTTTGCTTGTGCTTCAGTTAGATCAGGATACTCAGAGCCTGACGTGATAGGGTATCTGGGCTCTAGTGGGGACACATGGCCCTGGCTTTTGTTGGTTTCTTGGGTTTTTTTTTTTTTTTTTTTTTTTTTTTTTTTTTTTTTTTTTTTTTTGGTTTTTTATACTGGCATCTCAGCATCTGGTTTGGAGGTTATGTGCTGAGTTCTGGATTTATCTTTATTGGGTTTTGCTCTTAGGTTTCTGTTTCATCTCTGAATTTTTGGAAATTGTGAGGGTTGTGTGTTGCCTGGTAGGAAAATTTGTCTCTAGAAACACCTTTCATCGCTAATAATCTGCTGAATACCCTGATCTAAACAGGATACTGAAGTTCATGCTGCCTGTCGCCACAGACACAAAGGAGCAGAAACAAGAATCGTATCTCTAATTTTACCTTATTTAGAGAGCCGGCAGTGTGAAGACAAAGCCAGTTCACACCCTAAGGAGAGACAAAGGTGTGGCTTAGAGCTCACCTCTAGCCAGCTGGTGATAAGGGGTAAGACAATGGCAGCCAATCTTTCCAGTGCCTAATCCCTCCAGCCAGGTAGTCAACCATGTGTCTGGAATTGTGGTGTCTATGGCTTTTTGTCATGGCCTTTACCCTCTTCCACCTTTTCAGCACATCGCGGCTGAGACATTTCTTGAAATCCTTAATCTAGTTAGTGGCTGCCAAAAATTAAACCTTATACTCCTCCAGGACCACAGGGTCTGGAGAATTACCTCAGACCCAGCACACCATTAACAGCGTGTACAAGCTGACAGTGAGTGCAGGTTCTGTTGTACAGCATGAAGTGCTCCCAGCACATGGATACAAAGGTGCCTCTGTCTATCCTCCGTCCTCGATCACTAAAGATGTGAACGAATGTGATTTAAAAGAAAAGAAACCCTCACAGAGCCTCTTTGCCGTTTAAATCACTAATCGAATGATTCACATGAGCTCTCAAAAATCAAATGTGGCTATAAGAGAGATTAGACCTTAGAAGGGCTGGATTTAAATGTTAATAGCATTAAATTAAGAGTTGGTGAAGGGCAAGAAGGCTTACCCATTGCACTTGGCTTCTGCCATTTGGAGATACATGCATTGAGTAGCTCTATGAAAGCGAGTCAGTGAAAACCAACATAAACCTTAGCTTTAAATGTCACAGGGAGGAGTAATTGAAAGAGAAGATTGTTCAGGGTCTTTTGACAATAACACAATGGGCAATCTATGAACAGGATTTATTTGTTCGGGTTTAATTATATATCTTGCGTGCAATTCAAAAAGCATTCGAACTCCAATGTTATGGTATTTTTATCCTCACAGTTCTGAGATACGGTGACATCAAATGCTTTTAGGGGAAACTACAGTCCGTTACTATTGATGTCCCAAAGTCATAAGATAATTGGAATTTCTACCATCAGGATGGCTTGGTTCTCACCCATTCTTTCTTACTATTGATTTGGTTGACTGTTAAACTCTACGCAATTAAGTTTTTAAAGACCTCAAGAGTGAAAGAGCAAAGGGGCACTGAGGTGAGATGCAATGGATTCTGCCCTTGGATCTTCAGCGAAGAATAGAGTCTAACTGTGCCTGAGTCCTCCAAGTGGGGGTAACCATGTGGAACAATGATCCCTGAGCAGAGGATCTTTTTCTGCCTTAAGGTGGTGGAAGAGAATTTCTACAGAGCTATGCTAGAGTTTTTGTCGTTAATGTTGTTTTGACTTTTGCCAAAAAAGAACATTTTTTACCTTGGTATATTTTTTGAAAACTCTTCAAAAATCAGTTGGCTATACCTGTGTGGTTTTGTCCGGATCCTCTAGGCTACTCTAGTCTAGTCTGCACATGTATTTTGTGCCGTGCTGGTCTTGTTACTATTGGTTCTGTGGTAGGTATTATTTGAGATCAATATTGTGAGACCTTCAGCCTTGCCCTTTCTGTTAGAATGATGCTGACATTCAGACTCTTTGATGCCTCTGTCTGAGTTTCAGGATTGTTTGTCTAGCTCTGTGGTGAATGTCACTGGAATTGCACTGGATCTATAGATCACATTCAGGGAGACAGCCATTGTCACACTTTCAATTCTGCATATCCCTGAGCATTAGGGACCTTTCCATCTTGTGAATCTTCAATTCTTTCTTCAGTGTTTTCAGACTTTCACCCTGGCACTCCGTGGTCTCCTAGGTTAGATTTTTTTTTCCCTGTGTTTTTGTTTTACTTTGCTGGATTGGCTTGGCTTGTTGACTGGCTTAAGGATATTGTGAATAGGTTTTGTTTTTTATTTTTGTTTTTCTGATTTCTTTCTCAGCAAGTTTGGTTTTGGTGTACAAAAAAGAAAAAGTTACTGATTTTTATGTGTTGATTTTGTATTCTGCCATTTGGTGAAAGGCTTTCAAACTGGTAGTTTTTGATGTAATCTTGAGGTTCTTTTAAGCGCAAGAATGTGTCACCTAGAAATAATATAAATTTCCTGTCCAACAACATCAACACTGAATTTCCAGGAAAAAGCAATTGTTAAATGTGTAAGTTACAGCAAGATGGCAAATAAGACAGTTTCCTTCCCTTGAAATATAGCTATGAAATATAGTGAAGGCTGGCCCAGTAATTCACTTCCAAGGAAACAGCAGTGAAAGATTTCACTTATTAGAAAACAATATAAATCTCTGTCATAATTTTCATAATGGACATTGTTATAAAGTGCCAGCAACCTATCATCCTAAAACAACTCATTTTATTCTACACTTCCATGGTAGGAAGTCAATAGAGATCTGGCTGGTGTCCATGAAGGTGCTGGCCTTCTTGGAAGCTCCACAGAAGCTGGTACTTTGCCCTTTCCAGCCTCTGAAAGCTCCAAATTCCTGGCTCAGAGCCTCTTCCTCAATCTCCAAAGCTGGAAACCATTGGCCATATCCATATCGAACCTTTCTGCCTCCCTCCTAGGTCTTTGCTTTTGTTCCACTTTTAAGGACCACTAGGAGTAAGTAGGTTCTGCCCAGATGTTCTAACAGGATCCCCCCCCCCTTACCCGTTTTCAAGTCAACTGATCAGCAAATCTCAAGTCTGAACCTGATGCAATCATCAGTTCTGAGGTCTGTGATGTTAATGTCTTCAATGGCATTAATGTGTCCACATTATCCAAGATCCATTCTTAAGTATTTAATATCAATGTATGGGTCCAAGCATCTTACAGAAACTTACACGTACTGTCCATCTTCTTCCTAAGACTTAAAATCAAGGTTGTTTGGTATTTGGATACATTTACATCACTGCATGCTCTAAAACAAATGTGTTTTGTATTATTCAACACGCATAGTTAACAGTTATTTGGTCTGAATGGTCCATGTTTATCTTGGACAATAAATATTATCTCTAATGTCTAACTCTTAATTGACTGCAAGAAAAATGTAGTATTAATGTTCATTTCCATAAGTCATATAAGAGTATTCTCCCACAGTCCTGTGATATATCCTACCATTTAAATCTCTTGCATCTGGAGCTCCTTGTATTTCCCAGTCAGTAAGCATCTAATACATGCATATGCAGCACCTTATAGTGATAATTTGGAAAATGAAGCTTTGCATCATGTGATAGGGGTCTGAAGTATAAAGATGGGCTTTCCTCTATTCATGCCTGTTACGTATAAATATGTTGTGGTCTAGCCTTAGGATTTGAAGCAGGCTAGGAAGTCATTTTCCATGTTCTTTATGCATCTATTCTAAATATACAGAATATATAAATATATATATATTCTAAAAATCCCTTATTGCATTACAGTAAACACCAAATCCAGTTATAAGAAGGCAAAATAAAAGTTAAAATGATGATAAGAGTAACATAAACCAAGCATTTCTGCAGACTATGTCACAAAGTACTTTATGTGCTTTTTCTTATTATAACATTTCTTTTGATCAACTGAATAAGTTTCTTCATTTTTAAAACAGATCAACTGAATTATAAAAGAAGCTAAGATATAAAGTCTGCATAAAACTAGCCATCGAACTGAACTTAACCTCTGACTCAGCTCATGATGGCTACCTCTTTATAGACTCAGCAAGAAAACTCCAATGAGAATTCGGGAGTTTTTGTTTCCTTAAAAAAACAAAAATATGGGCTCCAAGATGACCAAAAAAAGAAGAAACAACGGTCGTGCCAAAAAGGGCCTTGGCCATGTGCAGCCAATTCGCTGCACGAACTGCGCCTGGTGCGTGCCCAAGGATAAGGCCATTAAGAAGTTTGTCATTTGGAACATTGTAGAAGCCGCTGCCGTCAGGGACATATCTGAAGCAAGCGTCTTCGATGCTTACGTGCTTCCCAAGCTCTATGTCAAGCTGCATTACTGTGTGAGCTGTGCCATCCACAGCAAGGTCGTCAGGAACCGATCTCGTGAGGCCCTGAAGGACCGTATACCCCCACCACGATTCAGACCTGCTGGCGCTGCTCCACGACCTCCGCCAAAGCCCATGTAATAAAGTGCTTTCATAAGGATGGGAAGAAAAAATGCCTTGAGAAAATAAAGCGAAAGTTATACTTTAAAAGAAAATATAATAAGAATACGTTTTTGTTTTAATCTCAGGTGTGGAGCTCGGGGCTACTTTGAAGAAGCTGATTATGATTTGTCTTGTGCTCTAGGAGAGGTGTGGTTTTGCCAGCTGTAGATAGTTTCTGTGATTGTGTGATGTTTGGAATCATGAGAACTTTTCAGGGGGTATATAAATGCCCAGGGCCCCAACCAGGTGGTGGTTGATAATCATTTGGGGGCCTGTGGTTGTTTGTTGTTTGTTAATAATTGTGTTCAAAGAAGAAACGAAAGGAAAAAATAGATTTAGGGATCTCTATCTCCCTTTATCATTCTTTCTCCCCTATCTAGTAATAGGGGTGAAACCAGGGGTATACAGACTGGGGAAAAGAAGAATCCACAAAGTAGAAAACACTGGCAACAGGCAACAATGCAGAATTGCATTGCATGTGTGTATTAAGCGAGGACACCAGCATCTTCTTAAGCTGAATGCAAAGAAAATGACTCCATCCTGTGACCCAGAGAAGGTCAAAAAGTCAGCTGTACCTACGCCGCAGTGACTTTGCTGTACTCATCAGAGATCCTTCCTCATGGTGACATTGTTGTATACACCAGAGATCCTTCCTCATGGTGACATTGTTGTATGCACCAGAGTACCTAAGTCATAATAACAGTGTTGAATGGCAGCTGCAAATGTAATGTTTTAGCTGGAAAGACACTGTTCTGATACCTTTTATATAGACTTGTCATCTAGGTGAGTGGAAACTTGATGAGTCAGACACTGAACTATATTGCAATACAGAATAGTGAAGCATTCTTTACCCAGAAGGAATTAATTAAATTATTTCATCGGTGCATGGTGTGTGTGTGTGTGTGTGTGTGTGTGTGTGTGTGTGTGTGTGTGTGTACAATAACGCTTGTGAGTGCATGAGACTTAAAGTCAGAAGACTGCATCTGGACCCACACTCGCTCAGTGACTTCAGGTAAGTTGATCTGCCTTGTGAGTCATTGTAAAAACAGTGGCCATCATAAAAGCCCACTCCAGACCTTGCATTGAGTCAATACTTGTAAAATCCCAGCAGAATGCCTGCTCCGTCATATGCACTCAGTAAATGCTTTCATGACTGAAACACACTGAAATTTCAAATCTGGCCAAGCCTGAGAGCTGTGTGCCGGAGAGCTGCAGACTTGAGGAAAGAACATTGATTGCTTCTCAAAAATAACATGCAGCAATAAAAGGAGATTTTCTTACGAGCAAACATGTATCTTTTAAACAAACTTTTAATGTAACCCGCATGCCATTTGTAGCACAGCAAACAAGAGGAAAAACAAAGAAAAAGACAAGATGCACTGTGTGTTAGCATCAGTGTAAATGGGGCTGCACAGCATCAGCTTCTAATACAAGGTCACTGACTGAGAAAAGCCTGGACTTGTCCTGGTTTACAAACAAGAGCAAAGAGCATGTTTGGCTCATCGCACAGAGACATTCGGAGGGAGAATAGGATGGTTTTCTTTGCTCCTAGACTCAATCATAACTGTCAGAAATGCATTGTTTCATAAAAGTCCGATTGATTTTTCTGGTATAGTTGGTCTTATATTTTTAGTTTTCCAGTGTACATTCTTAGATTGCTCCAGTACATAGACAAAATGAATGTGATCACAGAAGTTCATTAAAATAAGAAATATAAAGGTTAACAGTTTCTTAAAAGAAAAATGATGCAAACTTTATCATATTCAGGGTGACATTTATGAGAAAACGGTAGATCTAGGCATTTGAAACCTTTCCTATCCAACAGAACCAAAATAATGATGACCACAGAGAAAGTATTAATTTTGGGGGTAGTGCCAATATAAATAGAAGCCAAGTGATAGAAACTGAAAATAGTTTAAGTAATGTCTTAATTCCAGAATTCCAATCTTCCATCTTAGGTCCTCCCACACAGCCAGATCTTCCAATCCACAGGAGCTGCAAACAGTGATTCAGATGGGGTGGGTTTCTCCCTTGCATCCTTCGGTGTCTAAGGTGAACACCACTGGCCTAGAGGACTCCCCCACCGGACTATCATCTCCCTGTCGCCCATGACCGTCTTTAGTCTCCTCCAGGGTAGAGTGTAGTTGGCAGTCCTGCTCAGAACTACTCCAGACGTAGCCAGGTAGAGTCACATGGCTGTCGATTTGTTTGCAGGCATTCTTGGTGGGTTTGCCAGAGATGAGCACCAGGCGCGTGCTTGCCCCCATCTGTGACTGGCTGCTGGTGCTGTGAGTGACAGTGGTGAGCACTGAGCCGTACCTGTGGCCGCCACAAGGCGGCGCCCTTTTCCAGTCGATGGACAGATTCCATCGAGTCCAGGTCTTCTTCACCTCAGCCTGTACCTACAGAGCAAGAAACACGGATCCTCTCAGAAACCAAAAAGAAACCTCGCAGCCGTGTCATGAAGAACTTTGCTTAAATTTCAGGGATAGTAGCCACTCGATGGGGGTCCTTCTGGGTGCCAGTGACTCTACAGCTCTTTGTGTGCTATACACCTCAAAAGCCCTTCCCAATTAGTGTAATTTTTAGTATTAATTCAGTGCCACTGAAACAAAGAACTGTCTTATCAAAAGGAAGAAAGAGCTGCGGATTGGAGGAGAAATAAGAGAGAAACAGTGGCGGTAGGAAGCACGGGATTCTGCAGGTGACAGTCCCATCATCTAAACCTGGCCCTGAATGCTTCAGAGAGACACTAGCCACACAGCCTTGCTGCACAACCAGGATATAACTTCAGTCCTCCTGAAAGTGTTTGTCTGAGAAAGCTTAAAGCTGGAGGGAAATCCTGCTGTTGGTTTTCACAAGATAAAAATTCCCCACCTCCTTTCTTTGAACATTTACTGCAAAAGACCCACAAATTCTCCTGATACTCAGAACTCTCTGTCTGTCTGTCTGTCTGTGTCTCTCCCTCTCCCTCCCCCTCACCCCTCCATGTGTGTGTGTGTGTGTGTGTGTGTGTGTTGAAGGGTGGAGCCTTAACTGAGCTGACACTGTCAGCTAACCATGACCCCTGAACCCCAAAAAAGCTCTTGTCTATGCTTTTCTGTGTCTGACTCTGAGCCCCCAAACACCAACCTCCCAAACTCTCCCTTTATGTTTCTCTCTGCCCCGGATAAGAACAGAGATCAGCTCTTTGCCCCAACTTTCAGTCGGTACTGAAGGTTCTGACACCACCCAAGGCTGAGGAATGTTAAGGAAGGTACTCGGCTTGGAAGGAAACAGCAAAGCTACATCATCAACCTGCCCGAGCAAACAGGAGGGAGGAAACTAACGAAAGAAGGATGCAAGGTAAGAGATTCGGACACTGTAACCGAGGTCTGACTAGATGGGGATCTGGACTCCATGTGTCAAAGTGTCCTATGGACCGACTCTTCCCTGGGAGCAGCAGGGAAAGCAAAGACCCAGGGGAAGCAAAAGCTTGTAAGGTGGAGTCACATGAAGGAATAAGCACATAATAAATAGACAAATAAGTAAACCACCGACACACTTAGCTCTGCTGCAGATTAGGATACAAAAAACACAGTAGTAAGTCAGGGCATTGCTAAGTTGCCATCCAAGCTCCTTATGCAGAACCAACATCTCACAGAATCTAATGTGCGTGAGAACATCTGCTGACCTACTGCAGTAACAAGCCTCCTTGTCCTCCTAGGACTTGGAGCAAGTTGGAAATTTGAGAGAAAAAGAGAAACTGCAACAGCAGGACACACTGAGAGCTTCCGGGTCATGTGCCTCATCCACAGGAAGGTGTGATGTGTGGTTCCTTCTCTCTGGAGACTTCCAAATGGATCGAGATGACCCCATCCTCAGCTTGTGGTGGAAAACTTAACTGTTTTGATTGAGTTTAACTTGTTTTCATTTTGACTCATCCTAAGGAACGTTACTAACTATAGAACGTAGTGAGGGCCAAAGGTTTTAGCATTAAGCAGAATCGATTTAGAATTAACTGGGGTTATGTGTTCAATCTGTTGCTCTTAGAGATGTGAGCTTTTGCTTCTGTCTTCCATCACTGGAACAAGAAGACCCTGGTCACATGTGGCCTCCTTGACAGCCCCACGTTCAGAATTGTAAGGAACAGACCCCTACTCTTCATAAATCACTGTTTCCTGTGTTCTGTCGTAAAGGCACAAATGGTTTAGAATGAATATTAGCTCGGAGCCTCTCCTCACACTTACCTCTCCGTTGCAGTAACAATAGACAATGGACACGAAGAATCCCTGGAGGGAAAAGGTAGACATGAGCTAGGCCACAATTCACGAATCCCGCAGGAGAAAAGGCACAAGAACTGGGTCAAAATTCACCAGCTGGCTTGCAATGGTTTCCTCCAAAAATTACACGAATTATTTTCTTCTAATATTTCCCAATGTTTGTGTGTATATTACATTTATTTGGGATCGTTCCTTGGTTTCAGCCAAACCAAAAAAAAAAAAAAAAAAAAAAAAAAATGACTGAGTAATCTAACCAGAGGTGCACAAAGAACCAATTCCTTCTGTGTGGTTTTGTGTATGTTGCTGCTCAAAGACCACAAAGAACTCGTCCCCTGCTTGGTTAAATGGGTTTATATACCTTAACTGCCAGAAGCTTCCAACATTGGATGCTATAGGGTAAGAACCTCTTCCTTAACTATGAAATACCTATTGAGAGTAGACACTGTACTAAGAGCGACTGATTCAGCATGATAGGGGTCGGAATGTAAACAAGACAGTTCTGGAAGGGACGCGACCAGGATAAAATGTAAGCCAACGAGCACGTGGGAAATACAAGGTGACATGCGTCTTACAGGTCAAATCAGGGTTACAGGGAGCGACTGGGCAGGTGCATTACATCAGAAACGCAGCCAAGACTTCTCTGTGGTGACATTTAAGCTGATCAGAGTGACAAGAGCAAGATGCCAACTGGATGAAGATGAGGATGACGGGAAGATGGGGGTGGCATTCAGGGACAGAAAGCAGAGTGTAACAACACCCCACCCCCACTCCAAGCACAAGTGCTGAAGCCCCATGAGTTCAGTGGGAGATCCAGGGAGTGTTGTCAGACTGTAGCCCGTGCAGGGCTATACACAGCAGAAAACAACACACACTCAATACAGGGTGCACCAGGAAACCTTTGACAAGTAAGTAATTCGTCAAGTGTAAAAGGCTCAGCTGTTCAGGCTGTTGTGGACTAGTGTTCCCTGTGTTGTAGATTCTTTAGCTTTATTAGAACCTTGTGGCTGTGGAGAGTTGGGATGTTGCTGATTAAGAGCCCAGATCATCTCTGGCTATCTTTGGCTCCCTGAAGAGTCATTTACTGTCCACCTTCCAGCAGACCTACATCATTTTAACCATCAGAGTAAAACCTCCAGAGTGTATTGATTTGGGAAGCCCCTCACTCCTATGGACCAAGAGCTAAGAACACCATCAGGTTTCATCTAAAATCCATAGTGGAGAGGTTTGGTCTTTGTCATAACTCACCTAGCTGACATTTGATGTGCTTTACGACTTCCTTCTGTTCTTTGACTATGGAATACTCACGTAATCACTTCCACGAGGGTAACTTCAATCCCTTCTCTCAGGCCACAGTCACTAATCTCACAGAGATTATATGAATTAATGAGTTTACAGTGAGTCACGGAGTCTCAAACTCTGTCACTCCCTCTGGGATAAATATGTCACCACAATCAATGTTGGGGGAAGGAGGAGTGAAGACTGGTCCATCTTCAAGGTTTTAATCATCCTCTTCACTGAATTAAAGTGGAGGTGAAGTGGGGGTGGCAACCTCGTCCTCAGTTTACCTTACTCTCCTGTCTCCCTTCTTCCTGCCTTTGTCTTCTTTTAATTTCATTTTCCATACACACACCAAAACGACCGACTCCTCGCTGCAGCGGTGGTGTGTTCTCCAACAATGTACCTTCTTATCTTGCTACCTAGTCTTGTCCCTCTGTCATACAGCTCCATGCTGGTTCTCTCTGAGGTCAGGGAATTAACCTGACCCCTAGGAAGGAACACAGTAAGAACCAGAAAGTAGTGTTCTCTCCTGGCCTTCAGAAGACCATACATGAAGTCAGAGAGAAGGGCAGAGTAAGGGGTCAAGGACATGAGCAAAATGCAATCGTAAGCGCCAAGCCATTGGTGCTGCTTGTCACCTGGAAGGAGTTGAAGAAGAGCTCACAGTGCATGCGGATCTCCCACCAGAGCCCCGAGAAGGAGTGCGGCTGGCAGATGAACACGATGTAATGCACACCAAATACCAGCACCAGGACCATCGTTGACTTAGCCAGTTTCCTGGAAGAGAACACAAGGTTTTCTATCAACTGACCTCAGAAGCCTTCAGGAGAAGCATCTTGCTGGAGAAATAAGTGAACATTAGTGGTGCTCAGAGGAACTGACTCTTCTGCTGCTGCCGGGCTGTCTGTTCTCCTTCCTGGTGTTCATGGGTGTTTTCTATGGATTGGTTGGGCTGTGTGTGTGTGCATACATGTATTATGTGTGTGTATATGTGTGTGTTTATGTGTGTGTGTGGTGTGTGTGTCTATGATGTGTGTGTTTATGATGTGTGTGTTTATGATGTGTGTGTGGTATGTGAGTATGTGTGTATGTATGTGTTTATGATGTGTGTGTGGTATGTGAGTATGTGTGTATGTGTGTGTGTTTACAATGTGTGTGTATGTATTTTTGTGGTGTGTGTGTGTTTATGTGTGTGTGTGGTGTGTGAGTATGTGTGTGGTATGTGTGTATGTTTATGATGTGTGTATGGTATGTGTATGTGTGTTTGTGTTTGTGGGGTGTGTGTGCATGTGTTTGTGTGTGTGTATATATGTGTGTGTTTAAGATGTGTGTGTGTGGTGTGTGTATGTGTGTGGTATGTGTGGGGTGTAGTATATGTGTGTAGATGTATGGTGTGGGAGGTGTACATGTGTACAAAGTTGCTGCAATGGGCAGATGAGCTTCCTGGAGTTGGTCCATCATTTTGCACAACTACAATGGATGTACCACAGAGAGGCACAGCCCTGGGGAATTCATCCCTAGATCGCTTCTTACTGCTTCTGTGCCTTCTCATGTTTTTCATTGATATATCCCTCCTGTATCTAACATGGTGTGAATGGGGGACCTTAACAGCCCATTGTCTGGTATGATTGTTTCTTGGGAGACAGCCCACTCTATCAGACAATTTTCCTGCAGGTCAATATAAAGATGAACTTTGACAGATAATACTGTTTATATGAATTAATGAGTTTACAGAATTTCTGACTTGACTTAAATAGCTTTAGGAAGCTTCGGTAATTGATAAGAAAGGTTAAGGAAATGGTACGGTGGCTTTGCCAGGGAGATATAACGAAGACAGAACTCAGAGTGGAGAGCAGTGAAGGCGGCACAGGCTAGAGAAGGGGCTGTGAGCCATCCACTGTGCATCGCAGGCACACAGCTGTACTGTGGACAGGACAACTGGTTTAAGACAGGTTAATGACCAAGGAAGACATTCATTTTAGGTTGGGTCTTAGTTCTTTGATCTTGTTACCTAAGGCTGTGGCCACAGGTTTCTGTGCGCCATGACAAGGTAGGGTTATGAACTAAGAGTAAAGGATCCTGTTGTGACAACAAGAATAGAGAACAGATGGTTAGCCAGCTTAGCTGAACAAAGTTTCAAAAATAAATAGGTGATATGTATCTTAGTAAATACAAACTGTCATAAGCTAGCATAGGAGAAAATTAGCTACAATAGACTTGGCTTGCTTAAACTTTGTCCATCAATGACAAAAGAATTATTGACTTGATGTTTAGGATGAATTTGTGGAAAGAAAGATGGGAAATGTTCAGATAGGTGTGGGTTTCAAAAGAAGAATACATAATTAGCAAACATGTTGTAATTTTCCTTTGTGTAATGATTTTAATCTCTTTTCAAAGAATATGTTTTTGTACTGATTGTTTTCAGAGAATATGTAACCTGTAGCTGTGAGTGATTGGGAGGGGGAATATGTGTTTTGGAGAATATGTGGTTGTGAGTCATCTTTTTCTTATATAGAACATTTTGTCTTAGGTGGTATAAAGAGAATGAGAGGAGAAATAAGATATGAAGATTTTGAGCATGTTTCAACAATAAGACATGTGTGTGTAAGTGTGTGTATGTGTTCACGAGCTCCTGTATGTATGTGCATGTGTGTGTGGTGTGTATGTACGGTCTATGTAATACACATATGCACATGAGTGTACAGGTGCACAGCCCATGGCCCACTTTTTTGAGACAGAGTCTCTCACCAACCCTGGAGCTCACCATTAAAGCAGAGCTGGCTGACCGGTGAGATCTCGTCATCTGCTGTGCCTACAGCTTATACGCAGCCATTCCCAACTCTACACAAGGGCTGGAAATTCATGTTTGGGTCCTCATGCTCGCAAAGCAAATGTTCCTCCCCACTGAGCCATATTTCCCCAGTGCTACTTCTTGTTACTAAATAGTAAGTCAAGTCACTGAGTCTCACTTCTCATAGGCAGTATCCCCTAAGTCTCTCTAATGTCTCCTCTTCTTGATGATAGGATGTTGTTTTTATAAAGTCATTAAATGGCCTTTGTCACTGTCCTAAGTCACCTTTAACTTCTGTGCTTGAGACTTACTAAAGCATTTCCTGCATTTTACACCTGAGGCTCAGGGAACATGAGGGAAGAGGAGACAGAAAGCTGTAAGAACCAGAAGACCAGGAAGTCTGCTGCAAGACTGTGCTTTCTGTATGTGAAAGGAAAGCAGTTGGGGGCTGGAGAGATGGCTCAGTGGTTAAGAGCACTGACTGCTCTTCAAGAGGTTCTGAGTTCAATTCCCAGCAACCACATGGTGGCTGACAACCATCTGGAGTGGAATCTGATGACCTCTTCTGGTGTGTCTGAAGACAGCTACAGTGCACTCGTATATATATACTAAATAAATCTTTAAAAGAAAGAGAGAGAGAGAGAACGAGGAAGGAAGGAAAGAAGGAAGGAAGGAAGGAAGGAAGGAAGGGTAGCTGCACCCATAAAGCCTCAACAATATGGCTGTCTAAATAAGACCTGAACAAATCTAAAGCCAATTGACATCCCAACATGCATGCAGAGAAATCCCATGAGACCCAAACCCTGGATGAAGTGTTAGAGGCAACTAATGGCTGCTGAGAGAATCAGTCTTCTCCAGGGATGAACCATCTGATGTTATCCAATACCAAGCAGTCAACCCTAAAAACATATGCACGTAAGCAATAGTAAACAGATTCAATAGGTTATGTTTGTATATTTATTTATCTATGTACAAAAGAACTAAGAAATATTAGTGATAATTAATAATAACAATTAAGAAAAAGAGTTTTCTCTCTTTGAATTTGAGATGGAGTAAGAGGAGCCTAAGAAAGAGAAGGGCACAATGATATACCTATATATAAATTTTTAAATTTTAATTTAATTTTTAAAATTTAACTACTTTTGGAGATAGTTCACGATTCCTTTATGAGGTAATGTGGTCAGTTCTTCCTTATGAGATAATGTTGCTAGTCCTTCCTCTTGTTCTGAACATTTGCTGTCAAATAGTTCATTTCAAACTACCCATAGTATCTATCTATCTATCTATCTATCTATCTATCTATCTATCTATCTAACTATCTATTTATCTATCTATCTATCTTCTATCTCAGTTTTGAGAAAGTGTCTCATTGTGTATCCTGGCTGGCCTGCACCTCACCTCAAACTCACAGGGATTTTGCCTCCTGTCTGTGCCTCTGCCTCATTACCGCCTTAATGCTGCAATCAAAGGCATGTGCCAACCCTGCCTTGTTCTGGACTCACCCTAATGCTCTTGTACATGTGAAGCCATCCTAGTTCTCCAATGTGATGGTGATGTTTAGTTTTAGGTGTAAGTTTGCCTAAGGATAGTATTTTTAAGAAACTAGTAAAGCATTCCTTTTGATGTGTTTGCGAAGGTACCTCCAAGGGAATTAGGTACACGAGTTGCTGGGCTCAATATGGAAGGTCTACCCTCAGTGGGTCAGGTCTCACCAACTACCTAGGGCTCACTACTTAGTATTCAGGACAAGTACAGGCAGGCTTATCAGTGCTGGTGTCTTGAATGAAATGCACTAATGTGGAATTAAGACTGAAGGAACTGTAGGAAAGTCATGTGATGAGGACTGAGAACAGTGGATGAAAGCCCATAGGCTATGGGGAAATGGTGAGTGAGGGGCAGGGAGCTGAGCGGCACCAAGGGAACAGACCCTTCTGACAGAGACAAAAGGCAGAGGGAAGATTTGTGTCCTTTTCCTCTCATGCTTCTGGAACTCTGCTTGCCTGCCTTCAGCCTTCTGGGTTCTGCAGCCTTTGGATCTGGGACTTGCAACTGTAGGCTGCTGAGCTATTGGGTATCCTTCTGGGGTGAAGGGCTACAACACTTGTTTCATTAATTGTGAGAGTTAGGACTTAAACAGAGGCCTGGAACTATGGTTTGCTGAAAGCTTGCACACAAAGGAGTTGAGCAAGCGCTGCCCACCTACTAGAAACCACCTATCTACTTGTAAGTCTTTCTGCCTGTCCACCTACGCACATCTGGTCAGCCCTATTGATTCTTCTGAGAGAGCCCTGTTCAATACAGACAGGCTTGGTGTAAAATGGCTTCCAGCTATTCCCACCTCCTGCCTGTATGCCCTTGTCAGTTCTTTCCCGGAGTAAGGACATTTCTTCTAGTAGACTATGGCAATGGTGATAGAATACCACTTTTGTGCCAGTGTTACCTAAGATTCTAACTGCCATCTTCCTTCTATAGTGAGACAAGCTGCCATGCTGTGAGCTATTCTACTGAAAGGCTTATGTGGCAAGAGCCAGTAGTATCTGTACCTCAGCTGATCAGCACCCATATCTTCCTGTGGTCACAAGGACTCAGATATATCCTTCCTGTCCAACTTCCCCATGATCCTATCACCCTGACTGACATTTCTGTTGAAGCTTTGTGACAGCCAGAAGCAGAGGACACAGACTCCTGACCTACAGATAACGTAATAGAGACATGTGATGTTGAAAGCCACTAAACTATTCCTTCTGTCACCAGGATACCAAGTACACCATTTTCCAGATTCGGGTGACTTTTGTTTTAATTGTACTTCTGATCCAAGAAATGACCAAGTGTGGCCTACTTCCTTCTCGTTTCTTAAGCACCCCCCAACCTCATGAATAAAATACACCAAGAATATTGAACAACTTAGCCTTCTGTCCTTGATAGTCTCTCCTCTAGATGCATTATTTATTTACTATTTTGTTCTTGAAAAAAAGCTGTGGGGGTGAGCCAAGATCTCACTAGTGAAGACTAAAGAGAACTAGATTCAGGATCTAACCTGGAAGTTTGCCACCTACAGAATTTGTTTATCCAGTCTTCCAGATAAGTGAGGTGGGGTCCACAAGCCTGTAAAGGTTCTATTACCTCAAGGCCTTTTGGGAGTCACCAGCACACTTTCCATCATAGCCTGCTTCCTGGAGTACCCACACTCATGGGGGTGTCCAGTTCAAATGTCTGAAGTTGTCTAACTCCCTCGTTACCTATACTATCTCAATAGTGTCCAAATTATGTTCTCTTCTTGGAACTATTCAAATCACATTCCCTTGGAACTATACAGCTCCTGCTCCTCGCTCTATAGCCTATGAGCTCTTTTCATCCACTGGTCTGAGCCCCCACTTGTCTTGCCTACAGTTCCTTCAATCTTAGAATTCCACATTAGTTCATTCCATTGAAGACATCATTGGGATAAGCAGCAGATCTCTCAGACCTGACTAACACCCTCAGCTCTTGGGACCTGTCTGTACTTATTCTCCTTCTGAATGCTGGGCAGCGAGCCCCTGAACTCCTGTGACTGTAAGACTGGAAATGGTGCTGTGTACACCTAAGGCATTTTTATATGGTCTAGTTAGATTCAGCAATTGCATTATCTGCACTTGCATAGCCTGGAAACTCTTGTCAAACATCTCTCCAAGAAGAAAATTACATTCTGTTTTTAAGATGCAGTATAAATCTCCCTGGAGAGCGCTTTCAGAATCAAGCTACCTTCAATCACTCCTACTTTTGTAGCTGGGAACCAAAACTGAGGCTCAGATATAAAATTAAATCAGAGCAAAAGATTATAAAATGGTCGCAAATGCAAAAGTTTTGTCACCATTCAGTTTAATACAGATCAGAGAAAAATTGAGCTAGGCAATGAAATTGATTTGATATCCTATTAGTTCTGTCTTTCGAGTTTTCTCTTCTTGCCTATGACTAAGCTATTTTGTAGTTCTGTGGGGAGAAGGGATCGTCTGTAAAAACAGTAATTGGATTACTTTTCAGTATGTTGTATAACAAAGTACCACAAAGGTACTGCCTTAAATAATACCCATTTACTCTGTTGTTCAGTCCTGATTCAAGTGCACATCAATAGTTGGTTCTTGTACTCCAGGGTCTCAAGACTGAACTCAAGGTTTCAGCTAAGGCTGAGTTTACATCTGGACCTAAGTTTCCCTTGTAAACTCATTCAGACGCCTAAAGACCTCCATTGAATTTGTAGGTTTGTCTTCTGGCTCTCAGGCAAGAGTCACTTGTATCCTAGGGGCTCTCTTTAGATTCAAACCACAGGCCCTCTTTGTAAACTATTATAAGAGTGACTACTCCATTTTCTTTGTCATATAATGTAGTCAGTGAGAAATCAACAAAGTTATCATAAATCTTGCCCACATTCAAGGTCTAGGTGACAGGTATTGCAAGTGGCACATAAACAATACAAAAAAAGAGAGATCCCAAAGACCAGCATAGGCATCTGTCTACCACAGTAAGGCAAGTGATCCCCAAGCACTGAACTGCAAACTGTATGCAGCAGATTGTAGATGCCACTGACTGTAGCCTTGTAGACACTAACAGGTTTTGCAGTTTGCATCCACTTATATGTTCATTCCAGCATGCATTACTTAACTATATGTTCTCTTTTGAACCAGGTTAAATGTTTCATCACTTGCTTAATTAATTATACAATTAAATAAAATGTCTTAACTGAGTTAATTTATATAATATATAAAAACACACACATATATACATATACATATACATATATATATACATATACATATACATATACATATACATATACATATACATATACATATACATATACATATACATATACATTATACATATACATATACATATACATATACATATACATATACATATACATATACATATATGCCATTATTCCATCCTCTTTGAGAACTTATCCTGCACAGCACATAACTAGCAAATGTACCCATAGTAGATTGAACACCAGCAACTCTGGGCACCGATGTCTTTCAGTGACCATATGGTCACTCACACACACTGTACAGCTTTATAGCTTCTACTCTGCCTCCTGATATCCTTCTTATCCTATGGACGCACATTCATTGATCACCCCTTGGACCTCATCATACTGTGATGGAACTGCCCACACTGATAAAACAGGCTGTGATTCCTTTTACAGACGGCTCTTTCTAGTAACAGCTGATGAACAAGTGACCAGATGACAAAAGAATGACTGTGAACTGTGAGAAACCTGTTGGTTAAGATTGGTTATAATTGATAACTGGTTAATCATGATAATATTAAGTATTATCTTGATATTGGTAATGCATAGACTTTGCCATGACAGCTTCCTGGAAGGGATCTCCCACAATGTGACAAGGAATTGAAGCCATCATGGACCGTTCATCTGAAAAAGGCATTCTTAAAATGCTGGCTTTTGGGAAGGGGGATGGGAGAGGTGGTTTCTAGAGGGGAAACCTGGAAAGGGAATCACATGTAAAATGTAAATAAAGAAAATATTCAATTTTCAAAAGAGAGATAGAAAAAAATGCTGGCTTTAGTAAATGCCAGCTGTGTGCTCCTTTACCTTTGTATGAATTGCTACATACGCTTAAGTGCAAGCCAGGTTACTTACCACAGAGTAGGAATAAATAACCAAAGCCTAACCAGCAAATGGAAAGGAACATGTTTGGTTCACAGGGCCATCTATACTAGACTGATTAAAAGAACAGTAGCGCCTAGTGCTTCCTACTGCTCCTGGTCCAGTGGTGATTATACTTGCAGATGGTATTCTTGGCTTCTCACTTAGATGTGCTCATAGGAAGCAAGGTCCAGCAACCCTTACATCCATGAGATTCAAGAAATAAGAGAACTCCTGTACTTTTACCAGTCCTTCTGGGAATGAGTCTGACAGGGTCCAAGACCCCTGATGCCTCTGAAGTAAGGCATCCATCCGTAAGTGCATCATAGCCAGCTCTCTACTCAGATCAAGTAGAACCTAACTATTGTTCAGGAAAGCTTAGTCACTCTTCCGAATGAAATATTTATTGGCAGCAATGGTCCCCCCCAAAATCCTGGAGGATTAACAGTGAAAGGAGAGGCAGGAGTGGTGTGAGAAAATGCCAAAAGGATATTTAAAAGGATCCAGGCTAAGAGAACAGCCAAGAGGAAAAGCAGATGACAGAGCAGTACCAACCCATTTCTTTAAGATAGCTCTGTAAGATGTTCTAGAAGATGAAAAGGGGGGAATGACATAGGATAAGATATAAAAGACCCATTATTAGATGCTTGTTTATTGATTTCTTTAGTGGCTTACTCAAAGAGCTGCTTGAACTGCCTATTTGACAAGTCTTGCTACTAGAACAGAATAAAGCTGAAGACATTGCTGAAACAAAAGGAGATTGCTCTTAACACCTGCCGACTGTCAGATATGCCACTTAAAATCTTCCTTCTTTACCCACCCTACCCTTTGGCTTTTTAATATAAAATGAGAGTAACCAACTGGGTCCAGGATCAAAGACTTTTAGGGTTACTCTGTCTTTGGTCCCCGGTGATATTTTCTCTCCTTCACTCTCCTTACTGTACAGTGCTTATTCCAGAAGGATTTCTGAAACAAGAGGAACTGAGTTGTAATTTGAAAGGGAAATGTTCATTATCCTCAGCTGCATCTCTTAGAGTTTTTGTCTTCACATTGACCCTGTGTATTATTCTAAAATAACCTATAGTAAACCATCCTTCATGGGCCACTGAGAAAAAAAAGTGGGGTGAAGGGCTTTTTATAGCTGCTTGTTTGTAAATCAGAATGAAGCTACCTCAACATCTGATTGGTTAATTTATCATCATTTTTAAAGTACTATAACATCTATATCATCGGAGAAATTAAGTGTAAATTCCAGATGTCTGTGTGGATGTGTATGTATGTTTGTATGTGCATGTGTATAAAAGAGGTGGAGGAAGAAAGGGAGAGAGAGAATATATGGGCATGTCAAATGTCAAGCTTGTTTTATGATATTCTTCTGGAGAGACTATATTATCTCTGAAAAATGTTTTTAGTCTTTCAGAGGAATATGCATGGAAATGTGCTGAATGATTACTTTAGACACCACTGCTTAGATGTTTCACATTTCTTTAAATTTGTATTGCTTTCTTTTACAATCGATATATGGGTATTATGAGATAAAGCTTACAAAAGAGAAACATTTTACGAAAGTTTGAGAATACAAAATAATTGGAGATTGCGTGTTGTTTGAATGGAAATGCCCCCCCCCCCCACAGAATCACAGGGAGCGATATTATTGGAGGTGTGACCTTGTTAAAGGAAGTGTCACTGGAGGATGGGCTTTGAAGATTTAGAAGCCAAGCCACACCCAGGGACTTACTATCTCTTGTTTCCTGTGGTTCCAGATGTAGAACTCTCAGCTACCTCTCTAGTGCTGTGTCTGCCCATGTGCCACTATGATTCTCAGCACATTGATAATCAACTGGACTGTAAGCCAGACCCAGTTAAATCTTTTCCTGCATAAGAGTTGCCATGGTCATGGTATCTCTTCACAGCAATAGAAATTTTAAGACAGGAATTCGTACCAGAAACTGAGATATTGCTGTAATAGGCCTGTAATTATGCTTTTGCCTGAAGAAATGTGGACTTTGGGACTTTGGATTCGAAAAGCAAATGCTTTAAGTGGGGCTTAATGGGCTATAATAGTAGAGACATGGAAGACAGTGGTGACTGGGGGTGATTTGAACTGTGGGGGCCTGGGTCAAAAGGTTTCAAAGGAGAAGAATGTTTGTATGTGGTCTAGAGACTCTTCTTGTGACGTTTTGTGTAGCTGCATTTTGCTCTCAAAATATCTGCCTGAGGCTACATTAAAGAGTTTTGGATAAATTGTGTTGGTAGAGAATATCTGAAAACAGCATTGTATAGACTCTGTCATGTGGTTATTTATATTCACTCTTATATAAAATTATAATGAAAAGGAGAAGGCTGATCAGGGAAAAATACAAAATGTACAGTTGGAGTAGAAATGAAGCACCAGACAGCGTAAACAGATTTAAAAAACACTCTGATGCTACCTGGAATAAAGGGAGCAAGGCCCCACCCAGTTTAGCTTCCGAGTTATAAAAAGGAATTTAAAAAAACACTTAGGGCTGAGTACTGTGGCACACACCTTTAATCCCAACACTGGGCATGACAAGGCAGGGAAATTTCAGAGTTCAAGGCCAGCCTGGTCTACAGAGCAAGTTCCAGTGCAGCCAAGCTTAGACAGTGAAGGAAACCATCAAAAACATAGCTGGTCAAAATAAGGAACCATTTCTACAGCAAGCAATAGAATTTAGCAGCTTCAGCTGCATCAATGATACAGTAAAGGGATTATGGACTCTCCTTTATCAACTAAGGAAAACCATTTGATTGGGCATGTCAGGGATGTCCCTGCATGAAGACCTAGAAAGACCATTACATGAAGCTGTACATGTGAAGCCTGGATTGCCTTGGGAACAATTGGAGAGGCCAGACTCATGGGATACCTGCTAAGGAAAGCTGCTAACAAAGGAGTGGAACCAATCTGAAAGAAAGGCAAGTGTTGTAGTCAACAAAGCTAAAAGGAGATGGAGATCTGATGTCTTTGACGTCAGACATAGAAATGCAGTTTGGCATTTTCCTAGCTGAGTTTTAGTCTTGCTTCGGTCCAGTATTATTTCACTAGGGTCCCTTTCCACCCTTTTGAAATGGTAATGTACATTCTGTGTCATTATATGTTGGAAATATGTTATCTGCTTTTTAATTTTGACTTTAAAAAAGTTACAGTTAAGAGACTGAGAAGAGTCTCTAACGAGACTTTAAGTTTTGTACTTTTAAACAGGATTGAGATAGTTAAAGACTATGGGGACCTTGAAGTTGGACTAAATTTATTTTGCATTATGATATAGCTACAAACTTTTTGGGGCCAGGGAGTAAAATGTGGTAGTTTGAATAAAATGCCCCCATAGGCTCATACAATGTGTCATTATTAGAGTTGTGGTCTTGTTAGAGTAGGTGTGGCTTTATTAGAGAAAGTATGTCACTGACAAGACAGCTCTGAGATTCCAGAAGCTCAAGCCAGGCCAGTGGCTCAGTCTCTTTCTGCTCCTTGCTTACATGCCACCATGCTTCCCACCATGATGATAACAGACTAGACCACTGAACTGTAAGCCAGCTCCAACTACACCACTGAGTCAAAAACACAAATTTCACAAAGTTTGATCTGGGGTCTCAAAAACAAAAACTGAACTGAATTTCCAAATTGTTGCTGAATAGTTTCTCAAATAAGAAACACATTTCCCATTATATATTTATATGTGCCTTAACTCTGGAAACTATTGAGAATACCAAATATGTTTCAGCTATAGAAAAAAATAGCCAGTTAGCTGAAAACCTGCATTCTCTGAGTCCTATGGGTCAAGACCTTCTCTAATGAACAATTTTGAAATTTAAAATATTTCTGGGCATCAGATTACTTAAAAGTTATCCTGAATTCTGAATAATATCTTACTTAAATTCTTAATAAATTGTTCTCTTCAATTATTCTAAGAAACAATACTCCCAGGAATTTTTAGATGTTGTTCATCCTCCTCCTTCCTTACCCAAGTTTCTCAAAACTCTTAGGCAACTTTTTCAAAGGAGCTTAATTTCAAGTTATTTACACTATATAAATAAGCATCCTGCATTCAGAACCAGAAAGCTACAGCAATTATAACCATAATCACCTTTCTTTTCACTTTATGGAGAAGAATGAAAGGTTGTTTATATCCCCACACTGGACCATTATTCATTTCTGTGTGTCCAGTGGCGGATAACACAAGACAAGCTATCTTAACACAGCACAGGCCACTGTCCATAGATTCTTAGGCACAATGTATATCCCAATGCCATTTATCACTGAACATTGTTGGAGTTTGAAGCTGCAGGCTTGTTCACACTGTGCAGCCAACCTGGTAGACAGCAAAGACTGAGTACACACCAGCGGGGAAGGAGTCAGCAGAAGACGTGGGGAATGCTTGTGGAATAAAAATCAAAGTGCTAGACACGGTTTTTTCCTTCCTGAATTTGAGAAAGCACTTCACAGCAAGCCGAGGCAGGAGTTGTGAAGGAATATAAAACCTAGTCTACATCCACCTGATGACTAGACGTGTGAGTTCCATTGGATAAAGGCCATTAGTGCTCAGAATTACCAAAACGATCACTAACAGAAACGGGCACATCCCTAAAATGGCTTCATAGAGATTAGGAACACTCAGTTTGTCCTTTCCTCATGAAAGACTAATTAATAAAATTCTTCCAATCAGTGGGTTCGAAAGACTCTTAAAAATTTGTATTTGGGAGCTATCAATTCACCAAAGATTGGGTGTAATAAAACAAATGCACCTACTTGATTATTTTCAGTAATGACATGTTTTCAAATACAGACAACCACATAAGATACTCACCAGGAGACCTTTATGTTAATTCATACAATTTGTAGAAAATTAACAACCTGCTAAGAACACACAAAAATATAGAGGCACAGTAAGGTTTGGGAATATTTGTATCTTGACTATAGATACTTGCTGCCAACAAATCATGTAGGTATATTAAACAAAATCATGCAATCACAGAGCAAATCCCCTAAATACTAGCTGGTGTTTATCCTTTAAACAGCAAGTAAAACATTTCCTGTGATGAAAATTTCTCAGTATTACCTGTACTGTTTTCTCATGTCATGCCCAACTGCATTGGTCTCCCAAATTTTGGTAGCGAGAACTCTAACTGTATTCAGGAACAGAATAAAATTCAACTGAAAGATAAAAGAAGGTAACACCACACAAAAAATTAAACTACTCTTCAAGACATTTACAGACATTTAATAATTTAAACTTCTTTGTATGAAGACTAAAAATTGCCCATTCCATAAATTTGGATGCATAATCTAAGATAAGACAATAAATGCTACTGATTCTTGATTTGCTCTCATTGAAATTTTTTAATTAAATTTTTAGTAGCATTAGAAAACAGAAATATCAGGAGAATAATACAAGAATCCAATTTCCAAATTTCAGATGAAACCACATGGAAGGTTGATGGTACAAAAATAAGTTGTTATATAAATGGGTCTACCCTTTTAAAACTGAAATTAAAACCTAGCTTCTACCTCTGTGTTCATGAAGAGGAGTAATAGAATTGTTCAAAGAATAATGTTCTCACCTATGATGCATGAAATGTACTGGAAGATGCATGTTAAGGGTATTTTATAGGCAAGATGCTGTATAAGAAAAGAACCCTGTGTAGAAAGTTATATTGAATTTGAAAATGGATAGGTGTGGGATCCATTAGAGAAAATCAAGTTCTGCCTTCACACAAGGGAGATAGCAGAGTTGGTTCCTCTTCTTCTGTACAAGAGGAAAATGCTCCTAGACTAACCATGCATGACTGTCATTTCTTGAACACTCTCTAAGCTTCACATGAATATGAGGTATTTTTATTGTACATCATTATTTAGGACCCAAATTTTACATTTCAAAAAGATTTGACTTGGGTGACCCAGCTATTCACTGGAATTTGAAACCATCTGCATGGTTCTGTGATGTTCTTTAATGATCACACTCGCACTCTGTCTGGATGCATTGAAACATATACAGCATGAGAGTTGAGGATTTCCATGGTGATTGCTTTCTGAGCAGCCATATTTATTTCACATCACAGAATTTCCTCTCTCCTTGAGAAACAGTTCCCGGTGATGTAATATGTCTGGGGCAAAGATCTGGGGAAAAGCTGAATGACAGAAACTGTGTAAGAGGCTGAGTTAAGGAATTGAGCCAAGAAGTGCTATGGGAGCACAACCAGCTGTGTACTGTCATTTCTCAACCCCTAATCCATATAACAGAAGTGCAACCCCAAGCTCTACTGTATGAAAATTTCCAGAACCATGATCTCAGTCCTCATGTCATACATCAGAGATAAATTCTGAAAACCCCAAAATAAATTTGATTGGGAAGTGATATATATATATATATATATATATATATATATATATATATATATATATATATATATATATGTATATATATAACTATATAGATATATAGAGATATAGATATAGATATAGATATAGATATATATCAGTTAACCCAACAGTTTAATAAAAGAAAAGATATATTTAAGAATGACCCAATTGACTATTAAAAATAAGAATTAAGTAAAACTAAGCCAGAGCAGAAGTTGTTAGTTTCAAAGGAAATACACAAGTGCATATAAACATATATATAATAGATATATAATGATGCATGTAAGATTAGCTGCATGAAATTCCAGACAATTGTTCTAAATAGTTTAGGAAACTATAGAATATAGGATAACTATAAGGTGTTATTGGTTACATAATATCCTGAACTTTTTATTTAAAAAAACTTTTTAATTTTCAAAATGATTAGAAAACATATCATCATCATCATCATCACTTCACAGATGCAGAGCAGGTAACACTACATGTGACCACACAGCCACTGAAGGGCAGAATGCTAATGTAGAACACAGAGTTGGACCTACTATGTAACTCCTGGCCATTCTGTTGCACTACCTATCGAACAATTGAAGCAATAAGATATAATTGTTTAAAATTTAAATCTGAGATTAACATTAAATCTTAGATTCTACTTCTACATAAAAACATAAAGAATGTTAGGGTCAGCAACATCTTTCTGAACAGAATTTTAATAGCATAGGAACAAGCCCCTAGAATCAAATGGCAGGGCTATAGCAAACAGAAAAGTGTCTGCACAGCAACAGAAATTTTCAGCATAGCACACAGGCCACAGATGGGAGAAAAATCTTTACCAACCACACCTCAGACACAAAAAACTGCCAAAACTAAACTAAGGATATAAAACAGCCAATCAACAAATAGGCTAATAGGATAGTAAATGTTGGACAAGCTAATAAAATAATAAAATCAACAAACAGGCTAATAAAATAATCAATGCCAGCCTATAATGTATACATGTATAGAGGGAAGTAAGTGTGTAGGTTTCATTTAACATTTAAAAAGGAGAACAGGAAAGGGCAAAGAATGCATACTAATGAGTTCATATATACAGTGTCCTTTGTGTATGCCCCTTGAGCACATTCTCAAAGGGCAACAAATTTTCAATGCAGATTCAGTCCTTGATGAGCACTGTCCACATCTGATTCCATGAGGGGCCATTACCTTCTGGGTGACATGAGTTTTAAGATACATTTTTCACTGAATACTCCTGTAGGGAGTACTATTTTTTAAGCACTTCTAAACTTGTTGTATTTTTAAAAAATACAAAACGTGATGGTAAGATACAAACTCCCTCCCTGCACCATCTCTAGACATCCATATCTTCCTGTAAGGGTTCGTTCTGCTCTGCACTAACGATTTTCCTAGAAGAAGAAAAAAATCACACCTACTAATTGTCTAGAAGGGAAAAGACATATCAATAGCAGATCATCTGGATTCAGTAAGGTCAGAGACTGGGAAAGTGAGTAACATTTGTCAAGAAAAAGAAGGGGAGCAGAGCAGGGGGCAGAAAGGATGGAAATGAGGAAAGAACATTTATTATCAGTTGAAGCTACTCAAACTTGACACTTACTCCAATAGCGGCTAAGATCGGAGCCTGGTAAATCCACCTGTCTCCAGCACTAAGCTCCCAACACCTAAGATGAAAAGAAAAAAAAAAAGAACCTTAATGTATAAATTTGCCAAACTAAACAAATCAGAATCAATGCCAGCCCCAGCTTCTTGGAGAAACAAATACAGCTTTTAAATTATTGTCTTGAAGTACCCAATTTCCTTACTGTGAGGGGGGCTTGTGTATGAGTTTTATAGCATTAGAGAGTTACGTCTACACAAGTCAGATCTGATATCTTGTTTCTAAAACCACAAAACTACGCACCTAATGTACTGGCTGGTTTTGTGTCAACATGACACAAGCTGGAGTTATCAAAGAGAAAGGAGCCTCAGTTGGGGAAATGCCTCCATAAAATCCAGCTGTAAGGCATTTTCTCAACTAGTGATCAAGGGGGGAGGGCCCAGCCCATTGTGGGTGGTGCCATCCCTGGGCTGGTAGAAGCAAGCCAGTAAGTAACATCCCTCCACAGCCTCTGCATCAGCTCCTGATTCCTGACCTGCTTGAGTTCCAGTCCTGACTTCCTCTGGTGATGAACAGCAATGTAGAAGTGTAAGCTGAATAAACCCTTTCCTCCCCAAATTGCTTCTTGGTCATGATGTTTGTGCAGGAATAGAAACATTGACTAAGACATCTAAGTATGGCACAGTGGTGCTTTGCTTTAATTAGCATTAAAATGAGACATAATCATTTAAAAGTTGTTAGCAAAAAAAAAAAAAAAAAAAAAAACTCCTATCTCTTTCAGAATTTAAAAGCCATTTTATTTTGTAGCTTATTACCTATAGAAATACATCAGAAAATTGAACAGAAATGGTTCTTACCATAGAAATAAAAACTTGGCTGTTTTTAACGGACTATAAATCATTAGTGTCCTATTGAATGCTGACTGAGAGTTTTGCATTTATTTGTAAATCTTCAGTAGTACATTTTATGAATATAAATGGTTCGTTGATGCCTCATTTGAACCAATTTAACATCTTCCTGGATCCTCATTGACTAAGGTGTTAAATTTTGGGGTAGGTGTTCATTTCATGTTGGTATATGACCTGTGATTTTATATTTAACTTTTACAGTTTATTTTAATAGCATTAATTTTAAAAAGATACCCCATAATTTACCTATTTGTTACAATTAGTTTCTAATTCCTAACTAAAGTTTAAGTAATACATGGGCAGAGATCAGTGTCCAATATAAGCTTTCTCCTGTTTTTTAAGTTGGGTATCTTGAGTACTAATTCACAGAAACAGAAAGCTACGATGACTAATATTGATTATCAGCTTGATATGATCTAGAATCACCTACAAAACAAAACTCTGGTCATGTCTGTGCATTTCTCAATTAGGCGATTGAATTTTGAATACCTGCCCAAATCTGATTGGCACCATTCAACAGGTTGGAGTCCCAGGCTGAATAAAAAGGAAAGGGCAAGCATAGTACCCATCTTCTCAGCGTGACCCTCAGTGTGAACCAAAATAATTCTTGCTTTTCCGGCATTTAGTCACAGAAGCAATAAACGGAACGGAAACACCAACTTACGTATCTCACAAAAATGATGTAATTTACATGCTGCTGTGAGTTATTTTCCTTTTGAGTGCACACATGAATGTGTATAAATGGGTTTCTATATTGGTACCAAGAGTTATCAGCCACACGGATTCTGTTACAAGACTGGAACTTGCAGACCAACAAGACCCCCACATCAAACTAACTCTGGCCCTGCCCGGCTGAAATCTGTACAACCAAGGAACTTGGAAGCTTTACTAGCATGGAAATCAAGACACACAACTGCAGTACACTGAGCACTGAATTGAACATTTACAGAACTATGCACAGGCGTCTCTCTTTCACGTGGCTCAGTGCACAAGAAAGTTAAAGGATTTTTAACTAAGCTGCACAGATCATGGACTGCACTGCCCTCCACAGCTTTCAGCAGTGACCACACTCTGTGCCAGCTGCCAGTGTGGCTTTAGAATTCCGTACATTTTCATCCCCGTTCTGAGCACTTGATAGTATCTTCACAGTCCTGTTTCTCTGCCTCGATGACATTTTACCATCGTGTCTCCTGACGTGAGATCCAATCACACAGTTCCAGTTCTAAGAAAACTGCTGTATTTGGAAGTAGGTCTCTAGACACATCAAGAATTTGACATCTACAGGTTAGGGTGTCAAAGTTTCAAATTTTCTTTTTGACGTAATAGGAGAGGCAAGTGAGATTTCATACATTTTCAGGAAAAATTCTATAACTCCTTAAGTTAATTCTTCAATGCTCCACATCATACACAGCTGAGGACTTAAAATATTCAGATATTTTTAAGTAGATCTTAACACTCTAAGAAATAAAGTTCTGAATGTTGTAGTACCAGGCTCAAAGGTTTGACTAGACAGTATTTTCTACACCAACACTAAAACCTATATCATCCTACTATAGATATTCAGTGAGTGAATCTTTCTCTGTCTCTCTGTCTCTCTGTGTCTCTTTCTCTGTCTCTCTCTCCCTCCCTTACCCCTCCCTTTCCCTCTCCACCATATTCAGTAGAAATAGAGAGGATAGAGAAAACTAGGCCCTGGAAATTATGCAAATCCTAAAATGTTTTTGTTGTGGTCTGACCCCTGCCCCCAGAATTCCTGGAGCCATTTTGTTTATGCCTGCCATATTTCCTGTCCTTGCTCTCACGTGCCTACCAGTCATTGACATAGAAAGACAACCTGACTCAAAACAAGTTCATGCTGATCACATATCTTGTTGCATTCTGTTCTGTCCATCCTGCATTTCTGTTCATCTTAAGGACTCCCACAAGCCTTTACATAGGACCCATCAAGTTAAAGGTCAATGTGAACTGCTAGGCTTTAGTCAGAGCTGAGCACCGGGCAGAACCTCCTACACCTCCGTATGAGCTCACTGTGGCTTTCGTGGCTGACACTGAAGAATGATGCTAATTATCCAGAAAGTTATGATTATAATACTCATGCTCTGTTATCTCAATGTTCTGAAATTCCCCTGTTCACCACCCATCCTCCAACCCTCTTACCTCACCCAGGACCAATCAGCTTAAAGGTCAGCTGATAATACTTCATATAGTAAGCACTGCCCGCTCCCCGCCCATTGCCTTTTAAACTTTTGAGCCTGATTTTTTTTTTCTCTAAAAAGCCTGTCCTGAGAGCAGACTGGTGCCACAGTTGGGCTATTCCTTTTTGTGGTGCCGACCAATATTAGGGTGTGAGTTCAATAAACCACCTCTATTTACCTGAGATGGTGTTTGTGTGATTTGTGGGGTGACTCCTGGACCCCAACATATTTAAGTACATTCTTGCTGTCCTTTGTACCACATCCCACCTTTTCTTCTGAATGATGATGCTAAAGTAGAACAAAGAAGATACAGGACCCCTACACACTGGCATCCCTTATCTCCTCTAAATGAAGCAAGAATAAAGCATTAAGGTACTATTCTGGTTTTGTTCCTGTTGTCGTGATAAAATGCCCCAACAAAAAGCAGTTAAGGAGAAAGTAGTTAATTTGGATTACATTTCTAGGTTATAGTTCATTAGTGAGGAAAAACCAATACAGGACTCCAACCACCCAGTCACATCACATCCGTTGTCAAAGAGAAACAAGTGGACCCATGTTGCCTGCTTGTGTGCTAGATACTCAGATAGATTTCTTCTATTTGATATAGTTCAGCACCCCTGCCTAAGGAACTGAACTGCCCATAGTCATCAGGGTGCTATATCAATTAATTCCTTTCTTAATTAAGGTGCTCCTCCATAGACATGCTCATGGACCAACCCAATTTAAACTGTTGTGCCAGGAAGCCTTCATGAACCTCCCAAAAACACCAAGGAGCCAACTCAGGTGCAATGACACTATGACACTAGGGGATAGTCCCGAGTTCTCAGCGGGATAAGACCTTATAGGAAATGGCGAGCAAGCAAGGGGGTTTCAGCCTGGTAAGCATCTACTTGTCTGACTAGTGTAATCCAACAGGTGGGTGCTCTGAAGCAAAACCATGAACGGTCTGAAGGTACATCTGAAACAAGCAAACTCATCTTTGCTAAGAAGTAGATGAAGTAACTCTGGAGTATGAACCAAGGAAAAGCCATGGGGTCCTTCCTGGTACTTGGGTGAACCTGGGCTCAGCTATAGGTCAAGTTTCTCTTTAAGATGGGGGCAGATCCCAAGAAGTATATTTGGCCTCTCAAAACAACTCCTTGGTGAGAGTTCTCTTCACTGAAAGTTAGAGTATTTAAAGCCTTCTCAGGTGTCTCATGAAGGGTTACTGGTTTTGTAAGTAAATAGAACCAAGAAATAGAAAGTACTGGTTTTACAGTTTGATCACTTAGCATAGCTTCTCCTAGTCTAGTGCCACTTGATAGAATTTAAGGCAGGAAAAGACATCTTTCGTATTTCCAATAATGGTCCAGGTACCTTTTGAAAATCTGTCTGGTATGTTTATTTCTAAATAAACAAGAGGAAGAGAAAAATCAAGAGTTCCAGCTTAGGGTTAAAGGTATATTTTACTGCTAGGCTGGGTTCCTAGAAAATACAAAGCCCTGGATTCAAGCCTCAGCAATGCACACAGAAACATACAAAATGCAAACTCAGAAGCTGAATGTTAAAAGTGATGGACACAGGCACACCTTGTTCGCCATAGTTTTTAAATCGTTTACATAAATCATGAAGTTTAACAACCTAATCCAGTCTGTGAGCCATTCTGTCCTCTAACCTAGGACCTAGACTGCTTCCAACTTCCGGGCAACGTGTAAGCTTCTACCACTGCAAATGGGCAACTTCACCTGACTCCTGCCAAGGATCACAGCATCAGCGAGAGTAGCCAAGTGAAAGCCAGAGTCCACAGAAACCCTGAGTCTTCAGAAACCACCCCCCATCTTGATTTCCACTAACCTGGTATCCGCCAGAGTGGCCCGTGCCGCTGCCCAGGCCACAACAAATACGGCTGGAAATCCTGAAAACAGAAAAAGATTTGGAGCTCATATTTACCTTCAGATCAAATTCTGTTTTGTTTGCTTGTTGTTTTTTTTCCCCTCGGGTGACTATAATATTAGCAGTTAAGAGAAGAAAATAAATAGATACACAAAAAATACTCTTTTCAATAAGAAATGTGCACCTAATTCCCTTGTTAGTTTTCGGTATGAGTGACTGTCTAAAGGGCAAATTGTCCCCAGAAGTCTGAGGGTGATGATGTTCATTTAAGTTTTCCTGGCAGGGATGGAGGAGGAAACCACATTTGGAGAAAACTGAAATTGGCAGAGCCATAACCATGCAGAGGTTGCTCCACTCTGACTAGCCAGGAGGAGACCTGCTTTCAAGGAGCACAGCAATAAAGACAGAGACAAGCTCAGAGAAGCCGTGGTCTTAAATCATTACACTGTTCAATCATCAGTACACGTAACACTTCCACAGTCTAAAAGCAGAAGTGGGAGTTTCTGGAAGGTTCTGACGACGGGAACTTTAGAAGGAAAGTTTGTCCTTTCTTGCCTCTAAGTTCAACTCCAAACAGAAGGAAGCACCTGTCCACACTCAAGGGACTGAACTGGCTACTCAGAGAACAGGTATCTATAAAGTGAGTCAGGTATCCTTGGCCCACTCTTCTGCTCCCTCTCTTAGCACCTGCTTACTCTTACACAACATCCTCTGCAGCACATGTCATTTGCCATGAAGCCTGCACCAGAAGCAGAGGCTCCCAGACTCCAGGATGGTTTGCTTGCTTCCATTTATTCAGCTTGAACTACTCGGCTACGGCAACACAAAATGAACATAGGGATGCTCACAGATACCTCCATATTTAATTTACCATCAAATGAACAGTGGAAAACGATTTGCTAAACTGAGGTCACACTATATACAGGTAATGAAGTCGTTATACCTGCTGACGATTTTCAAAAGGAACACAGGAATGTGAATTTTTTTCTGCACTGAAAGGATGGCAGCAGGTCCATGACCAGATCAAATAACTAGAATATGTGTTTTATATACGAATAAACAGGCATTGGTGCCTCTGCTGACAACTGAAAGTAAAGTATAGAGAAGCTAAGTATCATATTCATAATGATGAACACTAAAAGTGAAACCTTTTAAATTTGAAATTAAAATATAGAGAGATACGTAAATGACAGACTGAATGGAAAGAAGAATAAAGAATCATTTGTGGGGAAACTGAGGCAAGGACAGAGAGAAGTAAGAATGTGTGGGGTTAAAAGAGTAAACAGTCACTACATTTACTCCTCTCTGCATTGTTTATAAAGATTTATCTTTAACGGTGTGAACATGTGTGTGTGTGTGTGTGTGTGTGTGTGTGTGTGTGTGTAAAGGTGTGAGCCACGAATGTGTGAATACATGCAGAGGCATTATGTCCCTATAAGCTGGAGTCACATGGTGTTGTGAGCCACCTGGTATGGGTAATAGGAATTAAACTCATGTTCTCTGGAAAAAGGATTTGAGCTCTTAACTGCTGGTCAATCTCCAGCCTCCTTTTGGCAACTTTGTAATTAAACTCAGTATAAAAGCTGTCACTTTAACATTTGTCTGATCTAATACTAGATTAAAAAATAACACTCAGATAAGCCTTGGTTCCTCTTCAGATTCCTTTGCATTGTTTAAAATTAGTATTGTAAAATACTAATTTTAGTATTTTAATTATTTGATTATTAGTAGAAACTGATACATAGTTTAAAATTAGTATTTTAAAAAGTTAATGTGCATAGAGCACCCCAATGTCATTACAACATGAGTACTAGGTTTCTCTGTACTTACCTACCTGAAGAGAGTCTAAAACCATAATTGGCCTAAATGAGCAATAAAAAAAAGCAACCAAGTTCCCTTCTACAATAAAGCCAATAAATGTCATTGAGAGAAGATATGCAACTGGATTCTCAGTGAATTGTTCCCATTACATGCAAAACCACCATCATGTTTCCAAGCATTGAAGAATGAATTTGTAAAAATAATATCAGTCTCTCAGTTTTTTAAATATGATGACATAATCCATTAGTAAACAAGATACAGATATGAGCCTTTCTAAGAGTTTAGCTATAGGATCCAGGAATCAGTCTTAGATGGCTAATACTATTCTTTTCATTAAATATGACTAGAAAAATCTTTCTCAGTCTGTGGGTGGTAACCCCTTTGGGGATCTAACAACCCTTTCACAGGAGTAACATTTCAGATGTCCTGAATATCAAATATTTACATTATGATTCATAACAATAGAAAAATTAGGTTTATGGAGCAGCAATAAAAATAACTGCATGGTTGGAGGTCATCACAACATGAGGAACTGTGTTAGAGGGTCACAGCACTGGGAAGATTGAGAACCACTGATCTAGAATATCTCTGAAAGACTGGAATTGTGAAGAGAGTCCAAAGAGATACTAGCTATAGAGCTTATTATTTGGTGGCATTGTCAGATATAATCAATGTAATGTTGTATTAAAAGATGCTCATCTATTGGTGTCTGCGAGGGTCCTATGTACTTTAGTGTGTGTAAGTCTCCCTCACACTATGGAGATTTCAAAAGACCTGGCCTTTTTACTATTGCATCATCCCAACAATGAAATCATTGTGAGCAAATAAAGAAAAGTTGTAGTAGAAAGTTAGAAACCTACACTTGCATAAAAGTAGAGGAAAAACGGCAAACTTTTTGTCCTTTTCTAAGGTGAATTCCCAAATTTAACTGAGCAGTAGTATACTGCACTGAGTGTTCGGAGCTCAAATAAAGAGCTGGTGAGGAGTCCTGAACCTCTTTCTTATCAAGCCATAAGAAATGAAAGAAAAATGAACTTCTAGGGCACATGAATAATGAAGAAATTCAAAAGGTAAACAAGCAAGTTGGCTTCAGGAACAAATATATCCACAAGCATCGTTTCAAAATGAGTACAGCTTTACACTTTTGTCATCTCAAAGACCTTCAAAGAGTTAACCAAAAGTCTTTTTCAGTAATTCACATTTCCAGCTGCCATGACTAGTTTAAGGCAAAATGGGCAAAGGAATGTTCCTGCTTTATTGGGAGGGGAAAAAATAAGTCTTTCAATTTAGACCTGAGCCTAAATTGTGCTCTTTTTCTATGCTGAGCTCCTCATAATTCAAACACTAAAGAAGAAATGTAGGCCTGTCTCCAGGCATTTCTATTCTAACCACCTCTGAGCTATCCTTACCCTAAAATTTTAAAAAGAACACAGAATCCTTTTCTCTGTCTCCTGTTCAGATCTTGCCTGGTCCAATAACTGCTTCAGTCCTGGTAAGTCATTTGTGAAATGTGAGCTGAATATCATGTTTTAAATTTACTCTACTGGAAGTAATTTGAATAATCACCATCTAAGAATGGTAAGACTCTGTAATTGGTTTGTATCTTTATGTGTTCAATGAAGTCAAAATACGCTTTTATGGCACTCTCATTATTTGACCTAGAAACACAAATCAGAGACATCGTTGTAGTCTATAAATTTAAACTTCAAAACTGTTAGGAGGAAATCATTGATAGACCAGACCTGTCACAAGACATGGGCCTGAAAGGATTGAACAAGTACAGCTAACAAGTCTTTCTAGCTTCCTCCACAGTTAGAATCTGGCCTAGAAACACTAACCATAATTTAAGCTTGAATTTGTTACTACTAGGAGAATGATAGAACTGATGTTAATCAATGCATTTCATTAACAGAACAAAGAAACAAAGGAAAAGTAATAAGGTAAGATGAGTGGAATTCTATTTTTAAAAAAATGGCTGAAGGAAGGCTGGTGATGGACAGGGTGCAATGTACTCAATCCCATAGCCAGTCAAAAGGGAAAGGACATGAGTACTTACCCCAGCCTATCAAGATGAAGCCCCACAGGTATTTGGTGTCAGAAAAGAAAGACACAAAGATTAAGTTATGCAGGTAGAGCCCTTCCACCAGGATCCAATAATAGTTTGTAGCCAAGAAATAAATAAACATCACGACAGCGATCTTGCATCCCACCTGTTATGAATGAACAAGAAGTCATTGAATTAGGACATTTTGTTGTGCTGGATGCTGCCCTGAGACCCCCTGAAATAAATAGTTCTTCCACTTACCTTCTGATAATTAAAAACGTCTTAATTCATGAGAACAAAAACTAAGAATGTTGGAAAGATCAGAATCAAGTTGTCTTAACATAGGACTTTGCAGACCACAGACTTGATTCTGCTTTTAAAATAACATATTTTACTTTTAGTAGCTACCAAATTTCATAGTTTTTTATTAAAATAACATAATCATCAGGAAGAAAACAGAGGATAAAAAATGAGGAAAACATATTAGTATTAGTCATGTTTCTATGACAAATTTGTTTCATTCTGAGCTTTTCATGTGACTTCCCAAGGAAAATAAATTGCACCAAATGTTAATAACTGAAAACAGCAAATATTTCACATCTGAGCATTGATATAAGGGCTGACAGTTCTGCTGAGCTGAGGTGGGCTCAGTTAACCCTCGCCAGACTCCCTGGGTTTGCCTCATCTTCTATCCTGACACTTGACTCCACAACACTGGGAAGCACTTATCACAGGCCAGGCCTGTATCAAACATCAGGACACAAAGTCAAAAGGTAAACAGCTACAGATGGTCACTCCCTGGGACTGTGGGGAAAATCAATCTACTATAACTAAGTACCAGGTGCCAAATTTGATCATCCCTGCCCCCACCCCTAACCCCAACCCCAACCCCACCCCCATGATCTAATTTACTGGACTACTGTATAACTCTAAACTTAAGAATGAGACATTTAAGAAAAAAGTCACATGCCTTGAAATTTTAAGCTGTGTCAAGACTTCAAGAGTAGAATATGGGAACTGAATATGGTAGCCATTTAAATCTCAGGCTTCTGTTTTTACTGATGAGATTTTACTTTTGAATGAAACCATGCAGCTACCGTGACCCATACATCAGATTTCATTACATTCATACATTTTGTGGAATTTCTTGAGGTGAGTTCAAATGAGTAGTTAGACATGAAAACACTGTAATATATATATATATATATATATATATATATATATATATATATATATATATAATTTAATCCAATTAATTTAACCAAAAGAACACAAAATGTCTTAATAAATGTTTCTTTTGTAGAATATGATATAAAGCTTATTTATAAAAATTCTGTAGGAAGAGAAAAGGAGAACACGTACATACTGAGATTTGTCCACAGATGGTCCTCCAATGAAGTTCTGAAGGTCACCCTGCATCACCAGAGACTGTAGTGCCTCTACTCCTAAGTGAGCCTGAGCTACTCTGTCCTTAACAAAGATGCTCATAGCTCTCAGCATGAAGGACACAAATAGATGTAAGTGGATATAGTTTCTAGTGCAATGCAATCGCCTATGCAGAGAAAACATTAATTATTTAGGTTGGATAGAATTAGAACAGAAGAAGAAAATACCCTCAATGACCCCACCACACACACACACACACACACACACACACACACACACACACACACACACAACCACATAAACACACACACACACACATAAACACACACACCCAGGGGAAAACATGGTAAACTCAAAAGTGAAAAAAATTATTATTAGGTTTCTAATAAAAATGGTTTGGATCCCCCCCCATGCCAAATAAGAAGGAGGAGGAGGAAAATGAGGAAAGAAAAGTAAAGAAAGAAAAAAGAAAAAGTGGTTTAATTCTAAAATTAAAATGTAACTTTGTGAGTATTCAATTCAAATATACTCTGACCTATGATCATTGGAATCCAATTTTTGCTTTGCTAAACTATCATACTATGTTATACTGCAGTATCAATACAGTGCTGGAGTGCTCGCTCTCTCTCTCTCTCTCTCTCTCTCTCTCTCTCTCTCTCTCTCTCTCTCTCTCTTATTGTTTCATGCCACTCTTAACTTAGATTTCATCAGTAGGAGTGTGTTGCATGTTCACTAAATGAAAAGAAATTCTGAGTTCTCGGATAACCCAAGATTTCTTGTCTTAAGCATGGTTGGACCATTCCTACCCTGTCTAATCTCTGCTTACATCTTATACTTAGGTACCACTAGGGTCTCAGTAGGAGACCTTTCTTCTCCCATTTCTACTCTCCCAAACTACTACACACTGGTTCACATTGTGCCAATCATTGTGTGTTCCTTCAGGGCACTTAGAGTACCATCTACTCTGTCTTTCATCAATTCCTGGACTCACAGCCAACTGTGTGTATGTAGATTCACAGCTGACTGGATATATGTAGTATATATATGTAGATATACATGCCATTCTCTGGTGTAGTTTAACTTTATTGATCAAAATTTTGTGTCAATTTAAATTGCACAGTATTTTGTTGATCACAAATGTAATACTGTTTTCTGGGCTGATATAAAATCATTTAGAACATACTTTCGAAGAACTGAACTCCAAAGAACTCCAGTACACCAGGATCTCAGGTGAGGCCACAACATCTATCATAACTGGGACCTCCACAGGAACCAGGGAGGCAGGAACCCCTACCCAGCCAGAGGCAAACATTTCTTCTGCCTTGTACATGTGCTCAGAGTGGAACCAGGACTCTGACTCCCCACCCACTCCTGCAAGTCTTAGAGAAGCTTGACTCCCAGGAGTTCTGACACAACAGGATCTCAGGACAGCAAGACCAGAACACCAGAGATAAACAGATGTCGAGAGGCAAATGAAAGAACACAAGCAACAGAAACCAAAATTACTTGGCATCATCAAAACCAAGTTCTACCACCACAGCAAGCCCTAGATACCACAATACACCAGAAAAGCAAGATTCTTATTTAAAATCACATCCCATGATCTCATGGTCTCATGGTAAAGGTAGAGGACTTTAAAGACAACTACCTTTAATAAATATGGGAGATCACAGGTAAACAGGTAGAAACTCTTAAAAATTAAGCACATTAATCCCTTAAAGAAATACAGGAATGTAACCAAACAGGTGAAGGAATTGAATAAAACCATCCAGGATCAAAAATGGAAATGAAAACAATAAATAAATTACAAAGTAAGACAACCCTGAAGACAGAAAACATAGGAAGGAAATTATGAGTCATAGATGCAAACCTCACCAACAGAATATGAGAGTTAGAAGAAAAAATGTCAGGCATAGAAAAGACCATAGAAGACACTGGCACACCAGTCAAAGAATATACAAAAAGAAAAAGCTCCTAACTCAAAACATTCAAGAAATCCAGGACATGATGTAAAGATAAACCAAAGAAGTATAGATATAAAAGAGAGTAAAGATTCCCAGAGCAAAGGGCCAGCAAACACCTTCAACAAATTATAAAAGAAAACTTTCCTAACCTAAAAACAGAGATAGCCTAGAGAGCACCAAACAGGTGGGACCAGAAATTAAAAGGGAGACATAAGAACAGAAACTACACATATACCAGGTACCAAAGTTAAATCAGGACCAGATAAACCATATAAACAGTCACATGACCCCTAAGGTAATAAAATCAGTCTTTAAAAGCCTCTCAACCAAAATATCCCAGGACCAGAAGAGTTTAGTGCAGAATTCTATCAGACCTTTAAAGAAGACCTACTATCAACACTCTTCAAACTATTCCAGAAAACAGAAACAGAAGGAACCCTACCCAATTCATTCTATGAAGCCACAATTACACTTACAGCTAAATCACACAAAGACCCAACAAAGGAAGAAAATTTTAGACCAATTTCCTTTATGAAAATTAATTCAAAAATAGTTTATAGAATTCTCTCAAACTGAATTCAAGCTCACATCAAAATGATCATCCTCAAATTAGGGAAAAGGTACCCTTCACAATCGTCACAAAAACTATGAAATACCTTGGTGTGACTCTAACTAAGCAAGTGAAGGACCTGTATAACAAGAACTTCAAACCTCTAAAGAAAGAAATTGAGGACGATCTCAGAAAATGGAAAGATCTCCCATGCTCATGGATTGGAAAGATCAACATCTTAAAAATGGCCATCCTATCAAAAGCAATCTACAGATTCAAAATTCCAACCCAGCTCTTTATGGAATTGGAAAGATCAATGTGCAATTTCATATGGAACAACAAAAGACCTAGAATAGCAAAATCCATCCTCAACAACAAGAAAACATCTGCGGGAATCACTATCCCTGACCTCAAGCTATATTACAAGGCAATTGTGCTGAAAACTGCATGGTACTGGTACAGAAATAGGCATGTGGATCAATGGAATAGAATAGAAGATCCAGAAATGAGCCCTCACAAAAATGGTCACCTGATTTTTGACAAAGGAGCCATAAACATTCAATGGAAAAAGGACATCCTATTCAACAAATGGTGCTGGTCCAACTGGCACTCAACATGCAAAAGAATGAAAATAGACCCTTTCTTATCTCCTTGTACAAAGCTCAAGTGTAAGTGGATCAAAGATTATTAAACCAGATACACTGAAACTATTAGATGAGAAAGTAGGGAAAACTTTAGAACATATAGGCACAGGAGAAAATTTTCTGAACAAAACACCAATGGCTCAAGCTCTAAGGTCAAAGATTAACAAATGGGACTTAATGAGATTGCAAAGTTTCTGTAAGGATAAGGACATTGTCAAGAAAACAAAACGGCAGCCAACAGAAGGGGAAAAGATCTTTACCAACTCCACATCAGATAGAGGCCTAATATCTAAGGTATACAAAGAACTCAAAAAGCTAGACACCAGAGAATCAAATAACCCTATTAAAAAATGGGGTAAGGAGCTAAACAAAACGTTCTCAGTTGAGGAATATCGAATGGCTGAGAAATATCTGAGGAAGTGCTCAACATCCTTAGCCATCAGGGAAATGCAAATCAAAACAACCCTGAAATTCCACCTCACACCAGTCAGATTGGCCAAGATCCAAAACTCAGATGACAACAGATGCTGGCGAGGTTGCAGAGAAAGAGGAACTCTTCTCCACTGTTGGTGGGGTTGCAAACTAATACAACCACTCTGGAAATCAGTCTGGCGATACCTCAGAAAATTGGACATAATACTACCTGAAGACCCAGCTATTCCACTTCTGGGCATATACCCCAGAGACACCTCAGTACACAACAAAGATATATGCACCATAATGTTCATAGCAGCTCTATTTATAATAGCCAGAAGCTGGAAAGAACCCGAATGTCCTTCAGAAGATGAATGGATACAAAAATTGTGGTACATTTACACAATGGAATACTACTCAGCCACCAGAAACAATGACTTGACCAAATTCTTAAGAAAATGGCTGCATCTAGAGAATATCTTTCTGAGTGAGATAACCCAGTCACAAAAGAACAGACATAATATGCAGTCACTGATAGTGGGAAGCTAACCCCAGAGGCCTGCACTGCCCCAGAAACAACTCACAGACTGTATGAAGTCCAAGAAATAAAGAAAACAAAACAAAACAAAAAAATCTCTATACAACAAGAAAACTTTGACTATTTCCATGTTACATTTTGTTTTACATGTACTTTATGCTCATTGTAACTATTAAGTTTTCAATGCATACTATCAAACCTTTAAAAAAATCAAGTACTGACTAAAAAATATATTCATACAGTTTTATGTAAAAATTATTTTAAAATCTGAAAAAAGTACTGACAAAAATATATTGTATAATTTTATTCAAAAAATGCTTAAAATCTGTACATTTATCTTTGTTTTGTAAAATAAAGTTGTTAAAAAAAATAATAAGGCATGCTCTTGATAAATGAATTACCATCTAGCTATAATTAAAATTTAAAATCTAAAAAAAAAACAAAAACAAAACAAAAAAGACAAAATGATCATCTTCATGATCAAGTAAGCTTTATCCCAGGGATGCAGGGATGGTTCAATATGGAAATCCATCATATCTACCACATAAACAAACTCAACAATAAATAGACATGATCATCTCATTAGATGCTAAAAAAACTGTTTTCTCTTCCCTTCTTCTCTTCCTTCCAGATTCTACGTTGTCTCTACTTCCTAAGATTATTTTCTTCCCCCTTATTAGGCAGGCTGGAAGGGAGAGGGCATTAGGGGGTTGTGAAGAGGAAACTGGGAAAGGGGATAACATTCAAAATGTAAATAAATAAAATAACCAAAAAAATAAAAAAAAGAATTAGGCAAATTTCATATGAAATAAAAATAAATATATTCAAAAATTTTTAAAGAACAAGCTTTCATACAATAGTGTCAAAATAATTTGGGAAAATGAGTTGCTCCACCATAAATGAATATTTTTGTTAAACTATATGCAGTACCAACTACTTTGCAAACCATAGTTTGAGATAAAGATTTATTAGCATAAAGGCTTCACATACTTAATGCTTTCAGAGTTTAGAAAATGTGAAAACGAATTGTCAAAGACAACTAGCAATGGGTTTCTCTAAAATTCCTCTACTAGCTAAAAAAAGAAGTTGAAGTGTGGTTCTTGTTCTTGCCTAGCATTCATGAAGTCCTAGAATCAATCCCTAGGACTATATAAACCAGGTATAGTATTTAGACTACAACCCTAGTGGAGGCATGCAGGATCAGATCATCATTAGCAACACTGACTGGGCTACATGAGAACCTATCTCAGAAAACAAATTTCTATAGGAAAAGGTTAGAGACCACAGATTGTGTACATTGGATGTGTTCTACAGGTAAACGAGAGAACACTTCATCCGGGAAAGAGCAAGTGCAGCTACTTACCTGAAGTAGCCAATTATGAGAATGGCTATAGCCAAGGAGCCAAAAGAGATGGAGTAGCCGACTGTGTACAGGATGTAGAGGCTTTCAAAGAACTCTTGCTACAGGGGAAGAGACAGTCAACATATGTAAAAGAAAATGATTGAAAACAATTACATCATATTTGAAATATGGTTCTCTCTAGCTTTTATGAGCTGTAATTTACATGCAATAAAATGGACAAATCTAAGACAAGCTACTTGACATGTTTTGACACACCAAGTTCATTTGAACCCTTTGCTAGTAAAAAAGCCACCCACTATCCACCCACACACAACCACAGTTTCGATTTCTGTCACTACAAATTAGCTTTCTCTGATCACACACTTCATATTTTTTCCAGAGTGTTCTTAGTCTTAAAAATTATAAAATGTATGCTCTGTTGTCAACAAACTGTGTTTCATAATCTTCAATACTGTTACATGTTTTTATACTTTATTTCCTTTAAATTTTTTTAGTTTGAAATGTAGAATCACAGAAAATGGAAAATATTTTTAAAAAGGTGATTCATGTACCATCCATTCATTATAGTAGATGAATGTTTTAGATATTATGTTATATCTAAAATAATTATATTAAGTTATAAAACCAAGAATTCAACACAATTGACTTGTACTGAGTAATATCACATGTAATCTTGTCACCCACGGACACATTTTTACATTTTTTCAAATTTTTATTGATTCTTTGAGAGCTTCACATTCTGCACCTCAGTCCCCCTTATCTCCCTGTCCCCTTGTATCTTCCCTTTGCCCTTGAGACTTCCTCCACAAAAGAAGCTAAAAACACACAAACCAAAAATCAAAACAAACAACAAAAACAAACTATAGAAAGCATCTCATCATGAAAGATGTACTATGTTGCAGTAAATATTAAAAGGATGCTTAACCTTTTATCCCGTGCTTTGCCAGCTCCTGCTCAGGGCCATCTGGCACTGCGGGGATCTCTAACTTGGTGGCCTTATGCCACCTCTATGAACTCAGTTGCAGTTCACTCTACTGTCCCTGCTGCTTCTGTACCGGGCAGACATGACCGGCCACACCAGCATGTTGTTTTCACTCATTTCCCCTTGGTGTGTTGTTGCCAAGCCTTAGACACACACATCCCAACTCTGTGGTGGGTTTTATGCATTCCGCCACTACACAGTTGGAACTCAATTAAGTATTCACATCAAAGAACACACCAAACTACTCTGATCCAATGGGCATCGTACAATCTGCTAACCTGTATAAGTCAAATGATCTTGTACTATTCCATGCCTTATAAAACATTCATAACAACCTTATTTATGAAGAGATGTGCCAAGAGAAACATAAGCATCTGCCTCCATCTTTGTTCCTCCCAGACTCTCCCCTCTTCTCCTCCTCTTCCATTTTCCTAGCCTTTTTCCACCTACCTCTCCACTGTTCAATCATGTATCTCCTTAACATCAACCCACAGAACTATGTCACAGTGTGTCCCACAGTATATTCTTCTATCTGTACATCTTCCCTTGCAAATGTTTGTTTCAATGAGTCATTGGTCTGGCTTGAGGCCTGTGGCTTCTGCCAGCCCATCAATATTAGATCCTTACTGAGAATCCTCCTAGTTATCCTGTCGTTGCCCAGTGTCATGGAGGTCCTGAAGCTTTAGATAAGTTGGACCTACCTTTTACACATGAACATTTTTATGGCTAACACTGAAATCAAGAAACATCAATCGGTGCAAAGGTCCTTCTCCTATGTGGCTATGTCTACAATCCTCTTCCCAAACATCCAAACACCAGGCACCTACAAATCTGTTTTCTATCACACAATTTTGTGTTCTACGGTATTATGTAAACCAATTAGAAGACCAATTGCAGAGTCCTAGAGGCATATCCAAGTTTTCAAGTCTATCACTAATTTGATATTTTCTAATTGCTGAGTAATATCCATGGGATGCTCATAGCATATTATATTATTATACTCAGATGAGTTTCTTATTCATACTATACAACTGTATTGTGATTTAAAAGTTGAAATCAAATCAACTCAGTAACATTCTCTCAAACTGAATCCAAGAAAACATCAAAATATCACTATGAAGTAGGCTTCATCCCAGGGATGCAGGGATGGTGCAACATAAAAAAATTCAGCAATGTAATCTATTCAAACAAACTCAACAATATTCAAACAAAGAAATAACATGATTATTAGATGCTGAAAAGGCTTTTGACAAAATACAACCCTCCTTCATCTTAAAAGTCTCAAAATCAGGAACTTAAAGCAAATGCTTAAACATAATTAAAGCAATACACAGCAAACCAACAGCCAACATCAAATCAAATGGAGAGAAACTTGAAGCAATCCCACTAAAATCAGGGACAAGACAAGGTTGCCCACTCTCTCCCTATTTATTCAATATAATACTTGAAGTTTTATCTAGAGCAATTAGGCAACAAAAAGATGTCAAGGAGATACAAATGGGAAAGGAGGATATCGCTATTTGTGTATGATATGATAGTATTTATAAGTGACCCCAAAAATTCTATCGGCAAACTTTTACAGCTAATAAAGAACTTCAGAAAAGTGTCTATAAATAAAATTAACACATATAAATCAATAGCCTTTCATCATACAAATTATAAACAGGCCAAAAAACAAATGAAAGAAATAAAACCCTTTACAGTAGTCACAAATAATATAAAATATTTTGGTGTGACTCTAACCAAGCAAGTGAAAAAATTTTATGACAAGAACTTCAAGTCTCTGAAGAAAGAAATTGAAAAAGACCTCAGAAGATGGAAAGTTCTCCCATGCTCAGGGATCAGTAGGATTAACATAGTATAAGTGGCAATATTACCAGAAGCAATCTACAGATCCAATGCATTCCCCATCAAAATTCTGACTCAATTCTTTACAGACATAGAAAGAGCAATTCTCAATTTTATGTGGAATAACAAAAAACCCAGAATAACAAAAAAAAATCTCAACAATAAAAGAACTTCTGGGGGACATCACTATCCATGACCTCAAGCTGCATTACAGAACAATAGTGATTAAAAAAAAAAAAACTACATGACATTGGTACAGAGACAAACAGGTCAATCAGTGGAATAGATTAAGGACCCAGAAATAAGTCCGCACACGTATGGATACTTGATTTTTGACAAAGAATCCAAAAATATCGAGTAGAAAAAAAACAGCATTTCTGTTTTTTAATTGGATATCTCTGTATTTAAAGTTCAGATGTTATCCCTTTCCCCAATCATATCTCCCCTCCCCCTCCCACTGCCTCCATGAAGGTGCTCCCTCTCCCAACCACCCTCTCCCACCTCAGCACCTTGGCATTCTTCCACAGTGGAAAAATGAGCCTTCGATGGACCAAAGGCCTCTCTTCCCATTGATGCCAGAGAATGCTATCCTCTGCTACATATGCACCTGGGGCCATTAGTGTCTCCATGCAAACTCATTGGTTGGTGGTTTAGTCCCTGGAAGCTGTAGTGGGTTTGGTTAGTTGATCATTTTGTTCTTCCCATGGGGTTGCAGACCCTTTCTGCTCCTTCAGTCCTTTCTCTAGCTCCTTCATTGGGGTCCTCATGTTCAGTCCGAGATGGTTAGCTTCAAGCATTTTCCTCTGTATCAGTATGGCTCTGGCAGAGCCTCTGAGGAGGCCTCTATATCAGGTTCTTGCCAGTAAGCACTACTTGGCATCAGCAATAGTGCTTAGATTTAGTGGCTGCATATTGGGTAGATACCAAGGTGAGGCAGTCTCTGGATGATCTTTTCTCCAATCCCTGCTCCTCTATTTGTCCCTTTAGTACCTCCCTTGAGCATTTTGTTCTCCCTTCTAAGAAGGACTGAAGCATCCACCTTCTGGCTTTCTTTCTCTTTGAGCTTTATAAGTTCTGTGAACTGCTTCTTGGATATTCCACACTTTTTTGGCTAGTATCCACTTATCAGTGAGTACATACCATGAGTGGGGTTTTTTGTTTGTTTATTTGTTTGTTTTTTGCTTTTGTTTTTGTTTTTTTTGTTTGTTTGTTTTTTTGTGGCTGGGTTACCTCACTCAGGATGATAGCTTCAATTTCCATCAATTTGCCTAGAAATTTCATGAAGTCATTGTTTTTAATAGCTGAATAGTACTCTATTGTGTATATGTACCACACTTTCTGTATTCATTCCTCTGTTGAAGGACACCTGGGTTCTTTCCAGCTTCTGGTTATTATAAATAAGGCTGCTATGAATATGGTGGAGCATGTGTCCTTGTTATATGTTAGAGCTTCTTTTGGGTATATGCCCAGGAGTGGTATAGCTGGGTCCTCAGGTAATACAATTTTCGGAGGAACTGCCAGACTGATTTCCAGAGTGTCTGTATCAGTTTACAATCCCACCAACAGTGGAGGGGTGTTCCTCCTTCTCCACATCCTTGCCAGCATCTATTGTCACCTTAAATTTTTGATCTTAGCCATTCTGACTGGTATAAGGTAGAATCTTAGGGTTGTTTTGATTTGCATTTCCCTGATGTCTAGGGATGTTGAGCATTTCTTTAGGTACATCTCAGCCATTTGATATTCCTCAGTTGAGAATTATTTGTTTTTAAAGATTTATTTATTTATTTTATATGAGTACACTGTAGCCGTTTTCAGACACATTAGAAGAGGACATCAGAGCTCATTACAGATAGAGGGCTAATATCCAATATATACAAAAAACTCAAGAAGTTAGACTCCAGAGACTCAAATAATCCTGTTTAAAAATAGGATACAGAATCTTATTTAAAAATAGGATTCATGTGGCCAAGAAGCACTTAAAAGAATGTTCAACATCTTCAGTTATTAGGGAAATGCATATAAAAATGACCCTGAGATTCCACCTTACACCAATCAGAATGGCTAAGATCAAAAACTCAAATGACAGCAGATGCTGGCGAGGATGTGGAGAAAGAAAAACATTCCTCCACTGTTGGTGGGATTGTAAACTGCTACAACTACTCTGGGAATCAGTCTGGCGGTTCCTCAGAAAATTGGAAATAGTTGTACCTGAAGACCCAGCTATACTACTCTTGGGAATATACCCAAAAGATGCTCCATTATATCATAAAGACACATGCTCCACTATGTTACTAATAAAGCAACTTTACTAGTAATAGCTAGAGCCTGGGAACAACCCAGATGTCCCTCAGCTGAAGAATGAATACTGAAAACGTGGTTCATTTACACAGCAGAATAACACTCAGCTATTAGAAATGAGAGCATCATGAATTCTGCAGGCAAGTGGGTGGAACTGAGCTAAGTCAGACCTGAAAGGGCATACATACACGGTACGTACTCACTGATAAGTGGATATTAGCAAAATGTTCAGAATAACCATGATACAACTCACAGACCATCAGCTTAACAAGAAAGAAGGCCCAAGTTTGGGTAGTTCCAGCCTACTTAGAAGGGGGAACAAAGTAATCATGAGAAGCAACGGGAAAGAGATCTGGGTGGGAGAAGGGAAGAAGAGGGAAAGGGGGCAGGATCAGGTATGGCGGTGGGGGTGGGGGAAGTCCTGAGAAAAGCCCAGAGGGCCAAGAGAATGAATAGAAAGATGCAGTAATGTGGATGGAGGATAGAGGAAACCTCTAGAAAGTCCTGACACCAGAGATGTGAAAGGTTCCCAGGACCTTTCTCAAAACTTAGTTGGCCATGAATATGTAAATTAACTTCTAACCTCTCTATTCTATTCCATAAAACTGTATGTCTGTTTTCATGCCAATATCATGCAGCCTTGGTTACTAAGTTTTGTGATGCATTTTAAAGTCAGAAAATGTAAATATTTTAGCTTTGTTATCACACAAAATAGTCTGAGCTCTTTGTGGTCCTTTGTGAGGTAATGCATGTTTTAGAATAGTTTCATCTATTTCTGTCAAAAGATAAGTCAATGATAATTTCATAGGACCTGTAAATCAATTTGGTTATTATGGATATTTTAATAATATGAATTCATTTAATCCATGACTATTGGCTACCTTTCTACCTATCTGTAACTTCAATTTCTTCCATTAGCACTTTACAGTTTCAATGTAAAGCTCTTTTACTCCCCTAAGTAATTTATCTCTATTTCATGTCCTATGGTGAATGGAAATAAAATTTTCTAACTTCTCTTTTTGAGTAATTTATCAATGTAAATTGATATCAATGTAAATTTATCAAGGTGAATCCTCAGTTAGTGTGAAGCATTTTGGGTTTGTTTGTTTTGTTTTGTTTTTTGCCTGAAACATTACTGAATTCATTCATTAGCTCTAGTATTTTTTTTCCTTTGGATTCTGGGATTTTTCTATAAGATTATATCATCTGCAATAACAAGCAAACTTACTTCTTTTCCAATATATGTGCCTTTTATTATCTCTTCCTTTCTGGCTCTGCTACAATGTCCAGAGTTAAAGTAAGTAGAAGACATGAGAGACCAGCCTCATATTCTTTCTGCATCTCCCAGGCTCTTCTCCACCTGCTGCTGTGAGACACCTTTTTGCTTCATATACAAGGCTTTCTCAGCTCCTTTGTCAGGCTGCAGGCTTGTCCTCAAGGAGCCCTGTATGTGTGGACAGAGCGTTTCTTCCTGTGGCCTGCCTGTTACACAGTCATCATACCTAATGAGAGTTTCAGGTGCCCCAAGGGACCTTCTCATTTTCTGTGCTCTGTCCCCATGACTTCAGATAATTTACAACTTTTATCTGTGTCAGCCCTGTGTGTGTCTGGAGAGACTTCTCATTATATCTGTCACTGCCCCAGCCTTTGGCAAGTTTCAAGGTTCCGCATGGTAAAGTTTCCAAGGGCTTAGTCTTTGGAATTCTAAGCCTTTATGTTGGTTCTTGTCTGGTTTGGATGCTTTTATCCTTTCCTACTTTCTTTACTGTGACCTGCTTTCTTCCTTCTGCTGCAGACCCACAGATAAATGGCCCCTGAGGCCTCTTCCTTTTCTTAACAAAAGAGATTGCCCATTACTTGTACTTTTTCTACAAACTATTGATTTGGAGTACAATTTAAGTTATTCATAGTATACATTACAACAACTGTTTGATGGAGATATTTTTCTCAAACCAACTTCCCTACTTATATCTTCATCATCAATCTTGGAAGTTATATTATGGCATCTAAGAGTTTAACCCTTTGAGATTTTATTTCTCTCTCTACTTTTTAAATTTGAATTAAAATATGGTTACATCATTTACCCCCTTCTCTCCTGTGTCACATTCCTCCTTCTTCACCCTAAATTTCATGGCTCACTCTTCTTTAACTATTGTTTACATATGTATACACATATACATATACATTATATACATATACATTACATATACATATACATATATAGCATATACATATACATATATAGCATATACATATACATATACATATACATATACATATACATATACATATACATATACATATACATATACATATACATATACATGAATAAGCATATACATTCAACCTGCTGAGTTCATTCAGTGTTGTTGCCTGAATTTAGGTTTCTAGGACTAACCATCTGGTATCAGATTGACAGTCATTTCTGAGGAAGGTTACTCCTCCCTCTCTCAGAAGTTATTAATTGCTGTAGTTCATTATGTGAGAGTGGAGTCCCAGGAGATTCTCATCACCTACACTGACATGTCAGCTGGTGCTGGAATTGTCCCAGTTCTGTTTACCCAATCATGTTTTTCCCAAGTAAAGCATCTACAACACAACTCCTGCACCTAAAACCTAAAGCTCAGAAAACACTGGAAGAGGGAAAGAAAGATTGTAAGAGCAAGGAGACCAAGTAATCTGCCATGAGACTGAACATTCTAGTTATGACACGAACGCTACATTCATGACAGCCCTTTGAGATGGTGAATAAAAATTGCTTATTGTAGAGTCCAGCCCATCTGCCACCCAGTCCGGCAGGCAGTAAAGGTTTAAAAACTGGTGAGTAGGAGATCTAGGATGCCAGGGAGCAGAGAGATCTCTGAGTGTGCACAGAAAGCGCACCCCCCCCTGCCCTGCCCGACCCAGGGACCAGGAACACAACTTTGGAACTTCTGTTCAAACCCGGCGACTCTGAGGCACAGAACAGGCCTTGGCCCAACTGCCATCTGGACCAGTGGAGGTCCAGGGACACAGACCAGATACAAGGGAAAGGCTAGAACATATCACTGACAACAAAATGGCAAGAGGAAAGCGAAAGAGTATATCCCAAGGAAACCAAGACAACCTGGCAAAACAAGAACCCAGCTCTCCCATAACAGCAAACACTGGAAGGCCAAACACTCCAGAAAAAGAAGACGCAGACCTGAAATCATACCTCAAGACGCTGATAGAGTTACTTAAACAAGAACGGGAGGAAAAGCAAAAAGATTCAGAAGCTTTTAAAGAGGAAACAAAAAAAAAAAAAAAAAAAAAAAAAAAACACTCTAAGAACTCAAAGAACTAGAGGAAAACAGAACCAAAGAGATGAAGGAATGGAAGAGGGAATTTAAAACGGAAATTGACACAATAAAGAAAACACTAAAAGTAATAACCCTAGAGGTAGAACACCTAAAACAGAAATCAGAAGTCACAGAAGCAAGCATTTCCAATAGATTACAAGAGATGGAAAAGAGAATCTCGGGGACAGAAGACAACATTGTAAACATAGACAAAACAGCCAGAGAAGATGCAAAAAACAAAAAGCTCCTAACCCAAAATGTCCAGGAAATCCAGGACACAATGAGAAGACCGAACCTAAGGATAATAGGAATAGAAGAGGGAGAAGAGTATCAACTAAGAGGCACAGTAAATATCTTCAACAAAATCGTAGAAGAAAACTTCCCTACCCTCAAGAACAAGATGACCACGAGGATAAAAGAAGCCTTCAGAACTCCAAATAGGTTGGACCAGAAAAGAAATACCTCCCGACACATAATAGTCAAAACACCAAGTGCCCAAAGCAAAGAAAGAATACTAAAAGCAGTAAGGGAAAAAGGTCAAGTAACATATAAAGGCAGACCAATCAGAATCACACCCAATTTCTCAACAGAGACTATGAAAGCTAGAAGAGCCTGGACAGACATCATGCACACCCTAAAAGAGCACAAGTGCCGGCCCAAGCTGCTATACCCAGCAAAATTATCAATCACCATAGATGGAGAGATGAAGATATTTCAAGACAAATCGAAATTTACACAATATCTGACCACAAACCCAGCACTACAACGAATTTTAGGTGGAAAACCCAATATAATGAGGGAAAGTACAGCCTAGTGAAAACAAGAAAACTAAACAAGAAAACCAAAAGAAGAAAAAGACACAGACACAACTCAACCTACAAAAGCAATAATAGCACAAAACGAAAACAACTATTCCTTGATATCTATTAACATAAATGGACTCAACTTCCCAATAAAGAGACATAGGCTATCAGACTGGATACATAAACAAAATCCAGCCTTTTGCTCCATACAGGAAACTCAATTCAGAGACAAAGACAGACACTATCTCAGAGTAAAAGGGTGGGAAAAAAACTTCCAAGCAAACAGCCCCAAGAAGCAAGCTGGAGTAGCTATTCTAATATCGAATAAAGTAAATTTCCAACCAAAAGTTATCAAAAAAGATAAGGAAGGACACTTTTTACTCATTACCAGGGAAATCTGTCAGGAAGAACTCTCAATCCTTAACATAATGCTCCAAATAAAAAATCACCCACATTCATAAAATAAACCCTACTAAAGCTCAAAAAATACATCTCACCGCACACAATAACAATAATAGTGGGAGACTTTAATACCCCATTCTCACCAATGGACAGATCATGGAAACAGAAACTGAACAAGGACACTGCAAAACTAGCAGAGACTTTGAAACAACTAGAATTAATAGATATCTACAGAACATATCATCCTAAAGTAAAAGAATACACCTTCTTCTCATCACTCCATGGTACCTTCTCGAAAATTGACCACATAATTGGACACAGAATGAGCCTTAATCGATATAAGAAGATTGAAATACTCCCATGCATCCTCTCAGATCACCATGGTCTACGGCTGGTCTTTAACAATAAAAAAGAAAACAAAAAGCCTACGTACACATGGAAACTAAACAATGCTCTGTTAAACAATAGCAGGGTCAAAGAAGAAATAAAGAAAGAAATTAAGGATTTTCTAGAATTCAATGAAGATGAAAACACAACATACCCAAACCTATGGGATGCAGTGAAAGCAGTACTGAGAGGAAAACTCATAGCCCTAAGTGCTTCCAAAAAGAAACTGGAGAGAGCTTACATCAGCAACCTGACAACACAGCTAAAAGCCCTAGAACAAAAGGAAGCAGATATACCAAAGAAGAGTAGACGGCAAGAAATAATCAAAATTAGGGCAGAAATAGACCAAATAGAAACAAAAAGAACCATTGAAAAAATCAACAAAACCAAGAGTTGGTTCTTTGAGAAAATCAACAAGATTGATAAACCCCTCGCCAGACTAACTAGAGGGCGAAGAAAGAGTATACAAATTAAGAAAATCAGAAAGGAAAGTGGAGACATAAAAACTGAAACAGGAAATTCAAGAAATCATCAGATCCTATTACAAAAACTTATACTCCACAAAATTGGAAAATCTGGAGGAAATGGACGAATTCCTAGAAAGATACAAGATCCCAAAGTTAAACCAGGACCAAGTAAACCATCTAAATAACCCTATAACACCTAAAGAAATAGAAGAAGTCATCAAAAGCCTCCCAACCAAAAAAAGCCCAGGTCCAGATGGGTTCAGTGCAGAATTTTATCAGACATTTATTGCGGACATAACACCAATACTCTCCAAACTATTCCATAAGATAGAAACAGATGGAATACTACCTAACTCATTTTTTGATGCTACAATAACCCTTGTACCTAAACCACACAAAGACCATACAAGGAAAGAGAACTTCAGACCAATCTCATTTATGAACATTGATGCAAAAATACTCAACAAAATCCTTGCAAATCGAATCCAAGAACACATCAAAATGATCATTCATCATGAACAAGTAGGCTTCATCGCTGGGATGCAGGGATGGTTTAATATAAAGAAATCCATCAACGTAATCCACCATATAAACAAACTCAAAGAACAAAATCACATGGTCATCTCACTAGATGCTGAGAAAGCATTTGACAAAATTCAACACTCCTTCATGTTAAAAGTTCTAGAAAAACAGGAATCCAATGTCCATACTTAAACATAATAAAAGCAATATACAGCAAACCAACAGCCAACATGAAACTTAACTGAGGGAAACTTGAAGCAATCCCGCTAAAATCAGGGACCCGACATGGCTGTCCACTCTCCCCCTACCTATTCAAAATAGTACTGGAAGTCCTGGCTGGAGCAATTAGACAGCAAAAGGAGATCAAGGGGATACAAATCGAAAAGGAAGAGATAAAAACATCACTCTTTGCAGATGACATGATAGTGTACTTAAGTGACCCCAAAAATTCCACCAGAGAACTCCTACACTTGATAAACAAGTTCAGCAAAGTGGCTGGATACAAAATTAACTCAAACAAATCAGTAGCCTTCCTATACTCAAAGGACAAACATGTGGAGAAAGAAATTAGGGAAAAGGTACCCTTCACAATCATTACAAAAACTATGAAATACCTTGGTGTGATTCTAACTAAGCAAGTGAAGGACCTGTATAACAAGAACTTCAAACCTCTAAAGAAGGAAATTGAGGAGGATCTCAGAAAATGGAAAGATCTCCCATGCTCATGGATTGGAAAGGTCAACATTTTAAAAATGGCCATCCTATCAAAAGCAATCTACAGATTCAATGCAATCCCCATCAAAATTCCAACCAAGTTCTTCATGGAATTGGAAAGATCAATGTGCAATTTCATATGGAATAACAAAAGACCTAGAATAGCAAAATCCATCCTCAACAACAAGAAAACATCTGCGGGAATCACTATCCCTGACCTCAAGCTATATTACAAGGCAATTGTGCTGAAAACTGCATGGTACTGGTACAGAAATAGGCATGTGGATCAATGGAATAGAATAGAAGATCCAGAAATGAGCCCTCATGTATATGGTCACCTGATTTTTGACAAAGGAGCCATAAACATTCAATGGAAAAAAAACATCCTATTCAACAAATGGTGCTGGTCCAACTGGCACTCAACATGCAAAAGAATGAAAATAGACCCTTTCTTATCTCCTTGTACAAAGCTCAAGTGCAAGTGGATCAAAGATCTCCACATTAAACCAGATACACTGAAACTATTAGATGAGAAAGTAGGGAAAACCTTAGAACACATAGGCACAGGAAAAAATTTTCTGAACAAAACACCAATGGCTCAAGCTCTAAGGTCAAAGATTAACAAAATGGACTTAATGAGATTGCAAAGTTTCTGTAAGGATAAGGACATTGTCAAGAAAACAAAACGGCCGCCAACAGAATAGGAAAAGATCTTTACCAACTCCACATCAGATAGAGGCCTAATATCCAAGGTATACAAAGAACTCAAAAAGCTAGACACCAGAGAATCAAATAACCCTATTAAAAAATGGGGTACAGAGCTAAACAAAACGTTCTCAGTTGAGGAATATAGAATGGCTGAGAAATATCTGAGGAAGTGCTCGACATCCTTAGCCATCAGGGAAATGCAAATCAAAACAACCCTGAGATTCCACCTCACACCAGTCAGATTGGCCAAGATCCAAAACTCAGATGACAACAGATGCTGGCAAGGTTGCAGAGAAAGAGGAACCCTTCTCCACTGTTGGTGGGGTTGCAAACTAATACAACCACTCTGGAAATCAGTCTGGCGATACCTCAGAAAATTGGACATAATACTACCTGAAGACCCAGCTATTCCACTTTTGGGCATATACCTTAGAGACACCTTAGTACACAACAAAGATATATGCACCACAATGTTCATAGCAGCTCTATTTATAATAGCCAGAAGTTGGAAAGAACCCAGATGTCCTTCAGAAGATGAATGGATACAAAAATTGTGGTACAAATACACAATGGAATACTACTCAGCCACCAGAAACAATGACTTAACCAAATTCTTAAGAAAATGGCTGCCTCTAGAGAATATCATCCTGAGTGAGATAACCCAGTCACAAAAGAACAGACATAATATGCAGTCACTGATAGTGGGAAGCTAACCCCAGAGGCTCGCACTGCCCCAGAAACAACTCACGGACTGTATGAAGTCCAAGAAAAAAAGAAAAGAAAACAAAAAAAAATACTCATGCTCAATCCTTACCCACCAAGAACACATTGACAAATTCCCAGTTGTACCCTGTATTACATGTAGTGTCTGCTCATTGTAAAAAAAAAAAAAAAAAAAAAAAAAAAAAAAAAAAAAAAAAAAAAAAAAATCTTTACACACCAAGAAAACTTTGACTATTTCCAGGTTGCATCTTGTTTTACATGTACTTTATGCTCATTGTTACTGGTGTTATCTTTATCACACCATCAAACCTTTAAAAAAAAAAAACAAGTTCTGACAAAAATGTATTGTATAATTTTACACAAAAAAAATGCTTAAATTCTGTACATTTATCTTTGTTTTGTAAAATAAAGTTGTTAAAAAATTGCTTATTGTATTCTAAGATGGATATAGCTACTAGACAAAACATAGCTTACATGTCTTTCTATATGTATTCTTTTATACTTTCTATAAGAGCTACTGTTTAATACAGCAGGCTCTAATGGGGTTAGCTAACCCATGCTTATGTGTACGGATGTCAGACGTCGCTGTTAGGAGTCTTCTTGCATTCTTTTTTCAAACAATTAAGTTTAATTATTCTTTTTAATTAAATTTGTTCTTCATCATTTTTTTCATTAATTAATTTACTTTACATCCCTATCCATAACTTCTCTTCCCAGTTACTCCTTCTCCCCTCCTGTCACCCATCTTCTCTTCCTCTCTTCCCGTAGGCATGGAGGCCTCCCACAGTTAGCAACCCACCTTTGCATATCAGGTTGCAATAGGACTACGTGCACCTTCTGTTAAGGCTAGACAAAGCAGCCCAGTTAGGTTAACAGGCTCTGAAGGCAGACAACAGAGTGGAAACAGTCCCTGCTCCTGCTGTTATAGGTCCCACGTGAAGACCAAGTTACACATGTTAGATATGTAGGTTTGATTCTGTAGGTTTTCTTGGGGTGTCACTGACCTCTCTGGATCCTTCAATCCTTCCTCCTCCTCTTCCACAAGCTCTGCCTAATCTCATGTATGTAATTTTTTTTATATATAATCTGAACCTAGAGCTCGCCATTTTGGCTACAGTGGATTGACCAGCAAGCACCAAGGACCTGTTTGTCTCCAATCCACAGCACTTGGGTTACACACATCCTGCTGCCCCCAGCTGGACTGCTGGATCAAAGTATAGCATCATGATCGGAGTCCTTCTTCCCAGCCAGGTCCTCTGCGTATCTTATTAAATAAATATAACTGCTTGATGCTCACAATATTCTTTGCCTCTTAATAAACCCAAGTAATTTTTATATGAAGTACAATATACATCTGGAGACTGTAGGATGGTTCCATGTTTAAAGCATTTATTGGGCAAGTGTGAGAACGGATGTCTAAATGCCCTGGGTGAGTGAGCGTTAGGTTTGACTGAGGGAGCTAGCTTCAATAAAGAAAGTGGGTAAATGGCTGGGGATGTACCTTAAAACCTACCTCAGGACTGCACATGCATAGACACACAAGTACACACATGCACACACACATGCACACACACACATGCACACACACATGAAAATGGGCAAAATAGTATTTATTTTCCAAAAACATCCTTCATTATTATACTTCTTCAAATGTTCTGTAATCACAGGGAATGATTGAAAGATTAGAGCTCTTCGTAAATAAAGCCATGTTGATGGATGGCCACATAAAGCCATGTTGATGGATGGCCACATAAGATCTGTGAGAAGAACTGTCATTGTTTTATCCACGGGGAAGGATGGCCACAGGCTTGTCGTTATGGTGGTTTTGTTTTTCTTTCTCACTCGAGTCATTTTATCAGCCTTATAAAAGCCTTATTGGTTATCTGATTGGTTGTTTTACCTTCAGTTATCAGAGATTGGGTATTTTTTTTTTCCTGTCAAGGACTGAAATGATTTTTGTAGTATCTCATGCTAATCACCTCAGTGCTGGCGTGGGTTGCCTTGTAAAATATATAGCAATCTCATATTGCCTGTTTTGAACGTTTCAACCTGGAAGTACAAAACTAAAGGTTGAAGACCACCAAAGTGCTCGCTGGGGTGGTGACTCTCCAAGAAGAGAAGAAAGGAGGCTCTGTTTGCACGGGATTGACAAGGAATCTTTCGTCTCAAACACTTCCTTCTACAGTGCTTTCTCCGAACAGAGTTTCTGTGTAACAGCCTGGTCTGTGGTTCTCATCAAAGCTCTTGTACAGACAACAGCTCACAACAGTCATCCCTAGCTTCATAGTCATGTGTCACCACACACTTTTGCTCATCAGGTGTGACTGGGATTTATTGGTGACTTTTAAACTACCAAATACAATGTTTTCCCATTAATATATGCTTGTTGCCCTAAACCACTCTAATAGAAAACTAAGACACTGTAGTTTAGCCTTCGACCCTGCCATCAGCAAATTGTCTCCCGGGCCCACACTGTTCCACTGATTCACAGTTGACTCACATCTGTGAGATGGCGGTATTGTACTGTAAGGTCTATCATGCTGACCCTTGCTCAGTATAATTGCACAATTCTGATTTGTCACTTAAAATGAAACCATCAACTGCAATCTTCTGAGATGGAACACACTTCACTAAAATGAAAGATTCTTCAGAATACAGTGAGGTGGGATTGGCCAGTCATAGTTAATCAAAAATGAATCATGAATCACATTGCTTACTACCTATTTGTATATTACACACTATAACATGATATAGAATAATATAACAAGGTAATAATAAACAGTGTGTGTGTGTGTGTGTGTGTGTGTGTGTGTGTGTGTGTGTGTGTATACACATGCACACATGCATGTCAGAAAACTCCAGCATAAAAAAAACAGCAGAAAGGTTTGAGTATATCTGAAAGGATTCTAGCAGAGATTTTTAACTTTCATGATTTTCATGTCATTAAATAAAAAGGATTTTGTATATAATGGCTGACAAGCAAAAATTGTGTTAAAACGTTGTTCTGCTCTCCTTGGGGATTCACAAACATAGAAACATTATTACCTTTCCTATGTTGATATCAGGCTGCAGAAAGCAGTCTGAATAGTTAGCCCATGTTTTATTTGAGCCATGAATAAAATCCCAAGTTCCATTGGGGGTGCAGTGCCGAAAAGCAACTCCTAGAAAGACAAAAAAAAAAGACAATGATATTGCAACTTCCCCGCAAGTCTGTTATTAAACGTCAAAGACAAGAGTAAATGTGTCATCTCGATCAATCATCTCCGAGATATGCAATACCTTTATGATTGAAGTCGTAAACATATGGAGGGCATGGCATAGCTGCCATCTTCCCTGCTGTTCCTCTAGGCCAACAAATGAGTCCATCCCATTCCGGGAAGCAATTGCCTTCTGATGAGAGAAGGAAATAAAGACAGACAAGAAACACAACATTATGAATAAATGCTTTCAACACAGAAAACTTCAGCTTGACCCCTGGGGTAAAATGTAAAACAAACCAGCAAGTTTAGAAACTAAACCAGAAAAGATGAGATGCAAACGCCTCCCCCAAAAAAAAAACCACCTGCTTTGTCTCCTGGTGCGCACATTAGCAGGAGTCCTGGATCTGCTAAATTAAAGTATCTAAGCCATTCCGGTGTCCTCACTATAAAAGCGATGGCAATAATGCATAAGAAACATTGGGCGTCACTGTGAACAGCTGTGGCGTATTGGTTCCAACTGTCCCCGGTAGTGGCTACAATTTTACCTGAGATTTATTTTAACTACTGTTAAAGAACATGCTACACAAACAGGATTCAAGGTGTAGGTTTTCACCAATAAGTGAAAACCTTATTGCTCACCTCACCATTCTTACAATGTCCGTCCTAGCCCTAGCTTGAGTGACTGGATGAGAATTCAGCAAGCCAGTCTTACTTCGCCTTCCCTCCCCCACTCCCTCCTCCTCCTGCTTCTCTTCCTCCTGCTCCTTCTCTTCTTCCTGCTCCTCCTCCTTCATCTTTATCTCCTCCACCTCCTCCTGTCCCTCCTCTTCCTCCCCCATCTCTCCCACCTCCTCTTCCTCTTCTTTCTCTCTCCGCCCCTAACCCTCTCTGGAGGACAACTGTCCTCCTGAACAACAATTTTCTATAGTCCTCCCCACCATTGTCCTGTGCTTCTCATGATTAGCTGTGTGAGGTATGGGAATGCGGCATGTTAGGATACAGTGGAAGACCAGCTAAAGAAGACCAGCCTGTATTCAGCTCCCTCTCAGACACAGGAAGTTCCTGCAACATATTGTGGGTTCTCTGCATTGTACATCACAGGGTAGGACTCTTTCCAGGGTGATTCAACTGTCTGGAAAATGGCAAGTCTGCAGTGGAGTGTCTATACACCCCAGAATATTCCTAAGCCTAAGTCTCAAGCCACAGGCTCATGATGAAGCCTTAGCCTCTCTTGTCCTTTCTGCCTGTTTAGCAGGTAAAGCTACTTTCCGCTCCCTGTTACACGCTTGTACCTGATTCAAACACTTGGTTGATGCACTCCCGTTTACACTTATCCCATTGGCCCCCAAAGCCCCGCCCCTCACCCACAGCTTACTGAACCACAGTCTACTTCCCAGCCATGTCTGAAGACACTGGGGATCTTTTTTCCCCAGGATGTGCCACTGCCGTGTCCAGGTTCAGCTCAGCTTGCTCTTCTGGGGTTTCCACATTCCTCATCACCTCAGTGTTCCTTCCCTTACCTCCTCTAGACTCTTTCCTAACTGTCAGCTTCTGAGTAAACACTCCCAATCTAAAAATGCATCCCAAATCTCTCTTCCCCATCTCCTGCTGTCATTCTTCCACAGTTCCCAACACCTCTCAATGTTATATGGGTCTCTTTTTTTTTTTTTCTATTGTTTTCTTAAGTCACGGAGTTAAAGACCCCAGGGTGGAGCTCTTTTGTCTCTTTTGTCTCGTGCATTAACCATTGAGTGGGCTTTAACAAACACTTGCCACCTATGCTGTGCTCTCCAGGACTCCTTTCCTTTGGTCATGCACTGAACAAGAAGGAAGCTTGTCATCTGCGTCACACCCCGCATCCCCAACAGAGACACTTGCTGTGAGTGCTGCATTCATTTTCCATGACAAACTTCACAGTTTTGAACAAGGTCTGAAGCCCAGCTCAGCACAGCCTTTGCTTATGAACTCACAAGGGCAAAACCAAGAGCTGACAGGCTGCGCTCTCTCCTGGAGACTCAGGCGGTATTCGTATCTGCTTGCTCGTTTCAATAGTTGGCAGCATTCAGTTCGTCCACTGGGAAAATGACTTCCTTCTGGCTGTTAGAGGTGGACTTGCCCAGCCTCAGAAAACAGGTGACATCATTGTCCCCTGACCTCCTTCCTTCCTCTTCACAGTCAATAGTGTAGACTGGCTCCTTCTTGCATCTTGAATCTCTCTCCTTTTCTTACAACTCAACTGATTCGGCCACCTTCCTCCTCCATTCCGCAAGGACCAGATGGTTATATTGTGCCAAACTAGATAATTCAGAATAACTTCCACGTTTTTATGTACATAAACTTAATTCCATCTACAGTGTCCCTCTGGCCATGTAGCAGTGGATTTATTTTTAAGGACCCACCCCATTACTCTGCTATTACAAGGACTAGTTAACACTCATCATGTCCAGTTGTTTAGTTTGAAAGTCAGCCCAACAGAACTTCATGCAAAGACTGACGTCCTCGATAATAATTCAGGAGCAAGCGGGAATCCCTTCTCAGGATTGTCACATAAAAACAAACACTCTTATCTGCTTTGTGTCTTGCTGAAGGGATAAGAAAAGAAATGTCTTCCGTTCACCCACACTCTTCTCACAGAAGGGAACATATTCCTGGAAGCTGCCTCACCTCCCTCACACAATCACAACCTGACTTCACACACCACAGGCAACCCAGAAATTCATCCCACTGCCTCTTGGCTTCTACCACCACTGCATCTGCCTCTCTTCCAACAGCATCTGCTTTTGTTTTTGCTGCTGCTGCTGATGCTGCTGTTGATGATGATGATGAAGATGATGATGATGATATAACTCTTACTGCTGGTGGTGATGCTAGGTGTGGTAATGGTTCTTTGGTTTTCCTGTTGCTCACAGTGACTAACAACTCAACTTCCCATCATTTTCTTTTTCAATATGCTAGAATTCTATGACTCCCTGCCCATTTGTTTTGCTGTTACTAAGGCATGCGTCTTTGCAAAGCTGGACCATTGCTAAAGTTTGGGTCTTGAATGCCCCACAAAGCTCCATGTTCTTAGTCATAGCTGTGTGATTAAGAAACAGTGGGAACTTAAATGGTTGAGGCCCAGTGGTGCATATTCTAGTGACTGGAAACATGCCCTGCAAGGGATGATACAACCAGGGTTTCTTCATTCCTCTTTCTAGGAGTTGAGTAATATTGCTTTCTGTAATAGTGTTTCTGCCATGTCATCCTGCCATGAACTCAAAGACACATAGGCAACAATTCATAGAATAAAAATATGACTATGAGCCAAAATAATCTTTTTTACGTATAAGCTTATTTAGCCTGGTTATTTGTTATTGTTTCAGAAGGTTAACACTACTGTCCAGTGAATATGTGCCTTAATATACACTTCACAACCAACACAAACTGGACCTGGGAGCATGCCCTTATTTTCCTGTCTGGAAAATGCATGCTGCAATGTCATGTGCTATGTTTTGAAGTTAATCACGTGATGAATTAAAGTCTTCATGTACGGGTCAAATCTATGTGTCAGTAAATGATATAACTGCTCAGTATTAGAACAGTCATGAGAAGGAATTTTCTTATGTTCTGAGAAATTTTTCTGGTTTCTAGAAAATGCTACCCCATAGGTGAATGAACACAGCCTCCGACCTCTCTCCCAAATTCAGAAAACCAACAACCCTTCAAACAATATTTTTACAGAACATGTTAATGTTTCTGGTGACTCCTTGACAAGAAGAATAAATATTCACAAAAGGTTGAAGACTAGGAAAGCCTGGACCTCAATCATACAACGTGGAGCTCTTAATTAATGTCTTCTCTGTGGTTGTTCTGTGAGAAATACTTAGATTATCTGATGTAACACTAATTACTAATCCCTCATTCTCACTTTTATAAATTAACACCACTAATTATAACTCTCACTCCTTTCTATGTCCTAAGAAAAGCTAATTATTTCTGAAGCTTGTTCAGTCATGATATTTACACAGAATGATCTAAAATTTAGAAAATCCAGCTTTTCTCCTTTTAGCTGTTGAGTTACAACAAAATAAAATCATACTTGGAAGGACGACCAGAAGTCATAAAACCTTTGTTTTTTGTTTTTAAATCTTCACTAATTTTAGAATTAAGTATTTGTATTTACTGTTCACTTTCTTTCACAAACATTTGAATTTTTATGTTCTTACTACAACTTTTTAAAATATTTAGTGTCTGTCTGTCAGAGTGCATGAATGTGAGCCACTTATGTGCAGTACATAAGGAAGTGAGAAGAGACTCAGACCCCTGGCACTAGACTTATGTATGGTTATGAGCCACTATGTAGGCCCTGAAAATAGAACTCGAGTCCTCTGCAAAAACAGCTCTTAACCTCTGAGCCATCTCACTGGTCCCAATTCTTTTCAGAAATAAAAAAGAATAACATATATTTGTAACATAGAATGGATAGTTGTTGGTGTGTTATGATACTTATTTCAGGTCATGTATTCTTATATAGCTTTACAATGGTTATATGTAGCAATAACAACCTCTTTCTAAATATTTTATATCGTTTTTTCAACTTTAAGATCACCTAAAATTAAATTGTCTTAAGTTAGCAAATAAATTCAAAGTGTCAGTCTAGATATGAACAACATTAAAGTAGAGTGTTTTAGTTAATTATACTTATAATTAAGCATTTCCATTGAAAGTTAGGCCAAAGTTTGACCACATTTCATTCTATATTATTTCTATATGAAGAAAGACTGTAAAACAAGATTCTCTCTTTTACTATTAATTCCTGTACATAATGCACATATTCACAAATATCAGGTGTTACACAGGTTAATACACCAATATAATTTAGTCTTCTTTGTGATATTTCTACAATCTGCTACTAATTTATACTTACTAATCTTTGCCGCCCTAATCCCTCTTCCTGGAATGCTTGTTTGTTTGTTTGTTGTTTGTTTGTTTGTTTGATTGATTGATTGATTGATTGATTTCTTGCTATATCTACCTAACTCTTACTCCTTTAATTTTGAGATTTGATGATTACGTGCCCAAGAAACTTTGTCTGACTCCTCACTGATCAAGATGTTTGCAGTGGTTTCACAGTTGTGAGTCTCTACTGTTAAAATTATGTGCCATTCTGAAGCATGTCTATCACTCTCGTGAAACCATCAAGCCCCAGGCAAAGGATAGCATCTTACCCCTGGTTTTCAGTGGTTACTACTGAAGCTGCACCCTGGGTGCACACAGTAATATTCATACAACTTTTAGAAAGACACAGAAGATTGGAATAGGCTAGAGAATCTCTAAGATAGTACAGCTCAACACTCAGGGAGACGTGGTGGAAAACAGTTCATTTGTCCCTCAGGGATATTAATAATAATCTTTCCAAGTTCTTGAGTGTATTACTTCTTGCTAATAGATATGCATATCTGAGTGTTCTTTAAAGGTAAATTGAACATTTCCCTTTGGGATACTCTCAGAGTGGCATTTTAAAAAGTGTACTCCTCACTGGGTGGGGGGTATACATCTTTAATTCCAGCACTAGGGAGGCAGAGGCAAGCAGATCTCTATTAGTTCAAGGCCAGTATGGTCTTCAAATGGAGTCTAGGACAGACAGCCATGGCTATTACTTATTATAATTATAATTATAATTATATAATTATATATTATTATATATAATTATATATAATTATATAATTATAATTATATAATTATATATTATTATATATAATTATATATAATTATAATTATAATATAATTATAATTATAATATATTATTATTATAGAGAGTGGAGGGAAGGAGGGAGGAAAAGAGGGAGGGAGGGAAAGAAGGAAGCAATGAAGGAAGTATATTTGTCTTGTAAGACATATATAAAAACCAAATTGATAAAATTCTTCTATCTTATACCATGGACCATAAAGTAAAAGTAAAAAAATATAAGGGCAGAAATTATTCTATAGGGGCTTTGATCCCTGTTAATATGTCTTATCTTGGAAGTTCCCACTAACCTGTTGTGTTGTTTTACTGGGTTTGAGTAATAAAAGACAAGCTAGGACATGATAAGGCTGTGAAACTACTATGATACAGTACATCCTGTCATAAAGTCGTATCCCCAACAGATGCTACCAAACACTAGGGAGTAAATGTGAAACAAAACCATCATTCCCAACAGAGATTACTCCTTTTTATATTCAGTGAGATTTGGAACTGAAATAAGAAAAAGTAAGAGGAAAACATTCTAATCCAAAATTTTCTAACTACAAGCCCATACTCAATAAGTTGTCTCAAATGAGTTTAAACCAAAGTCAATAGTTCCTATAGGTGTCTTATAGAAGCAATAGGTAAGTAAGTAGGTAGGTAGGTAGGTAGGTAGGTAGGTAGATAGATGGATGGATGGATGGATGGATGGATAGATAGATAGATAGATAGATAGATAGATAGATAGATAGATAGATAGATACATAATCAAAACCTTGAGTTCCTCATTATATTTCATATGACACATAAGGAAATAAGGCACCACTGTAGTAACCCTGGTTCACCAGCAAAGTCTCTAGATATACAAATTCACAAACACAGAGTTTAAAATGACAATTAAAGAATAAAAAGAGATTTAAAGACTATTGAAAATACAAAAAAAAACTTAACGTATAATTGTGACTGTTTTAGAACTTTTTAAAAACTCAAAGTAATTAATAACTGGATGAAATAACTATTACACAGTACTAAACAGTGAGCTGAGGAAGTGCTCTGAAGAAGTTGCTGAAACAGAAGAAACAAAGAGCAAAACTATAAATAAGACACAAACCCAGAGAAGCAGTATGAGACATTCTCATCGTTGTCTATGTGAAGTTCCAGATGATACTAAGCAGAAAGAAGGAAGACATATTTTGAAGGACCAATAACATTCCCTCACCAAATACACCTATGTTAGTTTCACAGTGTGACAAAAACCCATAAGCACCTGAAAATATAAAGAAAGAAGGATTTATTTGGGCTCATGGTTTCAGAGCTTCTAGTCCATAATCTTTGACTCTGTTGATGTGTTATGGTGTTATGATTACAGACAGGAGTCTAGCAGAACTGTTCTCTGAGAGGTTTCACTCGGCAGCACACTCAGATGAATGTAGACATCTCCAGCCAAACAGTGGATGAAGCTCAGGAATTCTTGTAGACTAGTTGGGGCAAGGATTTAGGGGCCCAAAAGGGATACAAACTCCAAAGGAAGACTAACAGAGTCAACTAATATGGGCACTTGGTGACTCTAAGAGCCCAACTAAAGAACATACATGGGCTGGACTTAGGACCCCTGCACATATGCAGCAGACATGCAGCTCAGTGTTCATGTGTGTCCCCCAACAACAGGAGCAGGAAGCTATTGCCTGTCTGTAGAATATGCTCTTCTAAATAGGCTGCCTTATCTGGCCTCTGTGGGAGAGTATACCCCTAACCCTACAGAGACTTGATGTGACAGGATGAGGAGATACCCAGGGGGCCTTTATCATCTCAGAAAAGAATGGATGGGGTACTGGAGCTGGGGGAACTGTGTGAGGTGGGGCTTAGGAGGGAACAGAGATCAGGATGTAAAATGAATAAATAAACTAATGGAAAACAACAATAACAACAAAGAAACATGCCTGATGACCTTCTGTCGGCTAAGTTTTCTTCCTCAAGTTTCCAACGCCTATCAAAATAATGCTACCAGCCCAAGACCAAGCCTTTTGAGGAGAGCCTGCAGAGCCAACCCTTAGTCATCTAATTTCTTATATTGAGAAAGTCTATTGACTTCCTGCCTGGATACAGATTAAAACTGAAAACATAAAAGCCAAGGAGAAGTTCTTTAAAAAAGCAAGGAAGAAAAACAGATTGCCATCAAAGACTGAAAACTGTTTCAGCAGTAGTAGCTATAGAATCTAGAACAAAAATGAGATAGTATGTTCAGACATCAACAGACACACTTCAGTCAAGGATCATAGATCCAAAAAAAAAAAAAAAAAAAATATATATATATATATATATATATATATATATATATATATATATATATATATATTAAGACTGTAACTTAAAAAAGTCATTTCTAAGCCAGCAAAAACTCAGAGTACAATAAGCATATTCCAATGTAAATAAATACAAAAGTAAATGAAAGACCAAAATATATGAGGAAGAAGGGAAAATAATATAAAATTAAGGTCAATCTAAAATCCTGTGAGACAATAACTTACAATTTAGAAACAATAAAAGTGCCCAAATATACTGATGTTATATGGAAAGAAGAAATTAAGATAACTTTTAAAGTTTCTAAGTTAGATATACACCTTTTAATTGTAGGGTAACCACTAAAGGAATTAAGAGTCCTGATAACTAACTGTAGAGGTTGGAGCAGGTAGAATAAAGTAAGCAAGACTATGGCTCCTGGTGGTCCGATGACATCGCCTGAATTCCACAGTACCAGGCACATGTGTGGGGCACATACATGCAGGCAAAATGTTCATACACATGAAATAAATATTTTAAAGAAATGAGTGACGGTGTTCAATCAATTCCAGAGAAGATTAGAGAGAAGGAATAGGAGGGACTTGGGAGTCCAAATAAGATGGAAGAGTTAAATTCAAATTATGCACATTAGCACTCACAATTAAGATAACTGGACTAAATTATTTATCTGATAGACAAAGATTATCAGAATAAATATGAAAAAATTCATGCGTGAACTGTTCACATAAAATGTTCTTAGCTGAGTGTAGTTGTGCACACCTTTAATCCAAGTACTTGAGAGGCAGAGGCAGGTGGATCTCTGTGAGTTTGAGGTCAGCTTGATTTACATAGTGAGTTCCTGGCTATAAAGAGATATTCTGTCTCAAAACAAAACAAAAAAGATGTTTATAAAATTTAAGTGTATTAAAAGTTTAACAAAATAATGGGAAATATTAAGTGCTTGTTTAAAAAATATTACAAATCTCCAAGATAAAAAATTTCTGGAGGTTAGACACACAATTATATGAGCATACTTGATACTTGAACAGTAAACTTGGATGTAGGTAAAATTGTAGGTTGAAAATTATGTACATTATGACATATTTAAAATATTGTTAAAGGATTAAAAAATTACACTCAACTAACAAAGCAAGAAATAAGTCGATGCTGATTAAATATTACTATTTTAATGTAGTTGTTTAAGTATATATAATTTTAATATTCCAATCACAAGTACTTACAAGTTATAGAAGCCTTCTTTATATTGATAACATGTTTAAGCACTAGAAATAAATTTCTAAACTTGAATATATTTAGTTACATAGCTTCAAAGTCTATGAATTAAGAAACATTCAATGAATTTTTCAATGAAAAATTCACCATTAGGCCCTTATAAAAAAGCATGTTTCTTAAGAAATCATAGGTCAAGTAATCATTCTAGATACATAATACATGAACAGCATAACTGAGGATCTTAACCTGGTAGATTCTATATGACATCATGGTTGAAACTGGAGCACATACATTCCTTTAAAATCCACACAGATCATTCATCAGGAGTGGCCACCGTAAAGGCCACCAAGTCTCAATACACTTTGATAAGTCACCATCATGCAAACTACATTTTCTGATCATAATAAATGGAAACATCAGTCACAGCTTTTGAACATTTACAAACCAGTAGAAGCAGATAGTAACCTGAAAACTGTATGCAGTATAGATAGCTCTAGAGGCATTACTTCATTCAGTTAGATGGGATTTAGAGGGCTCAGTAAATCAACCCTCTGTTCTGACCTAAAGTTAAAAATAAATTAGAGATGACACAAAACCTCAGAAAATGGTAAATTTTCCTAGAAATTAAATTATCTTTTTTTTTCTAAAAGTTTTCTGTAGAACATGGCTCAGGAGCTGGTCCAAGCTGAGATCTCAAACCTAAGACTGGAGATGATATCCACAGGGACTGTGTCTCCTCCTCCTCCTCCTCCTCCTGCTCCTGCTCCTCCTGCTCCTCCTTCTCCTCCTCCTCCTCCTCCTCTTCCTCCTCCTCCTTCTCCTCCTTCTTATCCTCCTCCTCCTCCCAGCTCACTGCACAGTCAATAGCAAGCCGACACACCCACCCATCCTGCAGAATAGACAAATCCAAAGAGAGCCCTGATATTTGCACGTCCAGTTGATATACTTCCAAACTTACTAATCAGACCAGTCCTTTCTTCCATAAGAGAGGAAAGGCATGTGTGCTAAAGAGATGGAAGGGCTTTGTTCTTTCTACATACCTTCCACTTAGAAACAAGGAAGATGGTTGATGAGGACCTCCCGAACACTAAGGGTGATTTTGTGATTTTATTTTGTACTGATTAGAGTGAAGAATACAAAGGAAAGACATTTCTTGGCATCATTACCTCCTTCTTGGAGCTGAGCTGTGATGTTGAGTTCACATTGCATTTTAGCCTTCATAACAAGAACAATCTGTTCTTCTATAGTGATGGTGCCATCAGAATCCAGCTGTGGAAGCAAAGGACACACCATCATTCCCCATCATCTTAAAGACAGGATAATGCTCTCCCGATTTCATTCCAAATCAAGCTAATTAAAACAGTCTCTGATTAGGATACACGATTATGATTTCAATATCCACTGTCTTCCATAGGCTCATGAACTGAGTAATAGGTCCCAGATGATGGTGCCACTTGGAGGCATTTTAGAACCTAGAAGATGGGTCCTTAGGAGTATAATCTGTATGACCACTTCCTAACTCATCCTTGCTTCCTAGTTGGCCATAAAGAGAACATCTCACAACTACCACATGGTTGTACTGTCATACTGTTTTACCAGATTGCAGAGGGTTCAAGCAACTATATAGACTAAATCATTTGAGACTGTGAGCCAAGATAAATCAGTCCTCCCTTAAATTTGTTCTGCCCGGCACTTGATCACAGCAATAAAAGAATAACTAATTCATCTATCAACATTTTTGGATAATTTTTTAATGTACCACCAGAAAATGTAAGAGAACTTTAAACTGTGATTCAGTAATCATGTTAGAAACAACATAAC